>NC_059544.1:2500-627500 GCF_905220415.1 Colias croceus | reverse complement strand
AATTATTAAGTAAGTATCTACCTATTATAGTGTTAACTTTAAGAACATTATGGCATAATAACAACTCAAAAAATAGACAAAGCTTGCTTCGGAGATAATTTGCCGTGCCAAAAAACCTTTAGGTAAATAATTTTACCAGAATTCTTTATTACACAAAAATGAAACCTATAATTCCAAAAACATAGCAAGAACAGCCCTAATAAAAACAAGTGTCATAACCGATAATAACAACCAAAAAAAGTGGTATTTCTAAGCAAGTAACTTAGCGCATACTTAACAAACAAGTAC
Organism: Colias croceus; assembly: GCF_905220415.1. Classification (NCBI taxonomy): domain Eukaryota; kingdom Metazoa; phylum Arthropoda; class Insecta; order Lepidoptera; family Pieridae; genus Colias; species Colias croceus. The sequence continues at coordinate 627,212 of NC_059544.1, read as the reverse complement.
AGTTAAGTAATAATGTTTATAAACAAGTTATCAATATTTGGTGCGCACAACGGTCGAATTCCGACGTTTTCACTTGAACGAAAGTGAAACTGATTCTAATGCAAAATGTATTCTAAGCACACGCGGAGGTTCTATTTTTGCATCTTATTTGGTTAATACTTGGTTATTTATAATACTCTAGTTTTTTATCCTTTAATAATTTTGTATTTCATTTAAAAATAGTACCTATTTATATCATACTAATGTTACAAAAGGAAGAAAGAAGGAATTCAATTATTTATTTCAGGTAAGGACTGATGAACCTAAATAGTTACAATTACAAATCAAGTAGGTAAAGCTTGTTATGTACAATTAAACCAGTTATTATCCATTGCTTCTATAAGACACAAAAATATAGCATTATGTAACACAAAAATGCATACAATAGTCGTCTAGATTCTAGAATGATACATTGCATTTAAAATACAACTGATATGTACAGAGACTAAGTTTAAGCACGGTTAAGTTATAAGCAACATGTTTATTAATATCTCAAAAATGTAAATTTATTATAATAAAAATAAGCTTAGTTACACCTAGAAATAAAAGATTTAAAAAGTCATTGAAAGTAGATATTCATACCGATTTTAATTTACTGCAATATAAAAATAAATTAAACTTTCTAAAAAAAGTAAAATCATAAAAACGAAAAATAAAATTACGCGTATTGCAACCGTTTTATAAGTTAACAAAGTTTATGCTCCGGTGTTGCTTCACACGACCCTAAGATCAACAACTTGATACCCACTTCGATAAAGGTCTCACTAGACGACCTTAGGACTCGAGCATGACCTTTCTAATTCGATTTGATAATTATTAATAAGTATTTTTAAAACTTATGACATTGATAAAAAATTATGACAGTATTTTTTTTGTGTTGGCAACTTAAGGTACCTAATTAAATAAACAATATCCATAATAAGCAGAAATCCCACAAAGCTCGATAAATTCACAAGCGACAATGGACATAGATATGCGGTTTCGAACCTCACACAAACACAACATTATCTATCTAACACAAACACATATAACACTAGAAACCGAAGTGATCCCGGGTGCGTTCTGAAACCGAAAATCTATGCACAATTTTTTTGACACTTACGTAAATTTTGGCGGTCATTTTGAAGTTAACTGTCACTCGCGTACGCATGCGCGTGGTATCGCGCGGCGAATGGCGCCCGAGGTCCCGCGCGGACTATATACCCGCCCCCCCAAACTATTATTATATTAATTACGTTGAGTTTTCACTGCAAAGGCTCGCTTGATCTGGATCTAATGCTTCCTTGTTCAGTAATCCCAAATTGGAAAATTGCAGACATTTTTCGTCAAACCTTAGCTGAATAAAGACAACTAGTGCTAATACCTAGCCTATAATATTTAACTTTCATTTAATAAAAGTCACTCACCTAAAGACTACTTTTATCAGAACTTACCTACTCTGTGTATTTTTTGTAAACATAAGCGATATCACGCCCGTCTCATTCATGGTTTTCAATCTACAGCGATGTACCTACCTACTGCATTTTCTCTATGAAATTTTCATACAAGCTTCACCTCAATTATATTTTGACGATTTTATGAGCTCAGCTGCTGTATTCTATGTTACTAGGTATAGGTATAGGTAATTATTTATTCGTTATATTATATAAAAGAAAATTTACCACTAGATACAACGAGGATTAATTACCAAAAATGCAGTTCCATTAGGTGGCAAAAAACTGAAATCTGTTGTAGAATTTTTATCTACTCTAATGTAATCATCTTGCCATTCTTGACCTTTCATTATTATAATAAAAAAAACTTTCATCGGATCATCTTAAATTCTATGGCACAATCTAAGGGCCCAATAAATAGTCTACCTCAGTTTTTCAAAAATTATACAATAAAAGAATGATTTTAATATTATGTCAAAATTACACATTCGCCTATTTAGAACACGTTAACCCGGTCAATCCTGTTTTGGCAGAGTTACTTAATACAAACAACGTTATGCATTATTCATTTAACAATGGAGTGCGTTTGATTCGCAGTTACTTGAGCAATACTGGACCTTAGATGTAAGGTTTCTTTCACCACAATTGACTGCTTTCTTCTCGATAGAATTTTCCAGAAAAAAACAGTTGAGAAACCCTTATTTTATGGCCTAAGAGACATTTAGATATCAAACTATAAAAATTACGCCTCTATGTTGACAAATGTGAAAACTAGTTTTCTAGTAAGAGTAGTAAGACAGTCCTTGATCCAATAATTAATTTCTTTTATAAGTTCTACTTGTAAGATTTAAAAATATCTTAATTACTTATTAATTGTAAAAATATTTATGAAGCTACTTAAAATGATTCAATAAAAGTAAAAAGGACTTACAAAATACTATTTAAAGATTAATTTGGACAATTTGCCGTTATCAAAAAAAACCCGCTAATAAATTATATGTAGGTAACATTTTTTTATATGTTGCTCAATAACGCAAAAAATACTGAACCAATTTAATAAAAATTAGATATATCCTGAAGGCTAAAATAACGGCTTCAAACTAAAAGTTTTATTTTTTATACGACAAAAGTGAAGACACAGCTTAAAGTTACGTAGTTATTAATTTGTTTGCACATTCATTGTCACATAAGTTAATAATGATTAATTATGTGCCTATTTATTTAACTGATTTTGAAAATTATTTCATCAATAGAAATCTATGATATTCCATTGCGGCAAGAACAATTATTTATTATAATATAAATTTATAAATTTACAATTATTTATTTATAACCTTTATCCCGGGTCACCCAGAAAGCCGGAACGAAAGAGCAGTTTATAAATAAACGAGTTTAAATTAATGTAATCTATACATATAATAAATCTGTAGAAGGGTCAATTCTGTACATTGAAAATATTGAAAAAATAACTAGCAGGGGGTGTTACTGGATCGATACCAAACCCAAATATGTGATTAAAAAAATTTTTGTCTGTCTGTCTGTCTGTCTGTCTGTCTGTCTGTATGTGAAGACATCACGTGAAAACTACCGGTTCGATTTCGATGAAACTTGGTATAATTATACCTTATTATCCTGGGCGTAAAATAGGATACTTTTTATCCTGGAAAAATACGTAGAAAAAAAATTAATCTCAATTTTTCAGTTATCCATAGACGTTGTTCTGTAGTAGGTACCGCGAACACACGTTGCGTATTATTATAGACCTAGGCGTATTTGGGTCCAATAGATATTTATAAGATGTCATTGTCCGAGTTACTCAAAATGGAGAAATAAATCATCCACGCAAAGACCGACATCCGCGCGGACGGAGTCGCGGGCGGAAGCTAGTCATTGATAAATTGATTAAAAACCTATTTGCATAGCTACTTGGTATTTATCGATTTCGGTATAAAGTTTAGACTCAGAACAAGCTGCCGATACCGTCTAAATTCTAGGCATTGGTCAATAAATCTGAATAGCTTGCGTGGCTTAGTCACAATCCTGTCTTAAGAAATATTCAAGATATTGAAGTTTCGATACATGAACAACAAAACAAGCAAATATTAAGGGGTACAAGGGGTACCTAGTATTTGCTAGTGTTTGATTTTACGCGAGTAGGTACATTTAGAAATTAACGCTCGCTGTAAAGTGTTCGAAACGTCGGGAATATAATATAATGAATAAATTGCGTTTAAAATATGTTAAAAAATCTTTAATTTCTAAAGGTGTATAGTGCATTGGGGGAATTTCTGATGAGGGGTAATTTCAGAAAATTGTGAATAGCACTATTATAGCATCGCTTTATCGTATCGCGAAGGAAGGGCATGAAGATATATTATATAGGTTTGATATTATTAGCATACATATTTGCTTAATCTATCGATAGTTACGTAGATATTAATTTAACATATACGTATTTACCCCGTGGCCGGAATTACTCAATGCAAGGTGCACCTACATAACTTTTTGAGTACATAAGACTTATACTAGAAACTTTTAAATAGAATTTTCCAATAATCAAACGGCAAACCTAACTTTAATATTTTGTGATACTAATAAATACGAATTTATTAGGTACATAAAGCACAGGAAACCGCTCAAGGAAGTAAAATACCTATCGACGTATTTTTGACATCGTTTTGTAGGTTAATAGAAATAATTTTTTGTCAAATATGAAATATTGGATTTTATAAAGATCAATCCTAATTCCATTTGAAGTGACCTACACATTGTTTTCCTTATAATTATTAAAAAAGTGCATAGAAATCTATCCACGCAGACTTTCAGAACTTTGCAGGCAAAACCGCATATTCAAGCTAGTAATCCGCTCTAGCATTGTCCATTGTCCTACAAAAATCTTAAAATTCAAGACCTCGTGACTCAACGGACCCAAGACAGAATTGTATCGACTATCTGCGATCCGTAATTGAAACCTCACGATTAAAAACTTTTCAAAGACCTTGAGATTTCAATAGATCATAGACACCGAATGTAATCGGATAATGCAGATAATTTATCCATCTAGTGAGTTTTCATTTCACTTTTTTTCTAAACAAGGACAAGTTTAATTTAATCAAAATGAATAATTTATTAATTTTCATTCTTTAAGTCTATCCTGCCCACATCCTGCCAAACAAAATTGTAACTTGAAAATGAACGTAACCAACACAGAAAACAAACAGTTTATTCGTTCTTTCAATTATTCGTAGTGTATATTTATTCTTTTTTTTTTTTACTCTAGATAGGGAAGCGCTTGACCACAATCTCGCCTGATGGAAAGCTAAGATGCGGTCTAAGATGGTACGCGCTTCCCTAGTAGGTACCGGTTCACTCTTCGCTTGAAGACCCCCATATTGTAATTTGTACTCGTCGGGGAACACAGATTCAGGAAGCGCGTTCTAGTCCCTTGCGGTTCGAATGAAGAATGTATTCTGTTTTTCATTTAGTTGATAAAACTTCCCAGTTTCACGAGAGGTTATTATTTCCGATGTCCAATAATATGTGCATTTTTGTATGATTTCGATAATAATAAACGTCATATATCTATACTAATATAATATATGTATGTATGTATGGTTTTCACGCATAAACTACTGAACCGATTGTAATGAAATTTAGCACACATTTAGAGGGTAACTTGGATTACCACATTAATAATAATTCATTTATTTATTGTAACATCATTGGTCCACTTGTTAGTGCTGATTTACACAGGGTCAGTAACTGACTACAAATTCGAGGCAAATCAGTGCTGACCCGAAAAAAAACCCTGTGTAAACAGATTTGAAGTCAGTACAGAGGCTTGAAGTCTATGTGAACTGTTAAAGTCAGTCGCGGCGCCGAATTTCGGCGCCGCGACTGACTTGTCTACTGACCCTGTGTAAATCAGCACTTAGTAACAATATTCTTATAACTATGTTAGTAACAATACATAAATTGTATTCTAGTCAATTTCAATGTCAATCAAATAAATTTTATCCCGGAAATCCCACGGGAACGGGAACTATGCGGGTTTTCCTTTGAAAACGCGAGCGAAAAGCTAGTAGATAATAATTCAATGGAAATATCTTCATATTAAAGTAAAACTTTATAACAGACAACAGTGAAGCCAGTGAAAAGAGTGTGGAAAATAGAATGTAAAATGGCTGTCGAGAAGTCGCAGGTACCCTAATGTATGAAAAAAGTTACGTGAAGATTTACATCCATCACGCATATGCCCGAAATTTTAGTTTGACATCAGCTGCTGCTTTCCCATGACTATAGGTGCATAGAGATATAACCATTGGCAGAACTAATATTTTTACATGTAGGTTTCATTTTGTTATTTGTCACTTTTTATCCCAGTAACTCTGATTTGAGCTTATAGAAGATAGTCATAGCGTGATCATAAGAGCGTACCTAGCATACCACATCCAGCATTTAAACCATAGACAAATACCATAAGTCACATTAACGTGATCATTGATTCTTAACAATCTATAAGTACACTTCGACAATGCAAGGTCGCCTCATGTCCGGCTGCCTGTCCACCGGAGATTTCGTACGTCATTCTTTACTACCGCAATTAGTGAGTGGGCTGGCTATATTAAAAAAAAACAATGGAAAAAAAAACATCCATCATGTTCTATCATGCCAGTGTTAAGAATTGCGTGCAGATTGAATGGCAACATTAAAAATTGAAAAAAAAAATATTTTAAAATAAGAACACACAAAGAATACAAAAAAATGTTCATAACGTAAATAATAGAGCTATCGGAATAAGTTATAAATGATTCAATAAATTTAATTGCACCTATAAGGTCCAATAATATTGAGAATTGAGATCAATAAATCCATACTAATATTATAAATGCGAAAGTAACTCTGTCTGTCTGTCTGTCTGTTACTCAATCACGCCAAAACTACTGAACCAATTTTCATGAAATTTGGTATGGAGATATTTTGATACCTGAGAAAGGACATAGGCTACTTTTTCCCGGGAAAATGACGCAATCCCGGAAATCCCACGGAAACGGGAACTATGCGGGTTTTTCTTTGACTGTGCGGGCGAAGCCGCGGGCGGTAAGCTAGTAAATAAATAAACTTATATATAGTTTCCGTTACGAATTTTATGTTTAAGTTTGCCGCCGGATTTATCAATAAACCTTCAAAAAAAATATTTTTTTTTTTAATTTTTAATCATTAATATTACCTAAATTTTAATGGTTATATTTTGTCGCAGTAGGTAATATAATTAAATGTCTAGGTCTAGGTAATACATAAAGTATATGCATAAAGCATAGAAAGCTAGTTTCCGATCTTTTTAAAATTTAAGTACCTAGCTTATATTAAGTGAATGTGGATCGTCCTTTAAAATATTACCAACAGACCTTCAATACATCCTTATACCTGTATTTGTAGACACCACATAATTTTAGGCCTTGAAATTAATACTAGAATATATTTCCCGCCAAAAATAGCGAATGACAGATGTCAAAGCACCCAAACGAGGCAAAGGTATTAAATTATTTCAGCCAGCGAGATAGTTACGATACGTTCGGATACCGAGACGAATAACTTTAACGCGGCTTGAATTACAAATAAAGCAAACAGAAAGCATTATATACCTAAGCACGTTGGAATAAGGGTGAATTTAAAGCAGTGGGAATGGTTTAGGACATGCGTATTGCTTCAATGTGTAGAAGGTCCAGATATGTCAAGGACTGCTTAGCAAAATAGCTTTCTTTATTTACACATTACTTACATACCTTACAAAAACAAGTGAATAATTTTATGGAATACTTACGTTTTCATAATAGTTGATATCTATACCAGTTAGGATTTATATCTAAGACCTAAATGTCATGTAGAGCATTACATTCCTAGCTTCTACGACACGTTCTTTATCATGTGAAGCGTATATTTTTATCCTTATTTTATCGAACTCTTATAAATCGATCTAGTTTTAGTTTGCACAAAATGTTCAGAACATACGGCTGTTATAAAAGAAATATTTTTCAGTCTTACACTTTACATGATTTTATTGATATGTTGATAACGCTTAAAATATACGTACGCATTTAAGAAACCTCAACCCACCTTAAAGTAAGACTCCTACGCATAAATATATCGGTCCGATCTGTACATAAAACTCAACAATAGCAGTAAATTCTCACATATCTTCAAACAAACCGAAGCCATTTATCAACTCTGTATACTCATAAGGAAACAAAAAATATTTTTATATCCTACTATCTCGTAGGCGGAGACGCTACGAGAATGTTTGCATTTGTATACCTACAGCCGAGGTAGATATAGCTCTATGGCAAGGGAACGGTTCTTTTTTTTTAGTTCTTCTGGTAGTTTAGGTAGTTAGTTCAATTTTATGTTATACTAGCCTCCGCCCGCGACTCCGTCCGCGCGGAAAAATTAAGAAAAATTAAGATTTATTTTTTTTCTACGTATTTTTCCGGGATAAAAACTTTTTATCCCGGAATCATCTAAAGTATCCTATTTTATGCCCAGGATAATAAGGTATAATTATACCAAGTTTCATCGAAATCGAACCGTTAGTTTTTACGTGATGCCTTCACATACAGACAGACAGACAAAAATTTATTTAATCACATATAATTTGGGTTTGGTATCGATCCAGTAACACCCCCTGGTATTTATTTTTTCAATATTTTCAATGTACAGAATTGACCCTTCTACAGATTTATTATATGTAGGTAATAATAGATTAATCTCATTGCAAATGTTATACAAAAATAATAAAAATGTATGAGATTCACTCATTCTAGAGTTTTTATGTAATAAATAAAAATTAACACATTTCAGAGCTCCAAATTACAATCATCCAGTAAAAAGTTGACATAAATATAAAAATATACTATACTACCTTTGCCTTTAATAACCTTGTCTATTTTTAAAAAGAAATAAAACCTATCAAGAAGACAGCTTAAACATCCAACCAAGCATCCAACATCACCATGACGTTTCAAAAATGCATCTTGCAAATAAAATAAAATAAAAAAACAACCATGATCCAAAATAAACAAATCTAACATGAACAATGAGTGCGCAATGTTGCGACGTTTTGAAGTTCTGAAGAAGAAAAAACCTGCAAAACCTGTATGTAAGTCCTGTGCAACGATCAACGAAGCCCAAGAACTGATTAACAGATTAAAAAGGATCGTAAAATCCACACCAAAATGTGAAATATGTAATATGGAGTGCACAGTTGAATACCATCTTTGTAACTTGGTAGCTTGGACGGGGGCTATAGTAATACTTGCTATTGTTCTGAGGTCTCTATATCTGCTGTATATGAAGCCAGAAGGTACATGACAAGGTATATTTATGCTTGTTGTGGTCAATACTAAATAAGTTTGCACTGTCTCGATTTACAGAACCGTTCCTTGCTGTAAATGAGACAATATTACAAATAATATCTTGTACTGAGGGAAAATCTTTTCCATATTACGTAGTTGTTTTAAAGTTAGACATATAAATTGCTAGAAATTAAATTGTTAGAAAGTCCTTTTCATGTTGCTTTTTTTATCTCGTGAATTATTCTTACAACAATAAAATGCTCAAACCTAAATAGGATCTTTTTCATATATTTTTTTCAATATATTCTATATTTATTTTTATTTTTCAGGACGATCCAGTGAAACTATGATCGGCCGAATATGCACAAATGTTGGGATTTAGAAAAAAGACGAGGATATATCGTCTTAAGCGGGCCATTTATTTAAAAACCAGAAATGGTACGCTTGGGTCTGGATTTGTGTCCCAAATTAGCAACATTGTAGTATCCATTGGCATTCTCTTTGTATTCTTGTTAATTCTGAGAGCGCTCTATTTGAAGTTTGTTAAAAATCAAATGGAATGTTATTACTAAATATAGAAATTACATGCTGTAACTGAGGAATAAAATCATGATGTAATCCCGGTTTTATTTATTATGTTCTCCTCCGGCCTCAACTTAGATATAAGGATTATTTGCAATACGTTGTTTTCTTTCAAACAGAAACAATCTTATCTAATAGGGTGACCTCCTCGTACGTGAATCGGTGTTTTAGCTTTAATGAACAAAATTTTTTTGAACTTATTTCTATTACTATTTACTTTATTTTATTTATTCCACCTTTCGCAATCCAAAATCGCGACCTTAAACCATTTTAAGCGGACAAATTGACAGTCACGGCTTTTAAATTCATATCATTAATCCATTTAGTATTATGTAGTATCTAATAAATATGGTCATTGGTCAATTTTTATGACCCAAACTTCCTTTTGACATTAAATCCATCCATCCCGTATCAATATTTGACACTTCGTGGTTATATTTGAACTTGATTCATTATATGGCATTTTATATCCGCTAGATAATTAGTATTTAACATAATATTATTATCTAATTAACTGGAGATAGGAAATAGAACTGGTTGGTCATTTTTCGCCGTGTTAGTTAACATTGACATTCAAAGTTCAAGAGTTCGAATCGAATGTTCTAAATATTGTTGATTAAAAATTTGTTTTTGAAAATTTCGTTCACGGAAATATTAAAACCAAATTACAGACACATTTAGGATTAAATAGATTAAAAATAAAGAATTTTATTTATTTAACTAAATTAATTATTCAGGTAAGTACTTACTTAAGTATATTTTGCAATAAACAAATTTTTATGGTTTATGTTATATCTAAGAATGTAAAACCCCACTTACATGGTATCGGATATAAATTTATAGCATTTCCTATTTCTACATGGATGGAAGAAATAATTTATATACGGAAGTAGCATTACGATTTTTCTATATATCTATTATTTCATATTTAATAGCATTATTTAATCTTTGTTATAAAACTCTACATTTTAACAGAAACTCTACCTACATACATTTGAAACCCTAATCTGAACAAAATATATAAATGATATCTCACAAACTTGTCCCTTAGACACATAAAACTGAAAGAATATAATAAATTCGATCGCTCTGGCGGGTCACGACTCACGAGTGGCTGAATTGGTCAGGCATCCGCCCCGGTTTGGCGCGAAAGGATGCGGGTTCGAGTCCCGCCTCGTGATCGATTTTTTCTATTATTTATAAATTTAAACTTGTACCTAAGTACTTAATATTTGAAAAAAATAGGTTGTATATGAATATTATGTAAAGAGTAGGTACCAGGGTAAATAGTTGAATAAATAAGTTAGCTGCATGCCAATGCATATTGAAAGCGAAGCGAAGCTATTTAAAACTCACCTCTTTAATTATTAAAACAACAAATCCGTAACATGCATTGTCCACGAATAACCCATAATGTTACCTATTTCATTAGCATCTCTTACCAATGCAATAGTATAAAGGTTTGCTCACAAACTTGTTATCGATTTCTTTTATTTGCAAATAGCGCGATTGTCGCAACTCACGGTGGTAAAAGCTCTTTGAATAACTTTGCTCGTGTTCAACAAAAGCAAAGAAAACTAAACTAAATTGTCTGTGCACAACAGACAGGTAATCAATTTCAATTAAAAGTTTTTCAGTGTGCAAATGAGACATAAGTTATTAGGTACCATGTACTTATGCTAATTTTAATTTAAAATGCAAAAGCTTTGTGCATGGATATTAACGCTAAAAATCATTATTGGCACAATAGTTTTCTGTTTTGCAAAACAGAGCCGCAGTTGCACGCATCTTAGAAATTACGAGTAAAAATTTCACCAACATTTTATCTGTTATTTAAATCTATTCCATAGGTACCTACTTTCAATTATTACAATAGTTGTGCCCCGCTGTTTCACCCGTGAAACCTTTCATTTATTACAACGTTACGGTTTGATTTTTGATAAAATAAGCCTACGTTTGACCATGGGGCTCCAAATTTCATCAAAATTGCTGAGTTTTAGCTGGAAAGCGTAAACATTCAAAGCTATATTCATAGCATCCTTCCTACTAATCTTATAATATAAAAATGAATCCCAAAATGTGTTGGTAAGCGCATAACTTGAGAACGGCTGAACCGATTTCGTTAATTCTTTTTTTATTATATTCCTTGAAGTACGAGGATGGTTCTTATGTAGAGAAAACGTAAATATGTACCACGGGCGAAGCCGGGGCGGACTGCTAGTAGTATTATAAATGCGAAAGTTTGTGAGGATGTGTATGTGTGTTTGTTACTCTCACGCAAATACTACTGAACAGATTGCAATGAAATTTAGCACACATATAGAGGGTAACTTGGATTAACACATAGGATAGTTTTTATCCCGGAAATCCCACGGGAACGGAAACTATGCGGGTTTTCCTTTACAAACGCGGGCGAAGCCGCGGGCGGAAATCTAGTACAAAGTATAAATTATATATTACTTAGTATGGATTACAATAGAAATTCAAAAACCCGATCAGATAGTAACAATTTCCAAGAACCGACCAACATAAATTATAACCTTTTGCCTGTCATGACTTCACGAGTCGAGAAATGTAACAATCAACAACTTTATTTACCTTGACCTGCCGATTAATAAATTCGCCTTTATAATAATTAATAATAGTGATTATAATGAGCAGAAATTAGACAATGCACTTACAATACCGATCGATATACCTAATATGCTGATTCTAAACGATACTAGGAGTAAAAAATATTTCCTGTTAGTATTACATAAGTTACTTATCTATATTAACAAACGTAGATCTATACTTTAATAGACAAAATTCTTTTATACACAAGAATCTGAAATAAAATACTTATTATTCTCTTTTTGGTCAAATCTTATCGTATCTACCGTAGCGAATAGCTAGATCATATTTTAATGTTAGTTCCACGAAAACTGTACCTATAAACCCTTTCAGTCAACTGTAACCAGCCAATAATGATTAATTAAAGATATAACATTCTGATAAGGAGTTATCGTGATTAACATGCAGTAACGCAGTTGTAATCCACCATAATGCGTGCCCGTAACAATCACGCAATAATCAATTGCCTGAACCGAACCGGTCGTCCTGCTAACAAAAACTACACACGTAATCGGATACGATTTTTCTAACCTCACACTAATTATTTTCCGTGTGTTTCAAAAATAAATGCTGGTTTTGATCATTTATCACATGTATTTAGCAATAATTTATATGTACAAGACATGTTATCCAATCGGTCATTGTTCAATTTACGTTATTATTTAATTATGTGCACTAGCTTTCCGCCCGTGACTTCGCGCGCGTACATCACAATGATCACAACACGTGAAAGCTGTTCCCTGAACCAAATTATTTATCTCCTAAGCCACCTCTTACTTTACTCTCAACTAGTCAACTCTGTCTTTCAGCATTATAATATGAGAAAATGTAGGTACCAAACAAAGAAATTATCATATACATCAGATATGGATATAATATATTACCTATCTGTGATATATTAAAAGAAATAGATTGCATGCGACATAACACGCATTAGGAAGAAGCGTTTATTGTTTATAATTATTTAATAATTACTTAGATAAGTATTCATTGTCACAAATTAGGTCACGCTCAAACATAATATATTATGTTAGTTAATCGTTACCGACAGTGGCAGAAATACTACAAATTCTTTATTTAATTTGTTTATTTTTATTATACTCAATATTGAAAAAAAATACTGTTTATATTTCTACCTAATTAGCTATTAATTCAAAGCACAACACGACCCGACACCAAAGGTATTTTTATATTTATTTATTATTGCGCATTTTATATCCACAAAAAAAAACATTCAATAAAAGCATTACCTACAAAGAAATGAGACTGCAGTTTTAATATTAACTAGCTGCTCCGCGCTGTTTCACCCCCGTGGCTCCAGTCCTGTTGCCCGTAGCGGGATGAAATATAGCCTATAACCTTCCTCGATAAATGGGCTATCTAACACCGAAAGAATTTTTCATATCGGACCAGTAGTTCCCGAGATTAGTGCGTTCAAACAAACAAACTCTTCAGCTTTATACCTAATATAATATATAGTAGGTATAGATGATACGGCAAGAAAGTTGAACTTATAACTTGTAAAGTGCTATATAATATCTTTAGACTAGAACCAACGTGGTTTGCATTGTAAGGTCGAAACATTACAATTCTCTGACTCATACCCATAAACCGGATCTAGTGCACCTACAATGAAAACAAATATGAAATACTATTACAATTAGGGTGGTGTTACTTCATAGATCACATTAAGTAGGTTGCGTAAAGCTCACAGTGGGTTAAAATATAAGAGTAGACCAACATAATAATACAATGCTTTTCTTTTATGATTATATTGATTTCTTTTATGATTTGAGAAACTATTTCGTTATAAAATACGTAGTATAGGTTCTTTATGAATTACGTGCTTATCTTACAATTTACCTGTTCTTTTTCAAAAGAATATTTGCATACTTTGGAAGTGCTTTGGAATATTTACCACTAACGCCATCTAGTAACTAACTTAATTTACTATTTTACACTCAATAGCATATTGAATTAGTTTTAATCATTGAAAAAGATAATACACATTTTTTAAGTTAAAGCAAACTAAATAGGTATTGTAAATGTTTATTATTTTTTAATTATCATGTAAGTGTGTAAAATCGATACATATGAAGGTACCTACGTAAAAAGAAACGGTGTCAATCCGCAACTGTCAAACGTTGTCATTTGACTTGTCAATATTAAGCACCCCAAATGATGCTAAATTTACATGTGATAAAAATATAAATAAAGCTTTTATTAGGCCAAGTTTAATATAAATCGTGATTTGAATGAAATCAGGTAATAAAACAAAGTGATATATGGACTTAATAAATCACAGATGCGTATTTTGTAATCTTTTACATGCGTGACCGAATAAATCGATTACCGCTCTGATAAACATTTGAAAACATGTAAATATTATAAGAAAAATTTCCAACACATTTAAATATTTAGAAATACTTTAAAATTTCAGCATAAATAAGTTCAGAGTTCGCTTCATTTGACGGCAGCATCATTTTCGATCCCAAAATGTCGATGCCACATAGCAGTTCAAGTACAACAAGCTCAAGTACAAAACGGAAAGAAATTTACAAGTAAGTGGTCTTATAAAACTGTCTCTTATGTATAATCGTTAACATTTAAGTGTAGAACCTGAGTTATTATGAAAATTTATTAGGTACTTATTGAACAATAATATTAAGGACTTCACATTTTTTTCTTAATATTTCAGATACCAAGCACCATGGCCTTTATACTCAATGAATTGGTCCGTGCGACCTGACAAGAGGTTTAGATTGGCTCTAGGAAGCTTTGTCGAAGAGTATAATAATAAGGTATTTTAAACATTGCATATTGAGAAATAATTACAATTTGTAAATACAAATTACTGTGACTAAAGTTGAAGGTTGAGGAAATTAATTATTTTTTGGATCATATTACGGAAGATCAGTGATAAAGTTATATAAAACACTAGCTGTGCTCTGTGGTTTTACCCGCAGTACTCAGCGCCTTCCTCGATAAATTAGCTCTCTTACACCGAAATAATTTTTCAAATTAGACCAGTAGTTCCTAAGATTCAAACAAACAAACAAACTCTTCAGCTTTTCAATATTAGTATAGATTACTTACTGCTAATGAAAATCCTTATAAGAATAGTTATTATAAATTGCATCCAGATTCAAAATTTATTAATAACAAATATTATAACACAACATCTTTATATTTGTAAGATATATTCAGAAGCTTTATTTTATCAAAAAAAATGTTATTCCAGTGACATAAGCTTTTTTATATGTATTTTATCTCAAACAGAATATAATATGCAATACGAATGCAATACAAATTACAGGTACAAATCATCTCGCTAGATGAAGAAACAAGCGAGTTCAGTGCAAAGAGCACATTTGACCACCCGTACCCCACCACCAAGATCATGTGGATACCAGACAGCAAGGGAGTTTATCCGGATCTTCTTGCTACTAGTGGTAAGTTATATGATTAATACTATAAGGAAGGAATTGGGGGGGTTTAAAAATTAAAAACAAAAATGTGACTGTTTTAATTTTTTTTTTTCCATTTTTAGGTGTTCAAAATTAGAGCTTTTTGTGTATATGTTTCTGAAATATTATTAAAAATGAAAACACCATCCATTGCTAAAACAGCATAACATAGATACTGCTTTCCGAATCGGTGGTAAATGTTAAAAATATGTAATGACAATTCAAAAGTGCTTCAAGCAGAAGTGTAATTGAATAAATAAATGTTTGAGTTTGAGTTTATTTCTTGTTTATATGAAGTATAATTTTTTGTTATATTGTGTATGTGCTGTGCAATAAATTGATTATTATTTTCAGGCGACTACCTTCGCATATGGCGAGCGGGCGAGCCGTACACGCTGTTCGAGTGTGTACTCAACAACAATAAGAATTCGGACTTCTGTGCACCCCTCACGTCCTTCGACTGGAACGAAGTGGACCCCAACCTCATCGGCACAAGCAGTATTGATACCACATGTACTATATGGGGCTTGGAGACTGGCCAGGTGCTCGGGCGGGTCAATGAAGTGTCCGGGCATGTGAAGACCCAGCTGATTGCTCATGATAAGGTTCTTAGAATATAATTATCTACTGTCTTAGGCTTTTTTTTAAGTGGGGAAATCTTCCAAAGATACCCACGGCCGGGAGGGAGCCGTGGGTTATGTCGGATTCTTACCGACTTAAACCCCACTGTGTTCCGTCGAGCCGCTTTGAAGATGGGGGCGCGGGTATTGGTTGGAATTCTTCCGCGACCTACTGTCTTAGGCCTATAGACCTTCTAACTACTAATGTTTATGGAACTATCGAAAAGAGTAATTTTTTATTGTGCTTTGATTGAAACAAATATACAGTATTGCTTTGAAATGTAGAATTTTTAAATAAGCTTATATTTTCCCTTGTGAATTAATAAAAATAAACCGAGAATTGTCAATTATAATTATGCTATTTGGTTGAAAATATAAAAAGTTAATTTGAGGTCTAAATAGATTGTTGAAATAGAGCCATAAAAATCTATAAATAGTTAACATTCATATACAATACACAGCTAGAAAATTATACCCCAAAAATTGTCTGAAGGAAAACTCTGCCATACGCGTCTAATAGGTAGAATTTTCTAATGAGCGTATACAATCGACTTAACATTACTATTAAATAAGATGTTAATTTGATTGAATGTTTTGTAAAGCACTCTTGAGATTTTTTAAAACCTTTTGATAGAAGACTGGGACTAATCGCTTACATAGTTATTTGTCTATGATATTTGGTGTTAGTTTAAAACCTACTCGTTTTGTAAAGTGTCTTTTCACAACTTTATAAAAGTTCACACGCATAAAAAAATGCTGAGTTTGATTTTTTTTCTTTTTTATTCAGGAAGTATACGACATAGCATTCAGTCGCGCGGGCGGTGGGCGCGACATGTTCGCATCAGTCGGTGCGGACGGCTCTGTTCGCATGTTCGACTTGCGCCATCTTGAGCACTCCACCATTATATACGAGGTTAGTGAAATTGTTTTTTCTGTAAATTATGGTGGTTGTCTAAAAAGTGAATTACATTAGCCAATTTGCCATATTTTTCGGCATTTATATTAGTTCTAACTAGGGAAAACAGGTTTTAACTAACAATATTTATTATACTAGGTTTGGCCCGTAGTTTTACTTACCCGCATTGCTCCGTTTGTATTGGGCTTAGCGTGACGATATTTAGCCTACATCCTGCCTCCATAAATGGACTATCTAACAGTGAAATAATTTTCCAAATCGTGTCCATGGTTCCTGAGGTTAACGCCTAAAAGTAAACAAAAAAAAACGACGTGTGGCACTCGGGGACTGCCGCGGTAAAGCATGCAAAGCATGCAATGCCTTCAAGCCACAGCTCCGCCCATCGGAGTGGGGAGCGTGAGGTTTTTTCGTTACGGAATTTCTCGATTCGGTCCCCACGCTCAAGGCCCGCGATAGAAGCTATGCAATACCTAAAAAAACTTTTTAGTTTTATAATATTAGTATAATATATTTAACCCCCAGGACCCCCAGCACACACCCCTCCTCCGTCTGGCCTGGAACAAGCAGGACCCGAACTACCTCGCCACGATAGCGATGGACGCGTGTGAAGTGATCATACTGGACGTGCGTGTGCCGTGCACGCCGGTCGCGAGGCTGAATAACCATAGAGCGTGTGTGAACGGCATCGCCTGGGCGCCGCATAGGTGAGGTGCAACTTGTTTTTGATAGATCTGTTTAATTTTTTTTTTTTTTAAGTGGAACTTCTTTATCGGGGTTGGAAAAAAATTTAGTGTAACATTTTTTCGTTACGCTGACATTTTTCCGTTACGCGCCATCTTTTTCTTATCCCTACCACGCGTGATTCGACGTATTTCTGTAAAGTTGCATATACACACGTAAGAAGTGAAAAAGTTATGGCCTTATTTTTAAAAAAATAATTTACATTTTTTTTTAAATAAGGCCATAAAGAAGGTTCACTTCTTACGTGTGTACACTAGTACACGCACACATTTTTTATTAGCTTGTGTCATAACTTTAAATAAAAGAAAGATTGTAAGGAATTGCTATTATTGAATTATCTGATATGATATTATGTCATGTCGTTTCAAGGAATTGGTAATAATTTTATTTTATTTAACTCGAAACACTTACGAGGTATTCACTTGCAGTATATGTTTTTTATTGAGTAATAATCGCGAAATACAAGTAATGAATAATTCAACATTTTGAAGCTATTTTTTTTTTTAAACAAAACTAGATCAATCATCTAAAATGTCACTCACTGTTTGACTCACTTAAATTTATTTGAAAAGATTTTCATGTAAATAACAGACTCAGATAACTAAAACAATGTATTTATCACCTCCCAGCTCCTGCCACATTTGCACAGCTGGTGACGACCACCAAGCGCTAATCTGGGACATACAGCAGATGCCCCGCGCTATAGAGGACCCCATACTCGCGTACACCGCTGCAGAGGGGGAGGTCAACCAGATACAGTGGGGGGCAACACAGCCTGATTGGATCGCGATATGCTATAACCGACATACGGAGATTTTGAGGGTTTAAGGTTGGGGAGGATAGTTTGTGTTTTGGACTGTCCCAAATAAAATGTAAAATAGTGTTAAACTGCTATAACATATGATAATTTTGATGGTTAAAAGCAATAAGGCTTTCATTTTGTCTCCCGTTTGAATATCCAACTAATAGTACCTATACTACTCGGAGGGGGAGGTCAAAAGGATACAGTGGGGGGCAACCCAGCCTGATTGGATCGCAATATATTACAACCGACATACGGAAATTTTGAGGGTTTAAAGATGGGGAAGATAGTGGTTTAAGATTTGGACCACCTGCAATGTCGAAAAATATGTAATAAGCCTGCTATAGCCTATAATAGACAGGGAAATATTGAGGATTTAAGGGTCGAGAAGATAAGATATGACCCCCTTTAAGCGTGACCCCTTGCGTACTAAAAATGTCCGAGATTGTGCTAGCCTGCTATAACATGTAACATGCATACGGAAATATTGAGTTGTACGGTATACGGAAGTATTGGTTTAAGGGTCGGGAAGATAGTTTTGGACCCCCTGTGATCTAAAATATCGGAGAAGTGTTAAACTGCTATAACATACGGAAATATTGAAAGTTTAAAGCAATAATGCGTTCTATTGGACCCCTTTTGATACATAAATGAACAACTAATCTGCTTTAACAGACGTACGGGAATTTTTAGGGTTCAAGTGAAACACATTTTTGACAGTTTTGGCTAAAGTTTAGTTTACTTGAAATTTAAATGTCCAAATGTATAACTTTTGACCCTCTTTGACGATCCATAAATTTTCAAGGGATAAAGCGATTTATGATTGACATGACATTTTTTTGAGCTCTAACATTTATTTATTCAACTAGACCTCGTTTGAAGCGCTTTTGAACATAATGAAATATTTTGGGATATAAATCTCATTATAATCAAATAAATCGATCCCTTTTGACATTTAAAAAATTGAATTAGGACGTGGTTAAGTAAAAATGTCAAATACCCTATAATAACTTAATGTCAATAATTAAGTTCCAAATGTTTGTGTCCAATACCTAGTAAGATCATCACAAATAAGAGAAAAAAACTTTACATTTAAATACTTTGCATTGTAAAATCGAATCAATATCGACGATCCATTTTTGTGTGTTCTTGTATACTAAAAAAAAGAAATAATTTAAGTTTACTGGACACAAAAATAGCATTTATAATGAAATGTTACCATATTTACATTCTTTAAGGTCGATTTTTCAAATATGTTTTTTGACAATAAATGTTCAATCTGTCTCTTTTATTTTCAATAATGTGAGATGACAAGATGTGTATCTTTCGAATACATTTCTTGGACGTTGAAAAATCGACCTTAAAGACAAAAGCGTAAGTTTGACTTTGTATTGTTTTCATCTCAATATAATAAAATTTTTAGAGCATAAATGGATAATGTTTAAGACTGATTGGCGTTTAGTGTTGTTGAAGGTTGCGAAATTATTTTGTGTTGACTGTGCGTTTGTAAACTGACCAGATTCTTGTGAAAACAATGGAAAAGGTTTTCAAATAAGAGGTAATTATTGTGGTAGTCACAATCCTGTTGTTTGCCATTGTAATATATTTGAGTCTGGCCGGTTTACAAAATAGTCAAACTGCGAGTAGGTAAGTTATAAACAATTGTAAATTATAACTTTTATATTATGCAATAATATGATAATTTATATTATATAGAATAGAATTAGCGATTTCTCTGTATTCTTTATCACTCTAAGCTTCTTTTTCTATAGAAATCTTAAATATGTGATAGCATTTAAGTTTGTAGACAACTGTATTTTTTTTCAAGCAGTTTATGGTCATTTTTCGGGTTACCATTTCAATAAAAAGAACCGAGACAAATGTACCAATTCGTAGATAAAATATACTGTATCTCCGATTGTTGCGTTAGTTTTTTATACTTTAGATTAAAATTATTTTATGGCAACATTGATATTGATAGCCATTGATTTTCAAGACAAAACTGAGATGGCAATCATATAATATGTATCTCGATATTTTACATTTTTCTTGAATCTGGTATGAAACAAATTATGATGGAAAATATATTTTTTATGTTATAAATTCTCAAAATGTGAATAATAATGGTTAGGTTCTCTTCTCGTATTGATTTGTGATACACAAAAAAATATGGCCAATATTTCATAACCAATAATTTGATGGTATTATTTTTTGAGCATAAAGTATATGATATTTCGCCATTGGCAGGAAATAATCATAAAATGATGGCTTGCAAATATCAATGTTCAAATAGGAAGCTCAGTTGGCAGATTATGCTCTGCTTTTGTTAAGGTAAATAAAATAGCATATAGATTTAGGTTAATTTATTTATATACAAGTATAAACATTTCTTACAGAATAAATACATTTTTAAAATGATATTGCTTTTATTTTTAATATAAAAAATAATATGTTAGTTGTATTGTAATAGCTATATCGTATGTATAAATTGAGAATAGAGAGGAACTGCAAACTTTATGAGGTAGAGGACTTTCTTAAAATATAGGCTAAGTAATAACATTTATATTTATACATATACATTATACATATTTAAATATATTAACTCGATCTTTGTCCTGACGCAAATTGTTCGTATATATCCAATAACGATTGAGGCGTTCTCGGTTTAAAATCTCGTTTCGACAGGATATTTTCGAAATGCTCCATACATACAGCAGGACATTCTAGATCTTTCTCTAACGCTTGCAAAGCCGCCTCATGACACAAAGCTTGTATCTCCGCTCCCGAGAATCCCTCAGTTTTCGTTGCAAGAATATGCGAATTAACATCGTCACTTATACTCATTTTACATAATTTCAATTCTATTATCTGTAATCTCGTTTCAAAATCAGGTAATGGCACGTAGATTAACCTATCCAATCTTCCCGGTCGGAGAAGTGCCGCATCCATTCTATCTGGTCTGTTCGTAGCTGCAAGTATTGTCACAGATTTCAGGGGCACTACACCATCTAACTCTGTGAGCAATTGCGCTAACACCCTTTCATGTACACCAGCTTCTCCGGCCCCCCTTTCGCCGCCAATCGCGTCCATTTCATCAAAGAATATGATCGATGGAGCAACTTGACGCGCTTTCGTAAATAAATCGCGTACAGCACGCTCAGATTCGCCCACAAACTTCGAGAATAATTCTGGGCCCTTAATTGATAGGAAGTTCAGGCCGCTTTCAGTCGCCAATGCTTTCGCGATCATAGTTTTCGAACACCCTGGAGGTCCGTACAAGAGAACGCCAGCTGGTGGTCGTATTCCTAATCTTAGGAAGCTCTCTGCGTGTTTCAATGGCCATTCGACTGCTTGACGTAACTTTAGTTTTAAATCATCCATGCCTCCAATATCTGACCATCTTACATTTGGTATTTCAATTAGTAATTCCCTCATTGCGCTTGGTCTCACGATTGTTAGAGCAGTTATCAAGTCGTCCTTTTCTATAAATTCGCTCCTTCTTTTAATACACTTGAGGGATGCTTGTGTACACAAGTTGACCATATCAGCGGCCACATAACCATGAGCTAGATCAGATATAGCATCTATATCGTGAGAAGATATTTTATTAGGTAGTTCCTTAAGCAGAGCATATAAAATTTCCTTCCTTCGTATTCTGTCTGGTACTGATACCTCTATTTCCTTATCCAATCGCCCAAATCGTCGTAACATAGGATCAATGGCATCTGGCTTTCTTGTTGTGGCCAGAATAAAGACCTGACTATTTTCTTCATGCAAACTATCTAATAATGCTACAAAAGCTGAAGTAACCCGCCGTTCTTGCTCCGTGCTTCCAGCAGAGCGTCTTGGACATATAGTCTCTATCTCATCTACTAAAACTATACATGGTTCATTATCTATGGCTTGGGCAAATAGCTTTTTCATAGAAGCTTCAGTTTCACCAAAATACTTGCTGAATATCGTAGGCCCATTGATTTCAACATGATTGCAATTCAAATTGTCAATTAAATATTTACATATAGCCGTTTTTCCTATACCAGAATGGCCATACAGTAAAAGTCCTCTGGTGGGTTGAAAATTAGCTGCAAATCCTTCTGTATTAAAGGATATTTGTATTAAAGTTTTAATTTCATCTATAATATCATCAACACCACCTATAACATGCGTTTTCTTTTTAACTTTTTGGGCAGTTTTCTTTTCAATACTCCACAATGTATCGTCAGACAGAACAAACCAAGGGTGAGCATCAGTTTGCTGCTTTGATTTCACATTCAAAACTTCTATTTCCAATTTTTTTCCAAAATAATAATATACAATTATACTTCCAATGCAGGCATAATAGTTTTTAAAGTTCTCCTTTAAAATATCTGCTATATCTGTGTCTATTTTATGATTTCTGATCTTAACACATATATTGGAAGCCTTAGGAACATCGGCTTGCAAGACGGACACACTTACTTTCTTGTTATCACTGCACCAACCTCCTGTGAGATCTGTAATCAAAGTCAGTTCTGTTATTCTCTGCCAGCCTGCCTGTCTATATTTGACTGGGGTAATCTTAGAATACTTAACCAATTTGAATTGGACTTTTAATGGAATGTAGTGTTTACGACAGAATATGTACAGGGTCCGGTCTCCTAACCGAAAGAAGACGAAGGTACAGCTTACAGAAACCTTTTTAATAAACTAAGACTTGTATATCAATACTTTTCAATAATTATTGTTACACATAAAAAGATTACCTGCAGCAGGGAGAATGACTGCAGCTGGAGAAGATGCTTTGGACGGCCACATACGTTTCAATATAGTTGGAGCACCGTCTTTCTTCAGCTCCAATGGTCTACCGATCACAGCTCCTATTAAGGTCCCTGCTGACGGGTGTATCAACACTGCATTCCTCGGAGCATTATCAGGCAGTGCACTACTACGTTCTAGCCAAGAAAATAATTGCCCGTTTTCAATATATGGACATTTTATTTGATCTTTCTCACAACCTAGTTCGATATGAATATTTTTATCATTTGACAGAACATTGCAATTACATTTCTCGCACTCCGCCCATAAGGTTTTTTTGGCTTGTTTTGGGGGCATTTTCACTAGAAATTTGTTGAAATACACTGTGGCATAGTAATTTGAAAAATTTCAGGGTTACTTTTTTATAGGGTTATGTTTTTTTTATGTCAACTGTCAAAAAATAAAAATAGAACGAAACAGAACTGCGTTCAATTATTTTGCGCGTTTTTACTTTGCCTTATTACAATAACAATTTACAACATCAAATTTCATGTTTTATAATAGATATAAACACACTTACAAAGTTCTATACTATTTTACGATAAAGTTTTGGGATAAGTGAACGAAGTGACGAAAACATCTTGTAGGTATGTACTTAATGAGTTGTCATTGGATTGACATTTGACAATGACAGTTTGTTTTATGTTTTAATTTTTATTAGTCATAAATTGTTTTATAAATAAAATAAATATAAACAAGGGTCTTCACATTTAAAAACTAACACAAAATTTATCACTTCTATACCAGTGAATTTATTAACGTGCTCTACGTGATATCTCTTTAACTTCGTCTGGGTTTCAAGATTCCACTTTCACGATGACTCTTGCAGAGTTTTTCAGCTGTTCCCTGCTAGCTTTTGGTCCACCAATAGCGATGTTTGCTTTAACGATAGCTAAAGATCCAGTGAGAATCATAATAATGATAGCAGCGGCATTTTTCTGGTTATTATCATTTTTACTCTCGTCTGTTATTTGGTACATTGTATCACCGTTACGAACATATTTAGCATTTGGAATGGTATTTGCCGTCTTATTTCAGGTAAATATGATTGTTTTATTAAATATTTTTAGTTATTTAGAGCTATTTCGTCCATTTTTCATATATTTTTTTTTTGTTTTTAGGAAGGTTTCCGGTATTGTATATATTTATTGTTGAGAAAGACAGAAGCTGGTCTCAAAGAAATATCAGAAAACCATGAAATTAGCAAACATAAGTTGGAAATGGCG
The DNA here is from genome assembly GCF_905220415.1 of Colias croceus. Taxonomy (NCBI): domain Eukaryota; kingdom Metazoa; phylum Arthropoda; class Insecta; order Lepidoptera; family Pieridae; genus Colias; species Colias croceus. The sequence continues at coordinate 602,627 of NC_059544.1, read as the reverse complement.
TATGTCTCTGGTCTTGGATTTGGCATTATGAGTGGTGCTTTTGCACTTGTCAATGTATTGGCAGATTCGGTAAGTATTTTTGTAGTTGATATTATATTCATTATGACGTTTTCCCGATCATTGTCTTAAATCAAACCCTTATTAATTTTAATAAAATATTTGGCAATTTCACAGTTGAAATAAAAGTCATAAATTAAATACATTTAATTTTACAGATTGGGCCAGGCACTCTAGGACTTCAAAGTGGAACAGAATTCTTCTTCGTCACCAGTGCAGCCATGACTCTCTGTATGATCCTCCTCAACACATTCTGGAGTGTCATATTCTTCAATGGACTAGACGAGAAAAACTATAAAAAGGTTTTATGGGTTGTCGGCTCGCATTTCTTTGTTTCTGCTCTTAGCTTGTTAAATAGAAAAGAGTTGTATATCGCTACTATTTTGCCCTCGTATATAGTTCTCTTAGTGACTGCAGTGTTAGCATTTAAATGTGCGGGAGGATATGTTGGTACTCTTCTACACACATTTACTAATAAGCCTTAGTGTAGAACATTGTGACTTTATTTTTACCCATTGAGATGATAAATAATAATAATTAATTAATTTGTTAACTAACACCCCAGTTGCTTGGTCCCTTGATTTGGTAACTCTATTTAAAATACAATGAAAATGTTACTGCAGACAAACAAGACATCAGTGCTTTATATGCAATGCTTAAATATATATTTACAGCTTATAGCTGTTATAAGCTTAAGTACCAAATATAGATTTTATTTCTGATTGCTGTTGTCACAAAGAATTCTTACAAGTTATTTTTTAATTTGCTATTACTAAATGCATATGTATATTGTATATCATAGAATTCATAGAATATAATGTAATTGTCTCAATTATGAAATTATCTAGGCATGGAATAAAATTGAGACTTCCAAAAATAATTAGGCATTTACAGAATTACTACATACTAATACTGTATTGTAACTCATTAAATTGGCAGAATGTTGTCACTTTATCAGGGACATTAAAAATATCTAGAATGATGTGCAGGTCATAAAAGACTGATATTGTCAAATAATTTTAATTATTTCATTGTGTAGTAATAATAATAGTAATTGGAAGCTAGTATTGATTTTATTGTTCAGTGAACTATATTGTTTACATAGCTTAATTTAGATTGTTAAGTATGTACTACACTTCACATAATATAATATATAATCCATAATATGTTGGTTTTCACATAGATTTACTATTATATTTATGTGAAAAGTTAGTAATGACAAGAAATTTTTGTTAACTATGAGAATGTAACAAATATTACATGAAAAATCAAATCTTACCCTGTTAAAAGTTTCAGTTCTTTTTACATTTACATGCTTCTCTCCCAATGATTTTATTTACATAACTATATATAAATAATTCATCTTTTATTTTATTTATTTATTATTCACAAATGTTTTCTAACTACATAATAACTACAGATAGATAGGTTTCAGTGTTTAAATTACTCTAATAAATTGTATGGCCTTGCCTCTTTACCTAAGTAATGGGTTTTGTAAAAAATATCTAAATGTAAGAAAATAAATCATAAAAATGAAATTCAATAGATTTTTTAATGTTAGTAAATGGTAGTACAGTGTTGCCAAAACTTTCCCTATGTGTAATATGCATAACCTTTCATTTAAAATGTTATTTTTCATTGTGTATCTAAGAAAATTTTCTTTATAAATGAAATTTGTCTTATTTCTCAATATCAATAAATATTAACGAGGTCACCATGATTGTGTTTTAAAATTATTGAAGAATTGTAGTATAAAAGGATCTCTGTTTAAATAAAAGTCGATTGTATGTAATTATATTAATTTATTTAATGAAATCACATCATTCCTTAGAGATAAGATTGGACGGAATACTTCATAATAATGAAGGCACTGTATATACTTTAGATTACCTACTTAAATAATGCTCTTTTTAATAAAATATTTAAAAACTAATCATCTTCTTTTTTTATATCCTGTCACCCAGAAACTTGAACTAAAACTATTTTCTAGCGTTTTTAAGATAAGCAAGAAAACAGAAGAGTGTATAAAAAAAGTTATTATTTGTGTTCATTCTTCATTGTGCCAAGTTCATCATATACAACTTCATAATTTCACAATTTTCTGGTCTAGAAATACATAATCTAAGAAAAAAATTAAGTTGGTCTTGTCATATGATTGCTCAAACTATAACATACAACTTAACAAATAAATATCTGAAAATGATTCTAATCATTTCATGGTACCTACGTAAATAAAGTAATATTGTGTTATAAAACTAAGATTCATCACACTCTTCAGCAAGTTGTGTGAGTAAGGAATCAATTGTCCACACAGTATCAGCAGAATCTGACTCTTCTGGAGATATATACGACTTTAGAACTTCTAAAGCTGCTTCTACACCTTCCACAGATCCAGATATACCTCCTCCAACTTCAGCCAGAGTGTATGCAGTTTCTTTGTCCTTTCTGTCTGACCTGAATTTAAAAATATTAACATTTATTATTGATACCTAGATTACTGTATTATGTATACCTAAGAATTAAGTCTTGACTAGAAAGTTATAGTTTGGTTTATTAATTATTTATTTAAAATTTTAAACTTTAGAATTTCTTTAAAAACGCTCAATCTTTGTAAACCACATTTAAATTTTAAAACAGAGCCATAAACCCTGAACCGTTCCTTGATCCCGATTAAATGTATACTTACGCTGGTGGTTTCGATAACTCTTTTTCAAACATATCCTGTAAGTCATCTAGATCCGGAAGAGTCGGTATATCGTCTAATGATTCTGGAGACTTCTTGGGAATAACAAATTCCCTGTAAAAATTATACTTTTAGTAGTAAGATCTAGGAGTAGTATTTTTGATTTCTCACATATTATTTTATTACTTTGACTGTATTGGTACGCCTTCTGTCCACACGCCGACTTTACGAGGCTCAGGAACTTTAAAATTGTTGGATTCTGTCATTATATTTCAGAAGATTTAATTCCTTCTGTGTTTCTAATTTATTTGTTTACTTTTTGCAAATTTATTTTTGTTTTGTTTGAATTGAAATTTGAATGACAATTTATGTCATATTCAAGTATTGACAGAGTGACAGACGACATTTTTTAAGTTATTACTACAATGAAAAAATGTACAAGCAACACAACACAAATAATTATTTAGAAGTAAAGGGAAGCGAGTAGTCCTGTGGAGTCACAGTGTGGAGTAGTCTCTCTCACAGAGCAAGTGTCTCTCTAAAATCTACCCAAGAATCTACCTATATACCAATAATAAAATTGGAGTGTCAGATTTTAATATTAAAAAAACGGCTTTTTACTAAATAGTAAATGCATATCCCTTCATCTTTTCATAATATCCGGATGAAAAACGATGGGTATTTAAAGGGTATTTAGACCAAAATGGTAATTTTTAAAATATTTGTCTGTCTGTTTGTTGATTGTTCCGGCTAATTTTTAAAACGGCTGGATTGATTTTGACGGACAGATAGCTGGATTGGATATTTTGAAAATGTAGAAGGCCTTCTGGCTAACATTGAGAGACACCACACAAAAATAAAAAAAAGCCGCTTTCGTAAATTGTCATGATTGGACTAGGGACCTTCCTCTGCGCTACCCACAGGCGCTACCCGTGATAAATTCCCATAGATGGCGCTATCAGTGTTAATTTGTGGTTAATTTCCTTCACATAATAATATATACGTGTAAATTCGCACTCTTATTATTGTAGGTACATAAAAAATGTAATAGCTGGTAATAGCCTTTTTTGTTGAATAACCATTCTTCAATAAGATAAGGGTAATAATTAAAACAAAAAATTCTTTTAGACCATATTTTTATTTCTTTTTAAAGAATAAAAAACTCATAACAGCTCACATTTGATGCGATTACATCTTATATTATTGCACTTTATCCTAAATATTTAAAATTAACATAGTGTCACTGCAATTTTACATACACCTATAATTTTGAATTTAATTTGTGATGTTTAGTTGATATGTTATTGTAAAGATTCTTGATATGTAGTACATATTTATAAATAACCCAAACAATTTGGTAAGCAACAGGCAAAATGCTCTATATTCACAAAGAATTTTTATTATGAATTTTACTCTAACATAAATGTCTACAAATAATAACAATATTTAAAAATAGCCTTGTGTAAGTTACTGTTAACAATAATAAATGGTATAATCATAATGTCAGAATGTATATAAGTATATGAAGTTTTAATATTAATGTGACAGAAATATGAGATCCCATATTATACAATATTCATATATTAAAATTAAATTATGTGAGTGAAGTCCCATGTCCCCAAGTGGGGTAAGGGGCAGATGCATTATACATCTGTTTCACTGATCGATTTTCTTTAGAGACAAGTAGGTGATCAGCCTTCTGTGTCCTACCAGACCATTATTTTTTTCGTCTCCACCGGGAATCGAACCCAGGAGCCCTCGGTGCTACACTTACGCGTCAACCACTGTACCAAGGAGGCGGTCAAAAATAATTATGTACTTTCTTGAAATTTTATATAATATCTTATCTAACTTATATAAGTGCCAATCTCATTAAATTTCATGTTTTTAAACACATCACAACAATACATAGATACAATTAATTTTTTAATTAATCATTGATGTATTTTGAAATTACATATTCTGACAATGGATTTGAAGTAGGTATTTTTGGTTTATTATTGAATGCAAGGAATTAACTTTAGAAATTAATTTTATATTGTAATAATGAAATTAATAAGTATTTAATAATATTAAAATGCTTTCATCCATTTAATATGTTTTTTTCAAAATACACAGGTCAATCCAGTTTCATTTTTTAGAAACAAGTTGAAAGATATTAACTTTCCAATAGTCATTTCTAATCTAGTAGAAATGGTATTGGTATTATTAATAATTATTTGCTCATTTTTGCTTTTGTCAAATATAATTTCATATTTTCATATTATAATAAATTAACATCTAAGTCATCTCATAATTTTACATATTTTATTTTACAAAATAAAATTACATCATTTTTGTTCAATTTTCATGTAATTATAGTAAATTATCTGACCCTAGATGTCCTATTATTGGCTGAACTGTAAAATGGGCAAATTTTGTAAAGATTCCCAATTTCATAATATAATGAATTAAATTAATATAATGTGACCAATGGGAATGGGCATTATTTTTATAAAATATATCAATCAGGAGCCAAATGTTCTTTCTCGACATTCTCTCAGTAGATAAGTTTTAAAGAGAAAGTAAAACAATCTAGGGCGAGTCAGCCAATGGATAGATAACCAATTACTATTATAAACGACAAAATTAAAAATTTGCCATATAAAAAATTAGACTTGTATTTTTTTGTAATCCCTCAAATTCCATTCTTATTTCTAACACTGACATTGCTTATTTCCTAATTGTGTCTCTTTCTAACTAAACACTATAATATCCACAATAGTTTAATACAAAAAATCTCTAAAAAGTTTTATTCTCGTCAACACTATAACCATGCAAGTCCACGATTCACAAAATAGTCTTATCACTAACTATATTTTCACCTTCATAGCATAAGTGTTATTTCATAGTATTAGTTCTATTACATCCATACTTCCGAGCCACTAAGTCCATAATTGCACATTAACATCTTCACTTTACTTCAGAATTCATTACACATTATAATATTGAATACACTGTTTTTATAACACAGTCACTTTTCACTATGACGGGTACAACTCGCTAGTAGATAGCCTGTTGAGGCTATCACTAAGGTCTGGCCCTCTGTTCTGAGCGGGCAACAGGGACACCAGCCCGGAGAGGTCTGCGGAGAGCAGCTGGATGTCCTCTCGGTCCATGAGGAGGCTGGTGATCGACGGGTTGTCGCTCACTGTCTCCATCAGATCTTGTTGAGGCATTTGCTGGAGTGAAAATAGTAATTATAATAAAATTAATAGAAATTTTAAAGATAAAGTTGTTCTAGTATCAAATATTATTTACTTATGTAGCAATTATAATATTAAATGTAGGAATATCCACGTATATATCCAAGCATAAAATATAAAAATAAAAGTTAACATTATCAAATAACCCATAATGCATTAAAATTAAAAACACAAATGTTACCTGATTTTGCACCTGTTGCGGGGCCATATTATGGCCTATGTGGGTCAGATTCGGGGAGACATGCCCCAAAGTGGTCATCTGGTGCATATTCGGCGATATGGCCCCGTGCATCGGCGATATTGGGGACATAACTTGCGCCATAGGCGAAGCTCTCATCATCGGAGACGTTGGGCCCATCGGGGACATCTGCATGTTTGGGGACATGGACGCATCGTTCGGGGACATCGTTGGGACGCTTGGGGACAATTGCGTGTAGTTCTGGCCCCATTGCACGTCTTGGTACGGCTGTATGTGACTAGGTCCAGCTAGGGGCACGTTTTGCATGTTCCATTGCTGAAATATCGATGAAAATAGTTATTTTCTTTAATATTTATACTCTATTAAACAAGAAAAATTTTTTTTTATATTTATTCTCCAATAAAAACGTTACGTAATAAGAAAACACCATTTGAATTAGTCACAAATAGCATTGGACCAAGTATGTGTCCTTGGCGCACTCCCTATAAGATTTACCTGATAAGAGTTATCTTGCACAGGTTCATGCTCGTTGTAGACGCTGGCCACTTGTCGCGGGCTGCCCATCGCGTGTGGTGGAGTTTTGTCTATAAAAATAATAACATTTACAAATATATTTATAAAAAAATATGGCAAATGAATCGAATGCATCTATATAAACCATCATATCAATTTTCTTTTTTGTTAGAATTTGAATCAATATTCAGAGAACATCTCTCAAAAGATTAAATTAATATATTACCTCTTGGTTCTGATTTGATTTGTTGATCGCCGTAATTTCCTGAAAAATTACAAAATATATAAAATCTTCCCAAATAGTACATTATTATCAATATCACACAAGAATATAAAGTTATTGAGTATAGTAAGCATCTACAAAGGTATCCCCACATGGGGAAGCTTAAATTACAATAAAATTAACATTCAAAACGCAAAACACACAAAAAGTTACAGAAAACTACAACTAATTCATGATTTTTGGTATAAGAAGGTATAATATCTAAGAGATATCCTTAATTTCATAACAAAAACCATGATTTTATCTACGTCTAAAAGTAAAAAGCATGCAATAAAACTAAAAAATAGTCCCACACAAATAAAAACATGCATTTCATTGCTAATATGTATATGTGTGACATTAAAAAAAATACAACAGAAAACAACCATGCCGAAAAATTATCGCCGTACCTTTACAGAATTTTCTGGATTTCAGTACTTTTCTAGATAAATAAATGAAAAAATATACCGAATTATCTTTATTAGCATATTAATATAAATTCTCGCACTCAAGCTTTGACTATAGATGTATAAAAAGTAACAAATAATTGTATACAAAAGTTTAGTCGCAAAATTTTCTCGTATTTGGCATATTAAAACATAAGATACAATAAAATTAAGATGGAAGTTTTAGAAAAAAAATGAAAAATTACAAAAAATGTTGTACATTGTGAACGTTTCTATGCAGAAATAAATATTATGACTACTAAAAACTGTTCCTTATAAATTGCGATAAACATCTTGTATACATTTTACAAAAACCTCTTAAATTTTTTTATACTCTATAAAACTCTTCTAAATCTTAGACAAAAATTATTCTTATCAAGATATGTTTCCTTAAAATTACGTTACACATAATATATTTTAACGGGATTAATACTGGTAACGAAAAATCACGAGTATTGCATGAACCGTACAAAAAATTACACAATTCAATATAAATAACTGCATTTTTTGCATTTGAATAACATTTAATGCTACATACATCAAAATGCACACGTCTAGAACTAAGAAACAGACGAAACCCTATTTGGTACAGACATTTTTGGTATAGAGAAAACATTTAAAATAAAAGCACACATATGCACATTAGCACGAGACTACAAGTAAACTTTGTACTACGAGAAACGCATTAAATTAATATATTTTAATTAAGAAAAACTTAACATTTAATGTTCTAAATAAATAGAAAACAAAACGCAACAATTTGACTAAGCTAAGAATAAATTTATTTAAATACAAAGTATAGGATCATTATTTCACGTGGGACGAAAGGTTAGTTTAAACCTAATTATTGTTAAGATTCACAAAAAGTGATATACATACATACTAAATTTAACTTTTTCGTGACAAAATCTTTTTAAAAGAATTTAAGTAATAGGCATGACGAAAGATTTTGAAATCCTCTTCCATAATGTGTGTATACGTTTACTATACAAGAAAAACCCTATATTTCGGTAATATATTTAAATTTAACAAAGATAAAAGCCATTTTTCAAAAAATATTTATCAACTGTGCCAAAACAGCTCGGAGGTGTCATGGCACTCATGGCGTAAGCGTGACGTCACTCTTTAGTAAATACGTAATTATTTGTATGCATTGCGAAGAAAATTTAAAAAATATTGATTTAATATGTGTTAGGGATGCGCCGAATACCGAATACATATTCGGTATTCGGCATATTCGGCATCTTTTTCACTATTCGTATTCGGCCGAATTATTCGGTTTAGATGCCGAATATATTCGGTATGAGTGTTTCTACTTTCTTGGCTATAGAACTAAATAAATAACTTCATATTATGAATGATTTATGTCATACTAAACTGCGAAAGTCAAAGAAATCCTATGAAGAATGTGTTGAACCTAAGGTATCTACACTAATATTATACAGAAGAAAACTTTGTTTGTTTGATTGTAATGAATAGGCTCATAAACTACTGGACCGATTTAAAAAATTCTTTTACCATTCGAAAGCTACATTATCCACGAGTAATATAGGATAGGTTTTATCCCGGAAATTCCACGGAAACGGGAACTATGAGAGTTTTTCTTTGAAACCGCGGGCGGAGCCGCCGGCGGAAAGCTAGTATAAAATAAAACAATCATTACATTTCAAATGAACGTTTATTTTGTAAATTTACATCAACATAATTTAATCATGTTTATTATTAGCACTTAGTTAGTATTTAATATTTATTATACTTTAAATCCTGAAGTCTGAAGACAATGCTTTTAGTCCCAATAGAATATGAAACACGAAAAATAACACAATCACACAAATTACACTTAACTTTTGTTTTGTCATCTTGCATTTCATCAAAAAAGTCCCAAGCTCGCGATCTTTTACGTCCGCTCATGTTGCAAACACTAACTTAAAGTAAAAATATAAAAATTTTAATATTTTTTTGTTTTAATTTGTAACGTATTCGTGCGATGTTTCAACACAACTGAGACGGCACGGAGTGCGCGGGCGATATACGCGGGTGGCAGACGGTGAGGTAAGGCTCGCTCGCCACCGAGCCAGCAGCTACTTGCGACCCGTTAGAATCCGTTTACGCATCAAAACACATCAAAACATTGAACCGAATAATTCGGCCGAATATTCGGTTCGGTAAGGTGTTAACCGAATAGTATTCGGTATTCGGTTATTCGGTGAAACCACTATTCGGCGCATCTCTAATATGTGTTATAGAAACGAATTTCAAAGTTTATAAGTGGTGTGCAGTATTGCAGTGTGAATCCACATTAAAATAATGCTCAAAAATGTTTTAGTAATTATTTTGCGAGAAAATAATAAGAAATGATTGTATAAAGTTGGCGCGGAGAACCCCGAAACCACGTATTCGTGAATTCGCAATTATAATTCTGTTCTGATTCGATAAAGCATACGTGAAACAACAGAAAATAAATAAAAATGCGTATTCTCAACATATTCATAACAACAAAATACATCTGACGTGAGTTGTTTACTTAAGCGTGACGTCACGCGTGTTTTAGTCAAAATGGCCAACTGGAGAATTTCAATGTTTTATTTTATTGATAATCTCATTAATCTTAGTGTTTTTTAAGATTTTTAAGTCACTATATTGAATTTATTTATTACACATTTTCCCTTAAAAACACTAATACAATCATTTATGGATACTGTCGTCATGCCTATTATGATAAAGTATTTTTTACTGTAGGTTCACACGAAAAATTTTCCATAACGATTTTTTTTTTAATTTTGTCAACATTTAAAATAACTTTGACTATGGTAAAAACGGAATTTTTTAAACCACAAGAAATAATTTTTCAGCGAACCCTCAATAATAAGATTTTGCCAATATTTTTAATATACATATTATTTATAGATGTATTATGACAATTTGTACCAATTGCGCAATACTCAAAGAGAACTCAATCTTATATATAAAATTCTCGTGTCACAATGTCTGCATACTCCTCCGAAACGGCTTGACCGATTCTCATGAAATTTTCTGTGCATATCGGGTAAGTCTGAGAATCGGCCAACATCTATTTTTCATATGTACTACGGGCAAAGCCGGGGCGGACCGCTAGTTTAAATATAAAAAGATGTAACTTCAATGAACTATGAATTTTTAAATTTAATAGTCTAAAAATTGAGTACAAATTTGAGTAAGGCCATCTTAAGATTTAACTCAATAAGTCAATAATAATAAAAATTACTTTTTAAAAGTAGTGTTAATATTCCCCATTTATACGATTTGCGACAAATACATAAACCACATTAAAAATCAAATGGGCAAGGGAAAAATTTTGTGAATTTTCATATTTTTTATGATTGTTTATTGAGAATTTCACAAAAACATTTTCCCCTTTCCGCACATAAACAGTAGGTATGGTGAAGATCGATTATTATTTGAAAAAAACATTTTTTTTTTTCATTTTTGAAGAAGTATAACTTCTAACGCGTGTACTTATGTACACACACTCTTTTTTATACATATATCGATCGTCACGACACAAATAATTTCAACATTATCCCAAAACCATGTTATAGCACCATAAATAACATATAAATATAATAATAATCCCCAAAAAATGAAATAAATTTTCACCCCGTGTGAAACAACTTACTTTCGTCATATTGCATGAGCGAAGACAAGATTTTCTGTCGCTTATGCTTTAAGTATCCCGAATCTAGAACATTTAGATATAAATTATTATAAAATATTAAAAATTAATATAAAAATAACGGTTATAACATCAGTAATTAAAGAAATAAATAAATTAATATGACTTGAAAAAGACTAGACATTGAAATATAAAAATATTTAGACATTTTTAAACACATTTATAATATAGTGTGTTGTGTTGAATTGTGTGTGAGTGTGTGTGTATGTGTTTGTATTTCGCAATTAAATTTATGTTTAAATTGAATTAAATTAATAAATTGAGACTAGACATTATTAAGTACTTTTTTTTTAGTTAAACCCAAGACATCATAATAAGATTTGTTTCTAATGTCATAAGTGATTATTTTGTAAGATAGCTTACTTTTATCTAAAAAAGTGAAGTAATAAATTATCATATTAACTATTATTTGATTGATAATGGTCAAAGAAAGTAGATTTTTTTTAGAAATTAGCGTTTTAAAATAGAGGCTTTCCTTTTTTACAATTTTTAATAGCTTCTAATCGATTCAATTAAAAATACTATACAATAAGCTTTATTATGTATGACTTTTTTAAATCTTTTTGAGGAAATTAAGATCAATTCTTATCATAGAAAATAGTATCAGTTTATAAGAAAACCGATAAATTTTCTGTATCTAATTTTGCATATTTGAATCATTCAAAAATGCAATAAATTCCTTTTTCCATTAATTTGGCATTTCGGGCGGATTCTTGTTTTATTTTTTTACAAACTTTACTCTTATTTTGTTTATTTATAGTAATTGTGTTTAATATTACATGATATTTTAAATTGAGAAATGATAATAGCTCTTTTAATATGTGAAATTTATCTACTACTAGTTACATACTTTAGTCTGTAACTAACTTAATAATTTTCAATATATTTTGGGGCTTTAGAAAGAGTCTTTCTTTGGCTAACCAAAGTAACTAATTATTGAAACTTGTGGAGAAAAATTATCAAAAATTTCCCTGATAGTAAATATATTAAAAATAGGATTATTTATCATATTGCATTTTTAATGGCTGCAATTTTTCATTTTATTTATAGATTGGAATAATATGCAAGCTGGGGCACATATTTGTAGTATTTTATTTACTTTTCATTAGTTTTTCACAATGCTTTTCTGCATTTATATCTTTTATTTCTCTCTACAGAATTATTGATTTTGGAATTTACTGCCATCTACCGGCGAATAGTAGCAGCTTGTTTCGTCAAACTCCGATACAGTTGCGTGCGGGGCGACCGCCATGTACAAAGCGTAATGTTCTGCTTCAGTCAGATCTAAATCATCTTGGAGCTTTTTGAACGCAGACGCATCTAGAGCCAACACACTTTCAGCCACTAATATCGTCCCCCCATCCGTAGGAGGTATGGGGGCTAAACTGGCGGGGCGTTTTAACGAGTTTTGGGACGATTTCTCATCCACGTCCCCGTGTAGGGATATATGTGTGATACTGTCCGCGTAACTTAGCCCCGTTCCGGACGCGTTATCTTTTAGAGATGTATGGGAGATGGACGATTTGAATTTTGACGGTCGGATTCCGGACACGCTGCTAACCGATCGTCCGACCGGCTTGCTCTTGATCTCCTTTTGACCTTCGGATTTTACACTGGGAGCTGGTGATTTCTCCTTTCTTCTGAAGAGTCGGGAGAAGAAAGATCTCTTCTTGACTGGCGGTAGAGCCGGCTCGCTCCTGGCCATTGTCATTTCGCTTTTCGGCGGATTGCGCGTGACTGGTATTTGCCGACCCGGTTTGAGTATACTATTTACGGACGTTTGGCTAGTTTTGAACGCGTCGGTTGAAGTTTTGCGCACCCGTTTGGGGGGGAGTGGGGGGGCTCTTTCGTCATCCGTGTCTCGCTTTAGTTGCGTGAACTCTATGATTGGACCACGGTACGTTTGCACTTGGACGTCTTCATAGGGCTCCGGTTCCGCTATAGTTACCGGGTTTTTGAAGGCCAACTGCAGACTGGTATACGTGCCCGCATCGTTAAAATCATCTACATCGTTATCCACATCGTTCAATATCGTTACATTTTCCAACCGCGTCCTATTCTCTGAATAAATCTCATCTAACTCCGCGACTTGATCGAGCAGATCATTGAGGCTCTTTTCATTATCTAGTATACCGTTTGTGTGTACTGTATCTGTGACGTCATTGACGACCAGTTCATCGGAGGTGGAGGTGACCGCGGTGTCTGTATCGTTATGATCTGTGTGCATGTCGGTATCGGTATGGGTATCGATATCAGTATGGGTATCAGTATTGTTGTTGGTAATGGTATGTATTTCGTTATGGGTATTGTTATCGGTGTGGGTGTCGGTTTGTGTGTCGGTATCGGTGCGGTTGTTGTTGGGGTCGTGCTTGCGCAGCAGGTGCGCGAGTGCGGCGAGGTCGGGCAGCGGCTTGCGGGCGGTACCTTGGTAGTCCGGGATGTACTCGAACGGGACTGCGTTGCTGCGCGCGTTGTCCGATGTGCGCTTGAGTTGGATATACACCTGGAATATTATAGAAATATATTTATAGGAATGTTTTGTTTATAATTATTAAAATTTATGAAACAAATATAGATATTAATAGGAATGTTTTGTTTAAATTTATGAAACAAATGGACAGAAAAAGGTTTATTCCATCATCAACATAAATGTTTCAAACACTACAGAAAACAGCTAATTTGCAATTAAAAGAAAAACGTACTGTAACAAAATTCAAATGAAGCAAGAAAGATATAATAGGAACAAAAATATCAATTTACTTAATTTAACTATAGTTTTGTTATAGTAAACAATGAAAAAGGTTGTTATTATCTTTTGTTTCAATGAAACAAGAATTGTACTAACATTAGAATTCAGATACATTATAAAGTAGATTCCTAATGTTAATTATTCAAACAGATCATTTCCTGTTATGTTAAAGTTTAATAAATAGTTCATTAATTCATTGAAATATTTGCATTTTCATATAACGAATTATACGTATCTGTAAATGTATTAAGTTATAAGTAATACATGGGAGATGCGAACATTCTGTTTATGTATAACTGAATAAAATCGTTAGCGGGTATATCTATCTCTTTCCATCACATGTTAGTCTGACTGACTTTGCGCTCGTGTACGTGTGTACGCTAGAGCGTTTGTGCGTGTGTGCGTTTGTGCGCACGCGCGCGTATAAGAATGTTTCAGTAGGCGTATTTTTACGCGCCTATGTATGCATTAGAGCGTCCGCGCGTATTTATGTGTGATTGTGTACATTTTTGTTAGTGTGCGATTGTTCTTGCGTCCGCGCACATGCGTGTGTTTTAGTATGCGAGTGTCTGTGAATTGTGTCTGTGAATGCGTGTTTTTGAGAGTGCGCGTATGTGTGTGCTTTAGCCTGGTGTATGTCTGCGTATGCGTTTTAGAGTATGTGTGTGTGTATACCTGCACATGGTGCGTGGCGTGCGGGTTCTGGTAGGGCGGCGCGTGGAAGGCGATGGCGACCTGCTTGTGCACCAGCACGATGTTGGCGCTCTCCTCCCACACCACCGTGTCGCCCTCCTTCTGGAAGAACACCACCGCTATGTCCTCGCGGACCACCTGCATAAATCAACGGGGTTATAAAGCGTACATCTGCAAAATAGCTACCAGCAAGATCAAACAGCATCAAAAACACTTAACCTACTACAATGTATAATAATACTATAACCGTAACAGGAACGTGTCAGGATCGGAAAGCCACACGAAATGCTAGCTAGCTAGAATCCTTGAATAGTAAAATAACTAAGAACTTGAATTGGCACTAGACATAGAATTTGTATCACATCAAAATAAAATATTGTTAAAATTTTTCTATTTCATGCAAACATCAATTGTCAAAGTCTCGTAAGTCTGTTTTGTAAACACTTTCCAATCCCAATCCCTAATCCTACCTGTATTTCAAAAAGTTTTGAGCCAATATTTATAGTTCACAGCAACCCACCTTCTCACACAGCAGGAAGATCTCCGTGCCCCCCCTGGGCGTAGCGGAGCACTGACTCATGCGCATGATGACCAGGTCGCTCATGGCCTTCTTGTCGTATATGATGTCGGAGACGACGGGCGGCAGCGAGTGGCGCACCTTGCCCGTGCGCTCGTCCTGGATGAACACTTGGAAGCACAGCCGCACCGCGTTCAGGTCGATGCTTTGCGGCTGGTTGCGGTGACCGAACCCCGCTGTGGAGGGATAAGGGATTATTACGAATTACTTGGCATTCTTCGAGACTAATCTCTCCATCAAACTTTCCCACTAATTTCCCACTAATTCCCGTATTCGATTCAGTAACCAGAAACCGAATGTTGCGGGATAAGGGGTTTATTGCTGATTCTCTGGAAATTCTGGTGAATCAGGTTGGGTGGATTCACACGCTTCGTAATTTTTAGTGATGAAAAAATATACATAATCAAATACCAAATATCTAGGCATCTATTAGGAAGGCAAAATATTCTGGATGAATTCGAACAATAATACCCATAATCATGAATTAATTCAATCAAATACTTTTGACACAATCAAAATCCATCCTATCTTTTGTGTCTCACCATCTTTATTACAAGCAACTACAATTATTCATTCACGAGTAGGCTCACACAATTCCAATAATAATCCATCTCCATTAATATTTACTTGAAGTAGCAAGTCTATATTTGGATGTGGTTGGTTTACAATAAATTAATCAAATGTTTTTATTTGCAAATGGCTTGTTACAAGAACCATATTATTATAGACTACATCTTTACTGATTGAAATTTTGAGATAATTGACAGCTCAATTGCTTGACATCATCATATTTATTAATAATTGAATTAAAGAACAACCATTCAATCGTATAAAAACATGTTATCTGAAAAAATATTTGATTCTTGGAAATGCTCATTTTTAAAGACCGTATAGCTATCGCTAATTCTGATCTCTATTGTGACACAAATTATATCAAACAGGTGTTATTATAATATACTATGTGTATTATAATCGTAGAATTGTCCATACAGAAAAAATTATAGCTAATAATAGCGACAACTGTATTTGTTGGCACATCACGGCTACATTATTGAACAAAATGTTAATAAAATCGTGCACAGAGGTAGACAATAATAATATTCATGCTTATATTATCTTTAAGTCTAAGTTTCTCTAGGCACATTGCCAATTCTTAACAACTCTAGATGTCTTGAAGTAGTTTTACTTCTTCCCTTTCTAGGGGCCTTGAAGCCAGAATTAATAACTTGTCAAAACGAGAAAATTAATGAAACAAACAATGTTACACTTCATGTAGACTAGCTGCGACGCGTGGTTTCACTCACGGCCAATCCCGCGATTCACAACAAATAGTATTTATTTCTATAGCTCATATTGTGTTACCCTGATGTATAACCTATATTCCTGTAAACTTTCTTCGAAATCCGTCCAGTAGTTTTAACATGACGCACATAAATCCATACTTACAAACTATTGCGTTTATAATATTAGTATGATGAAAAATCACCTATTGTAAATCTTGGTAAAAACACGCCCTTACAAAAATCTAGTCGATGCCGAGGTTCATGACACAAACTTCTTATAAATTGAAAAATACTACTCATCAACGGCATTACAATGATCATTTTAACTATTATACAACAACAAAAAATAAAAAACTTCACGTTACTGATACAGTAAGAAAAACTAAACTGTGACGGTAACGAACGTATTTATTTTTACGCAGACAGAAAACTGTGCCAAGTTGAATAAAGTGTTATTTTTCTTCCGGAGTATGAACCTATGGACATTTTGTTTGTCATTAAAAATATCGTAATCATGTTCATTTTTAAACGGTTTGAAAAATCGGTTATTAGCATGTCGTATCGGAATTCTTAATTAAAATTCTCCTAAGTATCTAAAATATTCAAGCCGGTATATTTTTTAACAAATTAAAGAAGTTTCCCTGATTTTGGTTTATCAAATCGTAATTATATATTCCCATAAAGATAAGACCTACATGAATTTATATTTTTTGGTTTTTATGGCATTCAAATGCTTTATAAATATATATTTATAAAGAACTAGCTTTCCGCCCGCGGCTTCGCCCGCGTTTTCATAGAAAACCCCGCATAGTTCCCTTTCCCGTGGGATTTCCGGGATAAAACCTATCCTATCTCTCAAGTTGGATCAAACTGCACATGGTGTGTGAATTTTATTATAATCGGTTAAGTGGTTTAGGAGTCCATTGAGGACAAACATTGTGACACGAGATTTATATATATTAAGACTAGCTTTCCGCCCGCGGCTTCGCCCGCGTTTTCATAGAAAACCCCGCATAGTTCCCTTTCCCGTGGGATTTCCGGGATAAAACCTATCCTATCTCTCAAGTTGGATCAAACTGCACATGGTGTGTGAATTTTATTATAATCGGTTAAGTGGTTTAGGAGTCCATTGAGGACAAACATTGTGACACGAGATTTATATATATTAAGATAAGTGGTTTAGGAGTCCATTGAGGACAAACATTGTGACACGAGATTTATATATATTAAGATAGAAAAAAATTCGATCACGAGGCGGGACTCGAACCCGCAGTAATGGCGCGAAGGATGCGGGTTCGAGTCCCGCCTCGTGATCGAATTTTTTTCTATTCTTTATAAATATATATAAGACCTACATTTCAAATTAGTTTCACGAGACGATTTCGTACCACGATTTGGTTCTTCGGTCATGCGCCTATTACTAGGTATACCGAGAATGTATCATGGCCAGTTGGGTTCGGCAAGCGGGTGGAAAGCTAGTTTAAAATAAACGATTACCAAATTGGATTTCCATCGTTATCTTATATCCGAAAAGGTCAGCAATTCCCGAATAGCTAATTACAACTACGATATTTTTTTAAACTCTTCCTGAAGTACCCATTATATTATTATCATTACTTATGAAATACTTATTTAAGTACATTTCTGATTTTTTTGTAATGTGAACGTATGAACACAAATCAAAATCATTTGATGACATTTCGCTAAATAGGCGCCAATTTTATGTTTATAACCTGACAGTTATAACATTATGTGCGCAGCTACATTATGTATCAGCTATACTGTATGATGTATCTACCGACAAATTCTTATCAACACGTATCGAACTACCCTAGTGTTCATTCTCATAGTGACTAGTTAAATCTACTATCGACTGTCTCGATTTAACGATTGCTATCTTATCTTAAACAACAGTTTATGTACCTAATTATTCGAGAAGATTATTACATTACAATACTAAAAAATATGCTCGATCGAAATGGTCGGGTTTTAATACATCAATTTCAACTTCATCTAAGAAAAAAGTAAAAATATAGGAAAACATAAGATCCCGATACGAAATAAGGAAGCTTTTATTTTCTAGCTATTGCGAAATTTAACATGAACATTGTACATTATGCCCATCAAGTGATATATTCGAGATATTACTTTGTTAAAATAGAGAGTAGATCATGAAGGAAGTAAATTATAATTAACTAGCTTACCGCCCGCGGCTTCGCCCGCTTTGTCTAAAACCTAATAAATTATATATTAAAACCTTCCTCTTGAATCACTCTATCTATTAAAAAAAATACTTCATCAAAATCCGTTGCGTAGTTTTAAAGATTTAAGCATACAAAGGGACAGAGAAAGCGATTTTGTTTTATACTATGTAGTGATAGTGATAAATCATTTTTGAATTCCGAAAAAATCTCAAGATGCTCATAAATACAAGAAAGCACTACATTATTTATCAGCTATACCCAATTAACGACATCAAAGAATTCGAACGTTAATTAATCGCCCATATTGCAACCGGCGGTTAAAATTAAACAATGGTTAAGGTGACCGGGTTTCTGAAGTATTCCTGGTGCGCGCTATTTTTGTGCGCCGCGATCGAGATTCCTAAGCTGTGTGCTAATGTGTGATTTTCTATGTTATTAATTTATCTATTCTTGGTCTTAATTCTTCATTAATTTGACGAATAAAATACCGAAATGTATTAAAAACTTTATTTGCATACATTTGTAAACTCAGCTAAATGAATTT
The DNA here is from genome assembly GCF_905220415.1 of Colias croceus. Classification (NCBI taxonomy): domain Eukaryota; kingdom Metazoa; phylum Arthropoda; class Insecta; order Lepidoptera; family Pieridae; genus Colias; species Colias croceus. Next base: position 583,460 of record NC_059544.1, on the reverse strand, counting down.
AAATATCACGTATCTTGTTTATGAGGAAAATTTAAAGAAAATTTTTGCATTTAAGAAAATAAAATTTATTCAAGAAAATATTTAGATTATTATGAATGAATGCAAAATTTCCTTTTAATTTAAAGTCAGACTTTTCCAATTTTTCTTTTATTGCAATAATAACGCGACGTCCTGCATTCAAAGTTATAGTCCCGGTGTCTTCTGTTTGAACAAAAATGTCCTTATTACATACATTTTTATTTTTTATCATTCGAGATTTTTTATACATTTTCTGCTATGTTTAAGTTTTATTTCTAAAAATGATCACGACGTTTATTTATTTACGTAAACTATACATATAATAAATCTGTAGAAGAGTCAATTCTGTACATTGAAAATATTGAAAAAATAAATACCAGGGGAGTGTTACTGGATCGATACCAAACCCAAATATGTGATTAAATAAATTTTTGTCTGTCTGTCTGTCTTTCTGTCTGTCTGTCTGTCTGTATGTGAAGGCATCACGTAAAAACTAACGGTTCGATTTCGATGAAACTTGGTATAATTATACCTTATTATCCTGGGCATAAAATAGGATATTTTTTATCCCGGAAAAAAACGTAGAAAAAAAATAAATCTTAATTTTTCTTAATTTCTCCGCGCGGACGGAGTCGCGGGCGGAAGCTAGTCTATAGGTATTATAAATAAGTAAGCACGATCCATAATTTATTCAGTGATTATTTAAGTATTGTTTAGGTTAAATTTGTATAAAATATGTGGGTAGTTAAAATAATTTACCACCCGGATTAATAACAAAGGAAGCAATTTCAGACACTACGTATGCAATATAATTATAGGAAGTGCAATTAATTAGTTTCAGAGAGACTTAAACAACATAAGATGAATCATCATTTTGAAATATTTCTCGTGTTATAATGATGAAAATGTAAATTCATAATGAGAATATTATTCCATCAAAAGATGTACCGATAGTAGTTAAATTGCTGGTGATAAAATACTGTCATAAATAAATCGTTTAATAACTCAGGCCCCTGAACCATAGACACAATAGAAAATCTATTGCGGGCCGCTTGGGGCTCAATGGGTTAAAAGCTTTTGCTCGCAAAGCTTTTGAACTGTTGAAAAAAAACTATGATTTTCGTAGTTTCAGAAATTACAATTTACAGATTTATTAACAAGCCCTTCGGCAATAGGTTGGTTTTATAGGTTGCATCGATATGACATAGTTTAATGAAATATTTGTGAAAAATTTCAACGGTGAGAAATATAAAAAAGAGTGTGTGTACACGCGTTAGAAGTTATACTTCTTTGACGTATGGAAAAATTACTAGAATATACAACTTAAACATAGTAATCAATTTTCATACCACCTAGAACTACCTTCATGCTGTTAAATTTAGGTGTCGGTGTGCGCGCGCATCGTAAAAATTCACACTTATCATTTTTCTCCATCGCGCCAAAAAAAGTATAACTTCAATAAAAAGAGGAAATAAAATCGAAAATATATTAATTAGGTTAATTGAAGTTCACCAGGTCATCAAGTAAAGAATAACAACTATCAAGTTTAAGTTGTAGCACGTAAAAAAATAAATAAACAAGTAATTGTTTTTTTATTCAATTGTTTATATGTCACGGACGTATAATGATGGATGATTTGCAATTTCATTTCGCAAGCCTTGACTAGGCATTGACATTGGATTCATAATAATCATAATAATCGCTAGTGCATCATGTACCTATTATAGTTATAATGTAGTTTTCTAGGAAATTGTGCCAAATTTTATGACATCATTTTCTTTTTATTATCTTAGCGTACCCGTAGATACTTATTGTAAGGGGTCAAGGATTACTGATTTTATTCGTGTTATAAGCTTTTTTAACTATATAAATTATTTTGTACCTAAGCCAACATTTCCTTTCACATTTATTTCAAAAACTTTCCTTCCTTTTCTTGTCATCTTTCCTACACAATTTATTTTAATTTTTCCATCTTTCCTTTCAGGGAAATGGGGTACCTACATTTTCCTATACATTTTACCCTGTTTCTCCCATAGCTACAAACTTCACATTTAGTTTGATCCGTGATTCACGAATGGCCTTGCTGAACCGCTTGCGGCTAATCGTTTACGATTTGTGTTATGATTTACTATTTATAGTTTATGCTGGTTTGATGGAAATATTTAGCTGGTTAGCGAGATTAATGCGAGATGTGAAGTGATTGGTAATGTATAGATTAAAACAGAATTAAGAGAGTTTTAAGAGGAAATTTTGGAATTAAGAAAATGATTGCATTTGATTAAATGTAAGGGTGTTTTGGAAAATAAATAACATTTGATTTCATGTAACAATACAACATTTGTATTCAATAATTTCCTTAATTGATATTTCTCAAAGAGAACAGGCCACAAAATAAACGGTCCTGAATGTGTTTGAACCTAACACGGAATGCGAATCATAATATACAAATTTCAATCCCATATTGTAATATTACCAAAAACAAAATAGATGTGACATATCCATAATGGACGACTTCATAGTTCATACTAAAGATGCGTGACTAAACATTTTTTTGCAGAACCAACTTTACGACCAATGTGCAACTGCCTTTACAACTAAAATGTAGGACCAACATTTGTTGATCCTAAATATATTATAGTGCCCATAAAACCCAACAATAGAGTTCTGCTTTGTATCGCAATGTTTTACGGTTCATAAAGTGATTTAGTTTATTGATTTGCTGCGTAACATGATCGATTTCTTGTTGTATTCTTTTTGTTAGTTTTTCACTATTATTCACATGTTACGTATGTAAAGTTATTGGAAATACCCTGCTTCGATAATAATATACAATAGATTCATATATCTATTTCGTTTAATGCTTCTTCAAGGTCAAAGGCGAACCTCAGATAAAAAAACGACCCCTAAAGGAGTAAAATAAAGGAAAGTAATAAGCATACAGGAAACTTTCAGAAAAAAGAACCTAAAATATACCTACTTAGTAAGAGAATAATGGAGTTTCTTGTCAAGTTTCAGAAACTGCTTCTCTAATTGTTATGCGACGATTACAAAGCGCTAAAAAGCCTTGTTTGTTAAGACGAACAGTTATCACTCTACAAGGGGTCAGAGGGGACTTTATTATTGCTTCTATAATTTACTTCATGCACTTGGATGTAATGTAGTTCTTTGTTGTTTTTTTTTTTAAGATTATGCAATATGATGATTCACAAGAAACAAAATAAGTATTTTTCAAAACAGTACTCATTCTTGAATGAAAAAGTGGAATTTGTTTATTAGGTATCTGCAACATTGTTATGTTATCAATATGGATATAATTAATAGTTGTTATTTCACTTTTATAGATTTTAAAACATTGTGAGTGTGGCAAACGCTTGAAACGATTAAAGGGCAAAGTAAGAAAAAATGTGCCACGGGAACAAAAGCTATACAAGGTTTACTCTAAAAGGGGTCACTGGGTAATCAAGAAGAAACATTGAGGGGTTATAGGTTAAACTTAAACTATATTTACTCTAAAAGGGGTCACAAGGTAATCCAAGAGTAACATTTAGGGGTTAGACGGTAGCCTAAAAGAAAAACATCAACTAAAGCAATTAATACTCACTCTTGAAGGGGTCGACGCGCAGTTGCTCTCGCATCTTGAGCGCGTCGGCGATGTCCTTCCGCTTGACGCACTGTATGCCGAGGTTGCTGAACGACACGCGGCTGTCGTCGCCCACCGTAGTGCGCACCGTGCACACGCCCTTGTCGCAGCGCTCGCGGCCCACCAGGTTGTGCGGGTGCGGCCTGCACAGAGCCGTGTATTTAGTCGATATATCACATACATACGTATGTTTGTGATATGTCGACCGAGTTGTGTCATGTGTGTGTGATTGTGGACACGTCACACCTCGTGCACCGCAATGCACTGGCCTGCACGCGGGACTCCAGCTTTTGCGGGTGCTGCTTGCACAGCGTCGTCATATCAATGATATTCATATGTCTGTGACATGTGTTGTGTCGACCGAGTCGCGTGTGCCGGTGTGTTTTTGTGTTAATATTTCGTGTGAATATTGTGTATGCATTGGACCGTGTTTTCTTTTCTTTTTCTCGTTCTCAGTTTCGTAACACAAAGATTTTTTTATGTGGGAGGGGTGTTAACCCGCCGCACAACCCCCATATTGCTGGAGGACCACACCCGTCGTTGGTCAGCGAGTCCATCGGACTTAGCCAGTAGCGTAGCTAGGCTGTACTACCGACCATCCCCCCATCCGCCACCCGGGGGACGCTCCCCTACGCCGCGAGGGCCAGCGCGAGGTTGGAGATACGACGTACACGGGAGTAGCTAGCTTCAGATATCTGGGTTGCACGATAACGGATGCACACACTAGAGAGGAAGAAATTAAAATCCGCATACAAAATACCCTCAAGTGTGGTGCAGCCTTGCATAAAGTCCTCGTGTCCAGGCTTCTAAGTAAAAAAACCAAACTGCGGATATACAAAACGGTTATAAGACCAATACTTACCTATGGTTGTGAAGCCTGGACCCTAACCCAGAACGAAGAGCGTAACCTTTTAGTCACAGAACGAAAGCTTCTTAGGAAGATCTTTGGTCCTATCAGACAAGAGGATGGAAGTTGGAGAATCCGGAAGAATGCCGAATTAGAAAAACTCATGGCCGAGCCAAATATACTTGGGGAAATAAAAGCGCATCGCCTGCGTTGGCTTGGTCATGTAGAGCGAATGGGTGAGGAGCGAGGTCTGAAGAGAGCATACTTGGGCCGTCCCTCGGGCCGTCGGCCGGTGGGTCGACCCAAGTATCGCTGGCGCGATCAAGTGGAGAGGGACCTGAGTGCGATTCAAGCCAGTGAAAACTGGCAAGTGACCGCTCAGGACCGGGGAAGGTGGAGAGTTCTCGTCTCGGAGGCCAAGACCCACTTCGGGGTTTCAGCGCCACAGGAGTAAGTAAGTAAGTAAGTAAGTATTGGACCGTGTTTGTATGCGTCACATGTTGTGGATAGTGCACTTGATCTACAGCATACATAAATATGTGTGTATGTGGATCTAGATGACGATATATCTTATTTTACTAGATACACTCAAACAACAAAAAAATACTATAAATTTCTACCAAGGACAAAATTAACAACTTATTAACCAATACCTTAAAGAATATTAATACTACTAATTTCCATCACACTCACTTGAAAGGCTCCTCCCTCGTCACACATGACACCACGATGACGGCGGGCCCCCGGTGGCCGCATATCTCTATGGTGGGGTACGTCTTGCGCTCCGGCGTGCTGTTCACGCCGGGTATCGAACCGGCGGACCGGCCTTCGCACTCGTAGCGGAACCTGGGGGCAGGGAGCAATGCGGTGATTGTGGACTTATAATTTTGTAAGAAGCTGGAGTTATTCTTTTGGTATTCGATATCATATTTAAATAGATGTCTGTAGATGCTAGGAAAAGTAGTTAAATTTAACTGGTCGAGCTACTTCGTTTTGTATAGCACAAACTTAGCATTATTTCAGACATGTGAAAGAATTTTTTAATTGCTTATTTTGTGTATTCAATTCAAAAAAGAAGGCTCTCTATATCTATAGTTTTGAAATCATTAAATGTCACACATGAACAATAGTTCTTATTGTTGGTATTTTCCCCTTTATACCAATTGTAGATAGTTACACATAACAGTATTTTGCAGTATTGTCTAGTCCGCTAAGGTGACAAAAAATGTTAACCTAGAGGCTAGACTGAAAGCATAAAAAGCTAGATTCCGACGCCGGTCATCCGTAAAGTTCAGCAAACTGCATTCAACCTTATATTTTATTTCCGACGAATTACATTTACTGCACTGACTATTCGCTAATGTCAAGGAAAGACTTACAACATAAACATAACTTATATTAAAAGCTATCGCGATATTAATACCTACTGCACCACATTTTGTAACGCAAAGGTTCTCTTGCACTTAGAAATGATAATTTTTTCTGTCTGTCTGTTTGTCATTAATTCAAAATTTTACAAAAAATCGACAACCTTGTAAAAAAAGGTTACAATAAAGATATACATATAGTATATTTGTTTTGATTTTTACTGCCTTCACTGAAGTAGGCACTACAAATTATTCACAACTTAAAGTGAGTCACACATTCCAGTTTAAAATATTCCACAAACAAAAACATGTAAAAAATAATAAAAAAATTAATATAATTGTACATACCTACGCTATAACTATTTTAAATATTTTGAAATGTAAACATCCTAGAAGCCCATTATAATCTATGAATAAATGAATATTTACCTACACAAGTATTTACCTACATAGATAGAGGTAGATATTATGCAAGATCACTGATATAATCTAAAAAAAGTCCCATAATATTTACGTGAAAAGCGTAAAACCAGCGGCCCGCATGTACACAATCCGTTCGGAAGAAAATAACTAGACTTTATTGTTAAGGAAATAAGGTTGAATTTGCTATAATATTTAGCACATAGTATGTATTGAGGAAAACAATGGAAGATTGCGAATCGTTACACAAATTGTTGTTAAACCGAATCATTTGCGTGGCATCTCGTTATATATGTACAAATGTATTAAATTGAACTGTGTGTCTATGTAATGTGTAATAGATGTAACCTTTTTAATTGACTGAATGTGTTAGTAATAGGTTATATACGATAAATAAAATAAAGCGTATTTACTTTTATTTTTTGTTTCCTTTTTAATTATCATTTCAAATAGCTCCATCGAAAACTATTCCCAAACAGAAGTAGTAGCTTTTTAACCATTTAAACATTTCCATTCCGTGTTTCAAGCACAAAATGTGAAAAACTTCACAGAAAGTTACTACTAATATTGCCATTAAGCATTAAATTTAACGTCAACTAAAAAAACTACCCACAAAAGTAGAAACCCCTTTTTTGTGGGAAAATCTTGCATAGACACCGGCACGGTCGGGGAAAGAACGTACTACAAAACCCTAAAAAATCCTCACAAATCAACAAGTCATCGAAACATAAACAAAGGAGCTATCAGCCAGCTATCAACGATCACAAAAAAGCCAGGAAGTTGCGATGGCCACGCTGGCACAATGACGTGCGAATAAAAATGGCCATCTTATATTTTCACAGGCGAGCGTCAATGGGCATTTCTAGCTGACGTCACGGCACGGCCAGACCGTGACGTCACTAGCCGCGTATTTATAGACCCGGAGCGGGTGCATGCACACTAGGCGATTTTCCAAATAAATTATTTTTCGAGCACACTGCCTGATAAAATTTATTAGTTTTTTAATAGAACATGTTGGCGATAGAACGCTCTTTGATACTTTGAGTAGGCTGTACTTCTGGATATAAAAAGTTGTAATTATAGTTCCTATAGAAAAACGAAGTAACGTACATTTGTCATATAAATTAACGTTTGAAACGACTAACATGTAAACACCAGTAAACAGAACGAATCTTTCTATTGTATAGAATATATTATACCTGTAGCATAGCAGTATGTTAAAGATACGATTATCATATTAATTAACCTCTTTGCTAGTTGCTTGGCGAACTTACGGAGGAGATAATTAATGCAACTTGCAACAACACATTTATACAAACGAACAATGATCATTCGTATCATTTAATGGTATGTATAAACTAAAATGTAAAAAAAAATATTGCAAATTCGTATAATTCCATGTTTATGTCTATACTTAGTCTAGTCTATACTCTATAGTCAAATATTTTGAGTTGGCTAAAATCTTATACACAATGCAATAAAAAACCATTTATATACTTTTAGCAGTTCAGACTTCAGAAACATTTTAACAAGGGAAGTGACAGATTTATCTTGATTACATCAACTGACACTTGTATTTCGAAAGTGGTCAAGCACGAATTGGGTCAAGTTCATGCTGAGGAACTTATAATAATAGCTTTTGTTTATTATTCAAATTGACGTAGGTATAATATGTGTAACTTTAACTGTACCCTATTACAGGGGTTTATACAAGTCCCAAAAAATATATGTTTGGAAGAGTTCAGATTTGAATTTATATGTTTGTTTCTCAATTATGTTTTATAATCAACTGACCGTAGATCAAAGGATGCTTCTGTTCGATCTATCATAAGTTATTTATAAGTAGGTACTATAAGTTTTTTTAGCACGTTGTTTTAATAATATCATATAGGAATGTTACATACCTACAAAAAATTATTTCTAACAAAAATCCAACAAAAATTAACATTAATTAGCACAATTAATTACAAAAACAACCCAATAATTCAACTTTTTGTGGTTAAACTATACAACAAACTCGATAACATTATATTTAAAAACATCATCAACGCGATCTACAATTAATTACCGCAGTAGGAAACGTGCCAAGAATAAATAGCGATTGTTTTCAAGAAACACATCCATTTAATTACCAAGTTACCGCTACTCGACGCATGCTTGTGTTACTAATAACGTTAGTTATTTAGCTTATGTATGGATAAATACAAATAAGTACAATTAATTTGTGCTCAAACAGAATCTGCGAATTTCAAATGTCTCACAAATATGATAAATTTTCTGTGTCTAGTTACTTCTCTACATATTCAGGCAGTTAATAGATACAATAATATTATTATAATTTATAATATTATGAATGCAAGTATGTACAAACAGTAAGGATTAGATTTTTTGTAATAGATAAACTCAATTACTGATATTAAAAATCCTGTGACTGGTAAGAATCTACATTTTTGGTAAGCTAATCCACCGAATCAACTGAGGCTATACATATATATTTTTAAATATTTATTTAGTATTTTCCTTAATCACAAGATAACGACTGCACGCATGTGTCGGAACGCGAGTGTGAACTCAGCCTAAGCCGGCCATTCACGCGTCGCGTGCGCCGACTCGCTGCCAAAAATTTCGTTCCAAACGTTTACTAAGCCGAAGAAAATTTAACAAATCTCTGCTACTTCCGTTATATTATATACTAGCGGTCCGCCTCGGCTTCGCCCGTGGTACATATTTCGCAATAAAAGGTAGCCTATGTTCTTTCTCAGGGTCTAAAGATTGTCTGTGCCAAATTTCATCAAAATCGGTCGAGTAGTTTATGAGCCTATTCATTACAATCAAACAAACAAACAAAGTTAAATCTTTATAATAAATCTTTATAATATTAGTGTAGATTTTAAATTGCAGTAATCTCAATGGCAAATAACCTCTGTGTATCAGTTGAACTTGCAAGTGATAAACGCGATAGTGAAGAGGAAATAATATGTTTTTAATTTTCATTTTATTAAATTTGCATGACCTAAAGTTCCTAATTTATTTTGCTTACAGGGAAGAACTGTACGAATTTAAATATAGGTACTTTTGTTTCAAGAAAGAACCATACGAATAAAATATTATAGGTATTATGCTTGTAAAATTCGTATTGTGTGTCTGGTCTTACTTAATGGAATTAACTATTTTAATGGTATAGAAGCAAAAGTCTTGAAGATTTCAACTGCCAGGATTTCAGTCAATATTTTAGCCAATGATCCTACGGCAGTGTGCACAATAGATTTATCTTATCTGTTTGTCTATTGTATAATCATACAGGGGAAATATTTTTTTGTTTGTTTGTTTATTCTAAATAGTTCCAAATTTGATAGATGCAGTAATATCTTTCACCAGCATAAAACTGCATTATGCCTGTGAGCTTTTATCCTGGGTTTACTTGGACATTTAATGTGGAACCGCAATTCGGAGCAGGAAAATCTAATCTATCAAATATTATCCAGATACATATAGATTACAGCATCGATACACCTATTGTCTACATCACATCTACAGCAACATACTAAAACATAACAGTACTTATACGATTTTATGTTTTCCATACCTGAGCGCCTTGCTGGCCGGCTGCTCCACGATGCGCACGAAGGGGTGCGCGCCGTGCGCGGGCGCCCGCGACATGGCGTCTACGTCCGCGCCGTACACGGGGTCCGCGCGCGTGATCGCCTCAACTGCACACACACCACAATATGCTTCGTAAGTTGATAGGGAAAATATGGGGCAGATTCTTTGTTCAATTTTGGAGAGGATAATTTAAACAAAAAGAGCGAAGTCAGAAGTGAACTTCTTTGCCAAGATTCGAAAGTAGTCGTCTTATCCCATGACGCGACCTTGAAATTTTACTCTCAAGGCCCAAAGAAGTTTCCCTCCTAAAGGGTTTGGGGCAGATGCATTATGCATATACCTACATCTGTTTTACTTATCAATTTCAATAGGGACAAATAGGTGATCAGCTGTTTGAGTCCTGCCAGACCGAGACTCTTTTTTCTGTCTCCACCGGGAATCGAACCCAGGACATCTCGAATCTACGCCCACGCGTTAACGATTGAATTTAGGAGCTATGACAAGGAAATATGATATATTTTCATGAATAACTTCAATTCTCAATCTTCATTTTTCAGAATAAGATCACTTGTATACGAAATCTTAGTCAAATATTATAAACAGGCTATATGCTGATCCTATCATATTACTTTATGCAAAATTGTATACATATCCAATAAGCTGTTTTCGCGTGAAAAAATCATCAAATACCTACATCCATATCATCTATCACATCTGTAATGTTATTTTTCTTACAATTTTTGTATTATGACGTCACAATTCAAAAAACGAAAAGAACTGATCGAAAACGGATACAATATTTCGAATTTATCTCAAACCACTTCTAAACTGCTATAATTCCCACGCATTTCCGCTATAATCGGATTAAATACGACTCCGTCTGTAAATATACGTTTGGTCTACTATGCGAGTTGTGAAAAAAACGGTAAAATTCGTTTTTGTGTGTAAATTATCACATGAGTTTATTTCAATTTCAAACATTTATTTATTCAATTAGACTTCTTCTAGAACTACTTTTGAATCGTCATTACATATTTTTAACATTTACCACCGATTCGGAAAGCAGTATCCGTGGAGAAGAACCGGCAAGAAACTCCATACTTGCTCTTTTAAATCATGTCATTTAGATTTTTTTTAAAACCACATTGAGAATAACACGAATAGGTCAAGTAGCGGCGCACGGCTATTACTGAATATATCACGTATATAATAAAATGAAACTTTAAATAAAAAATATACCTACTCTTAAATATTTTCATTATATCCTGAACCTTTGCTTTCTTACTCGAAGTCGGAGGCATTATTCACAAAGTCACTATTCAACACTAAAAGCAACACTTATATTTTAAACCGACTTCAAAAGAGGAGGTTATCAATTCGTTGGAATCTTTTTTTTAATTTGGCCAAAGCTACTCTTGTCCACGTGAACATAATATGAAGATTGCACTCACATAAAATAAATAAAAGTGTAAATAAATAATCAAAGAGATATAAAGCAAATTAAAAACAATCAATTATATATCACAATGCAGTCGCCTAATCAAATTAATCAGTATTGAAAAACTTCACGAGCGCTCATTAACAAACGTCAATCACCGAAGCGATCTGTGCCTTTATTAGGTTTTAAAACACAGTTAATTAGGCGCTAAGCAAAGTGATAAAGAATTGATTTAATTTTCCTCCTCACAATCATTCGGTCAATCGTTATTCGTAACAGAAGAATTAGCTTACTCTCACAAGTGATATAGGCTTAGCAAATTAAAAATAAGTTGACGCGTTTGATGAATTAATGATCATGTTAAATAAAAACAAACTACAGCCCGCAGCTTTGATCACCCGATAATCATATAACCGATACCCCATACTCAGTCATTCATAGCAAATAGCAATAAGCAAAATCAGTTCCATAGTAACCTAAAAGACAATGATAGCAATAATGATGACACTCCTAGTAACAAGATATCAGACTTAAAATATGAGGAAAAAGTTGGATAGGCTGGTAACACTTCCACTTCTAGTAAAATGTACATACCATCAATAAAGCTAATGAATCTAAATCACTAGCAAAAACAACCCAATTACCATTTAAGACACTAACGCCTCCATAACCCAAACGGATGCCACTTTTGAAATGCAGATTCAACATCAATCGACGGATCGGATAAAATCTGGATCAATAGAAATCTAAGATTCACGATCGAATATTGAAAGCGGCCGTTAAATAATAACAACAGTGATACGTGTTATGGTTAACGAAATTTGGTACTTAAGAGTAACAAATTAAGGTCACTTTACGCGTGCGTTGATCTCTGTATTGACCAATGTAAGATTCGATGGCGAGCCAAGGACGCGCTTTCACCGGCTGGGGTTTCCCCGCATGGCGACGTGTTGGTCAAGTCGGAACCGGTAAAGAAATGTGGTCTACGTAATATAATTCTTTCCACATCTTGCTCTGATAATATACCTTTAACCGCATTGGCAAATATTATTAGATAGATACTCATTAAAGGCAATACATATTACGAAACTTTGTAGAAGAGTTCCCAAAGCCTTGTTCTTAGTACAGATGTGCCCTAAATGTAACCTTATTTTCGGATGTTGCTAGTTAATCACTCCATCAACGAAAAACAGGTCAAAGTGCTAAACAAGCTACAGAAATCAAAACAGATCAAATTTAACAGTACTTCTCCCTACTATTGACCTCTTTTACGTTATTTGTCTTGACCGTTCAGTTGCCAACCAGTTATTAAATATGATAAAACCCGATGGCCATTTAATTTGCTAATCGACTGCAGTGTGTTGGTACAGACTCCATTTGCAAAAGATGGATAAAACCGAATGCTTCTAATTTGGCTTATAAGTAGTGTAACAATACAGACTAAGAAGTCCTATGATATATAAAAGAGCTAGATACGTTACCCGCTCTCTATTTTGGCAAGAAAAAACTCAGGTAAGTGCCCGAGTTTCACTTAGTCACGCACCATTCAGCGTCGTGGCTGGACGTTCTTTTTGTATTTTAATCGGCAGTTGTTATTACGAAGTACATGAGTGAGACATGTATTATGTCTCGTGCGTGAGAGTGAAAGAGAGAACAACTGTATTGGTGATAATGCGTTAGTAAGTAGGTATGTATTAATTACGCTGTTTTTTAGTGCAATGATGTTGGCGTATGCCGCGTCTACTAGTATAATAGGTCATTGAAGAAGTCACGTTTTAAAATCAACGAACTAAAACGTAGGTACTTTTATTTAAAACAGATACTCATTTGAGACGCTAGCTTATGTTACGTAAGGTAGTAGACCGCATTCCTAATCCTATCAACAACTTTATCTAAATCCCATATGTTTAAGATAAATATAAGCCAATTGTTTCAGGCTAATTACTTATCTGTACATACATCGTCCACCAAGTGTTATGTAAGTGTATCTGTTTTCCTTATCGCAGACAAAATAAACTATGTGTTATCGAACACCAAAATTCTGAATCATCTCTCTTAAAAAAGAATAATATTTAAAGATATAGAATCTATAGATTTATCCATTTGTCATACCATCATATCATCACTACATACTATAAAACAGTCACTTTCCGCTGTTGATTTGTCCCTATATTTGCTAAGTATTTTGATGCGGTTGGTCTAAACTCTAAACTCTAAATAGATGAGGAAGGTTTTAGTTTGTCGAATTATAGACAACGCTGTCGAAACTGCGGGCGGAAACCGAGTAGAAAAAAAACTTATAGTCTAACAAAGTCTAACAAATAATTGACCAGAGCTACAGAGATATTCAGGATTGAAAACTGTAAAACTGTAGACAGAAATAGAATTGAGATAAAAATGAAGCCCTGAACAGTTTCACAAATAACCTCAATACCACTAATGAGCCCACACTACACTCAGATGCTGTAAGGTCACGAGGTCAGGATCCTTGTTATCTAACGTAGTGTTTCCCATTTCGTTGTATCGTAAGGAAAAAGCAATATTTCTCTTAAAATGTAATTACTTTTTGGTTTCGCTTTCAATCCTATGATTTCAATTGCAAAAAGTATAAACATATTTATAGACGTTTTTTCTGGAATCGAACAATTTATTTTTCTACTTCTAAATTTAACTGACCTTTTTGAGGATAATTTAATGTTAAATGATAATGGGCGGAGGAGAGTAAGATTCTTTTAGTCTATTTATAGATTTTTATTCTTATCACACCAACTTACACGAGGCGCTCTTTATTAAGAGTCAACAACAGTTAAGCCTACAAAATTGTAATGTATGATATCGCTAAGATTAACAGCATTTATACGTAGAACATATACTTATTTTCTCGATATAATTCGACAAAATTCATCTTTAATAATGAAAAAACTGCTTTCATTAACTACCTACATGATTTTGAGTTTCAATTAAAATAATTGAAAATCATAAAGTATGTGCTATGTCTGAAGGTAAATGCCCTGCATATTTCCTAATGTAACCCAATTTGGATGCAGGGCATCGTCTATCTTAATATATATAAATCTCGTGTCACAATGTTTGTCCTCAATGGACTCCTAAACCACTTAACCGATTATAATAAAATTCGCAAACCATGTGCAGTTCGATCCAACTTGAGAGATAGGATAGGTTTTATCCCGGAAATTCCTCGGGAACGGGAACTATGCGGGTTTTTCTTTGAAAACGCGGGCGAAGCCGCGGGCGGAAAGCTAGTCTAAATATAAAATATAGGCCATATTATTCACAATGCTTTCCTTTATTTCAAATATACAGTAATGTATATTTTCATATTTTGTAAACCAGATGGAGTGTTACAAAATTAAATGGTATTCAAAATAATATTAATCTCAAAATATTCCTGAGTTAATTAATTCTGGAAGACACCTTATCGACATAAGACAAATTATGAAGTGGAAATGTAAAATGACTGGAAGATCATTTTGGGATATTTACAGAAGCATGGATGCTGAATGCTGATATTGTATGATGTTTTATTAGAATATTTAAAAGATAATTAATTAATTTTATAAATTAATTTTATTAGAATTTACAAAACATTTAATCTAATATGTTTTATTAGATTAAATGTTTTGTAAATTCTTATACGAAATTTTGCGTAAGTTTCATACATTTGGAAAATAAAGACATTTAATTCTAAACTTGGAAATTATTTTTCAAATCAGTGATCATAATACAATTTGAAGTAAAATCCAATAAAAAGATAAAATTCATAATTTCAAATCAAAAGAACCATTATTCGTACTCAACACGCAGTTAGAACTAAAGGAACGTTCACACTATCACACGCACACACACACACACATGAAAAACCAAGTCCTCTAAAATAAAGCTGCATACTCACTGACATCACTTATATTCACGTTGGTAGCCCCTCCGTCATCGCTATGTATTATGTTTAGCACGCTCTCTGTGGACAACACGCTTTGGTTAGCACAGGAGTAGCAAGCGAGGGTTAGTATGCTGCAACCCTAATTATCTATACACTACTTAATAACTAGTTTACATGTTCCATTCGTATGTACATATTTGAATTGTTTTTTTACAGATTATTAAAATACTATCACCGGAAGGAAGCTATATTATCGTTAATGTTCATACATTTCTTTTTTCCAGGATTACCCCGAGCGAAGCCAGGATGGGGTTCAAAATTACAGTAAATATGCAAAAATAAACCTACTTATTTATAATTATAAATTACTATTTATCTATTTATTGTCCAAGAAAAAATACATTAAGCTTACAAACATCTAAACATACATAGAAAGCCACTACATATAGTGAAGTATATACTATATAGTAACTGTAAAGATGCATTTATAAAAAGAAAAGGGAAAAAACGATACAACGAATTCACCGATTTTATTATTATAATGCTGTGTTAGCTATTATTAATTATTATCTGCATACCCTATCCATAAAGGAATATAGAAGGAAAACATAACTTAAACTGAATATTTTGGACATTAAATTTATTTATATCAATGAACTACTTATTAGAATTTAACTTCACTTATTAGAATATAATGATTCTATCGATGTTTTAAATAATGACAAAAAAGAAATTATCTCAAAACAACATACATATTGGTTACCCTATTTATCCCACTATCCCATACTATCCGCAAGAAATGGTCACCCTGCGTTGCTATTTTACAAGGAAACGGAAGCGCATCTACTTTCTACAGTGATTATAACACGTGCATTCTTGTAAAGCGATTGAAGCGTGGACTGGAAGATTTTATTATATTTTTTCGTATGAATCTTTAAGCTTTAAACAAAGCATTTAATTATTCAAGTAATTTATGTACACCTCAAATCAAATGGACAATCAAATGGATGGCATGGATTCATTATTTGGACCTGCTTCTTGCCAGCCTGATTAAAATTACTACTAGGTAATACTAAAAATGTAAACATTTTTATGTAAGGTTGTCATTACAAACAAAACTTCAAATCGATTTGTTGGTTATGCTGTAAACACAGAAGGTTCTTCATTATTTGTTGTGCTTGATTGCATACGATTACTATTCATTTAGGCCTATTTTTAACGCGATTTATTCGTCATACTTTCACGAATCGCTAATATACTGTATAGTATTATATTGAATGTATAAAAAAAAACCTTAGCTACATGTAAACAATGTACAATGTGGTTAGTATCACATAATAATAATAATATAATCTATTTATTATCAACGCTTTACGCTAACGGCTAAACCAGGACCACGCTCACGCTGGGGCTTCATTATAGTATAGCGGGCGAATATTACGTGATGGCACGACAAAAACAGCTGGTCTTACCACAAAATAATTTAAACACAGTCTAACTTTAAACCAGGAATCTGTCACTTTAAATGGTTGTCTATGTGAAATACGACAAAACCAGATTAAAGAGAACCCGCGCTTAAAGTTAAACCCTGTCTAAAGTTTTTTGTGGTAAGACCAGTCGTATTCGGGCATAGGCGATGCGCTTGTCTACATACATGATACAGTACAGCAATAAAAGATATTAAAATATGCTTCTAAATATAGGTTCATTTTTATCTAAGTGCAAAGCTTAGGCACGTGTCTTATAATTTACATTACAATTTATCACACGTTTAGTTTAATATTTGCACAGATTAGTCTACGATACAATCCCTAGAAGTGGTGAACTACATTAAAAACTTATATTTTATTAATCTTATTAAAATCACCTGCTATGGTCTTGCAGTTCTTAAAAAAGTCAACTTTTTATAAGAAATCCTATTATCCATGCGCTGTAAAGAGGATTATTCTATTATGAGATTACTACCACAGTATAAAGAGAATTTATACTATGTTACTACTACTAGATAGTCCTCGACGAAGACGGCGGCAATATGATAAATTAATAACTATTAAAGTACATATATTACTACAAAGTACATATTACTTGTAACGGTGAAGGAAAACATCGTGAGAAAACCGAAATATCGAAGAATCAAAAGTTCGACATATTGTGTCAACCGCCAACCCGCAATTGGCCAGCGTGGTGGATTATGGCCTGTACCCTCATAGGAGGCCCGTGTCCCAGCAGTGGGAACGTATATGGGCTGATGATGATGAAAGTAATATAAAGATTTCAGCCATTTCAGCTCAAGTTTTTATAAAAAATCAAAAATTTGATTCCTCATCGTTTAAAGGCTAATAAATACGTTTATTATTGATACGTAACAGTAATAAGGTATGTTTCCTCGTAAGACTACTGCGCAGTTCGCGTCTAGTCCATGTCTAAGCACTAGGCTGCTAACCGCTAAGTGAATTATCTCCACTGAGATAACGATGTTGTTGCAAATAAAGTTGCAATTTTTAATCCCTCTTAGTTTAACCATAGAGCCCGTAGAAGTTATAAAAATCAGAAAACTGCGACTTTGTTTTCTTTTTTGTTTTGCTTTAATTTACATAAGTTCTATCTCATTTTAAACCAGTATTTAAAGCTTTTTATTGACGCTTTGACGAACGTGATAGCAAGTTTTGTTATGAAAGAAAAGAAGAACCATTGAACGAGTTTCAATAAAGGCGCCTACACAAAACTGCATTTTAGGCAAGTCAAATACCATGGGACACCAAACTGTAAAAAATTAAAAATAATATACCTAGACAACCCTCATTTAAATAAATTTATTAAAGCCCTTTTCTCTCAAGTATTGCTTTTTTCTCCCTACATAATATTTTATTACATTTCATTAAACCTAAAACATCTTTACGGAAACAATTTATCAACTGATAAAAATAATTTTTACACTTCCTATACACGTCACAGTAAAATACAGGTTATATCTGCTTTTGTTGATCAACAAATAAAACAGATTATATACAAAATCACTTTAATGGTACTTTGTATGAATCAACAAAGACGCCCTTCGAACTGTTATAATGACTCTTCTCAACAATGGTGATTTTATATCAATTATATTTAATTGGCTTTATATTGAAAAGTATTCCAAGTTCCAACTCGTAACATTTTATAGGTACGTGAAGTAGACTGTTTGTTGATCTTTCAGAAATTATAATGTGAATAATTATAGAAATATAATAGTTTTATGTGTTAAGTTTCTTTCCAATACGGCTTTATCGAATCCCAATTTTAACATACACATCATTCAGACGTAAAAATACCAGTCGTGATAACTTTAGTTAGAGGGATAAATTTGCTAAGGACACGATTATCACACGATCGAGCGAAGCCGCGCGCCCGCGTCTATTTCCCTTCCATATTTAACCCTTTTACAGTACAATCTACGTAAAATCTAATTTTTAGGGATGCGCCGAATACCGAATACATATTCGGTATTCGGCATATTCGGCATCTTTTTCACTATTCGTATTCGGCCGAATTATTCGGTTTAGGTGCCGAATATATTCGGTATGAGTGTTTCTACTTTCTTGGCTATAGAACTAAATAAATAACTTCATATTATGAATGATTTATGTCATATTAAACTGCACAAGTCAAAGAAATCCTATGAAGAATGTGTTGAACCTAAGGTATCTACACTAATATTATAAAGAGGAAAACTTTGTTTGTTTGATTGTAATGAATAGGCTCATAAACTACTAGGCCGATTTAAAAAATTCTTTTACCATTCGAAAGCTACATTATCCACGAGTATTATAAGATACGTTTTATCCCGGAAATTCCAAGGGAACGGGAACTATGCGAGTTTTTCTTTGAAACCGCGGGCGGAGCCGCCGGCGGAAAGCTAGTATAAAATAAAACAATCATTACATTTCAAATCAACGTTTATTTTGTTAATTTACATCAACATAATTTAATCATGTTTATTATTAGCACTTAGTTAGTATTTAATATTTATTATACTTTAAATCCTGAAGTCTGAAAACAATGCTTTTAGTCCCAATAGAATATGACACACGAAAAATAACACAATCACACAAATTACACTTAACTTTTGTTTTGTCATCTTGCATTTCATCAAAAAAGTCCCAAGCTCGCGATCTTTTACGTCCGCTCATGTTGCAAACACTAACTTAAAGTAAAAATATAAAACTTTTAAACAATATAAAAATTTTAACATTTTTTTGTTTTAATTTGTAACGTATTCGTGCGATGTTTCAATACAACTGAGACGGCACGGAGTGCGCGGGCGATATACGCGGGTGGCAGACGGTGAGGTAAGGCTCGCTCGCCACCGAGCCAGCAGCTACTTGCGACCCGTTAGAATCCGTTTACGCATCAAAACACATCAAAACATTGAACCGAATAATTCGGCCGAATATTCGGTTCGGTAAGGTTTTAACCGAATAGTATTCGGTATTCGGTTATTCGGTGAAACCACTATTCGGCGCATCTCTACTAATTTTCATACACAAATAACTCATACAACACGAAACTAAATATGTAAGCGCCCTCGAGCGAGTCATTCAATACCTTACAAGGAAAAAATTATAATTTTACTTAGTAGATCAAGTTTATAGGGCAATGACTTAACAGGTTTTGCGACTATGTTTATAATAATTATGAATGTAAGAACACCTTAGAGTATGTATTAGCTTCATAAACATATTACCAACTCTAAGAATAACACAGTCTTAATGAATGGCACTTTACAGTGTAACTCAGCAAAACATTTAGAAAACGGCTACTTTATTTTCGATGAAACTTAACATTCGAACTTTACTCGGATATGACCGACAAAATTACTTCCAGTTTTGAGTTTAGGAATCATTTTATTTTTGATTTCTCAAGTTGTTATACCTATTTAAATTATTTGAGCTGTGACAAAGCTGCAAATTCGTGCGCGTAGGAGAAAAATAAGCCGGTTTTTAAATTTGAATCGGAAATAAAATAAACATGAATATGTAGGCTACGTCCACACGTAAGTGAAATCTTCATTCTAATAAGAAGTCAAAACAAGATAATAAAAAACTTAATTCATTTTCTTATTTCTCATGACTGCATACATGTAACCAATTAGAGAATAAAAAAAGAATTCATTAAATTGTTAATAAATTACTACAAAATTGACTGGAATTCTTTATGAGTCAGACCAGTTACCCATCATAGAAAGCCGGAACAGTGCAAAGGTTAACCACACAGGAACAATTATTTAATTTCTCTTGTCATATTTATTTTTTAGTTTTGTCTCATGTGGTATGGCAAAATGTTCTTTAGTAGGTACTTCATTTTATATTTTAACATAAAAAAATGAGAAAATGTATTCAATTAGATAAGAATATATTACTTACTTAATTGGATGATTCATTTTTAATTAAAAAATTATAATTATTTTTTCGCATAACATAAGCCTGTTATGAGAACCACTTTTTTTGTTAAGTATTTACTTCAAAGGTCTACCAATTGACATACATAATACATGTATGTCGAACTTGCTAACTACCCACACATTATATTTAAGTATTATTTAAGTGAAACTTCTTTATCGGGGTTGGAAAAAAATTTAGTGTAAAATTTTTTCGTTACGTGTGACATTTTTCCGTTACGCGCCATCTTTTTTTTATCCCTACCACGCGTGATTCGACGTATTTCAGTAAAGTTGCATATTGTAAATTATTTTTTGAAAAATAATGTCATAAAGAAGTTTCACATCTTATGTGTGTACACTAGTACACGCACACTATTTTTTGTTATTGGTAATTAATTTCTAGCTAGCTGATATTTCAATAACTTAACTACATAATATAATGTGTAAATTAACAAAAATTCTAACTAGGCATAATATATGATTGGAAATAGTAAAATATATACCAGGTAAATACAGTGACATATCCATTCAATGAAATAACACAAACACAGTTCAAACACAAAACCACATCCACTATCATTGAAAATTGAAAATACACTAATAATATTTATGCTGATGACGAATTTATAGAGGGGATAAATTCTTCAATCTCCGTGTCCAAGTATGAGGAAAAAAAGCCAATAAAATACAGTTATAAGTACAAGAAACCGAGTCTTACTGACTGATTGAGAAAAATCTTATTTGATTATAAGATTGAGGAAACATTGCAGATTTTTTTTATACTCAACAAAGTTAAGTTCATAAAAACTAATAATTTATATAACAGTAAGTAATATGAGAAATCTAAACGGAAGTTGGTGGGTGTTTACACACCAAATATGAAAAATTTGAATTTTTGCAATTTTTTCCATTTGAAAAAAAATATCTGTTCAGTATAAAATATTATAATAGAGTTATAATCATATAATTCAAATATTTTACAAAAGTGCATACATAAAAAGGTTTGTATTACACCTTTACGAAGCCATAGAAAGTAACCAACATTAAATATAATTACGAAACAAAAACGTAATATTTGCGTGCTAGGTATTAGGTAATCTAACATTTAGATATTATCACCCTCACCCTAAATAAACCCCATGTTTTAATACTAAGGGTACAGGAACCCTGGCTTCGCCTGCGAATTGATTTTTATATTAAAAGGGGAATGAGAACACTTTCGTAAAATTGTTATTCATTTGTATAGTCAGTATTTCAAGGAGATAATATGCCTAAAATAAATTCCTTCAGCACTATTTATTTTATTGTCCAATATTACATAAAACGATTTTTATGTGTGTATTTCATGGTTGATAGAAAATTCACTAACAAGAAAGATACTATTCAAGAGCTACATAGGCTATACAGGGTGTAATCGTTAAGTGTGCACAAGCGATTATTCCGTAACTATTGCAGATACAAAAAAACTTTACTGATATCGAAAGTACTTAACCTAATGAGTAAAATGGCCATAATAAATTTTTAAAAATAAAACGAGAAATATCCAAAAATGTTACATTAAACGCTCCCATACATTTTATTTCCCATACATTTTGTATTCATAGCAGATTTTCGAAGTGATGTCCTCATTGTGCAATACAATGAGGAGCTCTATTTACAGTTTCTAAATGAACTTCCGTTCAAATTTGCCAAGTAATTAAAGCAGAAAACCAAAAAAATAAAGAAAAAGCTAAAATCTTTCATATTAAATGTACTAGGTTGATCCAAAAGTAATGATAATTGGGTATTTCCTGTGCACATAAAAATATAAAATAAATGTTTTTTGCTTGCTCATGTATTCACTAAGTAATCACAAAAAAATCATATCAACAGGCCACGTTTCCAATTATTTACATTAATTTGAATGTGAACCGTGCGTGCCAGAATGTTTCCCGACGAAAAGAAGAAACAACGATTCGACATGTAGAGGGTAAATTTCTAAATTTTTAATGATATCAGGATAATTTTTGTCACGTTTTGTGATCATGGACGTTACCCGAGTTCACCATGTTTATGCTGAAACCAAAAAGCAATCAATGTCCTGGATGCGAGCTTCCAAAGTGACGATGAAGAAATTCAAAGTGAAAATCAGTAGGTTAGATTAAAGCGGTAGTTTTTTGGGACGCTGAAGGAATAATTATGGTGGAATATTTTAAAAAGGTAGCCACTTTATTGGGCTCTTACTAAACAGATCAAATTTAAAGATTGCGGTTGGTTAGTAAGGAAAAGAGACATGGAAAACTGCGGATCTGAACGCTGTTTCACCAAGACAACGCACCAGATCACAAAGAATCAGTTGCGATGGCTGCCATTCAAAAATCGGCATTCCAAATGCTTGAACACCTACCCTATTTTTTCTTAGATCTAGCTCCTATTTACTTTTATCTCTTTCCTCGGCACAAGAAGCACTTTCTTAGCAATAAATTATTTTAAGACGACAGCGAAGTGATGGCCGCGTGGAGGGGTTTTTGTGGATGAAGTCAGTTTTTTTTTTAAGTTTAGGAAAAAAATATTGAAGTATATTTTCTAGTTAGAAGACTATCTAGAGAACTACATAATTATTATAACTGTAATGACCATGTTTAATATTGATTATCATTACTTTGGATCAACCCATGTACATGGGATATTCGTATCCCATACTAAATGTATGGGAGGGTTTCAAGTTAATTTTTCAGATATTTCTCGTTTTATTTTTAAAAATTTATTATGGCCATTTTACTCATTAGGTTAAATACTTTCGATATCAGTTTAAAGTTTTTTGATATCTGTAATAGTTACGGAATAATCGCCTGTGCACACTTAACGATTACACCCTGTATATTTATTGTTCATTCAAACAAATGAAAAATATAGTAATGTAAATAATATTGGTCTCTATTAGGATACAACAAAGACTGTGGTACTATAAACTATTGCTAAGTTTTATATTTAAACTTTGAATCACTAAAAATCTTTTTTTGTTAATTGAAAGTTCATTTCTTTCATGAATAAAATAAGAACTTTGTACTTTGTTTTAATAATACTATGGTTATGGTTGTGTAATAATTAACACCGAACATAGTGGAGACACAATACAATCACTACATAGTATAAAACAAAGTTGCTTTCTCTGTCCCTATGTCCCTTTGTAATTTGTATGCTTAAATCTTTCAAACTACGCAACGGATTTTGATGTGGTTTTTTAATAGATAGAGTAATTCAAGAGGAAGGTTTTAATATATAAATTATTAGGTTTTAGACAAAGCGGGCGAAGCCGCGGGCGGTAAGCTAGTAATTTAACACAAGGAACATAACATCAATTAGTGTAGGTCATTCAAAACTTATCACTCATTACACAGATTATGAACATTGCTTATGTTATTAAAACGATCGAGCAAATTAATCCTTTATTTATTCTTTATCACCACATCAAGATAACAAATTAAAGTACATTATAAGTATAGAATTATATGAAAAATTTAGAAGTATCATGGATAACCTCATAATACGACTAATACAAATTTTTGTATGGATGTTTGTTCACATGAAAACCACTGGTCGATTTTGTTTTGTTCTGGTATGATTTGTTATAGCAACAACATATATCTTGTGCATTCATCTGTGAAACCACAGTGCACAGCTGGTTTAATATACAATCAACTAGGGTGAACAGGCTTCTAGATCCTAGAAGAATCTAGGTAGACGTGCATCCAAGTAGACCAGATTGCCGCTTCCCATAAAGTGGGATTGTGGTCAAACATCTGATTATTCATTATAAAAAAAAAATAGATAGACGGATTGGTTTTTGTATGGACGAAAATATTAATTACAGATATAGGTACCTAATGTGTTTTATTCAGTTAAAATTAGATTGCAAGACATATATTAGTGCACCAAACATTTTCCTTGTTCAAGTGGCTGGAGTGATAATTCCACACTTATTTATAATGAAAGTGTAAATTTTAATTGTAAATTACTTCAGAGCTAAATTTAGATTATATTTTTGAAATGCACAGTCACAACAATATTTTGTCATAATTAAATATTATTTATTGGTTTACTACATATTTACAACATTTTATTTATTTTTTACTCATTATGGTTCAAGTACCTGTGTATGCATAACTAATTGCTGTAAGTACTATTTTATATTATTGTCCTGAGAAAAAATATTAAAATTGTGTAATTAAAAATTTATTATATCATTCAATTTTGCAATAACTATACAATTTTTGAGAACCTACACTACATAAAATAACTCTATGAATGCATCAAATTGATTATTTACATGACTATAAATAAGTCATAAAAAGTAATGTTATTTTGCAATGAAATCATGCTGCATCACAAACATAACGGATGACTTATATAATTTAATACATAAATCTTTGCTTTTATGTGATGCAAATGAATAAAAATGATATCACTGTGGAAATATTGTCACAAACATAAAAAAGTATTTTTTTAATCAGGACTACAAACTATTTATCGAAGAATATACACAGCTACATTTCTAAAACCATCCAAAGAAAGATGCTCTACTTTCGACGTGTACCAGCCAGTTTTCGAGATATTTATAGAACAACACTCAGAGCTGAGTAACAGATAAAGGAAGCAACTATTTTACTAAACAGATGGAAATATAGTACAAAATAACGCTAATTTCAAGGCGAGAAGCTAAGAAATCGCTACAACAACAAGACGTATGAAATAAATACGTGCAAAGAGCAGGCAAGTGTCAATAATTGGTCAATCTAATTAGAGCAGGTTCATGCATTTTTCACTCGGTTACCTCCGCCGTTGTCCATTGCTCGTTTATTTACGACTCGTCTGAAGATATCACGATTATTTCAGCACTAGTTATTTATTTTAAACTTCGTCATCACTGACCATATTGCACTTATGTCTGATAAACTGTGAACTCTTTACCTCACTATTTTTAATCGAAATATTGCCCGCACGGTTATCACAAATCAAAAACTAAAGACGTACCTCCTTGAGCATGATCCTATAATAACTGTCTTCACTTGTCCAAGCAACTAGTTATCAAGGTCTTGTCTCGGTACACATGCACAGTTCCAAGAATTACGGAACAGGTTATATCGAAATCGACACTTATTTTTGCACTTCAGGATTGAACCACTGTATAAACGGACTGAATATTTGCCGGTTATTTAAAATTCATATATTATTAGAGAAGTACTACGGGTACCGACTACCGAAAGTTTTAACTTTGGCGAAGTGAAGGTGAACGTCACAACTTAATAATAGCCAAGTCGCTATTCGCTAGTGGTGCATCAAATGCACAGATTAAGTATTAGTTACTACGTAACAGATGCGACAGTGATGTTTTCCATAGTTTCAGTTGGCCAGTTGTGGCGCTGCTGTAGCCTTACCAATTTTGACAGTAAAAAGTAGTGTTGCCTACCAGTTCGATATCTATCGATACTTTAGTGAGGTGCCCATTGTATCGATAAAAATACTACGTACTAGATACTACGTGACTTCCAAGCATTATTATTGCGAATATTAAAAATAAAACAGATTTCGTTTTCAATGTTTATTTATTTAATGCCCTTTTTCTTAATTTACTTGTTTTATATTTCATAAAAGCAATTTTATGGATTCCTGCCATTTTTTGCACATATCTCTCCTCTATAGCTCCCTTTAAAATTTTATTTATAATATTGCTCCAGTTATGGACATGAAGCCTAACAATATATGTAAAAACATTTTTTTTAAACACATATTGTGTGTTTTCTGACACCCTAACCAGGAAAACTCCAAATCTTGAATTTTTTCTCTTAAATTTGCCCCAATTTCGTTTTGGATACAGTTATCGTTTAAATAATGATGTTTAAACAACTTGCTTCCCTGTACAACACTAGAAGTTTGGAACTTGGATAAACTAAATTACTATTTTTTAAAAGTTTATATTCTCTTTGGCGCATGTAAGAATAAATATTATCCTCTGTAGATTTACTAGTAAAGCTCTTCATGCAATTTTTTTTGCAAGAGCAGCATTTGCAAGAGTTTATTTTTACTGCTTTTCTCATTTTCCCTTTTGTTGCGCCTCCAGGATAACAATTTACGCTATGGAATAAATCGTCGAAGAACTCCACAACTTCCGCTGTAGTAGCCACACTGCTACTGCTGCCCGTGTGAATGTTATCTAAAATTAAAAATATTTGTAAGAAATTAAAATCTTGGAAACACATAGTTTTTATTGTTAATATTAAATATAAAGTACCTACACACATTACATACATATGAAACTTTGAATCTAATAACAGCTAATGGAATTCTCTTAAAAACAGCTTTATAGTAAAATCTGAGAACATGAATAAAAAACTTACTAAAATTTACAAACATGGATTTATCAACTATAAACTATCATAAATCACATACCTGTAGGTCTTTTCATAACAACTGGAATAGCTGTAATGCATGATGGATGTTCATGATAATCATCACCTAAAACCAAAGAACTTATATAAATCTATACTATATATTATACTAATTTGTTTGAACACGCTGTTTGTTTGTTTGTTTGAACACGCTAATCTCATCTAAAAATTTGAGTGCATAATACATATCTGCCCTTCCAATGACCAACATAATATTATCTGTAACATTTTCATTCTCATCTGATTCCACTTTGTGATAATTGTGATCACTCAGAGCATTTTGTACTGTAACAAGTAAATACATATTATGTAACATTTAAAAATATAATTCAAACACAAATAGAAGGTATGTAAAGTATGTCAAAGTATTTGTTTGGAGCCATGAAATCTGTCTTACCAAATATCAGCTATTTACATAATTTTTAATCATGTTATTAATTATAGCTCCAGGTAGAACTCACCAGTTTCACTGGAAGACAGGGGCACGCCGTGCGCTATTTCGTCATCCGTAAATAGGCATGGGTATGAATGCCTAAGCCTCTTGCCTTCTTCATCGAACTGCTATCTGTCGAAGTGTTTCTCACAAACGCGTTTGTGTCGAAGTTGATCTTTCGACAATCCGATGAGGGAGGAATTAGTGGGCACCAGAAAGGACATCCACAGGTTCCTGAAATTATCATTCTGATTTCTGCGGAAAACAAAAAAGCCGATTCGTCGCATTGGTTGCGGTGCAACCACCGACACAACACTTTGATAGTCCCATGGCAAATTTAGCACTTATTTACAGTAGAACACTTTAAAGACTAGTAGAAGGTATCGTTTCAAAAATTCAAATAAATGTCAATTGTCTTAGCATGGCTTCTCAAAATGGCGCCGTAGACAGGAACAAGTAGAAAAAAAAAAAAAAAAGAACAGGAAGTAATGCAGCGCCACAACTAGCCATTATGAAACTAGGCTGTCAGGGGCCTGATCAAATGCGTGAACACGGAACATCACACAGCGAACGTTTGAGTACAATTGGCCGCGAGGTGTCACATGGGGTCTGGAGCTTGTGACGTTTGCGGAATGGACATGCGCAGTTTGATTATCAAACTTTTTATGTAAGTGTGAGCGAGAGAGTTATAAAACAATAAGTTTTTTTTTTACATACCTTTTTGTTTTACAAATTAGAACTGATTAATATAATTAAATACAATTTCCACTAAACGGAAAATACTCACAACATATAACTCATAGAACAGACTTCTATTTATAGTTAATTTTATAAACATTTAATTTAAATTACACACAACACAAATTCCCGCCCACATTGTTCACTTTTGAGTTTTGACACCTGTTGCTCTGAGTTCTGACTCTGACAAACTCGGAGGAATTAACAACTGACAAATGACAACTCAATTGACGTTTCAAGATAATGACAGTTAATTTTAAGTTTATTAATTCGTCACGAAATGCTCGTAAATGTATGATAACCACAGAACAGTAAGAACAAAATAGAAGTGCTATAATGTCATAATTAGTATGAAAACCAGTGTCGCCAAACCCACACATTTAAACCGATAGTTATACAGTACACTACAAGTAAACTATGCCTTTGATTGGACAGCTTAATTTGAGTAAAAACTGACTTAGGTTATAAATTCAGTATTTCAATATGTACCCTAAAGCAACAAGTTACGGTTTATTTTAGTATAACATCCCTAGGTATATTAGCTGTTTTGTTTCTCTTTGCTCCGAAATTCCAAATTCGAAAAACATTCAGCTACTCCACAACAGAGGGCGTTAGTTTTCGATAGATATAACTTTGAACCTCAATACATAGAAATAAGGTTGAAATTTGTGTCACTCTACATTAATGACATTAGCTTGATATTAATCTGATGCTATGCTCTAAGGGATGTCAGCCTTGTTATCGATAATTCACAAATAAATATTTTTTTGATATGAGTATAGTACAATGTGCCACATTTTGGAGTATGTTTATTACTAATAAGTATGTCTTTTCATATTATTATTATTAAATAAAAAACGGAATAGAATAGTATAAATCTATATTTACAAAACAAACAGAAAATATGCATTATTTTAAATCTTGGAACTGCCGTAGGTTTGATGTATCGGTGGCCTTTGTTAGACTGCTTATTGCTGTTCGGCATCCAGTTAACTCGTCACGTTGCATTAATTATCCATTTCTCTTTTAAATTAGCCTCTTTCGAAAATCTATACATAAAAAGGACAAATTAAAGCTAAGGAAAAATAAAATAAAATTTAATATTTATAATGTTTGTCTTTTCTAAAGTATCGATACTGTCGATATGCGCCACATGCATCACTAATCCGACATTCGTTTGTTTATTGCAATAATATTCCAGAAAGTCTTGTTTGCTGTTCAATCTATATTAGTACTAATTTCCTATGATTTAAGGTTCATTTTGACTTAATATTTTTATAAATTTTTGACAAATTACGACAAGCGAAGTTGTGACATAAAATATATTTAAAATAAATTAAAATAAGACTTACCGATGGTATGAAATGCCTCGATTGCTGATATTATTTCGTCTGCTATCATTTTTCCACTCTAATACCGAACAACACGCCCTAAATAATGAATAAATATGGAAAAAAGGTTTGACAGCTGACAACCGACTCGAATATTTTTCTGCGCACAACTGAGAGCGAGTTAGGTGATCTTACCTTACTAGTGACACGTGGGCCACGCCCACATCACACTTCTATTTTGTTCTTACTGTTCTGTGATGATAACGTAAAACATTAAAGACTTTCTATTAAACAGTGCTTGCATTATTTTTTATTAAACTCAAGGGGCAATTAAAAAATAAAACTCGAGTTGAATAACAAATAAAGTGATTTTTCCATATTTAGAGAAATATACAGTGCTCTTCAAGTTTCTTACAGAACCAACTATGATATTAAGGTTCTTTATTATTTTTCTATACGGCTTGCATTGTTCTACAATTTATCTTCTAACTTTTTAAAATTTTGATCAAAGTGTTTGGACCAACGCCGAAGACTAGCAGTTACGTAGTACTTGAGGCTTTTAAATCTGAATGATAGAAAACCTGGATAAGCTCTATCTTATAGACTGATATTATGCATAGATTTCAGAAGAAACTACTCTGAAAACCTTCGAAACATCAAGAAATGAGCAGTAACGGAACGCTGATAAAACAAAAACAAATGTTTTGACTACGATTTTAACATAAAGACTTTTGGATCTGTTTTACAAAAAAATACAGTTGAATTGAGAAACTCCTCCTTTGAGAAACTCCTCCTTTTATTGAAATCGGTTGAAAAGTATTACATGCTTTATACTTTTGTGAATGAGGGTACTTGAAAAAAATAATTACAGGAAATACATTGGTATTACAACTTACAGAAAACTGTAAGGAAATAAAGGAGGATTATGGCTCCAGCCCAGGTGATTTCTTCAATATCTATTGATTGAGCTATTCAATAAAATATTTTGATTTTTGATTCTTTATCAATTACTTGTTTAAATTATTATTTCACCAATTCGTACGACTAAGAAATGTTTATCTTCAACTAAGATAAAAATTTCTGAACGTTGAGGGTGAGTCATGTTTCGAAAAGCCTTATTTCAGTGCGTGGCGCGTGGGCGAAATTTCTTATTTCAGTGGAATCAGTAATGTTGTTATGAGTCATAGCTACGCATTCGTAGATAGGGGATGAGTAACGGAATTTGGGGTGAATGTAGATAACATTATGATAGAAGGATGAATAATATGATTATATTTTGTCTAATCAAAATATAGGTAAAAAGTAACTGTACGTGATAATCTTAGCGTTCTTGGATTATATAGTATTCGTAAGGTTGGATTTGGGCTGGGTAATTAAAATAATGCAAAAGTAATGTACAAATACAATTAGGTCTCTTTTTTGAATTATGTAATTAATTTTAGATGAAATTTTATATGAATTTGACTAATTTTATAGCACCTGTGCAAAATAAGTATATCTTACATAACATAAGTAAGTATATAAATTGTATAACTTCCCAACGACTGCTGAATGCCGACCATACGGTAACTTTTCCTGTTCAATGCATAAAATCATAATTAGAAAGTTTGTGTAGACTGTAGTTTTGCAATGCGCCTAGCGCGCCATTATCGGTGACTCACAGACGTGGCGGCAAAACGCCGCGCCTGTCACTAGCGTGTGGCGCCAAAATCGACGGCCATATTGCTACGAAACGTCAAACAAATAAAATAGCCTAGGTACATACTATAATTCCCTAACCCTATCGATATTATAGTTAGCCCTTTGCAATTGAGTAATATTACGCTTGGTTTCGAAGGGTTCATTTTGTAAAGGGTTCTTGACCTGCCTCAAGGTTTTGTTGAATTAGATAACACAACTCATTGCAAATTTTGTATCAGGTGATTTTTTTATGGCAGTAGTTGTCGAAGTACGGGTCTACAAGTTAAAAAAAAACCAAAAAACTTATCTTAGTTTTCAGGTTACCATGTAATGAACTAGCTGTTTATGAGGTAGAGTAGGTAAATAAATAGGTAATTTAATAGTTCAAGACAATAACTACCTCAGATTAATATCTCTATCAAAGCTAAAGGTCTATGCTAATAATTATTAGTTTTTAGAATTAAGTATTTCATGTAAAACATAAATAATACACCCAACTTTAATACATTCATGCGTTTTAAAAATAATCTCTAGTTTACAAAATTGAAAATATAGAGCTACGTCTGTGGAGCTACGTGCTCTATATTTTCAATTACAAGTAAGATTAAAATTGATTATGAGTAAGATTAATAACTTACTCGAATAATCAATTACGGAGACAGATTAGAAGGTGGGAAGACGAAATCATAACAACAGCGGGAAAAAACATGGACGAGGACAGCACTGAACAGGAAAGAATGGAAGGGAATGGAGGAGGCCTTTGCCAAATTAGGGCAAACAGACCAATCTGCCGATGTCGACTCATGAGAGTCTTAATTAAGTTTTTATATGCACATATTGTTTACCATTGTTGTGTCTGATTAAGGCTAATAAATAAATAAATCAACAAAATAAAGATTAATAGAACACAATATGTATAACAAAAGCCCGCTCTTCCTTACTGTAAGTTTTTCAACAACGTAAAAGTTAATAAACTAAAATTTTTAAGTAGGTAGTTTATTAGCCATTATACCTGAATTCACCATTCTTAACCTTTCACCGTTCCTTAAACATTTTTAAGCACGAAGGCACCTTTCCTTTTAACATTACCTGAAATATTCAAGCAATTAAAACAAAAAATAGACTACAAGCGTCGGGTCCTGCCGCCGTGGTGGCTGGCGCCTTCGCCCGGCGCCCTGGCGACGCGCCGCACCCCTAACTTATTTATTCCTGATGGTATCAGCCCTACCTGAGGGGAGACGATTGGGCCATTTCAATTATTTAATGGGTCAAGGTATAAATATGCTGTTTAATATCACTGTCGCCTTGTTATTTGCATATTTTGTCGATAATGCGTGTTGTGCCAATAGTTTTTAAATTCAGGTTAACTAGGTATAATGTTCCTAATATGTATTATCAAAGCAAGATGTGCTTCAAGAAAATATGTTATGTACATTGAGGTAAGTACTTACTATTCAATTTTTTTTAATAAAACAAAATAAAGATTTTTAAAGTGATTTATTTATTAATTTGTGATTAATTTTGATTTAATAGATATTATAGCAACTTAAATATGTACTCCTTGGTAAAACATCAATGATCATGGCTGGTGATTTAAAAAAAAAAAAATCAAAATCGATATCTATTTCAAACTTCTGTCAATTTTTATAAACAAATTCCTAACAAATTCGCATTCCGAGCTGCTACAACAAAATTTGATATAAATAGATAATATTTAAAGCTTTTTAAACATCAAACACGTAAGTCATTAATTACTACTTATTATTAATTTATAAAATTATGTAACTTTTCAACAATTTTAGAGGATAACATTTAAATTTAGAACCCGAAGATCGCGATAGTGAGATACAGATTTTTAATAGAGTTCTTTCGAGTTAATAATAACAAGGGCAAACCATATCAGAGAGGTAGGTAACCTATTTTATTGACCTTACAAAATTACGATTTATTTACGTAAGTAAAGATAAAAGGAGAGAAAGTTTCCGATCCCCGAAATCTATTATTCAATTCTATTTACCTACACATATCAATTTACAATAACTGTATTATTAATTTTTTATTATTGATACAAAATGATTGACAGAAATGCCAGAAAACACAAAGATGGCGCAGAGCGCGTCTCCAGTGGCGCGCTCTGGCGGCGGCGATATCTCCGAGCGGGAGTTTTCGCGCGAACGGCACAACTTGTACTCTACGCCTCCTACGTAAGTTGGATTTGTAATAAATTATATGATATAAAATAAATAGTTTTTAGCAATAATAAGAATTTGTTGTAGTAAGGATTTTATAGGGCTAAGTTCTGCTAGACTTCGGGGGATAAAAACACATAAGTATCGCCTAGGACTATATGATAGAATCGTATCTAATATATTAACGGTAACATAGCATTAAATTTTAACTGACAAGCTAAACAAAACTTTTCCAAAAGCTACGAAAGCTATCGTAAATAAGTATTTTACATTGTTTTAACACTAATTAATAGTAAAATTATTTCGGAGCCATGGAATAAAATATACAGGGTGTCCCACTGTTGGTATACTACCTAAGCTCAAAGGAGCTTATAGTTTTGCATACGCTGAGAACGTAAAAAATACTTATAAAATTCCAGACGCAGTTTTTTTTTGAAATAGATGAATTCTTAAAACTCTGTGTACATTGTACACCCATAACAAGCAACCCGCCCAGCTTTGTTAACAGCACGTGACCTATCGTTTAAGATTATGTTTTCATAGACAAAATGCTCATATTAGCGAAGCGGTATTTGCCGGCTGCGCGAAGCTAGAGGAGAAAACATGGATTTTCAGGAAAAATTTAGCAAAAATTTTTTGATGTAATTTTGTTGTTTAAGTATTTTTTACGTGATTAACTAGTGTATGCAAAACTACAAGTCCCTTCGCGCTTAGTATACCAATAGTGGGACACCCTGTATATACGCCAATGCCGGAGGGGGGTGCCTAGAGGCTAGACTTTATAATATAGGTTAAAAATGAATTTTTACTCATGTCAAATTAATTAAAAGATCTAAAAGTATGAGAAGGAAGGGAGTTTTCGAAATTCATATTGAAATTTTTTTATTTCGGATGTCTATTCATCATTCAAATATTTTACAAATACAAATGTTATTTTTCGTTGTTTATGGCCAAATAAAAAATAATTTCACACAATAGACAATCAATAGAATGAATCATCAGTAAGGTGTTTAACCTCGACCTCAGGTTTTCCTCGAAATCTGCAACATAAGCGCGCTTGGCGTGCAAATCTTTGTTTTCTAACGCATTTAATATTGTCTTATATTTCCTATAATGAATAGGAAATTGATTTATGATTTTTTTTATAGAATAGAAAACACAATAGACAGTAACTACATATATTTTTTTTCTATGGAAACTAAAATTTCATGAAATGTAATTTCGTAGTTTGAAATACTTAACTTTTTTTTTATGTAAAAAAATCAAAAATATTATATGTCTAAAATACACCTAATCTCGTGATTCGAGCTTATTCCTTCTATGGGAAACGACACATTAGCTTGGTTTTCTTTTAAAATTTAAATTTTCAAAACATTTTTACGTAGTTAGTCAAACCAGTATTTTTTAATAATCTGTGACCAAAGGAACAATTATTATATAATTTGAATGTTTATTACCTCATTGCGATGTTGTTTAAAAAATTGTGGTACCTATGATAAGTATTAATTATGTTTTTCTGTCTAAATACTATAAGTCGCTCGCCCCGAGTTTTTCCCACCCACAAAATAATGGATTATATATAGATAGGCATAGGTACCTGACATATACTTAGGACTAAAGTTTAATGTAACTTTCTTTTAGTGAAGTAAACATTAAAAAAATGTTTACAAACATCTCTCAAATCTGAGTGTATTTTGTCTTTTCGATATAATTTTTATAAGTACATAATATATAGGTAGAAAAGATCAATATAATATTTTGATAACATCTTTCTGCAGTAATATTTTTATAACAATAAGAAATGTCAAATCACAGCCGCGTACAGCGCATACCCCGCAAGCAGCTATTCTCAGCGCCAGTGAACAAGTTCACAGCAAATACTGCGGGTCCGACCGGCAACCTCGCTCGGATCCGCAGCTGTCTCGACGAGTACGCGACGCCGAAACGCGCCAAGATCGGACCCAAAGCGGCGTCCATGGAGGACTTGACGCCCAATATACAGGGGAAGCGGAATAGGTGACAATTTAATATTTTATTAGTTTTTTTTAGTAGATATTATGTTTATTTCAGTAAACTTGAGTTGTGTATGTTCATTATTCCATTCTCTAAAATCTATAATATATTAGACGATATTATGTTATTCAGATAAAATAAAAGTTTTTAATTAGGTACCTACTTCAAAAAGAAAATGCGTTACAATTTGCCTCACACAGATGATCGATCCGTTGCTATAGTATCGGTGTAATAGTTAGGTATTCTACAGTCATCTCAGCACTCTTTTATTTATCGATATCATAGATAAGTCGCGTCATATTATATTCTAAGTGAAGTGTTTTGAGTGAATCATAGCAAAGAAATAATAATAATTATTAACTAGATAAGAGAACTAGACTTAGATAGACCTAATGTGTAAATATTATTTTAATTATTTGAAAGAGAATGTATCAACTCCCAATATTCATTGATATGTGATATCATTCTTTATAAATTGTATTCTGCTCAGAAACAAAATTCTGTCATAACTTCTCAATAGTAGTAACTAGTTTAAAATAATTGGAACTGGTCGTTTCTACTTCAAAAAAAGTCAATTCAAAAATACTTAAGGTACGTTCAGACGTGTGGCAAGCAGCCTGGCAAGTAGCCCGCGCGCTTACGGTACAGACAAATAAACACGGGCTCATGCACAAACTGCTCGTTGAATGGCACTGAAGTACTGAACGCAAGCGTCTGAACCCACCATTAAGTTAACCTATATAAAAAGTTTGTATTTAAATATAAACATCGCAGACGAAACAAAACCCTTCCCATTGTCCGTTCGCCCGGTCTCCTCACGGCTACGGAAGAACAGGCAGCAGCGAAGATCGCTCGCTTCGTGCTCGTGGCCGCGTGGCGCAGGCGGCGGGGCGAAGTGCGCTGTTTGCGGAAGACGCTTGAGTTTCAGGTGTTACATTGTTACCTATCATTTTTTTGTAGATCCTGGTATTTCTTGACAGGGATTGTAGTGAAAAAAAGATCGAAGGAATAAAGTTACTTAATTTGTTTTATTTTTTATTATTTTACTACTTATACAATATTTTAAGTACGTACGTATACGTCGTAGGCTTAGTAAGTAATACTTTATATTTAAATTTTTACAAAAATGATTTTTTCATAGCATAATTAAATTTTTAATTATATGTTTTTTTTTAACAGATTAATAATTATGTGCTATTTAACAAAGGAAATAGGAATGTACTACTTCCGAGCGATTTAATCGATTGCTTGGTGTTCCATACACTGAAAATTTAGTAGGTACCTATGCAATTTTATCAAAACTATCGCTATTCGAAGGTGACGTGCTCCGAACGTCTGCGTATCCAAGTGTGCGCGCTCAAGTCCCTCCTCGACTCCGACAACGCGAAGGTGCGTCTCGCTATGAAGGAGATTGAGAGACTCAAGCAAGTGCTCAAGGACAAGGATATTGAGAAAACCATCTTGGAAAGGGTTAGGCTTTTTCCCATGATTTTGTCCCTGTTTGTTGTGTCAAAGATTGTTTGATAAAATCGAAGATATATCATGATTTAATTCATCATCAAATTGAATCATGTTATCTTCGATTTTATCGTCATGACCTTATCGTAAATTTCAGTTAGTAATCACTTTTTCGCTTCGATTTAAGGGGACTAGTTTAGTCTATATCTGATCTGATGTTGGTACAATTATTAATGATCTGGTTTTATCGAGTTTTATTTCACTAATTGGAGAATTATTATTACCCACTTTAAAAAGATTTAACTCTATTTCTTTCGTAGGAAAAAATTGCTTTAGAGCAGGATGTTTGTGCCGTTGAAGATCGTTTGTCGGAATTGAGCATTGGTTAGTCGATATATTTTATTTACCACAAATATATGATACTAACAATCTTTGTATAGTTCTTTTTATATAAAGTATGTAGAGCGAAATATGTAGAGCGATATGTGTAGCGTTGATTTGCGATGTAGAGCTGGCGAGTGCATGTAGAGTGGTGTATATGTATTGTACCTAGTGTCTTAATTCAAATCGAATCTTGATAGTCTTATGCTAGGAATAAGGAAGGAACTATGTGGTCACATGCGTTTGTTTATGTACGTGAGACAGAGTGTGCGTGTGTTATAGAATATGTCCTGAAAAATATACTACACTACCCTGATTGTACCGCTCCTTCTTAGCATTATGAATTCCTTTAAAATTACGATTGATATATAATATATGATATAATTATATGCTCCTTCTTAGCAAATCGGATCAGTAGTTCTTGAGATTAGCGCGTTTAAACAAACAGATTCTTCAGTTTTATAATATTAGTATAGATGTAGTGACGTAACTGTCTAAGTTAGTCACGATGGGTTGTCACACAGACCGAATAGTAGAACAAAATAGAGTGAATACACAGTGCTATATTCTGTCAGGTTGGCGCAACACCCGCAACGTTAAAAAAAACTAAAATGTGGCTAATTAGCCATGTCCCATTCCTGGAAAGCTATAAAAGTAACAACTGAAATGTTGCTTATTATTATAAGAGCTAGCGCGCAAGAGCAACTTTTGTCTCCGCAACTATTTTGTCTCTCCCATCAACTCTATAGGAAGGTGCGTCGCTACGTGCGCACACTTTCTTACTAGCCCATAGAGTTGATGGGAGAGACAAAATAGTGAAGGAGACAAAAGTTGCTCTTGCGCGCTAGCTCTTATAATAATAAGCCACTTTGTTATTTTTTTTTAGCTCTCCAGGAATCGGACAGCTCTTAGCCATGTGCCATTCCTGGAGCACGAATATCCTTTACTCTAATCATTGTGGCTGTATGTCAGGCTGGCGAAACACTCGCAACGAGTTAGAGGGCGCTCGTGCCGCGGCCGCGAGCGCGGAGCACGCGTTGCTCTCGGAGCGCGCTGCGTTGAGGGACGCGCGGGCTCAGAGGGACCATGCGTATAGAAGGGTGTGTTTGATTTTATTTGTATTCATTTATATTATGCTATTGTGATTTTTAGATATGTGATTTGTCAAACTACTACTAAAAATTAGACAGAGTTTAACTTTAAGCGCGGGTTCTCTTTAATCTGGTTTTGTCGTAAACTATTTAAGTGACAGACCCGGTTTAAAGTTAGATTGTGTTTGAATTGTTATGTGGTAAGACCAAAAGGGTTTGGTCCAATTCACATTATACGTTTCTTAAAATACATATTATGTTGATAAAAAATTGGTTGTCTGTAAAGTCGGTTTACTGACGATAACTGAACGTGATAACGATTGTGCTTCTTTGTCGCTCGTTCCGCGCTCTCGCTTGCACTTCAAGCCTTACACGGAACGCCTCAGAGCGAGGTAACGCCGCATGAGTCATGTTTTTTCGGGCGTGCAGCCGGCTCTATCGAATTATAAGACGTTGTCACGTCAATAAATATGTATTGTAATATTATAAAAACATTTCTATTTATACTTTGGCCGTTATATGAACAGTGCTCTTTTCATACGTTTTTTATTGTTCCTTGTTCGTATAATATTTCAAAACAATTCATAATTTTCGCCCCCTAATGTAATGTTTCAGACATCGTGAATTTCGTTTAATAACACAGAATAACAATGTTTTAAAAAAATATACATGAAATATACACAGCATAGCATCAGCATACGCAAAAAAATATAAATTGAATTGAACAATTAATGTCCTAATTCTTGCAGTGTTTAAAATCCTTTCTTACTGTTCATACAAAAAGAAGCATTTTACATAACATCCAATCCTATAAATTTGGCAGTAATAATTATTTTTTTCCTTGTAATTTAGATATCCATTTTGGAAGACGATCTAACCCACCACGAGTCCCTTCTCTCGGCTGCTGAAGAAGAAGCGGCTGCTCTACAGCGTGATGTGGATGAAAAAAAGACGCTGTTGGAAGACACGCAGAAACGATTGCAGAAGGAGATTCTGTTAGTAAAATATTTATTACATATTATATTTATTATAATTACTTACAGCCTCTAGGTCCACCACCTCCCAGCTACAGTATATCCATACTTTTTGGGATTTTGTTTGAAGATTTTATAAATAAGTTGAAAAAGAAACTTCAGTACAGTCACCTACGTAGAAGCTATACTGTATATAAAATACAATTTTACCCACCAGGGATTATGTTGTAACTTACATATAACCGATGAATTTTGATCCCAAAAATTAGGAACCGTTTATTAGCTGCAATTTTAGGCAATTTTACAAAAAAATAATTATCAATTGATTATTACAACATGTACAATTAAAATCCAGGGCTCGTGAACAGTACACAACCGAGTGCGCACAACTCAAAGAGCGCGTTTCGCTCACATCGCTCGAGCGAGACTCGCTCGGAGCGGAGCTGAGCGAAGTTCGCGCGAATCTCGCTTCGCTTGAGCGAGAACTGCGCGTCACTAGGGAACAGTTGGAGTGGTGGCCCAAACCGCTCACTAGGTTAGTGTGGCTTTTTGTTTCAATAGAAAGGCAAAAAAAATGTGTGCGTGTACTAGTGTACACACGTAAGAAGTGAAACTTCTTTATGACCTCATTTTTCAAAAAATAATTTTACAGGAATTCGTCGAATCGTAACGGAAAAATGTCACGCGTAACGAAAAAATGTTACACTAAATTTCTTTCCAACCCCGTTATAGAAGTTTCACTTCAAAAATATTTATAAAATAGAGATCTAAATTTAAACATTTTGTTCAACAAGAAAAAATATCCCAAAAAGTTTATCTGATATAAGTAAATGTTGTTCCTCTTAGAGAAAAGAAATGATATTTTTCTTAATTGTATTCGAAACAATTCTTACGTTATTTATATTATGTACTTGACATAGGATAGCTATGTTATAACCACACAGAAAACTGTTCAGCTTTAATTATTTAATAGAACAATAGCGTTCCATTCTAACAGACCGACGCGTTTACTTATCTAGCTCTACTCTTCTAAATATAATTACAAATGTATCTATACTTTTTTGTGAATCCTATCCCACCAAAAACATAAATGTAAAATTTGGAGCCGAGTTCAATCGTTGACTTAATTTGCCAAAAAAAGAAATGAGATCTTAATGTGTGCCAAGTTCTGCAGACAGTCCAGAAATTTATTTACAAAGATGTATTAAGTTCTTAGGTTGACTGAAAATTCAATTGTTTTATTTTCCCTTAGAGAACAATGTTTATTCCAAAATATAACTTTTTAAATTTGAATAATATAATTATTTTCACAAAGCAAACAACTAATGACCTATTGAACCCCATAATTTGATGAGGCTAGTTTTACATACTGCTTATATTTTGTGAGGTTCTAGAAACCACCATTTATTCACCATTTATGGTAATTATTTTTGCATGCTTGTATTGGCTGAACATGTTTGTGCTTTATTAATATAATTGTATCACCATTGAATACCATGTTTAAAGCAAAATAAAGATTTTATTTATTTATTTATTTACACTGAAATTAAAACTAAACTAAACACTCATAAATAAAGAATAAATAAATGTGAATATGTAAAATTATATACTATTTTTAACTGTAGGTATGAGCAATATTTTTATTACAATTTTCTTTTATTTTACGTTTAAGAAATCATGCAATCGAAGTAATCCACCCTAGCGATACTAGCGCGAGTGAGTGTGATGTCAGCTGTCGCTTCGAATCTACAGATGTTTCGTCCTAAAATATGTAAACTTCAATAATCTATATCTCAGTCATTTATTGATGGATTTTAAAATTTTTTTCGGCCACTGATTAGTTTTGATCTACTTTTTAAGACAAGTAAGATGAATATACTATTTTCTATTTTTTTTAA
The DNA here is from genome assembly GCF_905220415.1 of Colias croceus. NCBI lineage: Eukaryota > Metazoa > Arthropoda > Insecta > Lepidoptera > Pieridae > Colias > Colias croceus. Next base: position 542,193 of record NC_059544.1, on the reverse strand, counting down.
ATTTTCCATTTTTCCATACAAACAAAATTAATGTCATTGAAAAAAAAATTAAATACAAATAAATTCAGTATTTTCTGATTTTTTCCTATGTACACTCACTATTACCTAGCTGATTACAAAATTTGAACTTTCTAGGTCATCTGGAAGTGGGTTAGGTTTTGTATATGTCTATAAGTCAGTCAGTCTTAAAAATTGCGATTTTTGGATATTAATATCTACGCAACTGTTTAATCTGTATTTATGAAATTTAAGATTCTTGTTTATCTTGAGGTCCTCTTGATATGTACCAAATTTGGTTTATTTAACTCAAATAGTTTTCGAGTTATAAGAGGGTGAAAAGTGGCTCGAAATGGTTCGTGTAAATATACACACGGCTGCTGCTCGCCAGTTCTCTTCGCTTGAACTCGGCTTGACACGCTGCCGCGTGTCTAGATCCTACTAATATTATAAATGCGAAAGTTTGTGAGAATGTGTGTGTGTTTGTTACTTTTTCACGCAAATACAATTGAACCGATTACAATGAAATTTAGCGGTAACTTGGATTAACACATATAATAGGTTTTATCCCTGAAATCCCACCGGGCGAAAACGCGGGCGAAGCCGCGGGCGGAAAGCTTATAGCTTAACATATATTATTATAACAAATGTATGTTTCAGGATGCTCGGCGCAGCGCGAAGTTGGCTTCGGCGGCCTCTCTCCCTTTCTGAAGCTTTGATGTGGTCGCTAGTTCCCGCCAGGCATGGCTGCTAGGACACGAACCGTATACACTATATCAATACGTACACGCTTATATTTATACACACGCACAGAAACACACACACACACACACGCACACATTCATACAAACTGGCACGCATATACATAGGAAACAGAAATACACACACATAATCACACAAACGCACGCACAAACTCACACAAATTTGCGCACACAAAAAAACAAGCACTGACTACGTGTAGGCGCAGACACAACACATACACATTTATACACAAATAGCTAAGAATGAAGAATACGCATGCATTACACACACGAACATTTTCGAAAAACAATTCCACTAAAATTGGAGGAATTGTTTTTTTTTTCCAAAATAGATGGTAAATAACCGCAGAAATGTTACAATTCATTCGCAAAGAAACGTGCTTTGTATTGTGTATGCTAAATGCCTATATTTTTACGAATTATTAATTATTAAATCATGCGAAGGTAAGTTTTGAAATATTTCTTTATAATATTATAGAACGTAGAAGTTTATTTAGGTACTGTGTAAATAATTAGATAATTACAAGATCCGCCTTTTAAACAGTTAATAAATATCTCATTATTGTGATACGGATGCACTTGTATGTAAAACAGTTTTAATGATGCAAGTGTACATTAACTACCTTTTGTCACAGTTTCTGCGAATCATTTGCATAAAAATATCGATAATTTGTATGCGCCATGTTTTTTTATCTATGCAGCTTGTTATAGTCTATGGAATGTGAATCATTTTTTACGCGCGTAAATTTGACGTGTTAATTTATTATTGTTAGCTGTATTTTAATAATTGTTATTGTAATAATTATATTTTTATAAGATTATATTGTAAGTTTGGTGAGTATGTATTGTTACCGTTTTTAATTATGTAAAAGAGCCACCTTTGTTAGGTAAGTTTATTGTATTAGCTTTATAAGAACTTGTACTTAGTTATGTTTTTAATAAAAGAATTTATAAATAATTTTTGGTTTTATTTATAACTGTCGTGTTCCTCTTATTACTTTCCCCTAAAGAAAATCATGGAACCTGTGTCCGTGGTCATGCTAATCTGTAGAATTTGTCATTTATTCATGTTTTCAGTAATTTCAGGAGTTTGGATGTAATAAAATGAACCATTTTTATAACTTCTAGATATGTTTTGTTTTAAATATAAATGACAAACAACGTTTAAAAAAATCGCCACAGTGTCTATATATACTATAATATAGACTACTAGCTTTCCACCCGCATCATCGCCCGCGCAGTCAAAGAAAAACCCGCATACTTCCCGTTCCCGTGGGATTTCCGGGATAAAACCTATCCTATGTCCTTTCATCGGGTATCAAAATATCTCTAGACCAAATTACATGCAAATTGGTTCAGTAGAAAATGACATAATGAAAGTTGCGAAAGACCGATGTGTGTTTTGGAATTGAAATGCACAGAAAAATGTGCGTGGGCACCAAACCTCAAAGTACCTATTCGTATTTTCCAAGTATTTTCGACGAGAGCATTTGAATAGCGCCTCTGCCGTGAAAAAAAATAACTAATTCGAATGTTATTCGTGCTCGCCCTACCGAATTCTTAATTTTTCGGTTCAGAATTTAGAACGCACGTCAACGTATTTTTTGACACAAGAATCTGAATGTGTATGGGCTTGTGTATGGGGAACAGTGAAATAACAAATTGTATGCATACTTTATGAATTCATATTCTATATTAAATTCTGAATTCAGAGAGGAATTACATCTATGATTATAGAGAGAATACTGCAGTTTAGGTAGGTAGGGTTAGGGATAAAAATAAAAGATAGTTTATCCCGTAATTTATTTATTCAGTCTTAAAATTCTAACAATCTACCACAACGTAACATTTGGAATGATTTTAAATTTAAACAGCTATTGATATTTATTAACTGATTTATTCGCAATTCATATAACTTGGCAGTATTTCTTATTGCAAATAATCTTCTCATGAAGACTAACACATATTAGCCCATATTGTATCGTAATCTAGTACACTTCGATATTGAGAAAACATAATAATAAGCGATAATAAATATAAGAAAAACATTGTTTCCAATAATGTAGAACTTTAATAAAATGCAAATGCAGTCATATTCGTACCAATATCAGAGTGTACTAGATTCATAAATTCTATTACTAGTATAAACGCATTTTTCTACTTTTACATGAAAGTATAAAATAAAAGTACATATATAACAAGAAGAAATTGGAATAAATTCGTAACAAAATCAAGTGACTAGAAATCTTTGACATACTTAAAATAATGTGTAGCACAAATGGTAGCACACGAGAAAATAAACACAATATAATTTACATGTTTTATACATTACTTCCTCACAATAGTGCGTTAAAGCTAATTAAATTTAATATTCAAATAAATTCGCTTGTAGGCTCGTGAACTAGGCTAGAAAATAAAAACTATTTGTATACAATCTCACTTTAATTCCCAACTGGATACACTTGCTTTAATGTTACTTTTTTGTATTCACAGCACAACCTTGAAATTAATATTAATCAATGTATACTAAGAAATTATTCGATATAATATTATATAACTTTAAGATTCTATCAATTACACACATACTGAAGTAGAAACGAATAGAAAATAAACACAGGATTTTTTAACTACTTACACTGAAAATTATTATTAGATATTATAAATAACTTGAAAATTTAAAATGTACTTACACGAAAAACATCTAAATAAGTTCACCGCAAAGTTTTAATACATGCACAAATATAAAACCATTGAGATTACATCCACATCATTTAAAAATACATTTATACACGACATAAGAGAAACTAGGTGCGGAACATTAAATTAAATAAGTGTCGTAATTATAAAAATATATAAATTTAAATTATGTTGTATTTGATTTAAAAATAAAATAATTTGAAGAATATCACAAGAAATAAGTTATAAATCATCTAATACAACCAACGTATTGTAACTCTATTGTCTACTCTACACTCTACTCTAATCTATGGACCAAGGTTCTTATTTCTTCACTCTATCGCTCCACGTGTCATTCTTCATTAAATCAGTTTGTATGTTTGTATCTATAGCCCTCTTAGCTATAAAACATTAAAAAGAGATTTGATATAAAATTGAACCCGGACCATGTCACGTGTAACAACTAATTTCAACGATAACCTATACGTCATGGGGTTTTAATTTAGGCGAAGCAAAATATCGATCTATTTATTTATCTATCTATACCGTATGAACAACTTTCCCTTATTAATAGACATTTAAGCCCATTTCACCTCATTATTTATTACGTCACATATTCTGAGTGTTCCTCCTACTTATACATATAAGTTAGTACTGTAGTACTTCTTTCCATAATCGAGTCATTTTTTACCGCCTTTTTACGACATACACACAATATCATATATTTTAATCGTGATTTTTTTAATTCCTTATGTATATAGGACTAGAACGTACGTTTATATCACTTGAGAATAGATCTTAATCTAACAATCATCCGAGATTTGTATTTACACATCCTCGCTGTTAATTTGACATCATTTATTGTCACTTGTATTCAATTCCTCGCGCAATTATTGATAGCGATGTCTTAGCACGTTTTACATTGTTTTTAATAGATATAAACGTGTAAAAGTATGAAGCAAATATTTGCTAAAATATTCGTAAAAATATGATAAAATAAATAAGTTACTTGTTAACATATTATATCATAACAAAACACATTAAACAAACGATTTTAAATAAAACTTCGTACATTTTTGGTAGGAATCTCAAAATATACTAATTTTCATATGAAAGGTTTGCCGCCGCATAAAAAAAAACAATATAAATTATCTACATTATTAAGTTTAACGATTTACAGATCTTAATTAAATGAAAAGTTAATAAATGGTTATTTCAATAAATTATGACTAGATTGATACGCTTTGGTAACAATTTTGAAATTTCAAGCTGAGTCTAGTATTTTTCAAGTAAATTTTCTTTCATTCATGACAAATCATAAATTGAACTATAAATAAGGAACGATAGTTCTATATTTAGATAATGACTTATTGGAAATGCATTAAATAAATGCACATGTTTTACATTTATAAATTATATCACAACGTCATCAATACATTTTTGGAGTTCCACAGGGTTCTATACTAGGTCTTTAGCTATTTCTGTTTTATACAAATCATAAGGCAGCTATTTAACGACGCTATAATAGTAAACCAAACAGTACCTATTTAAATAATTATAATTCTCCACAGTAGCACGATTACCAATTGCCATATAATTTTAGAGTTCCTAGATAACGTTTTAAGTAATATTTTTTAATGACGATTACGTAATGGTTGCAGAATCAGCTGTTTAAGAACCTTTGAGAGACAAAATCGTTAAGCAACATGTTATTGTGGACATAACGTTTCAGGTCATAATTTTGTCCAATTTACTGTCAGACATATAAATATAGGTGTAATAAGTATTTCAGATCATGCCAAAGCCCTCCCCTCCCTCGTTGATGGCCCACAGCAGCGCTCGAACTAGCTGCTCGTACGAGTCGTAGTCCGGGAGACACAGCTGGTTGAAGCATGTGTGCGCTGTGGGTAATGCGCCGAATGTTGGCGCGGCTGTTATTTGGAACCGAGGGTTTAGGTCCTGTGGAACGAATTTTTAATTAAAGAAGGTTATTTGGAACCGCGGGTTTAGGTCCTGTGAGAGGGATTTTTATTATAACATTATATTTACGTTCGACCGCATCTACGGTTACCAATAGGTTAATTTGGATCAATGGCCTGCTCTGTTTTGAGTAAAAAAATAAATATAAAAGAGCCTAGATCGAATTTGAAGGAACCTTTTCTTTAAATTCGCTAGAACTGAATACAAGACTGGGATAAACTGTATTTGAAATGTATGACGTCTATAAATACTATTTATTATGCTTTAGGGCCGATTTTTAAATGCTTGGATAAAACTTATTCGTCGAATAATGTATAAAACTACCATTTTAAAAATGTATTCTAATTGCCCATATTTGACAGTTTACGTGACATTTTAATATTATTGTGTAATACTTTATTGGACGGATTAGTTTTATCCAAGCATTGAAAAATCGGCCCTTAGATGATTTTATAATAAGGCATGTACATTACTTTTGCTTTGTATATATTTATGTTATACTTGTTTTATTCGCATTTATAATATTATAAGTAGGATTTTTAACGCAATATAGAATTATCTACTATATAAAAATAAGTCGGGTTTTCCTTCTTGACGCTATAACTCCAGAACGCACGAACCGATTTCCACGGTTTTGCATTCGTTGGAGAGGTCTCGGGCTCCGTGAGGTTTATAGCAAAGAAAAGGTGTCGGTGGTGGCGAAACGGAGTTTGCCCGGTTTTGTTAGTTCATTAATAACTCAGGCCCCGGATCACAGACACAATACAAAATCTATTGTGTCGTGGCCCGATCAGGCCGCTCGGGGCTCAATGGGTTAAAAGAAAATTCACGTACCTGGAAGCCGTTGGGCGGCAGCTGCGAGCAGCCCGTAGTGAACTGCAGCAGACGGGCCCGCTCCTCGTTGGTGAAGTTGTTGAGCGCCGCCCACAGCCACGTACCTGGAAGCCGTTGGGCGGCAGCTGCGAGCAGCCCGTAGTGAACTGCAGCAGACGGGCCCGCTCCTCGTTGGTGAAGTTGTTGAGCGCCGCCCACAGCCACGTACCTGGAAGCCGTTGGGCGGCAGCTGCGAGCAGCCCGTAGTGAACTGCAGCAGACGGGCCCGCTCCTCGTTGGTGAAGTTGTTGAGCGCCGCCCACAGCCACGTACCTGGAAGCCGTTGGGCGGCAGCTGCGAGCAGCCCGTAGTGAACTGCAGCAGACGGGCCCGCTCCTCGTTGGTGAAGTTGTTGAGCGCCGCCCACAGCCACGTACCTGGAAGCCGTTGGGCGGCAGCTGCGAGCAGCCCGTAGTGAACTGCAGCAGACGGGCCCGCTCCTCGTTGGTGAAGTTGTTGAGCGCCGCCCACAGCCACGTACCTGGAAGCCGTTGGGCGGCAGCTGCGAGCAGCCCGTAGTGAACTGCAGCAGACGGGCCCGCTCCTCGTTGGTGAAGTTGTTGAGCGCCGCCCACAGCCACGTACCTGGAAGCCGTTGGGCGGCAGCTGCGAGCAGCCCGTAGTGAACTGCAGCAGACGGGCCCGCTCCTCGTTGGTGAAGTTGTTGAGCGCCGCCCACAGCCACGTACCTGGAAGCCGTTGGGCGGCAGCTGCGAGCAGCCCGTAGTGAACTGCAGCAGACGGGCCCGCTCCTCGTTGGTGAAGTTGTTGAGCGCCGCCCACAGCCACGTACCTGGAAGCCGTTGGGCGGCAGCTGCGAGCAGCCCGTAGTGAACTGCAGCAGACGGGCCCGCTCCTCGTTGGTGAAGTTGTTGAGCGCCGCCCACAGCCACGTACCTGGAAGCCGTTGGGCGGCAGCTGCGAGCAGCCCGTAGTGAACTGCAGCAGACGGGCCCGCTCCTCGTTGGTGAAGTTGTTGAGCGCCGCCCACAGCCACGTACCTGGAAGCCGTTGGGCGGCAGCTGCGAGCAGCCCGTAGTGAACTGCAGCAGACGGGCCCGCTCCTCGTTGGTGAAGTTGTTGAGCGCCGCCCACAGCCACGTACCTGGAAGCCGTTGGGCGGCAGCTGCGAGCAGCCCGTAGTGAACTGCAGCAGACGGGCCCGCTCCTCGTTGGTGAAGTTGTTGAGCGCCGCCCACAGCCACGTACCTGGAAGCCGTTGGGCGGCAGCTGCGAGCAGCCCGTAGTGAACTGCAGCAGACGGGCCCGCTCCTCGTTGGTGAAGTTGTTGAGCGCCGCCCACAGCCACGTACCTGGAAGCCGTTGGGCGGCAGCTGCGAGCAGCCCGTAGTGAACTGCAGCAGACGGGCCCGCTCCTCGTTGGTGAAGTTGTTGAGCGCCGCCCACAGCCACGCCAGGCGCCGCTCCCAGTCGCGCCCCGCCCCCGCCACCAGCGCGTGCGCGCGCCAGTCCGACACTACCACCTCGCCCGTGCCGCACATCAGCAACTATATACGAAAACAAGTTATAAGTGTCGCTAAATTCCGGAAAAAAACAGTAAAAACAAGCAAGCATTTAAGCAAGTTATACAGTATTTATAAACTGTGTAACTCGCAAAATTTCTTGCAATAAATTCATTCATTCATTCAAATGCTAAAAAACACCAAAACAAACTAAAATTTATAAAAAGTATGCAAAATTACACAAATCCGGCTTGAAGGACCATGATCCTTCGAGCCGGAATTAAGATTCTACATCTCAAAAACTTCTCTTCAAATAGTAAAATTTTATCTCCGATTCGAAGAACCTCTTGTTCGGTCTGACTAGACATTAATTTTTTTTTAAATGTTAAAAAAATAATGGCGAAGAACATGTGTAATATTATGTTGAACGGCCTTAAGAACGAGCACAACCTGCAAAGATTATATGCATTTTTCGCTTAAATAAGACTTACCTCCAATTCATTCTCGTCAAAGATAGCCAATAAATTATCTGGCACAAGTAACGTGAGACCTCGCAGGAAGGCTTCGCTCTCAGCGCGCCAGCGGCCCGCCAGCCGCCACTGAGCTAACGCGTCTAAATACTGCATTTTAGTGCTGTTTGATACCTGTAGATATTGACAATATAGGTCAATAAAATTGAAAATGAAATAAAATTAACTTATAAATTTTCATCTATTCAAGGTTCACAAAGATAAAAAAGAGCATGTGTGCCGAGCACACGTGTCAGAAGTGAAACTTCTTTGGCAAGATTCAAAACTCAAACTCAAACTCAAACTCAAACATTCATTTATTCAATTAGACTACTATTTAGTAGCACTTTCGAATCGTCATTACATAATTATTTTAACATTTACCACCGATTCGGAAAGCAGTGATCTATGGAGAAGAATCGGCAAGAAACTCCATAGTTGCTCTTTTAAAATCATGTAAATATTACAATATATGAAACTTATATCTAACTACATAATATATCATAATATGCCAATGAACTGTCTTGTGGTTTTTACGCGACAACCCTCCATGGGTTTTTATCGTCCATATATTCCTGAATATTGTAGTACGCTCTCTGAACTAATACATTTTTTATATAAGTTTTAAATTTAGAACTACTAAACTCTTTAATATTGTGAGGAATTCTATTGTAAAAGCGTATACCTTGACCCATAAATGAATTTTTAACTTTAGCTAATCGGAAAAATGGCATTTCAATTCTATTCCTGTTCCTTGTGCCATAATCGTGTCTATCTCCTACTCTTGTGTGTAAGTCGGCGTTTTTGTGTACATGCAAAATATTATTAAATATATACTGTGATGGTACAGTAAGGATACCAGTATTCTTAAAATGATCTCTTAGTGAATCCCGAGCACGTAAATTATATATAGAGCGAATGGCTCTTTTCTGTAAGATAAATATAGTTTCTATATCTGCAGCCCTGCCCCACAGTAGAATTCCATAGGACATAATGCTATGAAAGTAGCTGAAATAAACCAGTCTAGCCGTATCTTCATCGGTGAGTTGCCTTATTTTTCGGACTGCATATGCAGCTGAACTGAGCTTACCTGCAGCGGTGTTGACATGGGCTCCCCACTGTAGTTTCTCGTCCAATGTTAACCCTAGAAATACAGTAGACTCAGTAGGATGCAATACCTCCCCGTTCAAGGTAATATCTCTGTTCAACTTTTTTACGTTAGGAAGTAAAAATTCAACACAAGTGGTTTTTTTGGCATTTAATAATAAATTATTGGCATTAAACCATTCAGATATGTGTAAAAGAGCACTGTTCACTTCGTCAACATTTGGGTCATGCCTATCCACATTAAAAATTAATGAGGTATCATCTGCAAACAGAACTATTTCACACCTATCCTGCAAATAATAGGGAAGATCATTGATATATACCAAGAACAAGAAGGGACCTAAAATTGACCCCTGTGGAACACCAATGTTAATTGACGCACCGCTAGAACGTTCTCCATTAACAACCACAGTCTGTATCCTATCATGCAGGTATGACGCTATGAGGTTCTGTGCTTTTCCTTTAATTCCATAGTGATTAAGTTTACGTAACAAAGTACAATGTTCAACGCAGTCAAATGCCTTGGAGAGGTCACAAAATATCCCCAGAGCATTTTTTGAGTTTTCCCATGCTTTATAAATATGTGTTAGAAGTGCAACCCCAGCATCTGTGGTTGAGCGCCCCTTTGTGAAACCAAACTGTTTGGTGTGCAGTAAATCATTAGATGCAAAATGACTACTCAATTGGTTTAATATTAACTTCTCGAATACCTTACTTAATGTTGGTAAAATAGAGATAGGTCTATAATTGTTACAGTCTTCTTGATCGCCCTTCTTAAATAGAGGTATAACTTTACTAAGCTTTAGTAAATTAGGAAATGTACCATAGTCACAACACTTATTAAATATAAAAGCTAAATTTTTCGCAATATTTTCTATGATATTATTAACTAAATTTACGGACATTCCCCAAAGATCACAAGTATTTTTTAGATTAAGCGTCTTAAAGGCAGTAACAATATCACTAGCAGTTACGTGTCGTAATTCAAATAATGTACTGCACCCCGCAACATGGTCCCTCAAAAAGGTTTCTGCAAGTGCTGAAGACGAATTTAAACTATTAGTAATAGTAACAGGGACACTACTGAAGAATTCTTCAAAAGCAAGCGCAACATCAGCACTTTTGTCAATAACCCTGTCATTATTTACAAGTTTTATAGTATTACTTGATTTGCTTTTACCCATTTCACCATTAATAATAGACCAAACTGTTTTAACTTTATTATCCGATTCGCGTATTTTATCTCTGATATACAATCGCTTCGCAGTAAAACAAACAATTTTAAAAGTTTTTGAGTAATTTCTAACATAACTAAGAAAAGATGGGTCTTTATTATATTGCTTCATACCATATAACTCATAAAGAACGATCCTACACCTATGTATGCTAGGTGTCGCCCATTTACTAAATGGTAAATCCTTGGTAATATTTAAAGATTTAACTTTAAATATTTTTTCAAATTCATTATGAACTAAATTGAAAAGATTTTTAAACATTTCACAAGGATTATTATTACAGGATTGATCATTCAGTACGGGAAGGTTTTTATTAATATTATCTCTAAATTTATTAATGCCTTTTTTACTCATAGGCCTAACATTAATTCTTTTAAATTCAGGTAAGCAATCCCATTCAAAAACTACTTTCTGGCCACAGTGATCCGAAGTGAGTGTATTGAGAATATTTTTCTCTAAACAGAAGCAGTCGCAGTATATATTATCAATACAGGTTGCAGAAGTAGGTGTAATTCGTGTGGGTTCATTAAAAAGTTTATACAGATTAAATGACTGAAACAAATTAACAATTCGTGTAGCCGTTTGTGTTTGTAAAAGTATATCAATATTAAAATCACCACATACTATAACTTTTTTTTTACTCCTACTTAAACGCTTTAATATTTCTTCCATGACTGTCTCAAACATATTATAGTCACTGGAAGGGGGTCTATAAACGCAAACAATAATGTAACGCTCCAGTTCAACACAGGACAGTTCAATGGTCCGTTCTACAGAAAGACTAACAATGTCAGTTCGTTCTTTACATTTTACACTATTGTGTACAAAAATAAGAGAACCTCCATGAATAGCATATGTCCTGAAGTATATACTTTTTAATGTATAATTATCAATATTTATTACCAACTGACATTGTTTAAGCCAATGTTCTGTTACACAAAAAACCTTAATTCTATTATGATTTAAAAATAATTCTATTTCTAATAATTTGCTAGCCAAGCCTTGAATGTTTTGATGTACAATAGAAAAAGTCTGCTTAGCTGTTGTCTTATATACTAGTTTAAATCTAGCTTAGGGCTAGATTTTCTGTCAACACAAGGTTGGTGTATATAATTATTATTACTACTACATAAAATTATAGTAGATCCAGGGTCTGATAACAAACATGTACCAGACTGGTTAATATTATATGCTATTAACATAGCAAGTTCTCGCTTATATCTAGATGGCAGATACAATGTATTCTTTGTCAAAGTAAAAGATTTAATACACAAATTAATGTCAAAGTAAAGAAATGCATCACGATGATGATTTGTTACATTATACAATTTTAAATTCATATTATGAATTAATCTATTTTGTTCTTGTGTCAAACCAGGTAGGTACGGCAATGTACACAACATAAATTTACATTTAGTCTGACTACTAATTTCCAACATTTTTTGAAATCCTACATCAATATCCTTATTTTTTATATTTAAACTATCTCCATATAGTATAATTACAATATTATTCTTATTAAAGCTGAAATGATCAAGTGATTTGATTATATAATTAAATGAACTGTTAGGAGTGCAAATATTAGTGACTTTAAGCCCTAAATTGTTGAGCATAGCGCCAAAACCCTGACCAATACTATCTGACAACACAATAATTTCCTGCTCGGAAAGGTGTTTAGTTTTACTAGTTGAAATTTTTGTCACGGGTTTAACACTATGTATGTCTGTGCAGTCAAGCTTATGGGGCGACGTTTGCTCATTGTCACTTTTTGAACACTGACATACATATTTATTGGTCAGCGACTCAAAGCGATCCATATTTTCATTACTCAACTTAATTAAGTCATCTGCCTGTTGTATATGCTCGTTTATTTGCATTTGGGCAGCAGAATACTTCTGGTTGACTTCATTTAACATTTGACTTAAAGAGTCTATCTTCTCCTTTAATTCATTTGTTTCTACATCATACAAGATTTTATAATATTCTAGATCCCTATGATATTTGTCTAACTCTTGAACCAGATTTTTATTGACTTTCTCTAATTGAACTACATTTTTAAAAGAACTCTTTCTAACAATTGATTGGGTACGCTTGATAAACTTACTTAATCTAAGGTATTTTTTCAACTTCTTATGTGAAGAGAAATTGATTTTTTTAAAGTTTACAGAGCCACTTAACTGTCCACATTCAACTAATTCATCATGAAGACTACTTGGTGTGTTGCATTGCCGCTTGGGATTGTCCTCTTGCACTTCCATTAAGCTACATTCCAACTTAGCGATACGGCTAAGAGCCATCTCATGGTCACTAGAGCACTGCTGGAAGCTGTCCACAAAATAGATACCAAAAAAGATACCAAAATCGTCGCTTTACTCCATAACGTGACGGTATTGCCATAACGCGATCTTAAAATTTTACCCTCAACGCGCCTAAAGAAGTTTCACTTCAAAAGGTTAAAAAAAAGTTACAATAACAAGCTTAACCATTGAAAAATAATGCTAATCAGAAGTAAGTGTTTAAGTAAACAGCTCACCCGTATAGACGCTCCGTTAGGCACTAATTCCTTGGTTTCCTTTAACTTCCCCGAGGAATCATACACATCATCAGAGAAGTAAATCTCGGGCGCCGCGTCTGCAGCGTCCAAGTCTGTCTCCAGAATATATTTGATCTTGGACAGATACAACTCTGGATCGTCTTGTTCGAAGTACTAGATGTGAAGAGAAAAAAAACATCACGTTATCGTTTCTATAAAAAAAGTTCGATACAAAAATCAATATGTTTCGAAGCAATTTGGAAACTAACGTATAATTTTTGCTCTATATTGCAAAATATATGTTTGTTTTTGTATTAGTGTGTGTAGTTGTGAATGTGAGTGTGTGTTTGTGCAATGTTTTAAATTAAAAAAAAAATATTTTAATTCATACATTAATTCAAATAAGGATTGATTGTTTTAATGCGAATGTGTTTGTGAGTGTGTGTGAGTTTGTGTGTGTATGATTGTGTAAGCCACTATGTGTTCGTGTTGTGTGTGTTGTGTCGTGCGTGCGTGTCTATGTTTGGTTGTGTGAGTGTGTGTGTGTGTATATAACTTTGTGTGAGCAGATATGTGTGTGTGTGTCTACGCTTTGTATTGAGGGGGTGTGTGTGTGTGTTTGTGTAAGTGAATGTGTGTGTGTGTGTGTGTGTGTGTGTGTGTGTGTGTCACCTTGTAGTGCACGCGCAGGCCGATGATGTGCGCGAGGAAGGACCGCGCGAGGCGCGCGCGCACGAGCTGGCGGTACGAGCCGCCCAGCGCACTCTCGTACAGGCACTTGCCCACCACCTTGCCCGCGAACTCAAAGTGCTTCAGCTGATATATACATAAATAATAGGTTTGAACAGCTGAACACACACAAATAAATTAGGTGTTGTCCCTAATTGCACAAGTTTCGGAACAAAAATTTATACAAGAATGACGGACGGATTAAAAAACTACAACTTGGTCCTTCGATACTATAAAATCTACAGAAAAACGCATGTTCCTTCTAGCTGGAAATTAACACAAAAATGAATTGGTCTTTCGAGCCGGAAAATTATACAAAAACACATCTGTGCTTCGAGACAAAAACTTAACGAAATTGGACCTTCACGCCAAAAACATTTACACATCTAGTACATAATATATATATTAACATAAATAAACTTTATAACAACAATTTCAAGCGTTTTTTTTTCCTTTTTTTGTGTATTTACTTATTAACTGACCTTAAGGTGAGGCGGCCGATCGGGGTTAGGGTGCACTAGACCGGCGGGCGAGTCCGTGTACGAGACAAACAGGCCTCCGCGCGCGTCGAACAGAGCACTGCATACTAATGAGAACCACTCGCGTCGGACTCCGCCCCAGTCCACACCTGCATGTGTTTATTTGGTTATTAATAAGCATTAACAAAAAATCGAAATACATAATAAATTTTTAAAAGGTTTTATTTTTATAGTTCGACACACAAAAACATTTAGTATGTACTATAGTTTTTTTTTGTTATTGAGCTAATTATTGACGTGCAATATACAACTTAATCATAATCAGTCAGGTTTAAAATTGTTAGATATAAAACTCTACTTTTACATCATCAAGGCAGAGTTTCGTAATAAAGATACTACTGCTACAATACTACTACGAGTTCCCCCAGTGTTTGCTACGAAATAGTTTTTAGTGAATGTTATAACGCCGTCTTACTATTTTTGACGATCTTTTAATAGAGGACTGTGATTCTATTGGCCGGGACAAATGTCAAATCGCAAAGGAATAGAATCCGCTATCGATACTAATTGACATAAGCGTGTGATGTTTTGCTACGAATTTTGGCGAAAATCGTAAAAAACTACTTATTTTTAATTGGCCTCGAATTTTTTTTTCTTTCGGTGTAGAAGAATGACGGGAAATTTTATTATTTTATTTTGTAAAAATTTCACCTGGATGGGAATTTTGGTCGTGGTCTTCGTCGTCGTTGGTACGGTGACCAAATCCTTTGCAAAACATCCTACGCTAATGTCAATAATTAGCGATAGCAGTTTCTAGTCCTTAGCGTTATTATATTCGTCTGTCATTTGTCTTGGCCTGCTGGTCGTAGAAAGTACCTACGTCCAAATTCAAATTATTTATTTCTTTTACTTTAAACGTTTAGTGTGTAGGTGCTGTGCTGACGCAGGATTTTGATAAACTATTGAACCTATTATAATGAAATTTAGCACCCATATAGAGGGTAACTTGGATTAGCACATAGGGTAGGTTTTATCCCGGAAATCCCACGGGAACGGGAACTATGCGGGATTTCCTTTGAAAACGCGGGCGAAGATGCAGGCGAAAAGCTAGTATATAATAATTGGGTGCACTGAAAGTGTATCCAAACTAGCTGCTCACCCTGCTCCCCCTGGAACGCCACGTCGAAGTTCTTGCACCAGTCGGCGAGCGTGAAGTGCTTGGTGGCCTTGAGGCTGGAGCGCAGCAGGTCGGCGCGGCGCACGCGCAGCGCCAGCTTGTCGTGCGCCTGCCGCAAGTGCCGGGCCCGCAGCGAGCTGTAGAAGAACTCCTGCTTGTTCTGCCGACATAGGTACACATTGTTACGAGCTGTAGAAGAACTCCTGCTTGTTCTGGGGACATAGACATTGTTACGAGTTAAAGAAGAACTCCTGCTTGTTCTGGGGACATAGACATTGTTACCAGTTATAGAAGAACTCCTGCTTGTTCCGGGGACATAGACATTGTTACGAGTTATAGAAGAACTCCTGCTTGTTCTGGGGACATAGACATTGTTACGAGTTATAGAAGAACTCCTGCTTGTTCTGGGGACATAGATATTGTTACACATTGTATTGTAGTGTAACTCCTGCTTGTTCTGCAAAAATTGATAGGTATAAGTTGCTTCGCTAATACTTCTGTTATTAATCGTGTAATTGACGATAAACAATTAAATTTGCGCAACAATTAAACTCAAAGTGTCCGAAACAAAAGTCTGCTTCGTATGTAGTAGGCAGTTTTCTTATTAGTCATAAAATAGACTAAAAATAACTGACTCTATCAATGTAGTAATAGAACAGTTAATGTTAATGAATGTTTTGTAAAAAACCTGTAGGACAAATTTTCATAACCTTTTAATAAGCGATTGTATGTCATAATAATTTAATAAGCAATTGTTTGTATTATGTCAATAGACACAAATATTTTAATGCATTGTCAGGAGGTTTAATCGAATGTGTATGTGTGTATGTTTTATCGATGTGTGTCTCGCAGAGCAGCCCGCCCCCTGCAGCCCCCCCCCCCCCCCAGCAGATCACCTTGAAGCTGTCCTCCCCGCCGCAGTTGGCGATGAGCAGCTGCGTGAAGGTGGCGGCGAGCAGGTCGCGGCGCGAGCAGTGAAGCCGCAGAGCAGCCTGGGCACCGTCCTCCAGCACCAGCTCTGCAGCGCGCTGGCCCTCCACGATCAGCTGGAACAAACATACACAATTAACATCGATAGAGAAAAATAAATCAAGGATATGCAAACAGAGGAAGTTAACATGGATACTATTAAAAGTAAAAGAAATCAAAGACAATCAAGAAAAATATGACTAGCTGAGAAAAACACTAGAAAGACGTAAGAGAAGAAAGTAAAAAATTATTAGCACTACGTTGTTATCATCACGTATTATCACAAAAAAAAGTTAAACTTTTAACCATTTGCAAAGTTTTACTGACTCGATAATGACGTAATTTACACAGATTTCAGTAAAGCTTTTGACACAGTAAATCACCACCTGCTAATAAAATACTTAGGGACACTTTTTGCTTTTCAGAACAGGTTCTCTAGTTGCAGTCTTACTTATGCCTTAGACTACAAACATTTAAGCCTAATTGATATCGGTCTAAAGATCAGTAATTATTTGGTGTTCCCCAAGGCTCCTATTTAGAACCATTATTGTTTAAATTATTTATTAACGACATTACGGGTGTTATTTTAAAATTTAAATTGTGAATATGAATATGCGGAATACAAAAAAAACTGCACGGTGGTATAAATCGAATCTGTATGGTATAAGAACAACTTAAGGCAACTAAATGTAACTTTATAAAGCTTTCTTGGAAACATATTCAAAACAGCTTATTAAATTGATGATATTGCTATTAATCAGAAGTATAATCTTAAATATTTGGGTTCTACAATTACGACGAATGCATATTTGGTACTTTGTTCGCAAAACTTTTAAAATTAATTATTTTTCGTAATACCGTAAAGGTCTTACAACATTTCCATCCTCACCTTAGTAGACGGACACACGCGAAACGACGTGATCCTCTTGGGGATGATCTTGAGCACGTAATCCTTGATGATGAGCTGCTTGGGGCTGAGGCAGCATAGCACGCGGCGCTGCTTGCCCGGCGACAGCAGCTTCGCTTCGTACGAGACCGTGGCCCGCTTGGAGGATAGTTGCCGTTGGACTGTCGCTGCGTCGCTTGCTGATGTGAAAATTCTTAATGTCAGTATCAATGTTGTGAATCTTATTGCTATACTTACTATAGTTTCACACAAAGTACATCGGTGTAAGTGTCACGAAAATTTTAGTTTTCACTTTTGAAGTTTATCACACTTTAATAATGACAATAATTAAGAACTTACAAGGAATAAAAAGTTACAAGATACATATTATATGAAAGAAAGTAAATTTATAAAATATGACATTTATTGTAGATTTAACACATACATATAAGCATGCCGAAGTATTTCTCTTAGATATTTTATTTTTATCAATTCAAAAAGATACTTACGAGTGAGCACAATACAGTCGAATTGTCCATTATGTAACAACACGCCTTCATAATATATAGCAGCTCGGAACACGCCAGCGCGAGGGAAGCACAGCGTCACGCTGACACGCTGGTTCACGCTGTCGTATTCAAACTGTGCAGCTGCTGATAGGGACTCTTCTCCTGAATCTCCACCAATGGGCTTTATTTCTATTGAAAACCCCTGAAATATCGTTATAGAATGATAATTAATTAATTATCTATATTACAAATAGCACCGGACCTAGTACATAACCTTGTGGAACACCAAGAAGACAACCGAAATCAAACAAATTAAAAACAAATCAATATTATTTCTAGGTGAAAAGTTTTTGTCAGAAAACCTTGTCTAGTGTTATATGATTATATATGTGGTACGTAGTAGTACCATGAATGTGGTTTGTGGGGGGTGTTTCTGTGATTTCATTTTTCTGGTGTTTTGTCGTAGAGTTTGTGTCGTTGAATGTTTAATATTTGTCGGTTAGCATATATGTAATGTGAACAAGAGGTCTGTAAAGCTGCATTTATCCAATTATCCATCCCTTTTTCCGATTTCTTCACGCTATGTAAAGCTAAACTGTTGCTGATTTTTAGCGATCGGGTTGAGTAACAAAATCGTCATTATAGCAACTAATTAGCAACAAATTTTGGCGTTGTTTTTAAGCTATTGCATAGCTTCTATCGCGGGCCTTGAGCGCGGGGACCGAACCGAGAAATTCCGTAACGAAAAAACCTCACGCTCCCCACTCCGACGGGCGGAGGTGTGGCTTGAAGGCATAGCATGTAGCTTTACCAGCTTTACCGCGGCAGTCCCCGAATGCTACACTTTTTTTTTTTTAATTTTGTTAATGTTTCATCACTTTACAGAGCTAACACGAGTCGGTGTGTGTCACTCACCTCCGCGTCGTTGTTGGCGAGCGTGGCGGGGTTGTCGTAGTGGTCGCGCGGGTGCACGTGCAGTGCGCGCGGGCGGCCCGCCGCGCACACGAGCGCGGCGGGCGCGCGGTTCACGCGCGAGCGGCCCGCCGCCACGCCGCCCGCCACGAACCACTTGCGGAACGGCCCGCCGGCGGCTGACACGCCGCCTAAACCACAAGTGTGTTTGTATCCTCGGATATATTAACGACGATTTTAAGCAAAATTGCAAACAGAATGTGTAAGCCCGCTAACAGTATTAGTTTGCATTGTTTGAGGAGTGCGGCAAAAAACCACTGAGAATAAGAAAGTACCCACACATATCATAGTAAAGGTCCCAATATGCTTCCTTGTGGCACACCACATGTATACTTCATAAGATGATTAAAAATAGTTATTGTTTGTTTAAGATTTCTACACACTATTTTACAATAAGGTAAGTAACTCTTGATTAAATCAAGGGCAATGCCACTAATTTCACACTTTTCGCACTTATCCAATAGTTCATGGTTAACAAAATCAAATGCCTTTGTCAAACCAAAAAATACTGATATTACGAGCATCTTCTTATCAAGCAATCATTTACATTTTTTAGCATTGAGAAGAATGACAATACTATAGGTAGATTTACTGAAAATGTTTATATATTTTTCAATTACTGTTCTTTTTTAGTACACTTTAGTATTCATCTTGCTACCAATCCTATAATTAATTTTACTTATAAAATGTTTTAACTATGAAAATATTATTTGCAAACTTACCAATCAAAATAGATATAACGTAAACACCAGCGGTTCGAACTGTGAACTTAACTCTCGCGGTATGCGCTAATGCTGGCTGTCCTGAACCCAGCTCCACTACTGCTGTAACCTACAAATTTTAATTTTCTGCTAATTTAAAACTTCACAGTATTCAAAATGTAACTTCAATACTACAGGAAAATCAACGGTATATAATACTAATAGCATAGGACCAAATGCATATCCTTGTGGGACACCAAGACGTATTTTCATACCTTTCTAGTTCCGTGTGAGATGTGGACGGCTAAATCATCGGTATCACAGATCGGGTATGGGTGCCCGTTGCGCTGGTAGCAGTGCACTGTGAAGCACATTGTTTCGCCGACGGATTGCGGCTCTTCCCAACCCCATTCCACCTGGAAAAAGTGTGTTTATTGAACAAATTAAGCAAAAATTATACAGAAAACCACACCATTAACCAATGTATTTTTCATCTCGTAGTAAAAAAGCTTTCACAGTAATTCGTGTTTGCAGTTTGTTAATCTGTAAGATTAGTAGAAGCAGTTTTAACTATAATTGTTACTTGTAAATTTTCTTGCCATAAAAACTTTCATTCATTCTTTCAATCAATCTATACGATTATTACAGTAGTTCAGTTACATCAATTTTGAAGTATCCATTAGACTTTGTTAATTGCATTATTATTCAAGTATTAATATTATTATTCAATTTCATTCTAATTGCGTAAAACTGATAATTATTGACTGAATTTCAAGACTACGTGTTAAAACCACAAGCACCCTTTGTAACAGAATACCTTACAACTGGGTGGGTGCAGATATTTCCCCGTCACGTACTGAAGCAGCGAGTGCTTCGCCTCCGGGGCCAGCGACGGCTGCGTCATCGCGGCCAGCGTCACCAGCCCACATACTGATACCGATACTATTAACATCCCTCCTGAAATTTTTATTACTATCGTAAAATATTTGATATTTAGGTTTGGCATCATCTTCTTTTCTTAATTTTTCGACTGATGTATCTTAAACAGAAATAGATCATGAATCTTTAAGCCAGATAGTACGTAAGCTCCCATGATTTAATGAAATTTTAATAGCATAACAATTGGATTTTTGCCCATAGCCAAAATCTATTAAAGTGTTTTATAATTTTTGAATGCAATAAGCCGCAAAGCTATAGGCGTATGTGAATAAGTACAATCTATGATATTATCTATCAGCTCACCCCACGTCCAAGCGTCTTGGTGCTTACTGTTTTTGACCACAGTGTTCCACAGTTCGTTCTTTAAGGCTTGCAACTCATCCTTGCCAGTTGGCAGACTCTGCCGCGCGAGAGACCACGCGTTAAAGTCCTTTGAGTCTATGACATGGCGTGCTATGGAGTCTTCCAGCCAGTACACATCCTCTAAGGAGGATACATCCAGGCTAAGTAGCCTGAAACGAAAAATTATGGAGGCAATTATAGTATGCTTTCAAATAATTCTAAATTATATACAACTAACCGTTCGGTCTGGATTGATAATTTAAAAAAATGAAATAAAAATATGCCGTCGTAAAATGAATAAATAAAAAATTAGTCAAAATATTTAAGATACGCTTTGTATCTTTTCAATTTTCAAATATATTTTTATGAACTTTAAAACCATCTTAAAACAATCAATTAACAGATTTCGACGAACTGAATACAGTCTAACCATAATTTTCCATCCCCATAGTCTTTAAAGAACAAAACAACCGAACTCAATACATCGAAAATCATTTATCGAGCAAAATTTATATCCTGCAAGAAATATAACCGTCATAACTTATCCCATTAATAATACGCTAAAGTTCCAAATACACCCTATTATTGGGCTTACCCATTATTTCTATTCATAGATCAGTCGACACACAAGATTAACCCTAACCAAAAGCCCATTAGCTAAATGGGCAGTGACATCATGCGCGTGAATTTCAGGTGAATCGGGTTAACGTAGGTCGAATTTGGGGCCGTATCCTTTTAGATCGCTAGTTGAATAATTTAGAGCGGAAAGTGCATCGTATTGTTAGCTTTCTATTGTTGGTCAGTGATAGAGAACTTTAATATATTTTTGTGACGGTTTCTGTTCAATTCAGAGGCATAAATCTTATTTTATTTCATGAGTATTCCATTCTTTTGAATTGGATTTTTCTATTTAATTATTCTGTTTTTTCTAAATTATTAAAATCTGTTAATGTATCCTAAATAAACGGTTTATTTATCCTAGTTAAATTTTCATTTTGAAATATCATTGATAATATCAGAATTTTAATGAATAATAATTTTAACAACTTCATCGGTTTTGCCATTGAAAATAGCAGCTGTGTAAATACTAAATAACCAAATATTCCAATAGTATATTTTGCACCAGCACACAATAGCTATATAAATTCCACAAACATTCCATTAGCGAAATTTTAATTAAAATTCCAGAAATTTTTTATATTTTCTAAAATCACTTCGCAATTAAAATGAATAAGTGTTATTTAAGGTGAGTCTGCAATTTCTATTTTTCGTTTTTATTTCCAGACTTTTTGTATGAAATGAAATGAAACTCGACGCGTCGGGTTCAGCGCTTTATGAAGATCGTACAATGCTTTGGATATTTTTAACGGACCAACTTTATCTAAGCTAAAACGTAAGCAAAAAACGACTGAAAAACCAAAAATAAAAATGTGAAATATAAACTGCACCCAAAACTGAACATAACACCTTGAAAGTCTTAGCATCGTTATTGTCCGAGATCCTATAATATTCCGTCAATTCGAACGAACTCTAGAGTTACATAAGGCATCATGTTAGCTCATAGCTGGCGCGTCTTTCCGTGTTTCCTTAAAACATATCCTACAAGGCTACAATATTATACAGAAAATTAACAACGGTTAATGTACTAGGTATTGTATCTCAAAGCATTTTTCATTTTACCATCCAGTTTCAAGCGCAATCATCATTATCATTATAATATAAAAGTGAAATTGAACACAAAATCCAACAAGAATAATGGATGTACATTAGAATTCGCGCCGGGGCTGCCCCTTGGGGCGAATATGAAGATAAATTGTAACGAAATTGACTGTAACATAATGTCTGCAGAGTCATGCCTAAAGAATTTTGTATCCATCGCTTTTCATAATATGCTTACACATTTTATACGAAAATTTTAATGGCTTTCTAAAATGGAAGATTAAATACAGTACACACGTACAAATATCCTAAGTTGAGAGACACGAAAATCGTTATTTTATATAATAAGAAACTCATGAACTCTGAATCCTGCACCAACATTTTTCTACGATAAATTAAATTTGAAATTGAATCACGCGATTTTATTGTTGCAAAAATAAAACTAACAATAGGTCATTAAGACCTTAGGATTATGAAAAAAATTTATAGGATTATAATTCAAGTTTTATGTTGGATAAAAAGCCCTTTACTTCACTAATCACTTCTCAATTAATCATCTATAGAACAGAACAAAAACAAAATACAACCAGGAGCAGTTCTACCTCATACCAATGAGATGACACCATTCATTGGGCAGGATATAGCCTATATTGCCTACACGTCTCTTGATTAAAAGTTGATTGCTAAATGTTTTACGGGTAAAATTTTACCTGATGCAATAGTTACCTATAGTCACTTATGAGTTTATGACCTTATGCATAACTATTGCACACCTTAGTATATAATGCATGGGACACAGTGAAATAGAGGTCATTCTGGCCAGAACTAGTTAGGTTGCTTCAATATTGACTAGACCAACTGCATTAACTTGGTGAGCTTGATTGAGTGCTCAATGCAATTGTTGAAACGCAGTTCTATATGTAACGATTTGTAGGTACCTAATAGCTGTTTATTGATTTCTTATAGAAATTAAAACTAAGATGATGATAAAAGATTTAGATTCAAGGATAATTATCCTGTAGATCTTCAAAAATAATTATGAAAATCTTTATTTATCTAACAATTCACTATACAACACCAATAAAAATGTTATTACCTCAAAAAGGGATCAATACAGTAAAGGAAGCTATTAAGATTACATTATTATGTGTAAAGGCAATTCAAATACTGGATATTAAATTCCAAATATCCGAACCATCTTGAATAAAACGCAAAACGGGGCATAATCAAAAACGGAAACAAAATGAGAAAGAATAGCAGTTTGCCATTCCATCCCACAGCCAGGGCCGGGGGAAGGGGGGATAATGAAGAAAGCGATTGTTCTATAAAATATTCAATCGACATGAATACTGAAGCGGGCCATAATTTTGCTCTTCTTTACCTATAAGTACGTTAGCTTTTAGCATTGAGATTTCATGAGTTTGGCTATTAGCTTATTTGCAGACTAAATGATAATGAAATGTATGAACGGTTTATCCTTCTTTGGTGTAATCATTAATGAATATTGCAAGATTAATTGTTATTTGTTATATATTTGACTATTTTCTTTGTTATTTTATTTGGCGAAACAGTAAAAATGCATTTAGAGCATTGTAGAATGAAAGATTGATATCCCCGTATAGTGTGTAACTAGATCTACTATACTATGAAACATTATAAACATAAAAAAATCATCAACATAATACTCGGATATGCTATCCTACTAATATTATAAATTCGAAAGTTTTTGAGGATGGATGTATGTTTCCTCTTTCATGAAACAACTACTGAAACTGTTAGTTGAGCTAGAGGGTATTTGTATAAATTCCAAATATTGTTTGAAATATTGCTTATAACTTCCAACGGTACAATTCTCAACACAACAACTGAGAAGTTTTAATACTTCGACAAAACTTGAAATCGCAAAGTTTTCAATAACATCTCAACAACAAATGGTTTCTCGAATTCAAACGTGAATAATCGTCTTAGTTGCCTTTATGTTAAACTAGCTTACCGCCCGCGGCTTCGCTTTGTCTAAAACCTAATAAATTATAAACTAAAACCTTCCTCTTGAATCACTCTATCTATTAAAAAAAACCGCATCAAAATCCGTTGCGTAGTTTTAAAGATTTAAGCATACAAAGGGACATAGGGACAGAGAAAGCGACTTTGTTTTATACTATGTAGTAGATAGGGAGGCGAGGTAGCTAAATGGCGTAATTAAACGGCGTCGTCGAGACTTATCAAAATCGATAGATAAAATAATTTCGAAAAGAAAAGCTTCTATGGTAAAAACCATTTTAGCGGTGGGTTTGGCGTGTACGGATTTACAAAAATGTAAAAAAAAATAGTTACTTGGGCATTCTCGAGCGCGTCAGATATTCATACTACGTATGCCCCAAGTGCCTCTGATAACAACGGTATACTAATCTGCCGGTTTGCGTGGTGGGGCTAGGCATATTAATTCGTCAAAAATGCACAAAAAAAAAATTTACTCGAGCGCGTCAGATTTTCGGATGGGGTGTTAAGTAGGCCCCAAGGAAGCTCCCCTTAAAAAAACTGACGATTTCGGCGTGACGATAAGTTACGATGAATTTTTGAAAATGCAGAAAAAAAAAGTCCTTTTGAAATACTCGAGCGCGTCAGATTTTCATAGGGGAGGTTTATCTCGGTCTCCTGAAAGCATATTTTCTTAATCTGACAAAAATGTTGGTGGGTTCTCTTAATCTGACCGAAAAAGGTTTGAGAGTTTCTTTTTTTTAATCATCGTTATTTCATATCAATTTTTCATAACACCCTCAGTTTTCGAGATATACTCAAAAAACCGGGAGTTTGAGTTTTTATGATGCTTCAAGTCAAAAAGTTTTAACTTTGGACAAAAATGTAAAGAGACCTTTTTTGTGTAAAATAAAATTACCTTTTTTGTTTCTTCAAACTTTTTTTTTGTAAAATGTATCGTTCGCGACTTATATACTGCAACGCGTTTTTCGGAAGACGAAATGGCTCCTCCAGACTTCCGGTCACGCGGAAACCGGCAGATTTTGTATTTTTAGTAAGTTTTAGATTATATTCTTCAAAATAAAAATAAAAACAATCGCGCTCGAGAATGCCGGATTAACGTTTTTTTTTTACAAGTTCGCGACCCTATAACTTGGCGGCGTCAAGGACTTATCGTCAGATTAGTTAAATTTAGTCTTAAAACACTAAAATCAACCCCCAATATCTTAATCTGACGCGCTCGAGTATTTCAGACTATCGATTTTTTTTTACTAATCTGATCGTCTATCCTGGGCGCGCGTCACTACTTAAAGAGCTAAATAGTTAACAAGGTTGTTCTATTAGGTCTAAGGTATCTCTCATATCTTAAACTGCCACGCTCGAGTATTGCAGAAAATTCCCCTCTTCGCCTCCCTATCTATAGTGAAGAAGTATTTTGCCGTTATGTATAAACACATACGTTTAATATTTTCCCAAAATTGTAGTTTATCGACGTGGTATTAATTATGCAATAGGTGACATATTCAGATTTAAACCTGTATAGAAATTTAACCAATACATATAGACAATAATTTAAGTAAGAATGGGAACCTATCAATTTCACGAACGACTAAAGACGGGTCAAACCTAAGGCATTCCGTGATACTCGCCTATAGGTCACGTAAACTAAAGCTCTATATTGCTAATCTAACTCATCTCATGCATATTTCATTTGATTCCCAACTCCAGTACAGTAATGATCGTAACATTCTGCATTCTGCTTATTCTCTAAAATATCTCAGTCTGAACCAATAGTTATCAGTTCTGCAGAAGATCTTATATCGAGAATAAGATATCACCAGAATAACAAGTACCACCCGCACTGCGACAGCTTTGCATAATCTTGCGACTTATGCTTTCATAGGGACTGTGGACCCTTCGGTGTATGGAAAACGTTTTGAATATGTGAATTGCTTATGAAAATCAATATAAAAGAAAACTCAGACGGAACAAACTAATGGCCATCCATTTTAAGTGGGTTTAATTATTTCTTGTAAGTATCACAAAATAACAAGGAACAAAGCCTTCTCTGACAAACAATGTGTAAGCAAATACATTGACATAAAGAAAACGCATCGAAGAAATAACTCGCCTTATCGAAGTTCGCCGAAGCGCGCCAGAGGCGATTTGTAAAAACTTTCAATTACTAGGAAATGTTCGCAAACTTGTCCTCATACTGGCACACTAACAAGCTAGTTCTATATTTTGCGCTCCAGCTGGCTTTCTATAACTTTTTAAAAAGACCTGCAACTATCTAGTGATAACAAAATTATATTCTGGTGAGGCCAAAGCAACATTGTCTGCTGGAAAACTCAGAATTATAAACTGCACATTGGTGGCTCCTATTTTGATTAATCTAAATCAGATTTTTACCACTAAAGAAAAATTCCAAGAGCTAATTTCTACGTACGTTCATTTATAAAAAAAAGTTCGAGATTTTAAGATTCGGTCACGGTCATTTCAACGGTTATCAATCGGCCAAACAATTTCATAAGTTTATATTAAAAGAAGATTAGAAAAGAACTAACTTCGTATACACATGCTGGAGGGATCTCGTCGCCAGCCACTGTCGCAGCACCAACTTCTGCTGCAGCACCTGTGCAGCTCTGCGCAGGCGTTTCTCCTCCGCCGCCGGCAGCTCTGGCAGCCTGTCCAGGTGTTCAGGTGACGCACAACCTGATAGTGTGGATATTCCTGGAACAAAAATTGTACTGCTGATTCCATTGTAAGAATATTACTTTACAAATTCAACTAGACTTTTTATAGTAGCGATTTTAGATCATAATCGTACCAAATATTTTAATATCTTCCACAGGTTCGGAAAGCAGCCTACATGATGAGTCGGCAAGAAACTCTCTTGTATAAAAAAAATAATAGAAACTATACAAAAGAGTAGTAGAGATACCTCTATAATTACAGAAATGTTGTTATTATACTAATTACCTGCCGAAATAATGATACTCGAATCGTGAAAGTTGAGTTATTGGGCGAAAGATTCTCTCGAGTGAGTGTAACAAATACATTATTCTGAACGTAGATGAGAGGCTTCTTCCAAAGTAATTAAAATGTAACCCACAACATTTCAAAAACCCCACCAAGTACCAACCAGCTTTGTAAATATTATTAAACGAAAACCAATAGCATTTTCAATTTAATATCGCAAGTTGGCGCTGCGTCAAGAAGAAAAGGGAATCCATTTTTCAATGGGACTTTTAAAAGCATTACATCATAGCCACGAACAGATTGAGAATTCTTGTTTTATTTTCACTGAAAATATTTTCTTTTTTTAATATCTTAAGTTTTATAGACGAAATATAATAGAAGAATTTGAAATCACCGCACCGAGGGGGATAGATCGGCCCTGTGACAATAGTCTACCTATAGAAGTTATTAAAGTTGGCAACTCTATTTGAATTTGTAATAATTTCTGTGTAATATATTAATATACTATTGGTTACGGCTAGATAAAAAATTGCAGACATGTTATTTGTTAATACTTCCATCAAGTTCGATTTTGTTTTTCGATCGGACAATAACTAACTTGAAGGTCAAGGTAAAGAATGTCAATTATGTTTAAGTATTGTTTCGGAAAGCTTTGTTTTGTGCTACATTTTAATACTATAAAAAAGCATATACATAAATAAATTCAAGTATTGTCTGAAGGCTTTTAACAAAATAATTGCGTTTCTACTATTCTTCAATGAATCAATTTTATTTGTGATAACATGCCAGATTGAACTGGGATATAAAATATTAAATGCTCTTCATGACGCACAAAAATTATTTTAAAATGTCATATAAACAATTTATTTAGTATATTCATTCGTTGCTTCTTTTTATTCCTATCCCACCAAATCGATAAACCAATTTTACTCAAAGACTAGCACACGATACAAACAATAGACCAAGACACTTATCCGCAGTAACTTTGTTGATAGAGGGTTGCTAAGCAACGGCAGCCAAGGCTGTTCTACTTATCTAACCTCCACATTTAACCATTTCAGACGCTCAACTAACTTATGAAAGTAGGGTACTTTACAGTCATTTCGCCTGCAATTTGTAGCGATTCTGAGACAATTTGTAACTCTATTACGGCAGACTGTGCTTTACGTATAGTGATGTCAAATGACGCATATAAGAACTGTGATTAAATACTGTGATAGGTAGAAATTCTATAATTCTGAGAACCTATAAAGTATTGTCAAAAGTCAATAAGCAAATACATTTAAAACTTTTCACACAAAGGCACTATAAGCATGAGCCAAATCGTGTTTTATCATAAGCTTGGCTTTTTTGACAGGTATTTTTTTCAGAAAGAAAGAAAATGTACACTTTCCGGACTTTCAGTTTTCAGCTAACAGAATCGCAGCACAATTCAGTTCCGAATTTTAAAACCGCAATCTATAATAATTTTCATATGAAAATGCATGCAGCCTCCACCATCCCACTTTTGAATTAACAATGCAATCTGAAGTTCACACCAATAAAATCCAGGTACATAAAAATTTCACACAATTTTCTGAACATCAACAAATATGGACGCCCGGGGCCTTGTCGTGGTATCCGGGACATGGCATTCAGTATGAAATGTCATGTATACATACGTTATAACGATCCAACGCAATCGTAGTAGGCAATATTGATAAGCTTGGATAAAACGCGAGGATTAATTTGTATGGATTACCCTTAGAAGATTACCTACTACAATACAATAAGGTTTTATAGATTTCTATGGAAAAATACACTTAATTAACAAATTTCCAAAGTGCTTCTTAAAGAATAAACTTACGAAAGCAGAAAGTCACGCCAGACATTTTTTTATTTCCTCATCTAACTTTTGTTTCCTCAATCTCAATTGTATTGTTTCAAAGAAAAGCCATTTAAATCAACTTGTACGTAATTATGAACACAATACATTTTATTTCGCCATAAACTCTTATTAATATTATGTACTCGAGATAAAGAAAATCGCACATCCTGTACATTTTCAGTAAATTACACTTGATATTATTAAACTAACACATTACCTATACGAGCAGAACTCAGTGAAAGAATAGAATCAGTCATATAAGCCCATTTTAGAAACTAAAGTTTGGAGTTGTAAAATCTAATAAATAAATGACTTATGAAAACTTTCTATTTTGAAGTACGACTACATCTATCTTAAATTTTCCCTCGACGATTTTTCTGAATTCAGTAATCTATACATATAATAAAATCGTAGGAAAGTCAAAACTGTACATTGAATATTTTTTTAAAAGAATACATAATCCATGATCTATAATCGATATAGAAGCCAAAAACATAGTTTTTAGAATTTTTGTCTGTTTGTCTGTTTGTCGGTTTGTCTGTTTGTCTGTTTGTCTGTATATTTGTCCGAGCTAATCTCGAAAAGTACCGCATAGATTGACTTCAAATTTTGCATGAATATTACTAACAGGTCGGGTGAGGCTTTTATATACACATTATCATGTTATCACCTCCGGGGGAGGAGCTGTGAACCTTTATTTTTCTAACGTATTCCGTGTATTACACAGCGTACAATCTAAAGACTCATGTTTAAATGTTGTTTTTGGGTAAGCCACGCTATTATCTAGCTTTACACAATAAAAACTACGTCATTTACGTAATTTTGGCAGAGAAACAGTTTAATGAATCTTAGTAGTATAAAGACAAATTTGAAACAGCGCCATCTATGAGACTTCATTAAAATCAAATCAATTTACATGTTTATCGCTTCTTGCAAATTTATAATTAAAAATTAAATAATATGATATTGGTGGGGTTTTTAATTGTACTTATTTATTTAACTTTTTAACCCATGTCTTCCCAGAGTCCACTTCAGGTGCTTATATTTTATGTGAATATACTAAATAAAATTTTACAAGTGAGGGTAGATGTTTATTATTTGATGTCAAACAAGACACTATTAACAGTTAATTGTGACATTTTAAAAAATCCTTCTTGCGTTCCCACAAAAAGTAAGTTGTAGCTTTTATAATTAATTATTTCTTTATTAATTAATTATATAGTTAGACTCATGTTTTTAATTAGAATTGAAGTTACGACAAAATAAGAAAATGATGAAATTTTATTTTTATGTATAACTTTTACAAGACTATATTAAACGCCCAAAGAAGGTCACTTTAGTTCTTGATAGAATTTTATTTGTTAGTAGCTTTTTAATAAAATTAGGTAAAGTAATTTTTTTCATTTTTTTTATTTACAGTTATTTTCAATGTTCATAAAAATTAACGATTTGCATGAGGATGTAGTAGAAATAAGTATCCTGGCGCGTGGTCAATTGTTGACTAAAGTTAATTTCCAACGTATGGTACAATCATTGGAAGAATCTTGGGTAATTTTAGAGGATATTTTTCGGGAATGAGAAAAGGGGCAGCCAACCACGTATCAGCGTGCGTGCGTGAGAATCTACCTACGTTTTAGTACCAAAAAAAAATGTTATTTTGAAACGTAAATATTGCACTCACAACTACTGTACAAGTATGATTTTTAATCGTGCTTTACTGTCATCTGATTGTTTTATTATCGTTATGGCTATCGCGGTACAGATCGTACTGGGATCAGAGTACATATTATTTATCAATTGGTGTGGTAATATACGTACCACACCAAGTAAAATATTTACAATCATACCAAATGGATTAACACGGTATGTACATAAGGCGGTCTTATCGCTTACTAGCGATCGAATCTCTTCCAGACTGCCCAAGGTAAGAGATAAAGATTTATACTCATGATCCAGCAATTTTCAACCGAAAAAGAAGTTTTTCTGTAATTGGTAGCTGTTTCATTTATTTATTTTAAATACCTAATTTTACTTTTATATTTGCCCATTTGCATTACATTCAGCTTCCATAAAACTTATAAAAATTTTATGTTTATTTCTGTCTAATATAAATACTCTTTTTTAGATATAAATAACAAAAACAACTTTTTTATTAAAATTTAGTACCTTGGGAAGATATTATCTATGTGTTAATAGAACAATACATAAAGGAAATTATGTTACGATTTTATACAATGAAAATATGTAAAAAAATATTAGCAGGTGTAATTATTAAATTGATCCCGAACCCAAAACTGTAGTTAATTTTTTTTGTCATTTAGTGTTTAATTCATGTCAATTGGTTCATTAATAAAAAAAATTATGATCATTTAAATAATCACGGCGAACATTTGCTAAGGCATTCATGTACAAGGTGTAATCGTTCAGTGTGCACAGGCGATTTTTTTTTTTGTAAGTATTACAGATAACAAAAAACTTTAAACTGATATCGAAAGTACTTAACCTAATAATGGCCGTAATCATTTTTTTTAAATAAATCGAGAAATATCAAAAAAAATATCTTTAAACCCTCCCATACATTAAGTACATAATATGAAATATGAATATCCCATATACATTTAATATGAAAGATTTTAGCTTTCTTTTTCTTTTTTTTGGTTGTCTGCTTTAATTACTTCGCAAATTTGAAGTGGCATTTCCACGCTTTTCCCGGACATTTTCCGGGCATTTTCCGGATATTTTCCGGGCATTTTCCGGGCAATTCCTCACGCATTTTCCGGGGATTTTCCAGGCATTTTGCCACGCCTTTTCCGGACCATTTCACGCATTTTCCGGATATTTTAGAGATATTTTCCAGGCATTTCCCAGGCATTTTCCTGACATTTCCCTGGCATTTTCCGGAGATTTTTCAGGCATTTTCCACGCTTTTCCCGAACATTTTCACGCATTTTAAGGATATTTTCCGGGTATTTCCCGGACATTTTCACACATTTTCCGGGGGATTTTCCAGATATTTTACAGGCATTTTCCGGATATCCCCGGAAAATGCCTCGGATTTCCGGAAAGTACGTAAGTTTTTTAGCTTAGATTAGTAATAAATTCTATTAACAATTCTATGAATTTTTTATGGTAGTACGTGTTTACTAAATAATTGTATGTAAAGTAGTAACTACTATGCAGTCGCTATTCCACGCGGACGAAGTCGCGGGCACAGCTAGTATTCCATAAACTCCTACAAACAAGCAAGATAAGTTTTTTTTAAGTGGGGAAATCTTGCATAGCTAGAAGAATAGGAATAGGTATAATTACATTTTTTGTGCTTCTTCCTTACTACTTCCATCGTAATTTAAACAAAGACAGACGAAATTTACAAAGCTCTGACCTCACAAGTCACCGGGTGTTACAAAGTGACTTTTTACAACTTTTCACTGTTTTCTCGCGTGCTGTCACGCGAGAAAAGCTCTATTGGCCTTGCGGCAGTATTGACTCACGACCATACGTGAAAAACATATTATTTCAATACGGAAGGATTGTTATAGGAGTGATTTTATTCAAGGTGTCGTTAAGTGTAGTTGTTCAGGTGTTTTCGGAGTGAGGGGCGATTTAATTATTAAAATGAATATATTTACCTAGATATTTTTATGCTTACTAATAATAACGAAAACTATTTGTTTGCTTGTTTGATTGGTTGTAGTATCATCAATAACCTCACTAACCATTGAAGTAATATTGAAAATTCATTGACCAAAAGAAGGCTATATGCCTTATGCCTTATTTGTTAATATCTCGGCTCTATCCAGATTTGAATTAGACATTAAACACCCTCCGGGTTTGGTTCCTTTGCATATTCAAATATGCCTGTATAAAGTACTCAATCACGTCGCATAATTCAGTCACGCATCCCTTTAAATCATCGCTTTCTAAAGATAGACATTATTTTCATACGAATTGTGACATTTGCTCCGCAGTTCCATATTTTATAGAATGATTTTCAGAAATCTATATTGGGTAATATGAATAAATATAGCGTATGAAAATTATAACTTCAATCAATATTCAATCATCTCTCACTCGATCTAGAAGAAATGAAATGTAAGGAAAGATGTGTAAAAAGTAAATATGTAACTAATTTGCGAGCAGCATTTGACATTTATAACCACTTAACAAGTCACATGACCTTTGCTCTTAATATATTTGTGTGAAATCTTGAAATAGATACATTTGTGAACAAATGCAAGAAGCACGACAAAATGAATAAAACAACAATCTTCTGATATAAATACTACACGGTTTTTAGTCAAATAACATTTCTTGTGGCGCTGGCTGGAGAATGGACGCTTTTGCGTCGACTTGAGGAAAAGCCCTTGAGATCTCTTAAATGTTTGCTTTTGTTATTTGTTGCTATACGTGTATTTGTTTAGAGCATGTCTTCGTATATTTTTCCTCTAGTCTTGTATCATATTTAAAAGTAAATACATATCTAAGATGAAAGCGTTTGGTGTTTCCAATATTTACTTTTGAAGAAACCTCTGTGTCTATTTTAATTTAAATTATATGCAAATTTTATAATTGTGTCAAACGATAAATTTTCTTGAACTACTGTTCTGTGTCTTGAACCAATGGATAAGTCAAGAAGATATTAAACTCGTACTATCAACAATTTAACTTTTGACAGATATTCTCATTCAAACTTTATGTCGGCGATAAGGAGTAGCGGGTAATTTTCAAGTATGAAGTACCCGCTTAAATTGCGATTAAAATAGAGATATTTCAACTACATATATGTATATACCTTCATGCCTATCCTATATATCCTAAGTTACAACCTAAAAACTTTGAATCTCAATTACCAGAGATAATCTGCAAGGCTGTTTTGTAATGTAGCTTCGTTGTCTATCTATTGGAAGTATGTTGAACATTCAATACGTTGTGAACTTTAATTGGAAGCTGTAGCTGTAATCGATATGTTCTCTTGTAGGTTATTTACAATCGACCCAATTTAGTCGTTCGCTTGTCCCATACTGGATTTTGTAAAGTATTACTCGTTTAACAATCTCAATATTACTTTTGGGTGAAGCATGTTGAACCTGTATAATAAGTTGGTAATCAGTTACTAGGAATTTACGGCTTATTACCATTTTACGGCTTATTTTTTCAAATAAAATATTCTTAGAAATACATGTTCAGAATTATTTGAACCTGCTTTCAAACTTAAAACTTAACTAGTCGTCATCCTCGATTTTGTTTACACAGAAATCTATATATATAAAAATCAATGCCACTTTTCGTTGTAATTCCATAACTCGAGAACGGCTGAACCGATTTCGATAATTCTTTTTTTATTATATTCCTTGAAGTACGAGGATGGTTCTTATGTAGAGAAAACGTTAATATGTACCACGGGCGAAGCCGGGGCGGACCGCTAGTATGTTATAAATTTGGAAACAATTACGTATTTAGGTAGTATATTTATTTATTTGCCCCCAAAAAGGAATCAATATCCGGTCTCTGAGATGAAAGAAGCTCAAATACTATGATTCAAACATAGGTAACTAGCGGTTTGCCCCGGCTTTGCCCGTGGTACATATTTCGCAATAAAAAGTAGCCTACTTATGTCCTTTCTCGGGTATCAAAATATCTCCATACCAAATTTCATGCAAATTGGTTCAGTAGTTTAGGCGTGATTAAGTAACAGACAGACAGACAGACAGAGTTACTTTCGCATTTATAATATTAGTATGGATTGGTACTGGCTTAATAGTTTCCTAGCGTAGGAAGTTATCCGTCTGCTTCCCTTTAATCACAACTCCAGATCCAATTTAGATCTAGATTCAAGACGGTCAGAAGACTGGTCACCTAAATGAAAAGCAACTCTGTAGCAAAGAAATAAATCTGTACCGTATTAAAAAACTTGCTCTGCCCGTGGCGTACCATACCATTTTAATCACACATCAAACTTTTGTCTTTTTTGACTGTACATTGCAAGGTACATTGTACAAAGTTTTTTAATCTACCATCGCTAAGCGAAAAGGGACCTCATTTTCTTTGCGTATAGCAGAACAGTGTTTAATTAAAAATAAATTATATGCAAACTTTAGGCGTCTCTTTCACGTAGAGCATTTACTGTGATCCGCCAATAAATACTCTAATATCTCTCTATATCTCTAATATAATATTAAAGTTTTGTTTTCAAATCAGCATTAACTGTCTATACATCAAAAGATGTCAATATGTTGAGGACAATAAATTCTTGCTTTCTTTCAAAATCACAGTCCGTTTAGAAGATTCGAAGACTAACTAGAACTCTGATTCTTAAATTGTTACTACTAACCCTGCTCCCACAAATAAGTTTTACATATAATGATGACTTAAAATACTTAAACGATAAATCACTTCCTCCACCGTAAAGGAAACGATCAAACCATCAAGTCATCGAGGAAGCTTCCCCTCAACTTTCCCTAACAATGCATCTGACTTTCCCTTTATGACCTCATATAATCAATCGATGCGACTTGTTGCTCGAATTAGGGCACCGGGAGCAGCGACCTGCCGCCCTGTTCCTGGCAGCATCGATATGCACTGCACTGGCTCACGGATCAATGTAACGTGCCTGGATACTTGCAAGGATAATCGCAGTGCCAGATTTGTTGAGGTTTATTTATGGTAGAGCAAGAAAACAAGGCAAGTGTCTGCATAAACACTAGTAGAACTGATTTTTTGGGGATTTATTTTTATGATAGATCAAGTTGGCCATCTGGTGTTAAGTGGTCATAAACACGTGTAACACTGACCTTTGTGTACCCGAGTACTTGTATATGTATTGGTGTTACAGATACTCTGCCAATACAGTGGAAGGTTTTAAAAAAAAATTAACGGTTCGCATTTGGATTGCTTTGAAGGAGTGGAATTTCTTAACGAATCAGAAAACTGACGTCAAGATGCTCTCGTAGACGATAAATACCAATCATTCAATGATACCGCTTAAGTAAGCTACGCAGAATGCCCTTACAAATTGCTCATAAATCAAGTCATCATCGACCTCAATCATTGTGAATGCCAATTTTCTTTTGTAGTTCGGTAATCCTAACAAAAGATCCACATTAAACAATTATCTTCAGAGGAAATTCGAAATCGCATTTACTAAATGAGAATTAATGAGCATCTGATAGTTAGCAAAAAAGGTTACTTAAAATATGTTAAGGGTATTTTGGTATACACCGATTTATGTACAATAGTCGTTATCCCCAGCGAGCTTTACAAGCAAATACGAAGTCAGCTGCCACTCACAATAATAAGGTATTTTAATTTAATAAAGTCTCGTTAAACCAGGTGTTTCTACTTTCCAGTAATTTTATCACACGATAATTGGAGAATGTCGGTTAGGTAGTACATAAAACAATAGTCCATTAATTTGATGGCCCCAGTAAAGATTTAATAAAAATATATAATATACATATAGTACAACTAATAGTCCATGTAAAATATGCAAAACTAAAGAGATAAACGATTCAAAAGTGGGTGGAAGAAACTAAACTCTTTAATAAACTCGTTGGCTAGTTTTAATGTTAATTCCATTCAAGAGTAGTCAACAAAGAACAAAAAATTGATAGTGTAAAATTAAAACCTTATTTTTCTACACTCTATTCTAGCAATATAATAAAAGCAACATCAATCAAAATTATGCTTTTCCCAATAGTCGAATACATTCCACAGAATTGCATCCTTATAAGCTAAACGGCACATTGTTTAAATACGAGAGAATTAACAGCCAAACCATGTCTTAACGACCGAATTTCTCACAAGTCAGCGTTAAAAACTTAGGCCTACAAAGAGTAGACGATAAATCCCCGAAGAAACTCGGATTGTCCAACTGCATAGCGCGTTGGAACCGTGCCAACCACCAGTGTTATATCCCAAACACTCCACTGCAATTGATCACTTGTACTTTTACTTCGAAATCAACGAAGGGTTTTGTGTTCAACAGTCCATAATTCTCCCCCCGTCTATTAACCTCTGCCAACGGTTAATGCTGCGATTTTGCACGGGCAAGCAATTTAAATTCATTCTCAGCAATACAATGTCAATAATGGTAACAATTCTTTGCCAAATTTGATTTTGGTATTGAGTCACTTCATCACGTCATGTAGATTTATTTTTCTTCAGTCAGACTTTTATGGTTATAATTATTTGTGGAACTGGGCTAAAGCGTGAAAGCAAACGAAAAGTTTATAAAAAACAAAACATTCGATTTTAATTATTTTTCCCAGCAGAATTAATGAGTAAATGTTTGTCCTACTTTTATACAGAAATGAAGCAATCACGGCATTGTTTGTATACAATAAGTTCAGATGCGGCATAAGGCAAACATTTATCCTGAAAAAATTGGTTTCTTTTGCGAAGACATACAAGATGTTCCATTCTTGTTACCCAACCGAATAAAGCAACGGGTAGAAGCTAGCCCACATCGACTTATGTAACAAAATGTTTCATGCAAGCCATGATTGCTGTAATTAACGTTGAAGGCGCTTTTCATCGCTTAATTACGCTAAATTCTATACGACTAGCTAGACGATTTTCTATTTCCATTTCAGTACCAGTAATTTTTAAAATTTAAACAGAAATATACATGAAATTTGAGCTACTTAATCTTCCCGCAGAAATGAAAATGTGCTGGGAATTTCAGGTAATTAAAAAATTTGGAATGTTTTCATGTATAAAAAATATTTTATGTATGAAATGGAAATATCAAGCAACGGGAAACGTAACAAAGCCCGTGTCACTGTGGGAATCTTTCAGAACTTAACCAGTTTAGCATAAATTAAATTACCCACAAAAAGTAAGTTAAAAGTAAAACCGTTCTCTCGCGATGAGAGCTTGCAATAGAGACCTACTTGACCCCACTCAATTCCACTTGAAAACTACTTTTTCTAGTTTTTTGCCACCTACAAGTGAAGCTCGGTGTTTTTAATTTGATTTTAATACTTTTTTTTAAGCGCAAACTTGAGAACTTATACTAAAGCTTAAATATAGCTTTTGAATAGAAAATTTGAAATGACGATTGTTCCGAGCAACCATGACCACCTCATTCAGTCTGTCGTATTTATTTTTCGTTTGTTTACATATAATAAGAATTTATACATTGAAAGCTTAATTCCATAATGACTACGTAGTCACCTAAGTATATCCTAAATTACCTGAAAACTGCGATACACTGGACAGTAACGATAGCCCTGAGTGTCGACTGTGCGAAGGGTGAACCATTCCGATAGAGCATATTTCCGAATCCTCAAATTGCCACATTTTGTAGTTTTGTATCAACACAAAAGGGTATCAATGCCCCGAAACGGTTCAGCTTCCTTTATCGTCTAAACAAAAAGTTTACAAGATTTTTATCATTCAGTTCGTATACTTAATTGTTATGTTTGGGTATTACGAGTTGTTTTTAATACAAAAGAATTAACAACGGTCATATTTAATGATGTAGAGACGTGAATCGCGGAGGGACGTGCGCTCGCCGCGGCGGTCGGGTCGCGACTGGGCGGGCGGGTACTTGCCAACCCCCTCTTATTTTTGTTTGGGGGTTTGTGGTTGTGGGTGGTGGGTGACGTCATGCTAAAGCTTCATCCTGTAATAATGCGCAACGACCGGTTTCGCAGGCACGTAAATCATAGCTATGGAATATTGATAAAAATAATAAAAGCTCTGCAGTATCAAAGCTTGGACAGGATTTTCTGACACATTATTAAACACAGTAGACATAGCTTATGCAGACTGCTTGATAGGAAATTGATCGCATCCGCGTAACTTGCATTTAAGAATTAAATATTCCAAGTTCCAACACTCTAACTATATCTCTCACTAGCTTCCGCCCACGACTTTGTACGTGCATCCCCGTTTTCCCCGTTCCCGTAAGAATTTCGGGAAATCCTTTCTTAGCGGATGCCTACGTCCTAACATCTACCTGCATGCCAAATTTCAGCCCGATACGTCCAGTGGTTTGGGCTGTGCGTTGATAGATCACTATATCAGTCACCTTTGAGTTTTATATATATAGATTATCATCACTACATAGTATAACTAAAACAAAGTCGCTTTCTCTGTCACTATGTCCCTTTGTATGCTTAAATCTTTAACACTACGCAACGGATTTTGATGCGTTTTTTTTTTAATAGATAGAGTGATTCAATAAGAAGGTTTTAGACTTTTAGTATATAATTTATTAGGTTTTAGACAAAGCGGGTGAAGCCGCGGGCGGTAAGCTAGTAAATTATATTTTTCAATTTTAATCTGAAACATGTGAGCATGAACTTTAGTTCCAAGTTCACTGTAGTAATTTCCCATTGATTGACTCAAAGGTCATAGGGGAGCCACTGAAAACGGGTGCCACATCTATTGGCTGATATGGCTTACCCCACCCACTTACTTTTTTAATTGTTGTACAACAAACAAATGTTGCCATTAAATAGTTTAATTTTAGTATATTTTTCACATATTTTATTCTTGCCTTTGCACTTTGATGATGTCTCAGTTTACATATTTGAAAAAAAAAATTAAGTTTCATTTGCTAGAGATTTGCCAGAG
The DNA here is from genome assembly GCF_905220415.1 of Colias croceus. Lineage (NCBI taxonomy): Eukaryota > Metazoa > Arthropoda > Insecta > Lepidoptera > Pieridae > Colias > Colias croceus. The sequence continues at coordinate 502,290 of NC_059544.1, read as the reverse complement.
ATAAGGGTCTATAAATAAAGCTCTTTAGATAAAGAGTCATAACAATTTGACATTGTTTTTTATAGAACCATAAAGTACAAAACTTTCTTTTTTTAGACTAACAAATATAATTTCATACTTTATAAATCATGATTCTAACGTGTACAAAATTTTAATTTTTATCACGCTTGACTCTTTAAAATTGTTATATTGACATAATAATAAAAACTAGTGTCTCAACGAGTTTGTCGTGTATGTAATTTACGTGTTGTGTGTGTTATCTACTTATTTAAATAAAAACTTGGAAAAATGGAATGATTTGATTCGATCATTGAACATATTGTTAAATAAAATATTTAGCAATTTCCAATTGAACTGCAGAAAAATAAACATTATGCATTTACTATATTATTTATTCCCTAACTATAATTATTTTCAAGTATAATTACATTATAATATTAAAATAGATATATATTTAGATTTTATTTTTAATAACCTTATGCAGTTTTGAGCAAAAAATACATCCACTGTCAGCAAGGCATCCTATAAGGCAACCACTGAAAATCAGTGTTTTGCACTGAGTGGCAGGCCTTTTATGGCATACATATATTTAAGTTAGATTTAAGTTTTTTTTTGTTTTTTTTTTTATTTTGTATCTTTATGTATCCATAATAAACGTATTTCATTTCATTTCATTTACTTAAGGGCTAGCCTAAACTTTCTAGGCTATGACAAGATGTTAAATATATTTATTAAAATATCTTTATTTTCTATGATTTTATTTATTTTATAATAACCATTTAAATAGGGGTCAAGCATTACTTGTTTGGGATTGTCCAAATAAAAATATGAGAGAGACTTACCTATGAAGCCCACCCTTGTTAATTACCTTTTTAGCCTTGAGTGAACCCTCTGACCCATAAATTAAAAAATAAAAACGACATTGTAATGACAATAGGGGATAGAAAATATAATTAATTAATTAGTTACTGCACCTATTTTCTACGTTAGAAATTAAGTTTACTAACTAATACATACAACAAAACTACAAAACTATTTTTTGTTATTAAAGATTCCTCAACACATTAGGTACCTACATAACAAAATTAATAAATTGGTGGCTTTTATCGAAAATTTGAAACCCTCTCTTTCTTAGCTCTTGTACAGTATTATTTTAATATAATATGTATCATACATTTCATAAACTAGCGCGAATGCAAAAAGCGTTTTCATGGAAATGCTAAATGAAATGATGAGTATTTAAAATAAATCTATGTCGTAAATGTATCAAAATACTGCCGAGTACTAGTTTAGTGAGTAAATTTACTTACCATAATCTCTAAACAATTTCTTATATTCCCCCAAATCACTTTGCTCGAGCCACTCGTCAACTTGCGCACTTTCTTCAATTAAATCAGTCAAAATATCCCTCTTTCCGATAACTATCGCATAAATTACTAATAACATAAACGTTAAAGTTCCTAAATATTGCCTAAACATATTTGTCACATTTATTCATAATATTTGAATTATTTTGAAAACAAACACACACACATACACGCCCCCATCGCATGTCCAATTTTGGCACCGCAGTATTGACATGACGTTTGACATTTTGCTCAATTAGGTATTTTGATTCGCAAATTTACGTTCCATTATACATTGTGTTATACATTTTGAAGCCTTTAATTACATATCCATGCATTCAAATACACCTAAATTACTAACCTTCGTCAGTGTTAGCACCTTACTGATGAAGGTTAAAAACGATTCTTGTAATTTGTATTTAAAACTAGGTTTCCGCCCGCGGCTTCGCCCGCGCAGTCAAAGAAAAACCCGCATAGTTCCCGTTCCTGTGGGATTTCCGGGATTGCGTCATTGTCCCGGGATAAAAAGTAGCCTATGTCCTTTCTCGGGTATCAAAATATCTCCATAGCAAATTTCATGAAAATTGGTTCAGTAGTTTAGGCGTGATTGAGTAACAGACAGACAGACAGAGTTACTTTCGCATCTATAATATATGGAATATGGATTATGGATTATAATATTATATACCTAATTCTTTTAGGTTGTTGAAAGTAGGTACCTACTGCAGTAGCAGATTTTATCATTAAAAAAAAATATTATTACTAGGATCATTACTACAGTCATATACTTAGCTTGCTACTATTATTTTTAATAAATTTAAATGTCGTTACCTTATTTAAAAAAAAATATTTCATGAATAGGTCGGCTTCGCCCGCTTTGTATAGTATAAACCATGAACCATCCAATAAAATATGATATAGGTAACTACTAACTTCCTCGAAATATTTAATAGGAATAAATTACTGATTTTCTCATTGTGCTTATTATCATAAGTTTGTGATGTATAAAATCTATAATCATTTTATCATGCTTGATAGCCCCTTGACCTTGGCTAGAATGATATTAAATATCTAAATGTATTTTGTAAACGAAATTCACCTGACTAGTGTTGCATAACATAATAATTTTATGTATGTACCTAATAAAGTAAGTAAATACTCAATACACTTTTAACAGTTTTACCATGTTTCTTATTTCCTCAACATGTACTGTATACCGAACCCCAGGGTTAAAGCAAGGACATATTTCTATAGCTTTTAAATTATTCTGCAAGCTACATCACTGCCAAGTATTATCAAAATCAGTTAAGTGGTTACAGGTTCCTGTGAAACAGTAATAAGTAACAGTAACAGTAATGTAACAATATTACTGTTACTTATATATGTCGTGGCCATATCGTAGATTTGATCATTTCATGATATGAGTGGCCATTTCACGAAATGGTCGCATATCGTGAAATGGCCAACATAGTTTGATCAGATCGTTAAATCGTCAACGTTTCACGATTTGGTCATCCACATTTGGCCAGGTCGTATAAAATATAAAGAGTCCATAAAATATTAAAATATTTCAGAATATATTCTAAAAACTTGTTTAATGTCATTTAAGTTAGTGCCGCGGCAGCGGCCGGCGAATGCCAGAAGCGAATCGTTTTTGCAATAGAAAACAATTAGGTTAGGTTAGGTTAGACTTTGATAAACAACTTTGCCAGAAGCGGATCGCTTTTTAAAAAACAAACAATTATAATAATATATAGTAGTAGTTTCTTAAATTATTTTATTTAAGTCGCATTTTTTCTTAAATACATATAAGATATCCACATTTTCCATAGTACTCGTACCTCTTCGTCGTAAATTCTTTGCTATGACTTTCTTCATAATATTGTTATTAAACGAATTATGAAGTTTTTAACTGCGAATAATTTAATTTTCGCCAGCGGCCGCCATCGTATCACATAAACACAGAGCTTGCAGCGCCTCTACCAACGATTAATGTAACTATTTTACGATATGATCAAATGATTTTGATCATTTCATGAAAAAACCGTGCGTTAATTGGCCATATCGTGAAACGATTTCTTATCATTGATCTGCCCAAACCACATCATGATGTGGCCAAACTAAATTGGCCATTTCACGATATGCGACCATTTCGTGAAATGGCCACTCATATCATGAAATGATCAAATCTACGATATGACCACGACATAATATATACTTGCACACTTTCACATCACTAAATAGTATAAAACCTTATATAAAACAAAGTCGCTTTCTCTGTCCCTTTGTATGCTTAAATTTTTAAAACTAAGTAACAGATTTTGATGCGGTTTTTTTTAATAGTTAGTGATTTTAGAAAAAGTTTTTAGTATATAATTTATTAGGTTTTAGACAAAGCGGGCGAAGCCGCGGGTGGTAAGCTTGTTTATAATAATAAAACAACAAAATCAAACTATACATATACACTTTAATAAACATATCACAAGGGGTGCTTCAAAGTCTAAAAAAGGCTAATAAAGCAGGGAGTGATCAATTCACTGAGACAGGATCTTAAAGATTAAATTTTCAAGTTTACTTCTTCAACTTAAGTTTATCAGCGAGGGAGCAAGAAAGGCCAGTGCCATCTGGCTCAACGTTCAATTCCTCCACGGTGCTATCATTGATGACCATGGAGAATCGCTTGGAGCGAAGACCGCCAAGTGGTGGCAGGTTTACGCCGAGGTCCAAGGCTTTGATGAAGTTGCCTGATGGGTCAGCTAGCATGCGCACCTGAAGATAGATATATAATTTAATATATTATGTAATAAGTTGTCGTTTTTTGGTGTTATTACAAATTTCTCTATTACATTTTAACCAATTTTGGCTGCTTTGGTCTAACCTGGGTAATATGTATCGTACAAATGTATAGTTAATGATTTTGTTGCAAAATAAAATCATTTTTTTATCCTTTGTTCATGTTAAACTATTAAAACAAGAGAAAAATACCTATGTAAGATTAATTATTATGTACCCAAATAGTGTAATTATATTGTATAGCATTTAATTAACAATGCACAAAGGTGAAGGTCAATTAACACAGCGGCATGGAAACAGTAAATTGTTATTCCTATTAGAATCTTATTGTTAGAATGGAGGTAGTCAAATATCTATTTCAGAAAAAAAAATTAGAGCCCAAATGGAATTCTTTGCTTTATATTTTTAAAATTATGGGTTACATTGATTGTGTCTTTGTTAATTGTTTTTGATTTATTATAAAAGTCTTTATTCCTACCTTTCCTTTTGTGTTGTGTTGATTGCCCCATGCTCCCATCACATAGGGATCATTCACGGACACGCAAATAATCTCCGATACACCTTCCGATTTCAACTTGTCGGCGCTTTCCACATAACCTGGCAAATGAGTTTTGGAACATCCTGGTGTAAATGCGCCGGGAACAGCGAAAAGGACGACCTTCTTTCCGGCTGTCAAGTCGCAAATATTCACTTTGTTCGCCGGCGAATCTTCAAACAAATCAACTGCCGGCAGCTTATCACCAACCTAAAATTATAAGGATAGTTTAGCCGGCAGTTATGTAATTGCATCTAAAAGCCTAAATAAGCCTTCTCACCTTTATCGGAGCCATGACTATTCTTGTCGTGTGCACTGCTCTACAAGACGCTTGCTTAGCGAATGTAGAAACACTTTTAACGATCGACGCGGCCGTGGGAAACATTTATAATGGTCAAGCAAATATATGTTTTTTGTATTATCTTTGATTTATGTTTTGGCCTTCGACTTAATTTATATAATCTGCCTACCAGTCACAGCAGTTCACAGACAGATTAAAAACAAAATGTGTCAAAAACTGTCAGTTGTCAAATTTCACAGCATGGTGTTATCTGTGGTTTATGTATCTGTATTACAAAATTGCGAATAACAATTATAAAGTCTATTTTCAGCACAAAATTTATGTGTTTTTAAAGTTTTGGTGGATTGTCTAGCTATCTAAAATGATACCATGATAATAACTAAATATTCTCTGTTTTACTTTTGCATATTTTTTATTATCTGTAACGAAGTTCGTTCATGTTCATATTTCATTTGATTGACGTTCAGACCTATATATACATTATACTCTTTGGTCAAAGAGTATAATGTATAATAGGGCATAGAGAGCCCTCTTGAAGCATATGAAGGCCAACCTATTTGACTTTGACTGGCGACAATGAGCCCTCTGGATTTTGGGGTTAGAACTAATTCCATATACCTACATACATATATACGTTAATATACATAGGTAGTAGGTATATTTTTTTTATCACTACTCTTCTTTATATAACGACGCAATTTAATTTGAATAATCATTTCAGGCAAAAATAATATGTGCCTGGAATAAATGCTCACATATTATATTTGCGTCGTTATTGAAATAGGAGAGCGATATTGTTTCAGAGAATACCTACAACTGATTTATTATCATTTATTTTCAACATTTTAGAAATAAGACAAAGATCTAAATGATTACAAAATGGATGGTTTTTAAAGATTTAGGTGATTTAAAAAAAAACTTTTCAGTTGTAATAATTACAAGATAATTAGCTTATATAATTAGTATTTATATTAGTTTCATTATATGAATATAAATACGGAGTCTTTAAAAATGAGATATTTGGAAGTGCTAAATAGGTATAATTCAGTCAAATTTCTTAAAACAAATTGAAGTACTTACTAAGGATAATGAAGAAAACGACAATAAAAGAAATTAGTTCTTTATTTTTTAAATGCTTTCACATATTGTAATATTACATATTTTTAAGTACTTATCTAAAACAAAACTGTCCGTGCACATAATTTTCAGTAAAACGTTTTGAAAGCCTGAACGTAGGGCTCGATTCAACGCACTTTCACCACACTTTCACGAGAACTATAAACTTCACACGATTATCAACAAAATGAACTAATTAAGTAATTTTAACGTAAATAAACTTCACCGTTCACGTATAGTCGCCGCCATTTTATGACAGAATTATCAAATACAAATTACAAAAAAAAAGTTAGTCAATGTTACCAATTAATAAATCATATTTAACACTTTTCATGTAAATTAAATAAGACGTTTTCAGTATTTTATTTAGTTAGACGCACTATTTTTTTATGTAAAATATTTTCCTGAATAATTATAGTTCTAGATAAGATAGGTACTGAATTAAAAATCTGAGATTATTGTTCTAATTCATTTAAACTTTGAATAAAGAAAGGTTTTCATTTGCCTTATTTTACTGCATTGATTTCATATAGGACAACACTGAGAAGCTTTCAGAAGATGTTGCAAGTTTATTAATTTGATACCATATGAAGCGATTGAAATCGCAAAATTATTAATTATTGGAATTTGAAAAAAAGTAAGACATGCATTCGATCTATTAAAATAAAACAATGTTTAAAGAATAATTTCCATTTATTTAAATATCTTTATTCACTTTGCAAAAACTTCGGAAAGTGCGATGCCATCTTTTGGGGATTTAATATAAACTTATTTAAATAAGTTTTTACTCGCCAAAGTATAGATCGCGTGGCTTTCTTTAATAAATGTCAGTTTGTTCTAAGTGTCCCCCCCCTGTCTTTGGTTCAGACGTTGTAACTTGTTTGATTCAATTCGTCTTTCGAGCATATTTCCATATTTCTACGTAAAAATATGTTATTGAGTGGTTTATTTATTACAACAGAGAAATATTAGGATTTTCTCTTGGATATAATATTGTACAAAATGGAGCCTCCATCAATGGACACGATATACCAGGCCATCAGCGCCTTGTATGATAATGATAATACAAGTGAAAAAGAAAAGGCTTCGCTCTGGCTGGAAGAAGTGCAAAAATCTGTAAGTATTTAGTTTTTTTTTTTAATCACTGTTAGTATATTTAACTTCAATTCGAGCGTTACAAAAAAATTATAACCAAATCCATTATAAATTTCAGATTCATTCATGGAAAGTAGCTGATGAGCTTTTACAACAGAAAAAGAATGTGCAATCGTGTTATTTCGCTGCACAAACTATGAGATCTAAAGTGCAACATAATCTATCTGAACTGCCAGAAGATGCCATAATATCCCTGAGAGATTCACTTGTGTCTCATTTGGAAACCGTGTCTCCTGATGTCAGTTCTGCTATTTTGACACAACTCTCCTTAGCTCTAGCAGATTTAGCTCTACAAATGCCAAACTGGAAAAATTGTGTTAGTGACCTCATTAAACTATTTTCAAATAAAAATAACTTTGCTCTGCTAGAAATATTGACTGTATTACCTCAAGAAATCGATTCGTCAAACTTAAAACTAGGTGAAAATCGTCGTGAGGAAATAAAAACTGAGCTGCGAGGGAATTCGCAGATAGTGGTCATGTTTCTTAAAGAGTGTATATCTAGCTCACATAACTCTAATGTAGCGTTAAAAATAATTAGGTGTATGACCTCATGGTTGCAAGTGAAAGCTATAAACATACAAGAGTTGCCACAAAATCCTGTTATAGGTCTATGTTTACAAGTGTTAAGAGACTATACGACTATTTACTTGTTACATGACGCTGCAACAGATTGTATATGTGCGATATTACATTGTTTAGAGGAGAATAACAATAATGATGATGTGGAAAGGTTAATGTTCGATAGTGTATCAGCTTTGGAAGAGAGCTATCATCTCGCGGTAGCTCATGAAGAGGAAGAGAAGGCAGCTAACTTTGCGAGACTGTTCACTGAGCTTGGAGAAACCTTTTTAGAGAAGATAATCATCAGCACTTCTAATGGGATGGTGCACTTTGCAATGAGATCCTTAGAGTTAGCTCTTGTGTGTGTTGGCCACCATGACTATGATGTAAGTACAGTTATTTTGTCCTTGTGATAACTTTCACTTAATTTGTTTACTTGTATATTTCATATATGATCACATGTAAAAAATGAGCTGTTTAGACTGTACCAAATTGTATTAGAGTGAAACAAAAATATTAGAAAAATGTATACCTACTATAAATTAGTGTAAGTAACATGTAATTTATCTTTTCTAGGTAGCGGAAATAACATTCAACCTATGGTACCGTTTATCAGAAGAAGTGTATCAGAGAGACTACCAGCCACTGACGGATGCTTTTAAACCTCACATAGAGAGGCTGATTGAGGCCCTCGCTCGGCACTGCCAGTGTGAACCTGATGATACTAATTTGCCGGAAGAAGGTGATGAATTCTATGTGAGTAAATATATTCTTATTGATGTAGTTCATATACATTATGCATATTGGTATTTCTTATGTATATTATTTAAGCATAATTTTTTAGTGATGGTTAAAAATAAAATAAGAAAGTTATGAAAGTTTCTGGAACACAAAATCAATAAAATAAATGCAATGCTTACTTTAATTCCTCTTGAAATAGATAATTTCATTTTACATTTTTCTTGTACACAATTTAATGCCTCAGCCCCTGGAATCACAGACACAATAGAAAATCTATTGTGTCGTGGTCTCATTGGGCCGCTCGGTGGTCAATTTTAAATTTACTTTACTTTTAAAATAGAAATACAGAAACGCAGTTTATGAGATAAAATGCTCTAAAATGGAAACAATTTTCGAAATTAACCTTAGTTCACAATTACCCCTATGTAATGTGCATGTGGGAATACACTGTTGCATGATACTAATTGGATAATACAGTTTTAACACCTTCATACAAGACTCACACATTTTAGTTGCATAACTGTATAAAGGGTGTCTTGGGTACGATTGGAATTTATGGATTTGCATACAAAAACATAAAAATACTTATTAATAAATACTAGCTGCGCTCCGCGGCTTAACCCGCGTGGCTCTGTTCCTGTTGGTCTTAGCGTGATGATATATAGCCTATAGCCTTCCTCGATGAATGGGCGATATAACATCAAAATAATTTTTCAAATCGGATCACTAGTTCCTGAGATTAGCGCGTACAAACAAACAAACTCTTCATATATGTTTCTTTATAGTTTTATACTAGTGGTCCGCCCCGGCTTCGCCCGTGGTACATATTTCGCAATAAAAGTTAGCCTATGTCCTTTCTCGGGTATCAAAATATCTCCATACCAAATTTCATGCAAATTGGTTCAGTAGTTTAGGCGTGATTGAGTAACAGACAGACAGACAGAGTTACTTTCGAATTTATAATATTAGTATGGATTATACAGATGACAGATATATATTTTCGTAAGAAAGAGTTCACAGGGCAAACATAATTTATGCAATACTTACTATTTATATCATTTTCAACAATCGCCAAAAACTGGTGACCTATATGGAGATGAGATAGTTTTGTTTCTCTGATCCACCTATCAATAGTGTCTATTTTTGAGTTATGAAAAAACTTGCTTGCTCTGCCATAAACTAATGTTTGCATATCAAATTGATTTTATTTGTGTAGACTTTTACAATTGTAATTGTTACTTTTATATAACATCTGATTCAGAATGGATATTTTACAGAGTAGAATCAACATCTGGGCAGTACTTTTTATAGTTTTACAATACATAATATTTTTCGTCTTTATCCAAAACCAAAAATCATTAAAATAGTTTAGTCTTTGCATTTGGCAAGGGCTTTCCCTCAATAATGTTAAATAAAATATTTGCATATAAACACCGAGTTTTTCTATTTCTCCACTAATCAAACTTATTATGTTACATTTTTTTTGCTTATTGTTTCCACATTGACACACATCATAAAACATTGTATTGGAAGTTGCAATTAGCCACATTTGAATCACAAATTGAAGTAATTGCTTTAATTTCCATGTTTGAAAATTGATGTTGGTGTAAATTGATTGTAATTCTTTTGATTTAATTTTGGATATGTCTTTGCTACTTACTTTTATAATAGGTTCTTGCAACTAAACATAGTAGGAACTAAGAGTATCTCAAACCATATAAAAATTTAATAAAACTGCAACTGACTAAAAATTGCAAATATAAGTTTTCTGAATGAGTCCAACTGCATTCTATAAAATATTTTTTTTATTAATTTAAATTTCTTTGTATTTTTATTCATCATTCTTCAACATATGGAAAAAAGTAAATGTTTGATTTTTGTTAACGTTTTTGAATTTGTATGCAGGAATTCCGAGTGAAAGTGATGGAGCTGATAAAGGACGTGGTTTTCATCGTGGGCTCGGGCGCGGTGTTCCGGCAGATGTTCGCCACGCTGCAGGCAGACCTGCCCTGGGAGCAGACGGAGGCTGCCCTGTTTATTATGCAAGCAGTCGCTAAGAATATTCTGCCGTGAGTTGGTTTCTGATGATGTTTTTTGCACTTGATTTGAAAATTTTCTTTTGTTATTCATTTGAAAAGGTTTTGTTTTGTTGTAGCCTTAATAAGATTTATAAGTCAATGAATAATTATTTTAGGTTATTTTTTCCAAATTTCTTGTCCTTGCCCCGTAGTTGTTCTTATTTATGACCATTTCGCTAAGGAAATGAGGTTTTTTATTTCTCTTGATGGTATTTTTCTGTTTGTCTGTCTCAGGGAGGAGTACGAGTACGTGCCGAAGGTGGTGGAGGCGATCCTGTCGATGCCGGAGGGCTCGCACCTGGCGGTGCGGCACACGTGCCTGCAGCTGCTGGGCGAGCTGTGCGAGTGGGTGGAGCGCCACCCGCAGTGCCTGGAGCCCTGCCTGCGCTTCCTCGTGCGCGCGCTGCTGCACCCCAAGCTGGCCTACGCGGCCGCCACGGCGCTGCAGGTGAGCGGAGCCCTAGCGGAGCCCTACCACCAGCGAGAGACAATATGTGTGGTGGTACCCACTGCTGAATGATGTGGAAAATGAATCAAATACGTGGACGTGATGACAGAAATTAACGTAAACAAAAAAAATTTAGCGACTAAGGACTCTAATATTGCCAAAATTCTGATTTTGATAATTATATAGCAGTGCAGCTGTGAGATTTTTTCAGTTAAGTGTGATTTTATATCACATGTGTGGTATAGATATGTGTGATATAACTGTATGTGGTCATGTGTAATGTGAAGGAATATCAATGAAAACTTAATTCCGGGCACAATTGCAGAACATCTGCAAAGCGTGTCGGCGCGAGGCGTCGTGCCACGTGGCGGTGGTGGTGGAGGCCGCTCGGGCTGCGGACCAGCTCGCGCTGCCCATACACACCGCTGCTGCTCTCATGAGGGCACTCGCTGCAGCCATATCGAGGTTGCCGCATGATCAGGTGACGAAATAATCAATATTTTCTTCTCTTACCTATAATCGTGTCACTATGTTAATTACAAAAAAAAATCCTCAAAAAAATTTTTTTGCATATCGGTTAGGTCTGACAAAATTTATTTTTCGTACTTCTACCTGATTGAAATAAGGCAAAAAACGTTTGCCGGGGCAGATAGTCGATATTTATATAAATAAATCCCTATTTCCCATGTTCATCATGCGTAAATAACTGAACCCATTTCGATAATATTCTTATCATTCTGTTAGTTAAGCCGCTACCATAGTGTGTAGACGTTCCCCTACCCTCCTCCCCATTGCGTATTCTTCACGTGTGGCATCACATCATCCCTCCCCTCCCCTATTACCTTTACACTGTTATCATAGTGTTTTTTGTGATCTCCTCCCACCTCTTCCCCTTATTTGAAATGAAATGAAATGAAATACGTTTATTATGGATACATAAAAGATACAAATAAAATAAAACAAGAAACTTAAATCTAACTTAAATATATGTATGCCACAAAAGGCCTGCCACTCAGTGCAATACACTGATTTTCAGTGGTTGCCTTAGGATGCCTTGCTGACAGTGGATGTATGTATTTCTACGTACCATTACATGCATTGCCTTATGCTGCAGTTGTGCCAAGCGATGCGCGAAGCTGTCGGCGCTCAAATAGCCGGTCTCCAAGCCCAGCTGGGGTCAAGTGGCCCCGCCAAGCGGGGCTCCCCCTCGGACCCGGCGGTGTGGCTGGACCGCATCGCAGCCCTGTTCCGCGACGTGGACGTGCAGCCCCCGCCGGCGGAGCACCCGTGCCTGCCCGCCTTCCAGGACCTGTGGCCCGTCGTGCACCAGGTTATGGTCAAGTGGGTATATGTGTTAATTCTAATCAAATGACTAATGTAAAAATGATAAACTTGATTGTGAGTTAGACAGAGGTGTTTTCGTTAAAATTACATTCAATTCATGTAGGTTTAGGAGTTTTGGTGATTTAAATGACATTTAATTTAATAATAATAATGCTAAACTTTTTATTCTGCATTACTGAGTTTTAATAATTTTAATGTGCTATTTTTATTTGTAAAAATATGTTTTCATTGATTATTTTAACAAACTTAAACAACAGTTTTTAATAACTCAGCCTCCGAAACCACAGACACAATAGAAAATCTATTGTGTCATGGACCGATCGGGCTGCTGGGGGCTCAATAGGTTAAAACCTTAACTATATCAGTTTTATAATTATTATTCTCATGTTTCATCATAAAAAATATAGAATTTGCCAATTACAAAAAAAATGTATTATTTTTATGTATGAAAAATTATCTATTAATTCCTTTTTTTTATTATATTTTCTCAACATTTGGCCCGTATATAACACTAGCTTACCGCCCGCGGCTTCGCCCGCTTTGTCTAAAACCTAAAAAATTATATACTAAAACCTTCCTCTTGAATCACTCTATCTATTAAAAAAAACCGCATTAAAATCCGTTGCGTAGTTTTAAAGATTTAAGCATACAAAGGTACATAGGGACAGAGAAAGTGACTTTGTTTATTTATTTATTTATTTATTTCATTAAGGATCACCAAAATGACATACACTGATACATAGATAAAAGCATTAAAGTAATTACAATCGTAGACATAGTGCTGTCACAATTATAGGCATCCACCACTAACAAATACAACATTATATCCAAATCCAAGACACACAGTCTGCAGCTAACTGCAGATTAGGTAAAAAATACACATATACATAATACATAAATCCAATTTTGACGGCAAAATAATCAAATAATGTTAAAATAAAACTACATTTAATCAACTGGGTTTTGGCAAAGGTTCAATCGAGAGCAATTCCTTTTTAATTTTATGTACAGTATTTGAGAAAATGTCAATAGTCTTGTTATTTTCAGAAACTATATTATTATATTCTTTGGTAAGGCGAGAAATGCCTGAATAATGGCCTAGATTACTATTGTTGTTTTTTACTATGTAGTGATACATCAGTAACTTGTATCACAGGCACTCCCGCGACGGTCGTATAATGGAGCGCGCCTGCCGCTGCGTCCGGTTCTGCGTGCGCGGCACCGGCCGGGCCGCCGCCGCGCTCCTGCCCACTGTCGCCAGTGCACTAGCCGACCTCTACGCGACGTCACCACACAGCTGCCTGCTGTATCTTAGTGCAGTGCTAGCCGATGCGCTGGGAGGGCCAAGAACTGCTCAACCCTTAGCGCATTTGTTACATGCCCTGCTGCCTCCAGCGTTGGAATTGTTGAAGCAGCCGGATGGACTGAAGAATAACCCGGATACAGTGGACGATCTGTATAGATTGTGTATACGGTAAGTTGGCGAATAAACCTCAATTAACATGAGTTAGAATATAACTCACAAGTTCTATCCTATTCCATCATTTCCATAATGGCCATTGTGTACGGCATAATTGTCATTCCATAAGCAAATCGTGTGTTGTATTTGCGACAAAATAAATATTTTATCTCTATTAAATTTAAAGCATTTGAATCAAATTATAATTTTAAATATTAATACTAACCAAAATAAAGTTTAGTTTTTCAGATAATCTTATGTAAAGCTAACAAAACTGAATTATAACTTATTTAAAAAAAAGAATTTCAAAACTAACCACTAACAGCTTTAAAGTTGCATATATTATAAACTAGCTGTGCCCCGCGGTTTCACCCGCATGGCTCCGCTCCTGTTGCTCTTGGCGTGATGATATATAGACTATAGCCTTCCTCAATAAATAGGCTATCTAATACCCAAATATTTTTTTAATCGGACCAGTAGTTCCTGAGATTAGCGCGTTCAAACAAACAGACAAACTCTTCAGCTTAATAATATTAGTATAGATATATTAGAGAAAAAAAACATCACTTTATTATTTAAAAAAATGTCACAGCATAAAAACCACCTATTTATTTCCCAGCTACCTCCAACGCATCCCTACGGAGTTCGTGGACTCTGGGTGTGCGGCGGCGGTGTTCGAGTGCGGCATCATGGCGGTGAAGCTGGACCACCGGGACGCCAACTGCTCCCTCATGAAGTTCCTGTACGACGTGCTCAAGCTGGCCAACGACGATATGCAGACGCCGCTTGGTTGTGAGTATTAGTATAGGAGGAATAAGGGTTTTTGTAGATAAATTGTCCCTGAAATTCCGAAAACTTTCCCTTAATAACTCAGGCCCCGGAATCATAGACACAATAGAAAATCTATTGTGTCGTGGACCGATCGGGCCGCTTGGGGCTCAATGGGCTAAAAAATAAATTATTGTGTGAAAATTTTTGACTTTGATGCTCTCTTTTTAAGCAGATAACTTCTTAAAAAAAGGTAAACTTCTTTAGAAAAATTCAAAGATACCAAAATCGGCGCGTTACTAAGGACTGCATGACGTATTGCCATGACGTGATTTTTAAATTTACTCTCAACATGCCTAAAAAAGTTTCACTTCAAAAGCTTCTTTGTATCAGTCAATCAGCGCCATTTATTGGTTACTTATATGGTCTTACTGCTAATACAGAATGGATCGAAAAATATCTTAATTAGCTATAAATGATAGAATTTTTACTATTCTAGTTTCAGTATCTTAAATATAGAAACAATATTTGTTATCCAAATAGACTTCTCTATTAATTTCTCGTATAAATGTGTTGTGTCAAAAATTCAGTATTTCTGTTTTCAGCTAAAGTAAACGCAATTATATCTCAATACGGTGAAGAACTAACATACGCGTTGTTGGAAGCGTCTGTTCTATATCTCCACTCATACATGTTAAGCGAAGTAAGTGATTTACCATTTGTATAACTTAGATAAAGCATTGGTTCTTGTGTAGAACCTAGTGGAACACCAAAACGAAATTACGGGATATTTTCATTTCTGTAAGAATTGCTAGTTATATATCGAAGAAATTTGTATTTTACAAGTAAATAATTGTTTTAATATTTCATTATTGTTTTTTCTTAATTATTTCAAAGTATAAGTAATAGTTTGGGCCTGAATGAAACATTGCTAAAGAGTTCGATCGATATAAATTACTTTTTTTCGAGGGTAGGTGTGTGCCTAGATTAACGTATTTTTCTGTGCTCTCGAAAATAATTGTATTTTTAATATTTAAAGTGTTTAATAAGTGTGAATTTATGGCTGAGTAAGATCTGTACCTACCAGCAACATATTTCCTTAAGTTATTTCATAAAACTATTCACAACTTTCAAATATTAATCAACCACTAACTCACAATGGACTCTATCAAGCAATCACTGACAGAGATGACTGAATTATTCACCTCAAAGATGGCAGAGTTTGAAAAAAACCTACATGGAGCAGCACCAACTTCACCTAATTCAAATGTTGTGTCTTCTGAATTTTATGAATTCCGTTCTTTTGTGATGACCTCGCTGAAGACTTTGCACGCACAAGTTGAGTTACTTTTTAAAATATCCGACCAGCAGGAAACTCGATCTCGCCGCAAAATGCTACTTGTGCATGGAGTTACTGAGGAGAGAAAAGAAGATACCGCTGCACTGGTCGCTAAAGTGCTCGCTGACCGGCTTCAAAAACCTGATGTTGTACCCGAAAGCTTTAGTCGCTGTCATCGTTTGGGTCGTGGCAATACCGATAAGCCCCGGCCTATTGTAGTCAAATTTAAAAGTCTGCCAATGAGGGATCATGTTTGGTTCTCTAAAACTTGCTTCAAGAACACGGGTATTACCATCTCTGAGTATCTCACAAAAGCCAGGCATGACACTTTTATGGCTGCACGCAAGAAGTTTGGTATTCCAAGGTGTTGGACGCTTGAGGGGAGTATTATCATCCGGACCTCTGATGGAGTTCGCCACAGAGTTGTTTCATCCGAGGACCTTGATCTTATCGCTTGTGATAGCACTGAGCTATCTGCTGCTACATCCAACAACACTAAAGATACCAAGGGGACAACCGGCTCTCGAACGAGGCGTCCTAAAAAGTAAAAGTAAATTTCAAATCTATGAGGTTATACCACCCATTAGGTACTTATTATATTTCTTTTTAATTTCACTCTTGCTTCTTTTGTTCATGATCTGTTTATTTCGTTCACTTCATAATTATTTTATCTGTGGTATTTTACCTCTTAGCTTTTTACCCTCTTTACCTATTATGTAATTACTTTCATGTTTACTTTTGTATCTCTCATATTTCAAACTAACTTGTCAAAATATGTCAATTGTCATTTCATTGTTGTGATTGTCAGCTGTCACCTGTCAGATATAGACTAGATGTTAGTAGTTGTCAACTCAATTATTGTTGCCATTTGTGAATTATTATTATTTTTTATTTTTTTTAACGTTCCATTAATATGTTTTATGTGATTTAAGTATGTATTACTTTCAAATGCTGCTGGCGGGTATAGGAAAATTTCATATTTATATTTTATTTTCTCTTTATTCAAATTTACTTTTATATTTTTCTCTTTCTGTATATTATACATATATTTATTTATTATACTTACTTAAATATAATTTACAAATATTGCTCTATTAAATGATACAGATTGCAGTGATTCCTATCATACTTTATCCAGCTCAAATAACAGCTTCAATGATAGTTTCCATAGCACAGAGTATTTACCACTCGACAAAACGCTTGCTTCCACTTTTTCCAATGTTCCTAACAACCTTAATCTTATCCATATAAATGCGCAAAGTATTCCGGCCCACTTCAATGATTTGCTTGCATCTTTTTCCAATGCTCCCATCCATGCCCTTCTTATTTCTGAAACATGGCTTAAACCCTGCCTTTCTTCCGTTGCCTATTCCCTTCCTGGTTTTAATTTGATACGTAACGACCGCACCGGCCGTGGAGGGGGTGGAGTTGCTATTTACTTACGCAACGACATACCGTTTTCTATCGTCAGCACTTCTCCTCAGCCACCGCCAGATGATGCGGCCGAGTATATCCTATTGGAATTAAATATTTCGAGTAAAAAAATCCTTTTAGGTGTTTTCTATGTTCCCTCTCTCCTTGTCAATTATTTCCATAACTTTGAAACTATCCTTGAAAACCTACGCCCTCTCTATGAACACGTACTGATTATGGGTGATTTCAATACTTGTCTCTTGAAAAATGATGCCCGTAGTCATAAACTTTCCTCTGTTGTTTCCTCTTGTGATTTAAACATACTTCCTCTTAATCCTACCCACTCTGCTCCTGGCTGTAATCCTTCTTTCCTAGATTTAATTATTGTCTCTTCCACTAGCCATGTTTCGAAACACGGGCAATGTTCCGCCGACGCCTTTTCCTTTCATGACCTAATCTTCCTGTCATACCTCCTACGTCCTCCTAAAAAGAAGCACAAGGTTCTGCTACAGCGTAATTTTCGTGATATGAACTTAGAACGTCTATGTGAAGATGCACAAAAAATAGATTGGTCTCCCGTTTTCTCTGCCGACACAGTGACAACTAAAGTTGATGTCTTCAACACTATTATTGTAAAATTGTACGACGTCCATGCACCCATTAGAGCTATTAAAATGAAACATGCCCCGGCTCCTTGGCTTACTGATGAGCTGAAATCGCTTGTTCACAAGAAGAATTTAGCTAAATCAAGGTTCAAGCAGAACAACTCAGACTTCAACCGGGAGAAATATAAAACTCTTCGTAATCGCTGCAATACGATGTGTAGAGACGCGCAACGACGCCACTTCCATAAATCTGTTGAGAACGGCAACACAAGTAGTACCTGGAAATTTCTTAAATCCCTTGGAGTTGGCAAATCTAATACTAATATTCCTCTCAATACCAACCTGAACCAATTAAATAAATACTTTACTTCTTCGGTTGCTCCTCTAGATAGCAACACTAAGTTTGATACTATTAACTTTCTTTTATCTTTGCCGACCCCTAGTTTTCCTCCGTTCAATTTCTCATCGTTCACTGACAGTGATATTAAAAAGAACATATTGTCCATTGCTTCGAATGCTTTGGGCTGTGATGGCATTGGCCGTACTATGATCCTACCTATCCTTGACATAGTCACTCCTATCATATCACATATCCTCAATTTCTCCATTTCAACCGCTAGCTTCCCCGATAGTTGGAAGGACGCTCATGTAGTTCCTCTCCCGAAAAAGATTAACCCTTCCAGCTTTTCCGATTATCGTCCCATTTCAATCCTGCCCTTCCTTTCAAAAATCCTCGAGAAACTAGTACAGCAACAGCTGTGCCTTTTTCTAACGAAACACTCCTTATTAGATCCTTTACAATCCGGTTTCAGAGCCGGTCATAGTACGGTCACTGCGCTTGTCAAGGTTACAGATGATATTCGTCTGGCAATGGATAATAAACAACTAACAATTCTTACTCTTATAGACTTTTCCAATGCTTTCAACACCGTTGATTTCGATATATTGTTGGCATTGCTGAGTTCTCTTAATATATCTCCTGCAGTGATCGACTGGTTTCGTAGTTATCTACATGGTCGCCGGCAGTGTATCCGTGTTGATAATAATTTTTCAACTTGGTGCGATATCACTGCTGGCGTACCTCAAGGCGGCGTGTTGTCACCACTCCTTTTTAGCGTATTTATTAATTCAATAACTTGTAAATTATCTTCTCTCTACCATCTATACGCAGACGATTTACAAATTTACACCCATGCAAGTCTTGAGCATCTTGAACAAGCTGTTGAGTGTATCAATAAAGATCTGCGTGCTATTGTGACATGGGCTCATCAGTATGGACTTAAAATTAACCCAACGAAAACGCAAGTAATAGTAATAGGCAGTCCTCACTTCATATCTAGAGTTTCTTTTGAAGACCTGCCTGCAATTACTATCGATGGTGTTGATGTTGACTACAGTCCGACGGTTAAAAATCTCGGCATATGGTTTGACCAAACTCTATCGTGGACAGAACACGTACAACAGGTAAGCCGTAAGATCTTTGGGGTTGGTTCGATGTTAAGACGACTGCGCAATTTTCTACCAAAA
Source organism: Colias croceus (assembly GCF_905220415.1). NCBI lineage: Eukaryota > Metazoa > Arthropoda > Insecta > Lepidoptera > Pieridae > Colias > Colias croceus. The sequence goes on along the minus strand of NC_059544.1, from coordinate 482,759 downwards.
CCCACGAAAATTTTGCTCGCGCAGTCTTTGCTTCTTTCTATCCTTGACTACGCTGATGCAAGCTATTTAGACCTTACTGAGGAGCACCTTAACAAGTTGGAACGTCTTCAAAATTTTGCAATTAGATTTATCTTTGGTTTACGTAAATTCGACCATATCTCCGATTTCCGCTCACAGCTCAGATGGCTTCCTATCCGTCTTCGCCGGAATATGCATATCCTTTCCTTATTATACTCCATCCTTTTTGATCCTAGAACTCCTTCCTACTTGAAAAAAAGATTTGTGTTTATGGGGTCTTCTCATGAACTCAATCTCCGTTCCTCCAACAATCTAACGCTTCGTATGCCTGTTCACACTTCCAAATTCTACGATTGCTCTTTTACCGTACAAGCCGTAAGATTGTGGAACTCTCTCCCGACAACGATCAGGCAAGCCCAATCTTTATATAGTTTTAAAACTCTTGTTAAGAACTACTATCTATCTCTTTAATGCTGTTTGTCTATGTTCTTTGCTGATTTAGTTATATTCTATTTATGTAAATTTATTTTCCTCTCTTCTAATATTTGTATTCCTATACTGCTCATTTCTCCTTTGTTTTTGTATAATATTATTTGATTCTTAAGTTATCTATCTATGTATAATTACAGTTCCTTGTATATGTATGTATTTATGCACTATCTACCTTTTTACTGATTTATTTTTCCTATATCCCAAGGTTGCCTGGAAGAAATCGCTTTTAAGCGATAAGGCCGCCAAATTGTACATTTATTATAATAATATCGTTTCTGTAAATTTTGTTTTTGTGTGCAATAAAGTGTTTTCTATCTATCTATCTATCTTACATTTATAGAGTTATATGTCTGCTTGTGCAGGGGGCAGGGTTATTAGAACTTAAGTAGATTATATTATATAAATTTATATTATGTTAAATAATTTCAAAATAAATGTGGAACTATAATCATTGTAAGGTTTAAACCCTGCCACCTGCACAAGCAGGAATGAAACTCTATAAATGTAACTTCATCATCATCATCATCAGCCCGTATACGTTCCCACTGCTGGGACACGGGCCTCCTATGAGGGTACAGGCCATAATCCACCACGCTGGCCAAGTGCGGGTTGGCGGATGACACATGTCGTCGAACTTTTTAATTCTTCGACATGTCGGTTTCCGCACGATGTTTTCCTTCACCGTTAGAGCAGTGGTGATGTTACAATATGTTCAGATAAATTGAAAAATCAATTTATTTTCTGCGCGCTCGCCTGGTCTCGAACCCCGGACTTTTCGATTCGAAGTCCTTGGTCTCACCAATGAGCCGTGGTCCAATATTGATCGAATTCTTTAGACATGTGTCATATTTATATCTTAATCTAATTTGTATGGATGTATGGATATTTGTTACTCTTTCATGTAAAAACTACTGAACCGATTACAATGAAATTTAGCACACATATAGAGGGTAACTTGGATTAACACATAGGATAGTTTTTATCCCGGAAATCCCACGGGAACGGGAACTATGCGGGTTTTCCTTTGAAAACGCGGGCGAAGCCGCGGGCGGAATGCTAGTATATATATTTTTACATGTATTAATGTATATGTCTCTCCTACTGCTGGGTGTTCACAGTGAAAACACCATAAGGAGACATTTTCATGTACATATTTTTAGTTAATAAGATTTGTTTTGTTTTATATATCTCTGTCTTTGTCTCTGTATGTTTTCCAGTAAAGAAAATAAAACTAAATAAAAGTATGCCGTGTGTGCAGGTGGCGGAGGTGGTGCTGGAGCTGATCTCGTGGCAGAAGCGCGCGGGCGTGGAGTGGGTCGGCCCCGCGCTCGCCCGCCTGCCCGCAGCACGCGCCTGCGCCACGCACCAGCAGTGCTGGCAGTTCCACCACCTCGCGCTCAAGTATGCACACACACAAAAACAAAAACACACTCGTACACATGCACACATATACGCAAACCATTACACTCGTACACATGCACACATATACGCAAACCATTACACTCGCACACATGCACACATATACGCAAACCATTACACTCGCACACATGCACACATATACGCAAACCATTACACTCGTACACACGCACACAGACGTGTATACACGCACACAGGCTCGTATACACGCAACAGACGTGTATATACGCATACAAGCGTGTATGTGTACTCACAGGCGCGTTAACATGCACACAGCCTCGTATACACACACACAGGCTCGTATGCACGCACACAGACGCGTATACACGTTCACAGGCTCGTATACACGCACACAGGCTCGTATAAACGCACACAGACTCGTATAAACGCACACAGGCTCGTATACACGCACACATGGAGGACGAACGATGGAGTTTCGTAAATCATCTTTTAGTCGCCTTCAACATACAAACATGATATGAATCTTAATTTTTAAACATAACATTATGTTATTCTAAATAACTGTAATTCTTAGTTTTTAATTGTATTTATTCTCCTTTACAGAGCTGAAAAGTGCAAAGAAGCAACTCGACTGCTCCGCGACTTCGCTCGTCTATACCGATAAATATCCCTTCGCCAATAAATCATCTCCCGAGACCAGCATCAGGACTCACGACTGATCCCAATCTGAGCAAATTCGACCCTCAATATATTGTTATAAATATTCGTCTCTTAAATTCAAAATTTTATCATTTTTCTCGAAGAATTAGATGTAGAGAATAGTTGTTACTTTCAAGTGATATAACGGTTTTAAGGTTCAATAGTTTAAGATCAGCTTTTATTTCTCAAGTCTCATCGATTTTTAATTTAAGTGACGAACTATGACTATTGATTGGTGTATATCAAATTAGTAAGCAATTATATTATAAAAATATAGAAAAACTGTTAAAAGAATTATATCATGATGTCGAGATTTTTTTTACAATTGTTTCCGTCAAAATACGTTTTGACTTTGATATCTTTCAAATGAAAGAGACAGATATAGGTAAGTAAACACCTTTAATTGATAGAATATATTTTGTTATATACATACTCTGTTCTATTGTGATAAACCCCTCACTGTAATTGTAAATATTTATTAAATTTACTTTTATCACAATATTTTCTGCTGTTTTCTTTATTCCGCTCACCCCATCCTTCAGGATGAACACACAAAAAAATTAAATTCGGAATTTAATTTTTGAGAATTTTTTTAAGAGAAATTCAATGATAAAAACTTGCACAGAAAAATATACCTATATATAACCTAAACAACACTAAGGGTTGGTTGCATCATTTATTTATTTATTTTTATTTAAAACCATGATAATTTAGCAATAACAAATATGTTTTAGTAACAGTCAGGGAAAATATGAGTTGCACCATTTGACAGCTCCCGTTATTGTTAACGTTAAATAACTGACAGAGGCCTCAAATAGAACGAATGGAAGAAGACTTTGGTAACTTTAACTATGCTAAAAATAGGCTGGTGTAACCCATTTCGCTATCACTGTAAAAATCACCGCTACAGGCTACTGTTATTGTTACATTTAACATTAACCTTAACTATAACCAAGCCTAACTATGCTAAAAAAAGGCTGGTGCAACCCATTAACCCATAGGTTCTCTATTGTAAACATTAAAAGTCACCGTTACCTAAAATATGGGGCAACCAAGCCTTATTTTTGTAAGAGGAATAATTTGGGCATCTCGTCAAAAAATTGTGGAAAATTGCCATTTGCCACAATTATGTCGTCCTTGAAAACTTAATTAACTAATACGTAATTCTATCAAACGAAAAGAGAGTCAGTCGGCTTTTGTGCGGCATAGTGTCTAGTCAAAAGTATAGTCTTTTTAATTCTACCCACAACATAGCATCATTATATTATTATTATGTGTGAACTACTTGTCGGAAATCGAGAAAACACGTTTTTTTATTCACTTAAACGTTAAGCCCCCTACTCCCAGTCCGACTTCATATCGACCGTGATGTTTTTTCCTCAGTAAAATACCATAAATTACCTTCTCATCCATAATTACACTAGCTGTTTCCCGCGGTTTCACGCGCATTGCTCCGCTCCTGTTGCTCTAAGCGTTATGATAGCCTTCCTCGATAAATGGGCTATCTAACACAGACAGAAATTTTCTAATCGGTCGAGTAGTTCCTGAAATTAGCGCGTTCAAACAAACAGTATAGATTATACTACGCTAGTAACTCCATCTAACAATTTGGGTTGTATCTAAATCTGTAAGTTAGGTACCTAATTCTAACAGCATAGGGCAGCAAATGAGAATTGAGAGGTGCGCAATAGTAGCAGCTTGGTATATGAACACTCCGAATGATTTTTTTTTATTCAGTGTTATCCCTAAAAAATATATCGTGCATTGCAAACACCGGATACGATTGTTCACCGCAAGTTCACCATTGATATTTAAACCAATTTAAACTTTGTCTCTATGCATTTCGTACCTAATAAAATTACGTTGAGCTGATAATGTAATTTGAATGCGCATTTTGTGTTAACTATTTTCTATTTTTTGTTAACTTTTGTACTTGTGCTTTCGTAAAAATTAAACATTGTAAATAATAATTCGCGTGTGACTGTTGCGACACAAAGATACCTATAACATCTTGAAGAATTTTTTTGCTCTTATCATGACTATATTTTTATTGTAAGTGAATCAACATGTTCAGAAACTTTTGTATGTCAAGTTCGACAAGGGCAGAACATGTTTTATGTGCGTAATAAAAGTTAAAATGAAATAAAACCACTAATACATAAATAATACTTTATTACAACTAACAGGATTTCTTATTCTTAGGGCTAGATAGAGTCACGAAGCTAACTCGTCGAGGGGCTTTAGGGCTCTGTAGAGTTTTCACCGTTACAGGCTGTTTAATATCTGTTATTTTTGCTTGTTTCATAAAATCTACGTTTTTGGACGTTGGAGTACTTGGCTTAGATCCTTGACTGCTTTTAGGGGATTTCGTTTCTGCAGTTTTTTCGCTCGATTTACTTGCATTTTTTGGAGATTCGGGTAATTTCTTTTCTTCACTGTCAGTGATGATTTTCGGAGATTGGCTTTTGCCTTCCGTATCGTCATATACGAGTTTCATGTCTTCACTATCTTCTATAATAACTACATCATTAGATTTGCTCGGTTTGATGACGTCACTGCTAGAATTATCCGACCAAGACGGCATCGCAGTTTCAACTAATAAATCAACTTTGACTGGTGTTTTCTGTTGCTTCGTTTCGACTTTTTGCTTTTTAGGCGATTTCTCTGAAGGCGTTTTGAATTTGATGTACGAGTCTATTTTGGGAAGCTCCGATTTTGTTTTTGCTGGTTTTTCTTCTGGAGTTTCTTTCACTTCTGGTTGTGGTTCATCCACATCCATTGCTTCTGTAAAAAAGGTTTGTTTCATGAGTATGTAATTGTCGTATTTTATGGTATATCTGAATTGTTAATTTGGATAATGTTAATGTGTTATGTGTTGTTATTTATTTTCTTTGTGTTGTAATTATTTGGTTTTTAATTTGTTAAAAATCGATTCTTTTGAGAAGTTTCGAAATATATGATGGTTACTACTTAGTTATTAATTACTAGCGGTCCGTCCCGGCTTCACCCGTCGTACATATTTCGCAATAAAAGGTATGTTCTTTCTCAGGGTCTAAACTCTAAAGATTGTCTGTGCCAAATTTCATCAAAATCGGTTGAGAGGTTTATGCGTGAAAACCATACATACATACATAATTACAAACCTTTCCTCTTTATAATATTATAGTATAGATATTTTTTAACAGTTTTGTATGGCTCGACGTCCACAATGACCGAATGCGAATTCTGTCACACAGATTTTTTTTCTAAGCGAGACACGTCACATAATTTTATAGATATTGTAAATTATTTTTCTAAATATAAATGTTACCTGTAGCCGGTACATCCACAGCAGGTGGCATGACTGTGCCCAGCTCATTCTCAGCGAAGGTAATGAGTGAACAGAACCCATCTGTGCTTGAAGCGACCAGTACACGGCCATCACTCGACCAGCTTAGATCTGTGAGCCTGTAACAATATTTTTTATCATAACTTTTTTTAACATAAAGAGATGAAAACTTTTCAAGGATGTAAGTTTCAGTAATTATTGTGTTAGCCTTGTTTGAGTTTGTTGCATTTTTTGGTATCTTATTATCGCGCTTTTATTAGCTTCACCTGTTTAACTGTACTTCGATTTTGTCGCACTTTAAACGGACAGATTTAATTTAAAGTTTGTAAACTTATCAAAAATTTCACCTTATGTTTGCATGTTTCTTACTTTTATTAAACTAGCGTAGTGCATATTAGTTTTTTTTTTTTTTGGGTATTTTTGGGAGGATAATAAATTATTATTTATTAGTCTTTTCATAGTTTTAAGTAGTTATTATAAATTAAAATTATATAAGTAAATGTTTTTTGTTGTTCTTGTAATTATTTTTATTTTAATTACATTGGAATTACTTGTTAGTGTCATAAATAAAATAAAAAAATTATATGAATAGTCACTATTCTTACCTGGTATAATGCACATTAGATATAAGCGCAATTGGTGTGGTTTGCTGCGTGTCATACAGCAGTACATTCCGCTTGGTGGCCACGGCCAGCACGAGGCGGGGCCGCGGGAACGGGGGCGAAGGCCCGTTGTCTCGCAGCTTGTATTGGAGTGGAGACCAGCGGACTACTAGTGCTGGCTCCATGCAGGGCAGGATGCATAGCGGACTGAAATTTGTGTTTATTTATTTAAACAAAACAAAACAAAACTCAAACATTCATTTATTCAATTAGACTACTATTTAGGAGCACTTTCGAATCGTCATTACATAGGTAAGTATTTTTAACATTTACCACCGATTCGGAAAGCAGTATCTATGGAGAAGAATCGGCAAGAAACTCCATTTAGGTCTTTAATAAGAAATTAATACAAGTTAAGAATTATAATATTGACTGTATAAGTATAGAAAAACCTTATAACTAAATTGAAGAAAAAAACTGTACAATATATTGGTTAACAGAAAACTTATTCCTTTTGAAAGGTGAATGAAAGTAATTAATAAATATTAGAATTATCATGTGTTAGATTTTTTCCTGATCTATGTATCCAGAAATGCTTTAAATTCTAAAAATATATTTTTAATAAAATTATGTGCATATTACACATTGAGTACTGAATAAAAATTATTAACTGAACCGAAACAGACATTTCTTATTATTTCTTATAATATTGACACAAGTTTTTTGTTAAATGAAATTTTTAAGGATTTATTTACTTACATAATTTATTTACATACTTACACTTTAAGGGAGTATCTGGAATAGATGTATACAGCATTTATTGGCTTTGTGTCCACTTTGCCTTGTTCAGGTTCTATTTTACCTCCAGGAACTGAAACATAATTTGATTATGCATAACCATAAAAACTAGATTGTAAGAGCATAAACTAACTTATTTAAATTAAATTTTCCTATCACAAATCAATAAGTTTGTAATTCAATGAAAACAACTTTATATTATGGGTACAAAATTATGAACTTCTAGATTACAGTTAAATATTTATTTTTTACTCATTAAATTTTACTTAAAATATTAAATTCACTCTTGTGAATTCAAAAGAAATATTAATCTTACCTGCTATAAACATGCCATCAGGACTAAAGTGCAGTCTCCGATAATAAGTCTGCAGAGTGTCATCATGGTACAATCTCACTTTGACTCCATGGAGCGGATGGTCAGCGGGAAATGGGAGGATTGCCTTGCTGCTTCGGGAATTCACTTTCTTTGTTGTTATGTCTATTGTGCGGAACACTCTGGAATGTTCAAAATGTATAGGATTTAATTTAAAAATATAGGTATATGGTATATCAAATTGTTATGAATTTTTTTTTTCTTTTATGACATTGATGTAAATTATAAGCACTATAATCATTTATAGTAGAGCCATTTTAATAGGCAACATTTGACAGTTCAACAAAATTCAACAACGTAACCTAGTAACGACGACATAGAATAACATAATATTTCGTTTTGTTAGAACTGCACACAGAACAGTAAGAACATAATAGAAGTGCTATAATGTCATCATTAGTATGAAAACCAGTGTCGCCAAACCCACACATTTAAACCGATAGTTATACAGTACACTACAAGTAAACTATGCCTTTGATTGGACAGCTTAATTTGAGTAAAAACTGACTTAGGTTATAAATTCAGCATTTCAATATGTACCCTAACGAACCAAGTTACGGTTTATTTTAATATACATCCCTAGGTATATTAGCTGTTTTGTTTCTCTTTGCTCAGAAATTCCAAATTCGAAAACATTCAGCTATTCCACAACAGATGGCGTTGGTTTTCAATACATATAACTTTGAACCTCTACACATAAAGATAAGGTTGAAATTTGTGTCACTCTAAATTAATGACATTAACTTGACATTAACCTGATGCTATGCTCTAAGGGATGTCAGCCTTGTTATCGATAATTCACAAATAAATATATTTTTGTGCATTTTTTTTTCTTTCTATTATATGAGTATAGGATAATGTGTCACATTTTGGAGTATGTTTATTACTACTAAGTACGTCTTTTCATATTATTATATTTAAATAAAAAACGGAATAGAATAGTATAAATCTATATTTACAAAACAAACAGAAAATATGCATTATTTTAAATCTTGGAACTGCCGTAGGTTTGATGTATCGGTGGCCTTTGTTAGACTGCTTATTGCTGTTCGGCATCCAGTTAACTCGTCACGTTGCATTTATTACCCATTTCTTTTTTAAATTAGGCTCTTTCGAAAATCTATAAATAAATAGGACAAATGAAAGCTAAGGAAAAATAGAATAAAATTTAATATTTGAAATGTTTGTCTTTTCTAAAGTATCGATACTGTCGATATGCGCCACATGCATCACTAATCCGACATTCGTTTGTTTATTTCAATAATATTCCAGAAAGTCTTGTTTGCTGTTCAATCTATATTAGTACTTATTTCTTATGGATTAAGGTTCATTTTGACTTAATATTTTTATAAATTTTTGACAAATTACGACAAGCGAAGTTGTAACATAAAATATATTTAAAATAAATTAAAATAAGACTTACCGATGGTATGAAATGCCTCGATTGCTGATATTATTTCGTCTGCTATCATTTTTCCACTCTAATACCGAACAACACGCTCTAAATAATGAATAAATATGGAAATAAGGTTTGACAGTTGGCAACCGACTCGAATATTTTTCTGCGCACAACTGAGAGCGAGTTAGGTGATCTTACCTTACTAGTGACACGTGGGCCACGCCCACATCGCACTTCTATTTTGTTCTTACTGTTCTGTGGAACTGCACATTTGCTTAACTTTTTTCAATAACGATTACATATTTTTAATAATAATGACCGATACAAGTAATTTTAAGATTTCATTTTACTGATAAACCATCCTAAACATAATAAACAATTTCTGAATTGAAGAACTGACGTCGCTACAATTTTGTGTCAATAAACCTTTTTTCTTTTTAAATACTAGAGACGTTACTCTAAAAATCGAAATCTGACATCTAGAATTGAATGCATTGATTACTTGTGAATAAAAATCATCATAAATTAATAAATTCGATTGACAAATGTTTCAAATCCGTATCGATTAATACACTTTAATCGATGTTTTTAAGCAGGTTACCTCTCTTCGAAGATAAAATTGATAGATGTCAAATGTTGCCTATTAAATTGGCTCGACTATAATCTAAACATTCTTAGGTTCAGTATCTATCACTTTTTCCTTGCATTTTTAACCCAAAATGAATAAATAAGGTCATAATATATGGACTATAAAACAACTAGAAAAACAATACAAACCTATCTGTACAAGCAGATGCTATAATCTGTCCCTTAGGGTCCCAAGCGACCCCCTGCACAAAGCCTTTATGGTCCGTCACCAGGCTGGTGTATCGAGCTCGACCCACGTCCCACACCAGCAGCTTGTTGTCCACTGAGCCAGACACGAGGTGCAGGGAATCGCTGCTCCAGCTCAGGTCCAGGACATCTTCCATGTGACCGCGGAGTGTCTGTAAAGTTTAATAAGTATGGTTAAGAAACATCGCTTGATAAGTATATGTGAAAAATTACAATTCAGATTTCAGACACTTAGAGCTAGCGCGCACGAGCAACTTTGTCTCTGCAACTATTTTGTCTCCGCAACTATTTTGTCTTTCCAGCCATGGGCTAGTATGAAAGTGCACGCACGTAGCGACGCAACTCCCCATACAAATGATGGGATACAGATGATGGGATGGGCTGGCTCTAAAAAAAAATCTCCATTGAAATGTATTGAGCCATTCCTTTTTCTCTGTTTGTCTGATGTCACACAAATAATTAGCAAATCTATTTTTTTATTGAAAAACAAAGCTATGAAAATACCAACTGAAACAAACAAATACAACATGGAGTCTCTGCAACATGAAAGTATAAAAAGCAACATGCAACATGAAACATATAATATAAATTTTTATATACACACCTTATGTATAACCCATGTTTCCTTATCCTGCTCTTCACCCTCCACAGCTGGGGCTGGGTCCTCATTCTTCTGCTTCCACACAAAAACAATAGCTTCATCATCACCAGATGCTAATAACTGGCCATTGGGAGACCATCTCACAACATTTACTGCTTTGTGGTGCTTGGTTAGATCTGCTGCTACTTCTAAATTGACTGTTCCTGCTTCTGATATTGATACATACCATATCTGAAATAATCGTCGTACAAAAATGCGTAATAAGTTACAGGATAAATATCCAAAGAAAAAAATACGCAGAGGCCGAGCAATTAGCAGTACATTATTATTAGACGATCTAATTGAATAACACTTACCACGACATGAGAATCCGTACCACCAGTAGCAAGCCGTAAGGGATCTTTTAAATCTGATCGTGGTTGAAAATCTACACTTAACACAGGGTCCCTATTGTGCCATGATATTTCTGGTATTGCAAACTTCATTTTAAATTATATGTTTGATACAAATTAATTATATTTTAATCTTGCACTAAAGTTTTTGTTTTCAAGTTTCAACTCAAGCTCAATTGGCGCCAATATTGATAGACAGTTGACAAACACAGACTACAGAGCAAGGTTTTTTTTTTATGACACAAAACACTGCAAACGTAGACAGACTGCAAAACACAGATTGTGCATATGTATAATATTGCATCCATACCACACACACCTACAAAAAATTATTAATACGTAATCTGTGGTTTAGATGAATGACTACAAAAATCATAGGTAAATAGATTATTTAAGAGTTTCTTCTCAAATTATGTGCATTTATTAGTGCAGATTTATAATCACATTATTTCCATTTGTGGTTTAAAAATACACAAGATTTATCTTGTATAAATTAATGACACCGTCCAAAACACTCTATATTCATCAAAAATAAAATGGAAATGTCAATGTCAAGTAATGTCAATTGTAGTTTGTCAATTCCACAGTCTCTCTTTCATTTTGACGTTTGGTCGGCAGAGATAGGAAAACGGCAAAATGGTGTGTTTTTAATATTTAAATCCAAAGAAATCAAATTAATTTACTAGCACAAATGTGATTTATGCGGTGAAATACGTGGGTTGTGTGATAGTTATGTCTAATTGTTCCATATTTCATACCGGGGTTTTGTTTATTCCAGGTTAACGTACCAAAACAGCGCAGAACCTACTGCAAAAAATGCAAGTGCCACAAAGTTCACAAAGTGTCTCAGTACAAAAAGTCTAAGGAAAGGCACGCTGCCCAAGGTAGAAGACGTTATGACCGCAAACAACAGGGTTATGGTGGTCAGTCCAAACCTATCTTCAAAAAGAAGGTAAAGTCTAACCTCAAATTATCTTCACTAAACTGTCTACTGACTACTTCAGTAGTACTACAATCTTTTATAAAACATTTGTTTCTCACACGCAAGATAAATAAATATAATATTTGGGTCTTTCATAATTTTATGCTAAATTGTTTTGCTTAATTTTATGAAGTTGTCTCAAGTTGTTGTTGCTCTAACATTCGTACTGTACATTTATGCTGTTTTAGTTTACAATCATTTATTAAGCATAGATGTTTCAAAACAACACAGTCGAAATTATTACACTAAACAATGCTAGTATTTTCTATTTTCATACATACAATAAAGGTCTAAACATTTTAGTAATGTAAAATAGAACTTCTTATTATCATTATTAAACACTATAGTTTCATGAGTAGCTTATAAAGAAATTCTATTGTATGTAGATGGGTTAAAAACACTTAACAAAATAAATCTTCTAATAATTCAGTTGTGTAAGTTATATTTGTATATTTGTTCTCAATAAGTTTTTTTTATTTCCAGGCGAAAACCACAAAGAAAATTGTGCTTCGTCTTGAGTGTGCCGACTGCAAGGTGAGGTCCCAGGTGGCTCTCAAGAGATGCAAACACTTCGAGCTCGGCGGTGACAAGAAGAGGAAGGGACAGATGATCCAGTTCTAGGCTGGCTAATAAATAAGTGCTAAAAATTCTAGTGTTTTATTGAAATACATTAACTGTACCAAAATTAGGGAGGGCCCAAGTAATAACCATTTGAGCATCTCTTAGAAATATTTACAGATTACATGTTAATACGACAAATTCATAAGATGGTTTTTATAAAAAAAAAATGATAAATAATTTACTAGATTTTGTTTTTGAAAATGAGAAACTTCTAGTAACTGCAATCTCCTAAAATGAAATAGTTAATTTCAAATGAAATCCACATTTACAATTTTATTTAAATATATCTATCATTAGTTGATAATAATATATTTTTACATAATGTGTCTTATCCTTTCGTCTGTGGCAATTTTCCAAAGCGCGTCGTCAAAAATAACGCATCTGTGTCGCCTGCTCCTGGAGATCGATTATACCCTCTGAGACGCCAACAACAGATATCTGATATCGGAGGTAAGTAAAATGTATGATCTGTGTTCTGGTGGTACCTGTCTTTCACATTGTAAGGTCTGATATCGGAGCCGACACCGATATGCCAGCGGTACTATCGGACGATAATGTTTGATGTTAAGTGTTCACAAGCGATTATTCCGTAACTATTGCAGATATCAAAAAACTTTAAACTGATATCGAAAGTACTTAACCTAATGAGTAAAATGGCCATAATAAATTTTTAAAAATAAAACGAGAAATTATCATTGGAAATATCCAAAAATGTTACATTAAACGCTCCCATACATTCGATTTCCCATACATTTTGTATTCATAGCAGATTTTCGAAATGACGTCCTCATTGTGCAACACAACGAGGAGCTCTACCTATTTAAAGATTCTAAATGAACTTCCCTTCTTTGCGAAATAATTAAAGCAGAAAACCAAAAAGAGAAAGCTAAAATTTTTCATATTAAATGTACGTGGGATATTTACTTAGGATATTTAGGGTAATTGCGCCTGTTCGCGTCCACTTAGTTGGAAAGTTTGAAGGAGAAAATAATAGTTTGGAAAATCCAAAAGTGCACGCCTCATAATCTCATCCTTTACAATAAAATTGATTATTTATAAAGAGTACACTATAAATATAAAAAAGAAATAAAATAAAACAGTTGGAAAAGTAAAGAAAGCGGTACCGTAATAATTGAGCTATTTTTCTTGTGGCCCCACCTAGATGTGAAACTGCGCAGGTTTAAGGGACTGACTACCAACTTATTTTTTTAAACCTTGGCTTATAGTATAAAGAATCGAGTTTATAATGGTGAATTTTGAGTACACTATAAATATATATATAAAAAAAATAAAGAATATATATCTAGATATACTAAAATTATGGAGAACAGTCGATATTTTTTTTTTTTGTTTATTTAATAACAATTAAACCACATCGAATCAGACCCTCAAAAATGAAAGGGTTCTATTCCTGAGCATACTCAAGCGTAAGAGAAAAATATAAAAAAAGAAATAAAATAAAACAGTTGGAAAAGTAAAGAAAGCGGTACCGTAATAATTGAGCTATTTTTCTTGTGGCCCCACCTAGATGTGAAACTGCGCAGGTTTAAGGGACTGACTACCAACTTATTTTTTTAAACCTTGGCTAATAGTATAAAGAATCGAGTTTATTATGGTGAATTTTGAGTACACTATAAATATAAAAAAAAATAAAGAATATATATAGATATACTAAAATTATGGAGAACAGTCGATATTTTTTTTTTGTTTATTTAATAACAATTAAACCACATCGAATCAGACCCTGAAAAATGAAAGGGTTCTATTCCTGAGCATACTCAAGCGTAAGAGAAAAAAAAAGACTCGATTAGTTAAGTATTTCGGTCGCTATCGTGTTAACAAGAAAATCCTCCGCACATACAGACACACGGACGTCCAAGACAGAACTTTTTTAAACTGTTTTTTAACTAGTTTAAATAACAAAAATGACATCAAAAATATCATGAATGTTAAAAATAGTATTTTTTCTTAATATGTGTGTGTATGTACTATCTTACAAGTGCAATGTATGATACATAAAGACATTTTAAGTTTGAAAAATCAGATGTTTTGCGCGAAGTGACAGTAGTACCCACCTCAACGCTTCGCTTATGAGGCGTGCAAAAATGTTCCAGAGCAAATTTCAACGCAAAATTTATGTAACGTGTTCATTACATAGTCTATTTTAAGATTTCCTTTCAATTGTGTTGGAAATATCATGTGGTTTTTTATTTATCTAGACAAATAGCAGAATTAGGCATTTTACCCAGTTCGCGTCCAAAAATTCCAGTTTGCGTCTACCCGTGGACCAGTTCGTGTCCACCAGCTTAAGGTTTAAGAGTTTGTTGAGTGATATTTAATCAGATAAATGCAAATAAAAATTAGATTTTAATAAATTATTTATTTACGAATATAGTTATTTAATAAGAACCGGCCAAATGCGAGTGGGACTCGCACACCGAGGGTTCCGTATTAACCTGTTGTTTTTTTATATGTTTTAACTGTAAATGATTATTTTTTCAATGTTTCCCTTATTTGTGCCATAAGACGTTGCTTCGTACCAAACTTCAAATGTCTGTGTTCACGTAAAGTACCCTGTAGGTTTTGATTCCCTTGCGAACTTAGATCAATAAGTTATTGATCTAAGCTTGCGAACGTCGAAATTTGTGAAAATTTGCAGCATTTGCGGCTGTATCTGATTGCTTTGGCTTATAAGTTTGATTTTTTCACTGCTTCAACGGACCGTAGACTTGAGTATTCAATATAAATTTCAGCTATATACCTCCACGCGTTACTAAGAAAAAGGGTATTGACAGAAAGACAGACCGGCAGACCGGCAGATACCTATACAGAATACCGGCAGATACCTATACAGAATACCGGCAGACAGACGGATATCAAAGTGATCCTACAAGGATTTCGGTTTTTCCTTTTGAGGTTCGGAACCCTAAAATCAATATTATTATTATATCATTCACTGTAAGGAAACTGGAAAAACTTAGTTATATACTTAGATTATATTCGTCCATGGTTATATTTATCTTCTCATCATTAATAGAACTAAAAATTTACAAAAAAACAAAGTTACGTTATGTAAATAAATAATAATCATTTCTATTAAGATTACCTAGCTTACCTATTTTAGTTTCTAATGAATTAAATTTATTTTTTGTTTATATCATTTTCTTAACCACAGACTTATTGAATCTCATTCTCAAAGATACTAGTCTCATTCTTAGAATACCTACCCATTTTAAAATGAAAAAATAGCATAAAAATTTGCTAATTTGAATGAAAATTTAAATTATCAACTTGTAGTCAAAAATTTACAATCTATTTTAAATTGCATATTTTAACAAACAATTCATTGCTACGTAATGAAAAACAATGTGGACGCAATATGTTCTATTGTTATGCACTATAGGTATGGTTTGCGCCCACCGTGGACGCAAAATGGAAGTTGTACAAATTCGGTGTAGTAATTCGCGTCCACCTTATTTTAGCTATTAATTGCAAAGCATAGCTTTTTACTAAAAGCTATCGATAGTATCGATACACAAAAATAGGAGCCCCGCTCCGTCGCCTAGCAGCCGTCTTCTTCTGGACTTACTAGATTCTTATTTCTTAGAAGTCGTGCAGCATAGTCGGGAACGAAGACGTAAGCATCCTGCATCCTCGATACAAAAAATATACGATCGGTACGCAACATTACATACACAAATACAATAATAGATTTAAAAACAGCAGAACAATAATATAAACGCGAGCAATGGAAAGACGGCGCGCTTACTCCGAAAGTTATAGAAGATTAGTCCACAGAGCAAGTGATGATTAGTCCGCATGAAGATATTATTTTTATTATTGCACGACGATGCGAAGCATCAGAGAGTGCTTTACGATCGAAAAATTTTTTTCGCCTCATTTTTGCAGCTATTCTTATTATTATAGCCTTGTTAGTTGTTAGTTCACGGAATCAAGATATTTTGCATACTATTGTCGAGATAATAATGGAGATTAATCCCATACTTTTTAAAAATTGATTTACTTCAATAGAATTGGAAAAAAACACCGAAATAGGTCAAAAAATTTTCCTGTCCGTCATGTGTGAAACCTGAAAACACTATAACTTGTGAAAAAATTCAATGCATTTGAGTTAATTTTTTTTTTTAAATATTCTAATCGACGATTGTAGGTCACTGAATGCGAATGATTAATTAATTCAGCGTCGTTTAATTGCAATTAATAAAAAACGAAAACTACAAGACTGTATATCTATATATATATATATATTTTTTTATATTTCATATTTAAATGAGCATTATGAGTCGTGCACTTTTGGATTTTCCAAATTATTTTATTATACTCTTAGCACTGACCTCTTTAACTATAGAGGTTAGTGACCTAAGAGCAATAGAGTTAGTGACTCTCTAAAGGCATGCGTACTGGAACTTTTATTTAATTGGTTAATTCTTATGACGTTTGCTTATACCTGCGCGGAAGTGACAAACTATCTTTGTCCTTTTTGTTTATATCATTTTATTATAGCCATCTCTCTTAAACGGTCTGTCAATGTAAATTAAGTAAAATGAAAGTTGAAACTTGTATTTGTGTGTGACTGCCGCTGCATGTGGAGCATTTGTTTTGGGTATATTTTGAGTACTTATAAAACGTATCTATACATAAAATATCATTGGTTTTTGGGTATATTTTGAGTATATAACTTATCTATACATAAAGTTACCGTGCAGTCACGATTTCGCCTGCATCTATTTGTATTTTCTTTGGCGCGCATCGACGAGCAGTTCATTGGGTTTTTATTATTGTGTTGTGAATTGTTGTGGAGTCAAAAATATTGGAAGACGGTATTACATCATGAATCGGTAAGTAATGAACAGTTTTTAATTCATAGATTGTGTATTGAAGACACTGAACCGCCATTTTTATAGGATTTGTTCGGATGATCGATTTGTATGGATAAGACATCAGTGGATTTCAATTTTAATATTCTTGGTCAGTTTTTTTATTTGTGTTTTTAAGACTCCAAAACAATTATCAGTGACCATTTTTTATTGGCTTACGTTTACTTCAACTTGTAACAGTACATGTGTTATTGCATTTTAAGCTATTGCATAGCTTCTTTCGCAGTGCTGCTTACTGCTTTTTTAACACTTGAATGTTTTATGAGATTTTATGCGCTCAGCGCTTTATAAGTAATACTAGACGTCCTCACACACGAGTACCGCACCGCGGTAGGGGTGTGCGTGTGCGATTCCTATTTTTATTTTTCTCTGTTAAGAAAATTAAATATTGTTATTATCATTGACTCGTTAAATTTATTATCATTGAATTTTAGACTTGTGATCCGCGACATTGGTGAGTTGCCGGAAGACCAAGGTCTTGAGACTGCCATGCATCCAAAAAGGATGCGCATGTGGCCGTAAGTAGTTCTACTTTAGTATCTTGTAGATATTATTATGGTTGTAATACTAAATCAGCAAGTGTTAACTTTTGGTTTAAAATGTTCATCTAGATCAAATCGTAGACAATCACCAACACCATCGGTGAAACCACTACCACCATCACCATCGGTTGTACCACCATCACCGTTGCTATGTTCGGTGCCTTCGCCGACAATGTAAGTAGCTTACAACTTTCTTATTTATCTCTAAAAATATCGATACTACCACACTGCTTTTATTCTAGCTTTGTTAAATGCGAGGAATTGGAGTCGGATCAAAGCACGCTACCACCCGACTCTCCGATACAGCATATGCAGCAATTACCAC
This sequence comes from Colias croceus, assembly GCF_905220415.1. Classification (NCBI taxonomy): domain Eukaryota; kingdom Metazoa; phylum Arthropoda; class Insecta; order Lepidoptera; family Pieridae; genus Colias; species Colias croceus. The sequence goes on along the minus strand of NC_059544.1, from coordinate 464,478 downwards.
CTCCTCGCCTACGGAACCTGCGAGATGAAATGTCTTACCTAATCAATTACGGTAAGAACCCGCTAATATGTTTGGTTTAGGGCCGTAGCCAAATTACTGGTTTTTACCTGGTTTTTAACCATTTGTTACAGGAAGCGAAGAAGACTCCGACGAGAGCGACGACGACGAAGAGACAGTCGTGTTTCGTGGTATACCAAGGATGCTTCAGAGCACCATGGAGACACCCTTGGACCAGGATGAGGATTCTGCCGAAGAGTCACCCACTGATGACCCACTGATGCCTATCGCTGACCCAGTGTCTATCGCTGACCCAGTGCCTGCTGTACCTCTAACGGCGACGGAACAGCCTTGGCGCTGGTATGATTTTGATTGGAAAGAGTTTCCGGATTCTCCAATGCCCCCTGCATTGAGACGGGAAACGTTTTCCCAAAGTAATGTTGGTCCGACAAATTCTCATAACGACCCGTATGACATTTTTATTGATATATGGGATCTTCAAATTATGGAGCACATTGCCTTGGAGACGAATAAATATGCTCAGCAGGTGGCAGACCAGATGATTAATAACAACCTCATGTGTCCCAGAAGCCGTATCTCCCGGTGGAAGGACACCGATCCCAATGAGTTATACTCATATTTTGGGATCATTTTGGCTATGGGGATTGTTATTAAGACCCGCATAGATGAGTACTGGTCTTCCACCCCTGACATATTTTATACTCCCGGTTTTAGCGCACACATGTCTATCGATCGTTTTTTATTATTAAGCAAATGTCTGCATTTTAACGATAACAACGACATGTGTGCGGTAGAACTGGACAACTCCGAGGCCAAACTATATAAAATACGGCCAATACTGTCACATTTGAACAAAAAATTCCAAGAACTTTATACACCAGCTCAAAATATTGCACTAGACGAGAGTCTTTTAATGTGGAAAGGTTGGCTCGAAATGAGCCAACTTATTCCCAATAAAGCTGCACGTAGAGGGGTGAAAACTTATGAGATTTGTGAATCTCAAACCGGCTACCTATGGCGGTTTGAGGTTCACGCTCATAAAAAAGCCCCTCTACAACATACAGAAGATCCATTGGAGGCCTTCACACCATCCATTGTATTGCGACTGATCCAAGGCCTAGAAAACAAAGGATACACATTGTGGATGGACAACTTTTACCACTCCCCAAGCCTCGCTCGACGTCTTAAATCCTTGGGGTTTGACTGTGTCGGAACCCTGCGAACCGATCGTAAGTACGTTCCGCAGACCCTACACAGTCTCACCAAGCAAATTATGCGCCCAGGTCAAATTGCTGGTCTCACCGCAGGGGACGTCGATGTCATGGTATGGAGAGATTCTAATAGGGTGGCTATGATCTCTACATACCATGGCAACGGCCAGCGCTCAATTGGTGGCTCCACCAAACCCATCCTGATATTGGATTACAATATCATGATGGGTGGGGTGGACAAAAAAGATCAATTATTGTCCATGTACCCAGTCGAGCGGAAACGGACCAGGGTGTGGTACAAAAAATTTTTCAGAAGATTGCTAAACGTGTCCGTTTTAAATTCGTATATTATATATCATCATCACTCTTCTTCTTTAAGTCATCGTAATTTCCGAATCTCTCTGATAAAATCACTTCTTTCAAAGCATTCCTCTCCTTCACCACTTCCGCCTGCACCAACACGGAACATGCGCGTCGATGTTACTCACCGATTGGCTGAGTTCCCGATGGGGAACCACCAACGCAAGCGGCGAGCGTGCACGGTGTGCAAGAAACAGGTGCGTACGTTCTGTGTTGGTTGCAGTAAAACTGTATGTATGGACCCCTGTTTCCTTTCTATTCATTCAAAGTTACATAATTTATGTTAAATTAGCTTTTGCCCGCGACCCACACCCTGGTTTTTACACGCCCTAGATTTATTTGTATAAATAAGTCCATCCACAATTGTATCTTTTGTTGCGGGTAAGGTATTCTTACGAAAAGTTGTCACGATACTTTTTCTAACATTTACGACCCTTTTTAAACCTTCGTAATATTTATATTAATAAAGTTGTCGTGATGAAAATTCTTGACAAGAAAGTTGTACATTTTTTAGAAACATGATTCCATGATATTTTCTCGATAGAAAAAAAAAATTCAAAGTTTCACTGTTATTTTTTTTAAATCTTTGGTATCTTCAAAATAACAAACGTAAAGCTACGACTTTTTGGATATTAACTATAAAATATACAACCCATACGTGTACCGAGTTAGAATTTTGAAATATGCGATGGTTTTGAAATAAACAAGAAATACTTGAAATTAGCGCGCGACCAGCCAATCTAGCGTGAGCCACCCTGTACGTTCCTACCTCGATCGCTGCAGTAGCCACAAGTGTACGTATATATCTGTCAACTGTGCCACTAGCCACTAGCCAGTCCCACTTTGGCCGTCACACGGGGAACTTGTGTCGCTTGTCGACGAGTCGCGCAATCGTAACAAAAAGGGTGACAACACGATAAGACAAAATGGGTAATAAAGAAAATAAAAAGAAGAAACATAAAGGTTGGAGGAAGAAGAATGCTTACAATTGGAACAAATTAAAACTTAAAAAAATTAAATTTTATTACAATTCCTTCACTATTTCATCGAAAGGCAAAGTAAAAAAAAAAAAAAAAGAAAGAAAGGAACTTCGTTCCATCCGGGTGTCCCTTGATATCTCTTTTTTTTTATTATGTTTTTGTATAAGTTTTTGTTATTTTTTTTAAAAAGACTCTCGTCTGCAATGTTTTGATTTAATTTTGTCTTTAGGCTTTCGACATGGTCTAACGATTTTTAACAACCAGGACCAACGGCTTAACGTGCCCTTCGTAGCATGGTAGCGCTCGATTGAAATGCCACTTTGCGACCACCCATCCAAGGACTGACCGCGCCCGAAGTTGCTTAACTTGAGTGATCGATCAGTTACGACTTACGATCGACAAGCCAAGCTGAGCTACGAACTTCATTTATTTTCATATTATTGGTTCAAATGTGACAGTCTTGGTCGTATCCATACTATGTTAGTCATGTACTTTTTCCCCGTCTGTTGAGCGATCTCTTTAGATTAGAGATTGATTTTGTGGTTAAATTGTTTAATTTAGTAGACGATTTTAGAATAAATGACAAAGGCTTCATGTCTTTTATTGTGCTGATCGATTTGTAATTATCATTAAATTGTAGAATATTGATTTTTATTTCAAATAAATGCAACAGAATTCATCCTGTTATTCTAAGTTTAAGAGGATCTTTTTTGCGCTTATTTTAAAGTGTTTTTTTTATTGTTTTGCAAACTAATTTATAACTAAGATATTTTTATATATTAGCTTGTTTCATAAAGATTCGAACGATATTAGTTATACAAAGTAGCTCCCTACAAAATTTTAGAAATATCGTCATTTTAATAACTCGCGCGGGACCACCAAGAATGGCCTCCACAGATGCGCGAACCATGCAAAATGGCCGCCACAGTTGAGAGGTTATAGTTCATTCTATTCTTACTATAAATTCAAACAATATATTTGCAATGGAAACTGCTTTATTCATTTCTTTAATATATAATTAACAAGTAATATATTATATTCTATTTTATGTGGCATAATATTCTACACAAATATGATAAATACCTATATCAACTTATATTCAGTTCCATGCAACATCTGAAATCTGCATAACAAAATCCCAAAAACCATTCTTATTCTTTTTTACAAACGCAAAAGTATACATTTTTACCACATATTTAGCTTTTTTATAAATTAAATAATGCAATGAAGCTTTCACAAGGATACCTCATAAATTTCTAATGATTTTATCTGCAAAATATTTGTCATTTCAATATTAGAATAATAGACGAGGCTGCACAAGATAACAGTTTCATAATTTACTTTATATAGTATTACAGTAAATAGATTAAAACTAACAATATTCTAAGAATAAAAACAAACGTACATCCATACTAATATTATAAACGCGAAAGTAACTCTGTCCGTCTGTTACTCAATCACGCCTAAACTACTGAACCAATTTTCATGAAATTTGGTATGGAGATATTTTGATACCCGAGAAAGTACATGCGCTACTTTTTATCCCGGAAAAATGACACAATCCCGTAAATTCCACAGGAACGGGAACTATACATGTTTTTCTCTGACTGCGCAGGCAAAGCCGCGGGTTAAACCTAGTTTTCTATATAACATAGTGGAAACATTGCACAAAATTAAAGCTTTATAGAATTCTATAACAGTAATTTCAATTACTTTGCCAATATTTTATCCAATACATTGGGATCTAATCCTTCCAAAGTAAGTTTCAACTTCACAGCTTGTAACGGTACACCAACTTGGACCATTTTGACAAATCTCAAATATTCTGGATTCACTGGTGTCTCAATCTTTTCTTCTACAACAGGTTCAGGTTCAGGTGGCATAACTTCTGTATTAGAATCTGTTTTATCTTCTGTAGGTGTAGATTCTACTTTCTTTGGTATTTCTACATTATTCACTTCTGGAATGGATGAAAGCTGCAACAGAAAAAGGGTAAAAACTAAACAAAAATTATGTATATCAATAAAATGCAAACAAACACAATATAACATTGCTTTGTTGAATATTTGTGTCTGTATGTATGTTAGTAAGTAAGTAATGTTATTTTCTCTTTCCTTTCTTGTCTTATTTAAAAAAGTAATGTTAGTTATCTATACTAATATTATAAAGCTGAATAGTTTGTTTGTTTGTTTGAACGCGCTAATCTCGGGAACTACTGGTCCGATTTGAAAAATTCTTTGGTGTTAGATAGCCCATTTATCGAGGAAGGCTATGGGCTATCATCATGCTACAACCAACGGGAGAGGAGTCACGGGGGTGAAACTGCGCGGAGCAGCTAGTTATTTACATAAAATATGATTACTTTAGTTTCCAATAAAATCATTGTTGCATCAATTTTCTCTAACTTATCTTCAAATTGCATCAACTTCTCTTCACATTGCTTAGAAAAATTGTTAAGAAATTGAACAGTTGTCACGACAAAATGATTTACAAAAGCGAGGGTTCGTTTTTGTTGTAATGCTGCTATCTGGAATCAAATAGTTTAATTATTGTGGGTCAGTAGTAAAAAAACATGTTTAGACTATGGGTTTAAAAAATAAGGTATCTCGTCTCCGGGTAAGCATGTATACCCCATAACGGGAAAAAGATAAACTTATTTCTAAATATTAGGTTTATAAATCAAGCGACAATATTATATACATACTTTAAATTTATGAATACTTACACTATTATAGTCCAAATTAGCAATTTCTTGATTAATTAGTTTATCCTGCATCTTCAAAAATTCGATTTGAATCTGTTTAATGTATATGTTGTCTACTTTCTCGATGAAATTTAAGATTTTTAGATAAAACACAGAACACTAGTACTCCTAGCTGGTGAAAAATTTACAATTTTTCAATTTTCATCAACAAACACAAAATACAAATAACAATTCAAATTATTTTTGACAATGACTGATGACATTCAACGAAATGTACAGAGGAAATGTATTACGTACCTACACTTGACCTACACGCGGAACTTTATACATACGTATTTCTAATTCTATTATTGCTATTACAAAAAAAAAAGCCAAAAAAAATCGAATTTTTATATTTTAAAAACGTAAAACAAAAGATAAACTGTATTGACTATTGAATAATTTAAAGCAGGTACTATAAGTATATAGGTATTATACATACGCCTAGGTACGCTATCCATACCTACCTACTGTACAATCACAGAAGTCAGAACAATAAAAACCTTATAAAAACAAGCAAACTTTGTTTTTACTTTTCTGTGTGTACATTGTCCTTTCATTGTCATTCAGTTTCCATATGTTTTTTGTTGTCTACGTAGGTACCTAGCATATTCCGCAATCTGTGATGTCCTCAGAGGTGATGTCGGTAGTCTGACACTTGACAGACGTCTCACGTCAGACGACAGTCTGACTGACACTTCATTATTTACAAATTACAAGCACACAGTTTTTGTCTTGTATTCATTAATTTCTAAGTTCTAGCAGCGAAATGATACATATTTCATGAATTTTCATTTATTGTAATCTTTTTTACATTTTACGCTTTGAACTCCAAAGAAAGATATGGCGGGAGAAGTCGTTGTTGATGCTTTACCCTACATTGACCAGGGTTATGATGATCCGGGAGTTAGGGAAGCGGTAAGTACACACATAATAAGAGCTATTCATATATTTTACTTTAGAAATTAAATACAATTACATTCGATTTAAATAGGCCCTGGCAATGGTGGAGGAGGAGTGTCGAAGATACAGACCTACAAAGAACTATCTTGAAAATGCAGGCCCCGAACCAAGCACAGCGTTCGAAACACCGGCTCTGCAGAGAGAAATGGAACGTGTGCAGCAGAGATTACCCATGGAGCCTTTGTCAATGAAAAGGTATTTTGGAATATAAAACAAATTTTGACCAGGAATTTAATTCAGCCACATATACAATGTGGGGATGTAATATTATGCTGATTTAAACAACCCTCATTTGTAATCAAAATGAATAGATATAAATCTAAACTTATATGAAAAGAAAACTAATTTCTACATTTACTGCATACAAATTATATTTTAATTATGTAGACATTATTGTTGACCTTCACACATACATCATCATAATCTATAAATAATTTAATATGCAACATTTTCAGATATGAACTGCCACCACCTCCAGCAGGGAGACTCGGAGAACCTGCCGCATGGACAGAGGCAGTGGACAACTCTCACGCGCAGCTTTCCCACCAGGCCATCAGGGTGCTGAATTTGGAGTTGCAGCTCCAATACAGTTCAGAGGCTTGGCGGTCATACCTCAATGTACTGCAAGCACTTGTTGAGCGATCACAGAATGTGCATACGCAGTTGAGGTTGGTAGAAGTTATTTTATCCAAATTGTTTTAATAATAAATACTAGAGTAAAGTAGTTTTTAAACTACATTACAAAATGAATAGAAGTCCTAACAAACACTTAATTTTTGATAATGATAATATACTGTATAGCATTTTTATATCTGATGCAAATTTCTTTTTTCAAAGTATCAGCTTGTCAATTATTCCTAACTATTCTTATTGATGAATTTAATATTATGATTATGACTTTGAAACTTGTGACAAAGAATCTACCAGATTGCGAAACCCTCTTTAGTTAAACTGTAGTCATTGTTGCAACTTTTATGTATTTTGCATACTATGTGTCACCTTTTTATCGTTGTTTAATTTTCACACCTTTTTGATAAGGAAACAAATAGCTGCAGTGAACTGGGAGCGCAAACGCTCGCAGACCGCCAGCGGCGCGAGGTTACGGGCGCTTCGTCGCCGCTGGGCACAGCTTGTGTCAGACAACTATAGGCTTGAGAGAGCTATCATGCAGCTTGAGATACAGTTGGAGAAGGTATGTTGAAAAAAAAAACAAAAAAAAAAATGTTTTTTTTTAGAAATTGTCTGTGGCCAATGAATAAGGGTCAATTCTTTAGCTTACTTTGATGGATGTTTTAACTTTAGTATGAAATCTGGTTGACTGGATTTGCATAAAATTAAATGTAGGTAGGGAGATAATGTGACTATTATTATTATTAAAGGCAACTTTAGTAACCAATGTAGCTTATTTGACCATGTAAATGATAATGAAAAGTTTTTTTTTAAGTTTAGGATAAATAAACACATTGATTTATTTTCCAGGCAAAGGGTCAAGCCACAAGTGATAATGAGGCACCAGATATGGACATGGAAGCCATGAAGAATTTACCTGACAAACTTAATTCTGAAACGGAGAAAGAAGTGCAGAAGAAAATTGAAGACATGTTTGCTGATTAATTATTTAGCTCTCATTATTTGCTATAAGTTAAATAGGATTTAATTAAATACATTTGTGAATAATTGGTATTTTATTTGACATGAAAAAGACATTGTATAATTACATTCATAACTTTATTTATCTGTGTATATGTAACTATTATATACCAATATGTATACACGGGTGGATAATAAATATTACTGTTTAGAGTTATAAATATTAAATTTATAGTTATAAATATATATTTATTACCCACCCGTGCTAAAATTTCAGGATTACCCATAGAAAAAACGTTTTTTTATGTAGTTGACACAAATATTATTCCCATTTACCTCTACATCTACATATAATAACACATTTATAAGCATTTAACTATTGGTACCACAGATTGGTACGAAATATACCGCTAAATAACTCAAGAACGACTGATCGGTTTTGAATCATTGAATGATGCATGGCACAGCATGGTGGATGCATGTTTCGGTAATTTTTTTCGTGTTTTTTTCTGAAGCCTGAATTTCTATAAACCATAGACGACATGTATTTGCATTTTGCAACCATCTCTATTTGCTTGGAATGAAGCGTCACTGTTTTTTGCGATTGTCATTTGTCATTAGCTGTCAAGTTTATTTTCATAATAAATTTGAAAATGGCGGACGATGCATCGAGCAGCAGCGCTTGTACCGGCAATTTAGTTGATAATTCAATAAATCAAGATGAACTTATTATGAAACAACAACGCGAAATTGAGAAAGAGGTATCTGTAACAATTACACTAAATACAATGTCAATTATCTTTCATGGGAAAGGGAAAATAAAATTTTTGTTACGTCGTGTTTGTTTGTTTTGCAGATATCGGAATCTATACCTCTGGTCGGTGAACTCGAAGAGCTGTCGTCTTTAGAAAAAGAATACAATGAAGATCCTATTTATCTATTGAAAATAAAAGATCTAGCTTCTAAATACAAATGTTTCAGAAGAACTCGGCCCGATGGTAACTGTTTTTTTCGGGCCTTTTCGTATGCCTATTTAGAACATCTTCTAAAAGATAAGGAAGAATATGAGAAATTTCATGAAATAGCTAAGAATTCAAAGGACAATCTAGTCGCTTTAGGGTTTCCGCAGTTTACTGTTGAAGATTTTTATGAAACGGTAAGTCATTCCTTGGAGGTTATGTTTTGTTTGTGTCATCATAATATTATTATTATTGTTCTTAAGATTGTTCTAATTTTTTTGTTCGCATTCTGTATCGCATTCGCAACCCTTAATTGGCAGAAAAAAAAACACTTAGCAGCTTCATTTGTAAATTTAAACTACAAAGGCTTTGTTTGGTCGAATATCTTTTTTCTATCAATGATTTGCATATGATATTGGTTTTGTCCAGTTTTACCACAGATAGTATTTTTGTACCATAGATAAAAATATTTAGCTTTCAAATTAAATATAAACTTGAGGCTTATCTAATTGTATCCATACCTTATTAGCATGTTGGTCAACAGTACAATGTACTATGGTTTCATTTAGTCATATAATTATTATTATTAGCTGATATATTTTGTAGTTATTGTACTTTATAGAAACTTAATTAATTTTTAATTTTGTATGTTAAATTTTCATAAAACATACATAGCTAATTTCAACTGTCACTACTACACTTTAACACATTTATATTTTTCACTGAAGATAAATGCAGATAGCACTAAATGTTTTGCTATTAAGGTTGGAGATTGTTCTCCTTGCTACCTTTTTTATAGACATTGTGTTGTTAATTTATGTTCATTTTCAGTAGGTGTTTCTTAATTATTATGTAATGGATGTCTGGCGGGTCACGAGTGGCTGAGTTGGTCAGGCATCCGCCCCGGAATGGCGCGAAAGGATGCGGGTTCGAGTCCCGCCTCGTGATCGAATTTTTTCTAATCTTTACATAATATAAATTTATAAATTTATATTATGTAAAACTTCCAGTTTATGGAAGTGGTGCAAAGAGTGGGCGAGCAAGCCGGCGGCAGCGCGGAGGACGCAGACAGCATCAGATCGGAGCTGCACGACAAGTTCAACAAGCAGGGATACTCGGATTATATTGTAGTGTACTTGCGGCTCATCACCTCTGGCCAGCTCCAGACGCAGCAGGAGTTCTACCAGAACTTTATCGAGGGACCCCGCACTGTGACTGAATTTTGTAGACAGGTAAGAACTTTGTTAAACTAGAAACAAAATTTGTTTTTTTACAGAATTGGCATTTAATATTGCAAGTTAAATCATTACTTCTTTGATGTATGATTTCATGTTATTTAAAACTGTTTATTACTCAACTTGTTTCACCCCCATAGCTCCACCCCTGTTGGTCATAGTGGGATAATATGTAGCCTATAACCTTCCTTGATAAATGGGCTATCTAACACCGAAATAATTTTTCAAATCGGATCAGTAGTTTTTGAGATAAGCGCGCTCAAACAAACAAACTCTTCAGCTTTAGTATAGATTTGTTGATTGTCATTAACTTGATAAGTCTGATTTCTCATGTTAATTGTTTTTTTCTGAAGTGTCTTTTAGCTTTTGAGACTACCAGTAATTGATTTCTCACAAATCTCTAGGTTAATAAAAAGTAGTTAATATTTTATAACATTGTTATTATATTTATTCAAGGAGGTAGAGCCAATGTATAAAGAGTCGGACCACATTCATATAATAGCGCTCAGCAATGCACTGAATGTTGGTGTGCGAGTTAAGTACATGGACCGGGGCGAAGGGAGTCAGGTATTTTGTTAAATTTATGTTTCAGTGCATTTTACTCAATGTAATGTATGTTCAGTTTTTCTGTAAGGAGTCATTGTACAATGATATTAAAATGTTTAAAATAAGTTTTCTTTTAGTAGTGTTTTTCATTAAAAAAATTTTAACGTGGTATTATTGAAAAAAATATTTAATAGTTATCATCCATTCTACACCTTATATTGTTATATTTAAAGGACATAGACAATCATTCTGTTATGTATGTATTCTCATTATAGTCGAGCCAATTTAATAGGCAACATTTGACGTCTATCAATTTTATCTTCGAAGAGAGGTAACCTGCTTAAAAACATCGATTAAAGTGTATTAATCGATACGGATTTGAAACATTTATCAATCGAATTTATTAATTTATGATGATTTTTATTCACAAGTAATCAATGCATTCGATTCTAGATGTCAGATTTCGATTTTTAGAGTAACGTCTCTAGTATTTAAAAAGAAAAAAGGTTTATTGCCACAAAATTGTAGCGACGTCAGTTCTTCAATTCAGAAATTGTTTATTATGTTTAGGATGGTTTATCAGTAAAATGAAATCTTAAAATTACTTGTATCGGTCATTATTATTATAAATATGTAATCGTAATTGAAAAAAGTTAAGCAAATGTGTAGTTCTAACAAAACGAAATATCATGTTATTCTATGTCGTCATTACTAGGTTACGTTGTTGAATTTTGTTGAACTGTCAAATGTTGCCTATTAAAATGGCTCTACTATAATCTTTATATATAAAAATGAATCGCAAAATGTGTTGGTAAGCGCATAACTCAAGAACGGCTGAACCGATTTCGATAATTCTTTTTTTATTATATTCCTTGAAGTACGAGGATGGTTCTTATGTAGAGAAAACGTAAACATGTACCACGGGCGAAGCCGGGGCGGACCGCTAGTAATAATTAATTCTTAATTTAAATCATGTCACAAGAAAATTATATTTCTTTTATGAAACTTGTTTCTTATGTAATAGCCTTGATAAAATCTCAGTTTAAGTTATCCAATAAACTCAGTCATGTTAAATTGTTTTTAATGTGATTTACTATGAACCCATATAAATTGTACATATTAATTTAAGCGGATATCACGGTCAAATGGAAATCTATAGACATTTTAAGTTTATAAAAAATGTACAAAATACTTGATTCCATATACAAATTCATTCAATGGCAGTAAGAAATTCGGTAGATAAAGTTAGTTTGCCTTTAATGTCCGAAATTAGTTCCCTTTCCATCCCTCTACCAACGCAAATAAATGTCAAATTACTTTAGCTGATACGTCGATAGCTAAGGGCCATATCACACTAGCGGATTGCGAGCGTCTTCAAAGGAGAGCGGGTGCGCAGCGAACACGTCGCGGAAGCGCAACGATTTCGCTGCGAATAGAAGCGTCGACGCCGTTTTGCATACACTCGAACAAAAGCCAGCCCTTCCGCCTTGCCTAACTTCCATTCAATATTTCCATCGTTTCTGTAGCACTCAATTTTTTAACCGTACTGTGAAAATGCACTTACTTAACTAAAGATGTAATAACAACTGGAGTTGTTGAAAAAGGTGCTATAAAATTACATTCCAAAAGTATGTAACGATTGACCAGTATAACAACCTCCACAACAACATCCATACTTCCATACTTATATTATAAATGCGAAAGTGACTCTGTCTGTCTGTTACTCAATCACGCCTAAACTACTGAACCAATTTTCATGAAATTTGGTATAGAGATATTTTGATACCCGAGAAAGGACATAGGCTACTTTTTCCCGGGAAAAAGACGCAATCCTGGAAATCCCTCGGGAACGGGAACTATGCGGGTTTTTCTTTGAGCGCGCGGGCGTAGCCGCGGGCGGAAACCTATTATGTTATAAAGAGATTTTGTGAACCTTATTATGAGCAAAGTGATAGTGAGTCGCTGGTTGCTTGATAAAATTTTCTATTCACTGCTATTTATCTAATAATAAGATAGCCCTGTTTTAGTTAAGGAGCTTTAACATTTATTTCACTAATGAACTTTCTTAACGAGCAATTAAGTTATCAGATTGCACTTCGACCGAGATTTAATAGATTAAACAATACCCTAAATATTAACATGTTATGAAACTCTTAAAAAATAATGATCTCATAATTATTATACTATCACAAGTTATAAGTAACAACCAGCACGGATTTCATTTTGTTAAGGGGCCTTAGTAGGTGAACACGGCAAAATGGACTGTTTTCTATGAGCTATAATTGAAAATATTGAAGTTTTTTCGCACTGGAATTTCTAATATGTATTACAGAACGTAAGTGTGATGGGAAGACTGTTTCCAAAACACGATTGGAAAAATTTTGCTCCATAAAAAAAAATCCTGAAGTTACCTCTAAAATATTATATAAATGCTCATTACAACCGTATTTTACGATAATAATTCGTATAAAATCACGAATACATAGGTATTTACCTTGTCGATTTCGTGACTGTTTTAGATTTAGAAAATACTAAATATTTTCATTCACTTTTTGATAAAAATGTGAATGGCGCTTACGATTTTCAGTGTCGAGCACGTTGATTCCATACTAAACGCGGACCCCCTCACCGCTTACCTCAGGCCCGAATAGCTGAATTTTCGCTGACCGCCTAACCCCCCTTAATGAGTGTACATGACTGAGACGTAAACGTTGCGCATCTGACACGCGTCCGCAACGAATTCGCTGCGCAACCGCGGCGTGTTCGTTGTGCGCCCGCAACGTATTCGATGCGCACCCGCACCGCTTTAAAAACGCTCGCAATCCGCTAGTGTGTTATCGCCCTAAGGTATATCTTATCTGCCTGTTCATATACAGAGATAGGTAGGCGGTACCGCGATTTCGTCTCTGAGGTATATCTGGATGATTTTTTTATTATATTTTCGCCATTAAATATTTATCATTTTCGATGCAGGCTATATTTTTTATAGAGGCTCATCTATATTTAAAATACTTTTATGATACATTCACGCAATAAATATGTGAAGCATTTTGTATTTCATCATAAACAACTCTCAGGTCAATAGCAATCGTATTGCATTCATTATATTATATATTTGGTGTGTATAAATATATAGTGCCTTTTTTAATATTGTATTTGCTTACAGGTAATAGCGCACGACTTCCCGGAGGGCTCGAAGCCGCTCGTGCACCTCCTCTATAGACCGGGCCACTACGACATTCTGTACGCGTGATTGCGTTATTTTGCTAATAATAAACTTAATTCTATTTCTATCGTGTTTTATTTCGTTTTAACACCTAGTTAACATCCAATAACTTATTAATAAAATTGCACATTTATATACTTAACACAAAACATTCATGAGTTGTTTGTTATTATTACACGCTTTATATTAGCTTCACCTGTATGTTTGTATGTTTGTAACCGACTTCTTTGGGCGCGATTTTGACCCACTTTAAACGGCCAGATTTCGTTCAAACTTTGTAGATTTATTGAGGACCGATGACAATACACTAATTTGATAAAATTTCCTATTTTTTAGTTCGGTTTTCTATAAAAAGCGTGTTTTTTAGTTTTTTTAAACTATTATTATTTTTATATCATAGCGGGGACTGAGCTAGTGATTCGCTAGTAAGCGATCAACACCGCCTATGAAAATTTGCACACATAAATTTTTCGTTTGTGTAATTAACTAATTGAGTAGGTACTGAAAGATTTTCATGATTGTTCCATTGGAAGATACAGTTCTTTATAGACAAACTATAGGCAGTAGAGGAGACCATACCTAATCTAAATAATATGAAAAATGAAGCTGTAGAGTTGAATTTATATTTTTTGGTTTTTATGGCATTCAAATGCTTTATAAATATAAATTTATAAAGAATAGAAAAAATTCGATTACGAGGCGGGACTCGAACCCGCATCCTTCGAACAAAAAGGTCGTGTTCCATCGTTACAATATTGTATTCACTGAAAAGTGCTTCATATTGGTTGAGATGGTTGTTAAATCATCACAATAGATGGCGCGCGGTGTGTCCCTTAAGACACATAAAAACTGAAAGAGTAGAATAAATTCGATTGCTCAGGCGGGTCACGAGTGGCTGAGTTGGTTAGGCATCCGCCCCGGAATGGCGCGAAGGATGCGTGTTCGAGTCCCGCCTCGTGATCGAATTTTTTCTATTCTTTATAAATTTATAGCTGTAGAGTTTGTTTGAAAGCGCTAAACTCAGAAACTATAGGACCGATTTCATATTCACAATAATTGGATAGGTACGTAACCCCCGAGAGTATATACTTTCCAGTTTCCTCTATGCACCCGAGTGCTACAAGCACCACGGGTGAAGCCAAAGCCACACCGCTAGTGTAAATATGGATTTATTCGATTACTAGCGGTCCGCCCCGGCTTCGACCGTGGTACATGTTTACGTTTTCTCTCCATAAGAACCATCCTTGTACTTCAAGGAATATAATAAAAAAAGAATTATCGAAATCGGTTCAGCCGTTCTCGAGTTATGCGCTTACCAACACATTTTGCGATTGTTTTTATATTACTTACTAGCTGTTGCCCGCGACTTCGTCCGCGATTAGGTCGTTTTTCGTCATTCGTTGTTTAAAAAAAATACGTGACACTTTATTTTAAAATTTTCTTAATTATTGTCTGTTATAAAATTTAACTACATTAAAATTGAACACTCTGATAAGAAAATCTTAAAATCTGAAGAAAACATGAATGTGGTTTAAATTCTACATTACCACAGAATACATAATAGTAGCTAAACGCTACAGAACGGACACTCTCCGCCTCCCGCCAAAATTAAACACTTACCTCACCCCGCACGATCAGACATGTTATGGTACCCATTTCCCCGCAAGGACGATACCAACGACGTCTTTAGACGAAACGCAACGAAGATTGACAACATTAATCAAATTGACTTAAAGCAATTTTATTATTTTGGATTTGTGATTATCGTTTTTCGTAGAAAATGGTTAGATATTGTGCTGTTTACGGATGTATTTCATCAGAAAAACGCGAATTTTTTTTTACGCTAGTCACAAATGTGCCAACCATAAAGAGTTTACACACACATTTACAGTCTCTACAGTGTGACTGTCAAAACTATAATTTTGTATGGAGTGTCCGGGGTGTGACATTACTTAGTATCAAATAATAATCTAAATTAAATGTAGATTAACAGTTTGAGCACACCATTATAGAATATGTACCTAAGTATTAAATTACGTTAGTTTACATAGTAACTTTACTAAAAACACGATGACTATCTTTCGCGCTCGATACCACAAACTAAGCATGTTTGTGGTACGTGGCCCGCGTCACTTGACCCCCATCTGGATCCATGATGATGATTCCATCCTGAAGATGATTCTGAAGATGATTCAGAAGATGATTCTGAAGATGATCCAGGATGATTCCATCCTGAAGATGATTTCTTTTGCCTGGAAGAAATCACCGTCGCCTAACAAATATAATGTGTTTTCTTATAAAACCGTTACATAATTTATTTTATCTACTTAAATAATGAAAATGATATATTTATAAAATATAAAACATATTATTTAAAATGATTAAAAATAAATAAATGAAGCAACTACGATTCAAAGAAAACATCTTTTTCAGTGTGAAAATGCTCTAAGCAATCCTGGATGATGAACTGTATATCATGTACCTACTCTGATCCCAGTACGGTCGGTACGTCGATAGCCATAACGATAAATATTATAATCAGATAACCGCAAAGTCAAAATAAAAACATTACTTGTAAAGTTGTGAGTGCAAAATTTACGTTTCATTTGGCAATAACATTTTTTTCGGTACTAAAACGTAGTAGTTTGATATGTGGTTGGCTGCCCCTCCTCTCCTTCCTGAAAAATATCCTCCAAAATTTCCCGAGATACTTCCAATGATTGAACCATTGGACGTTGGACATTAACTTCAGTCAAAAATTGACGAAGCGGATGATTACTAATTTCCACTTAATCCTCGCTGCTACTGTCTTTATCATCAAATCATCAATTTTCAAGTGGTGTAGTAAAAATATCAGCAGAAATCGTCTTCCAAAGGCGATATAATTTTATTAGCATTGAATAAAAAAATCAAAAGTTAACTGTAAATCTATAAAAAAAGCTACTTACAAATAAAATTTTATCAAAAACTTCTGTTCCCAATGCACCTCAAAATAATAAAAGAATCATTCATTTCATTTCATTTCAATAAATACCTGTAAGTAACAACTTACCTTTTGTGGGAACGCATGATGGTGAAAATTCACAAAACACGAAGATTGCATTTGATATTTTTGGTTTTATGGCATTCAATTGCTTTATAAATATCACTACATAGTATAAAACAAAGTCGCTTTCTCTGTCCCTATGTCCCTTTGTATGCTTAAATCTTTAAAACTTCGCAACAGATTTTGATGCGGTTTTTTAATAGATAGACTGATTCAAGAGGAAGGTTTTAGTATATAATTTATTAGGTTTTAGACAAAGTGGACGAAGCTTTAAAACTTCGCAACAGATTTTGATGCGGTTTTTTTAATAGATAAGACTGATTCAAGAGGAAGGTTTTAGTATATAAATTATTAGGTTTTAGACAAAGCGGACGAAGCCGCGGGCGGTAAGCTAGTAAATTTATAAAACACGAATATTTTTAAAATTGTAACTAATGAACACAACAATATATTATTATACTCTTTGGAACACAATCATTAGATTAACTGTAGATAATGGTGTCTATTTTTACTTAAAATAATAAACATCTACCCTCACTTAAAAAAAATAAATAACATAATTATTACATTTAAATTATTAATTTTTAACATTGTGTTCAGTAGTGTTAACATGTAAATTGATTTGATTTTTACGAAATCTCATAGATGGCGCTGTTACAAAATTAACATTATACAACTTACATTCTTTAAACTATATTTCTCTTCCCAAGTTACTTAAATGGCATAATTTTTATAGTGTCAATCTAGATATTGTCAAACAACATTTATATATGCGTCATTTGATTATTAATTTCCAATAGTTAACGTGTAAATTGATTTGATTTTTATAACATTTAATAGATGGCGCTGTTTCTAATTTGTCTTTATACTACTAAATTCATTAAACTGTTTCTCTGCCCAAATTACGTAAATGACATAGTTTTTATTTTGTAAAGCTAGATAATAGCATGGCTTACTCGAAACCAACATTTAAACATGAGTCTTTAGATTGTACGCTGTCGTAGTACACGGAATATGTAAGAAAAATAAAGGTTCACAGCTCCTCCCCCGTAGATGATAGCTTGATAATATGTAGCCTATAGCCTCACCCGACCTGTTAGTAATATTCATGCAAAATTTGAAGTCAATCTATGCAGTACTTTTCGAGATTAGCTCGGACAAACATACAGACAAACAGACAAACAGACAAACAGACAAACAGACAAACAGACAAAAATTCTAAAAACTATGTTTTTGGCTTCTATATCGATTATAGATCACGGCCCAGGTATTCTTTTAAAAAAATATTCAATGTACAGTTTTGACTTTCCTACGATTTTATTATATGTATAGATAAGATTTATCAGATACATGGCATGGAACTAATAATAATTGAAAACAAAGACCGATTGATTCAACAAGGCACGTTAGACCCTACCGAAATTAAAAAAAAAGATGGTGATGTAACTCGATTCTTTGGCATGTAGAAATTGGTGTATTTTTTCGTTATTCTTAAATTATTCCATATAAAGTTTCGTGAGAATATCTAGACATCGATGTAAAATGATTCGTATTCACTGCCCTATATTATAGTCGAGCCAATTTAATAGGCAACATTTGACGTCTATCAATTTTATCTTCGAAGAGAGGTAACCTGCTTAAAAACATCGATTAAAGTGTATTAATCGATACGGATTTGAAACATTTGTCAATCGAATTTATTAATTTATGATGATTTTTATTCACAAGTAATCAATGCATTCGATTCTAGATGTCAGATTTCGATTTTTAGAGTAACGTCTCTAGTATTTAAAAAGAAAAAAGGTTTATTGACACAAAATTGTAGCGACGTCAGTTCTTCAATTCAGAAATTGTTTATTATGTTAAGGATGGTTTATCAGTAAAATGAAATCTTAAAATTACTCGTATCGGTCATTATTATTATAAATATGTAATCGTAAGAGCGTTTTCACATTGTCCGGTCCGATATCGGATATCGGGCGCCGATAGCCGATATCCGATATCGGAGGCTAAGTAAAATGTATGATTTAGGTACCTGTCTTTCACATTGTCCGGTCCGATATCGGATATCGGAGCCAACACCGATATTCCCGTGAACTATCGGACGATAATGTTCAGTGTTACCAACTCAATTTTCGAAAAGGTAGTATACCAACAGCAAAAAAAGCACTAGTTTGTGAATTTTCAGTCATTTCTAGGCGCTAAATGTAAAAAAAAAATCCTTTCATTTACTTTAAACCTTTTTATTAAGAAAACATTCATTTAAGTATTTAAAGGCATTAAAAATACTATTTTTACGGGAGCTATTTTAATACCGTCCTATAATATACGGCAATTGGCTGAACTGAAGTAAACAAAAATATATTGCGTTCTTAAATTCAACCGTATCTTCGAAATATTAGTGTCTTTTATCTTTATTTACTCATTCTGCCTCGCTCCTCCTCCTACTTGGACTACTGTTGTGCTGTAAGCTGTTTATTGTATTGTTGTCATTGAGTCACAGATTTAGTGCTTTGTTTTAGCGCCGATATCAAACCTGTATAATAAATAGCACATCTAAATAATATTAAGTAATTATAATTAATAATATCAAATCTTTTTTATATTTTACTTTTCCAGCTGTTTTTGAAGTCGGTTTCTTTTTTGTAGTTATTTTTACTGTATGTACAACTACGATCTATCAGTTGAATTTTTTTAAATCAAACCCTTTTTATTGAAAAGAAAATTTACAATACGGCAATTTTGTTTAGTTTTCTCTAAAATTTCAGAATTAGAATGCGGTGACCTTACATTTTGTCAAGAACGCGCGGCGACTTTTGAGCTTGTTTGGCTTGTTTACTATTTTGGTTGTCATGGCTCATATGGCTATATTATTATTAGTCTGTGGTACTACGTAGATAATTTACTGTTCTGTGGTAGATAACTACTACTTGCTCTGTGGTACCTATATCTTTTTTTACGTCTCAAATATAATAAATACAGCAAATAAAGTTTTTGATTATAGTTTGCCATGATGACCAGTGTTGCTAGACCTTATGATTTTTCGGGTGATCTACTGATTTTTCAAATAGCTTGCTAGCTTGGAAAGAAAGGGGTAGTTATAATATTTGTTAAATACTACCCAGAATATTTTAAGAAAGGAAAAGTAAATTTGCATATTATGTTAACGAGGTATCAAAATATACTGCACTTTCCAACAGGTACAATAAATCAACAAAAATAGTATGACATATTTTAGAAGAAACTGACGAAATAGTTAATGGAGAAACAATTTTATGACATTCAAGAATTTATTACATTGCGGAATCTGTGACAACGAAGAATTAGTTTAGTTTAATTTATTTCGTTAAATATTTGCACACCCAGATAATAGGTAGAATGATGTACATTCTACCTATTATTTATAGGTATAATATATATATTATTATTAGCACTATAAAATTGTAATAACAGCACCTGCATTTGTAAATGTAATTTGAATTTATATTTGCCAGTTTCGTCGCTTTAATACTGAGTTGAATTTTATTTTATTTTATTTGTTTATGAACATAACAGTCGTACATGATTTAATATAAAAAAGTTCTAAAATTCACTACGACCACACAACATGTTCTATTATTAAAAAAAGAAAAACAGCATATAAAAAAACAAGCCTCACAATGAAATTGAATATTGAAACTAGATTCTGACTCTGCAGAGGGTACAAATCCAAACTCCGCAGTCAGCAGATTAAACCGGTTTGAAAAACATAGTTTATTTATTACTATTTATTTTATTTAAAATAAAGTTTATTTTTTGTAACATAAATGCATCCACTGTTTTTTGTTTAATTCTCCATATATAGCTACTTTTCCAGTTTCTGGCAACACTCATGATATCGGGACGATATTATCGGATAATGTAAAAGGGCAAATTGTGTCCGATATCGGATATCGGCTATCGGCTTCCGATATCCGATATCGGACCGGACAATGTGAAAACGCTCTAATTGAAAAAAGTTAAGCAAATGTGCAGTTCTAACAAAATGAAATATCATGTTATGTCGTCGTTACTAGGTTACGTTGTTGAATTTTGTTGAACTGTCAAATGTTGCCTATTAAAATGGCTCTACTATAAGATATAGGATAAGAAAACTGTTTCACTGGTATTTTCTTCTAGCTAAGTTAAATTGGAAAACAGCTACAGCTCTAAGAGCTCATAAAAATGGGTTACAACGAAGAAGATATGAATTAATTAATAAATTATGCGGAAAATAAAAAACCTTAAGTCAGAAAAAACATTATATTTAAAATGAAATATTTAAAATTATAATGCCAATAACTGTTGCATGCTATATCTAATGACATTATTATCAAAATGTAAAATGATTAAAAGCTTATCTGCAAAAATAAACGCCATCAGGCCGCCTTTTGGGCTTCATTCCTGCAAAGAATGCCTTGACATCTTCCTCTGTTACTATTTTCCTCCTTTCCTTAAAGCTTTTTAGGAAATCTAGGAATTTATCCCGCATTATATTGTACTCGGTCAAAACATTAATTTGTTGGATCCTGTCCAAAGAAGACAATGCTTGCAGACCCTTTTCGTATTGTGACGCCGGTTTCCCGTTAGTTTTTTCTTTACCTAAATTCTCATAAGCTGTTACAGTATCTTCAGGATCAATTAAAAACAATACTGATAAGTCTTTGTACATAGACAGACACTCATTACAAGTGCATAGTTTTTGTCTAAATTGTGATGGCCAGAATGTAGCACCCTCATATCTTCTGCTTACATTTGGTCTATTACATTGAATGGCGTCTACTTTTCGTTTTTTAGTTTCAGCATCTTCTGTTTCTTCAGTAGACAGCTTTCTTTTAATATCAGGTTTTTCACTTGAAGTTTCAACAGGAACTGTATCTGTGGAATTTTCTTTTTCATCATTTTCTTCTTTCATACTCGTATCATTAGTAACAGTGTTCTCTGGATTAGTTTCATTAATACTGTTAACTTCTGTTGATAATTTTTCATCTTCTTTATTTGATTCACATTCAATACTATTTATTTCAGTCTTTGTTTTATCATCTTCTGTTGTACCATTTTTCTCATTTTCACTTGTTTGACCTTCAGTTTCTGCAGATATAGATAATTTCGTATCATCTGCTGTGGTATCCATTGGAGCACTTTCAGCAGGTGTTACTGTCTCTTTTGTTTTATCTTCTTCTTGTTTGTTATCTTCTAGTGGTTTGTCAATATTTTCTGCTAGTGATTCCTCGTTCTTTTCTTTTTCCATAGAGCCTTCCGTATTAACACTATCCTCAGAAGCTTTACTTTCATCAGTTTTCTCCTCTTGAACTTTTTCATCTGGATCAGCAAGAAGCCTATCTTCTTCCATTTTTTCTAATTCTTCTGCTGTGGCTGAACTTTCTTTCTTTTCTTCTTCTAACTTCGCTTGATTACTTTCTAATGTAGTTGTATCTTGATTTGTAGCATCATTAATGGGTGTTTCTGTATTTTCATCGTCTTTAATATTGTCTTTTGATGATGCAGTACTATCATCATCAATTGGTTTTTTATTTTCTTCCTCAATTTTGGAATCCAATTTTTCATCATTCTCATTTTCACTAGGTGTAGGTTTGTCAGGTATCTCTGATATTGTGCTCACATTTTCTGTTTCTGGAATATTGGTTTTAGAGATATCTTCACTATCATTTGATTCTGTAATTTCTTCTACCTTGTTGTCTGTAATTGGATTTTCATCAAGCTTTGATTCTTCATTTTTGACTGTTTCTGCTTCTGGAATGGTATCTTTGGATTGATCATTTTCATCCATTTTTGCTTTACTACTATCTGTTGGATTTGAATTACAATCCTTACTTTCATTTTCTTTGTCAATACTCTTATTAGCAACACTATCTTCTGATGAGTCTACAATTTCTTTCAAAGCATTTATATGGCTATCAATATTTTCTACACTGCTGTTTTTATTTTCTGTATTATCAGTACTGTTTTCTACCTTAGGAGATTCTGTAGGCACATTATCCTTCTTTTCAGTATCAACTTTCTCATCATCTTTGGCTTCAATTGAAATGTTTTCAGTACTTGGTTCCTCATTATTAGTATCCATTGGCACTTCAGATTCTATTTGTGGCATTTTAACATTATTCTCTGTACCCTCATTCACTTCACTATCACTTTCTTTGGGAGGATCTACATCTATTTTACTTTCATTAATTTCTGACGCTTCAGCATCAATATTGGTTTTGTCTACTTCACTTACAGTTGTATCAATTGTTTCATTATTTGCTGTGCCATTACATAGCTCAATCTTATCATCACTAGTATTCATAACATCTATAAAATCATTTTCTGTATTGAGAGCAAGGCCAGTGTAATCATGTAAGAATTCATTTCTGCCCATACATTCTTTACAAATCATTTCTGCATACTGCGCAGTGGGGACAGTGGCTTCAAGGTGCGCTGCATGCAGCCAATCTTCACAAATAATGCATTGTATCATTTCATCTTCTTCTGTCGCCTCTGGGTCTGGATAAGGCCTATGACAGACACAGTACAGGCCTGAAAAGTTTTGATTGTAACTATTTTCTTCATTGAGATCAGTTTTTTCAGATGTGAACTGGCAAGGATTTGAGTTGAATTTTGGATTGCCACAGTCACAGCGGAAGTTACGTTTTGTGTACAACTCAATGAGCTCATGGTTTTCATGGCATGATAAACTGCAAGCCAGGCAGACACCAGCTCGCTTAGTAGGATCTTCCTTGGCTTCTGAGCAGCAGGTCAAGCAAGCATATATTGCCTGCCGCTTTATGTAGCCCTGCAAGAACAATAGTATAATTTTAAACTGATGAAGGTGACTTTCATTTTTGGAAATTCTCTTTTACATTTATAAATTTATAAACTAAAACATAAGAAAGGAGCTTTACAAATTTTGCTTTAGTTTTAAATTAATGTAAAAGTTAGAGTTCATTTTGGAGAAGAAAGTGAGGTTAATTCATTTTGTATGCAAAAGTATGGACAGAATCCTTTAATATTCTTTGAACAAAAGTGAAGTGGAGTAGAAGAATCAATTAGGTATTTGTTAAATAAAAAATATTTAAATGTTAGCAGCATAACTCTTCCATTCATTTGTTTTTTTCAGACAAAGGAAATTTGAGCAAAGTTAACCAAGGTTGGTTCTAATTAGAGAATGTATCATTGACTATATTAATTTTAAACTTATCATACACATTGATTATTTTTAGTAATGTTATTCAACTATGAAAATTCTAATGATAGCTTAGTATTTACAATCAAGACAGTGTAGAGTTAATATAGGTAGCATACCTAACAAAAATGCTTATTTCGTTAAGAAAACTACCTACCTATCTTTGTTGAATTGAATAATAATAAAAAAATCTGGCTTAATTCACATAGCACCATCCAACATTGTGTTTACTACCTAAATTAAATACCTTTTTTTAATTACATATTATTATACCTACATGTTATAGCACCTTAGACACAACATGATTTTGTTATGAAGAAATCAAATCCAGGACCTTCTGCGTAGGAGGCAATGTTACTTTCTATCAGGCCTGTTATTGTTATTATAATTATTTACCTAATAAATCACATGAACGTTAGCACATCACTACTACTCCTCATTAAAAGTAGGTATAATTATACGAGTATAATGATTGGCCCTGCCAATCGCCTTAAAAGTACAATAATTGGCCCTGCCAAAATTTGGATGCAGACTCACTATCACCATAATATGGCTTTTTATGAATAGAACTTTTAATGCACGTCATAAAAAGTCCAAAATCTAACATGGATAATTGTTAAACCGTTATCTATTCATTGGCCCCCGTGCCAAAAAACTGTACTCTCATACAAAACATGGCTCATAGTCATTGGCACCCCAAGAACTCAATAATGAACAGATTTTTATGACAAATTTTGCTTTAAAACCGTAATATAATAACTCATTAACAAGTACAAACATCACACCAATCATTTATTAATCTAGTAACAAAGAAAAACAACTTACAAACTTACCCCGTATTAGCAAAATTTGTTAAAAAATCACGATAAAGTTGTTGCGCTCGGAACCATGACAGAAAAATTTTTTTTTCTACGTGTTACGAGTTATTAAAATTCATAACTACCATTTAGTGTTGCCCATAAATAATGGGGGCATTATTTGGTAAATTTTATTTTTGGTAATTAGTCAGCGAACCATAATAATTGCATGTTAAACCTCAAAGTGTACAAGGCCAAGGTTAGTACCCGTTACCCTATGTAAACTAGCGTTGTGAAATTAATAACCGATCGGAAAGCAGGTTAATACATTGACCAGAATATTTCGAGGTTTTTATTTTATATCACAATGGCCGATGCTTACTGCGTAAGTGCGTAACAGCTGTTATAATATTTAAAATATAATGACATACAAGAGGGTGAGGCCTATTCCTACTTACCAAAGGATATGTGCAGTTTTTATCATCAGAGGCACCAAGAACGGCATTTGCATCCTCTTCAAAATCTTCTTGTTCTTGCAGTACATCCATCATTGTTACAACTTTGTCCCCATTGCTCTCATTTAATTCATTATCTTCCGGCTCTATATCACCGTTGGAAGCCATTTTTACAACCAGTCGGCGAACAACGAAACAATGAATGAAAGTAGAAATAAAGATGCCGGTAAAATTATGAATAGCCGCGAGTCGTAGTATTTTTATGACGTTGACAATTATTTTACTAATGTCTATGGTAAAATGTCTGTTGACTTTGACACTTGTTGCCGATTACAGAATATTTTGCTCGTAGAGAGTCAAATCAAATAATATTTGCTATTATATAATTTGATCGGCGCATATAAAACAGAAAAACAGGTAACTTACTATTTAACAGCTAACTTATTATTTAAACTCTGGAGAGTTGTATAAAACTAGTAAATTTACACAGTAAATTTATCTCCACAGTACCATCTAGGTACTCACAGAGCAAGTACCTATTATGCACTTTGAGGTGTTTAATAAAAGTCATTGAGATATATTACTACGTATGGAGGAGACATCTAGAATCTGTAACTACATTCTTGCAAATAAATATAATTTGAATTTGACACCACGAACAAAATCTATGCGCCATTTTTTTGCTCTAAGTTTTAAAAATTATTATCTAGTTAGGTACTTACCGATGAAAGTTATTCCTTTGCACTTTTCCGTATTATTTGTATTAAATTTTGTGCAATATCGTAACACACACGAAGGCATAGGTATTTGATGCGTTTCACTTTGAAACAAATAAAAAATGAGCGTGCCGTTACTCCATATGGCGTATGCACAGTGGTTCCAAATTCAAGTTTCATGGACACAGGATTCAATGTCGGTCTATCACGCTGATTTTTTTTTTTCAAGACAGATAATTGAACACCTATCAACTTTTTCTAATGGTAAAAATCCCCTAGGCGTATAGTTTTCGAGAAAAAAAATTGTTGAGTTTTTTTTGTATGGAGAAAAATCTTTATTATTTTTTTTCTCGCGTTGCTTTAAATTGCGAATGCTTAGATTCATATATTAAGTAAGTCCGGATGATATAGTATCCAGAAAAAAATAAAATATCTGCATCGACTTGCAACCCCGCGCAGGAATGATCGATAAAAATTTCAATTTTCCTATGCTCTTTTCTCTTGTATTACCTGCGTTTTGTTGCTCAATACTTGCTTATTCGTACTCCCTACATGACATTAATGAATATTGAGAACATTTCAGCCCACTAAATACGGTAAGTAATTTTTTTATATCTTAAAAATTTTCAAAAACAGGCAATTATAAAATAAGTCACAGTACAACGTAACCCGTGCCTAGAAAGCAATTAGGTAACGACAACCTATCTGGAATGCGGTGTCAGTCCCAGTTAGTTCCGAGTATATAAACAACCTCGTTAGTGCCCAATCGTTAACGAGGTCCAAGTACATAAACAACCTCGTTAGTGCCCAATCGTTAACGAGGTCCAAGTACATAAACAAGCTCGTTAGCTTTAACGAGGTTGTTTATATACTCAGTCGCATTTAATCCTGCATGCCCTTACTACCTGAGTACTCTTAATTGATATAAATAAGACGCACATTAAACTGAGCTCCATTATATTTCCGACATTTACGTATACTATACAATGGCTGGCTTGAGTACTAATTTGGATATGTTCATGATTATGAGGAAATTTGGTGATTTGAAGAATTTCAACCATTTGTTTGAAGTTATCATCTCAAAAATCCCATATGAACTGTCTGAAGAAGATCGCAGTACACTCAAAGATTTTTCTCGTAGAGTTATACACATTATAACGAAGAAATGGTCTGAGTCAAGCCGATCTCTGAAGATGTTTCTGAGTCGGGAAAACAATAAAAGGTGGTTGGAATCTGACATCCAGTGGCCTACTTGTGATTCGGTGGACTTGAATGTTTTGTTTGGAGATTGTGCGGATGTAGAGGAAGAAACTCCGACCAACTTTTCTTCTTCTATAGTTGAATCAGTTCCATCAACGTCCACTGCTGAAGCAAGTACATCCACTGAAAAGATATCTAGAGTTCCATTCCAAGATTTGAGCAATAAACAAAAAAAAAGACGATCCGACTCTACTATGAGTGAAAAAAATGAAGAGGAACTTTTTTATTGCTTTACTGAAAAGTTAAAAGCTAACGGCAAAGCAGCTTTTGCGAAAATTTTAGAGCATTTGGAAAAATACCCTGATACTATACCAAGTGTATCAGAATTTTTGTTTATTAAAAAGAAGCAAGACATTCCTGAAGACAAATCCTTGGCTGTTTTAACATCTCTTAATCTTTCCAAGTGGCAGTATTTGACTTTAAGGGGACTTCTGAAAGAAGAAAACTCAGCAAATCTTTCATCTTATCAAAAAATCATGAAATCTAAGCTCAGATTCCAACCACCTTTTATTGTTTTCCCGACTCAGAAACATCTTCAGAGATCGGCTTGACTCAGACCATTTCTTCGTTATAATGTGTATAACTCTACGAGAAAAATCTTTGAGTGTACTGCGATCTTCTTCAGACAGTTCATATGGGATTTTTGAGATGATAACTTCAAACAAATGGTTGAAATTCTTCAAATCACCAAATTTCCTCATAATCATGAACATATCCAAATTAGTACTCAAGCCAGCCATTGTATAGTATACGTTAATGTCGGAAATATAATGGAGCTCAGTTTAATGTGCGTCTTATTTATATCAATTAAGAGTACTCAGGTAGTAAGGGCATGCAGGATTAAATGCGACTGAGTATATAAACAACCTCGTTAAAGCTAACGAGCTTGTTTATGTACTTGGACCTCGTTAACGATTGGGCACTAACGAGGTTGTTTATGTACTTGTACCTCGTTAACGATTGGGCACTAACGAGGTTGTTTATATACTCGGAACTAACTGGGACTGACACCGCATTCCAGATAGGTTGTCGTTACCTAATTGCTTTCTAGGCACGGGTTACGTTGTACTGTGACTTATTTTATAATTGCCTGTTTTTGAAAATTTTTAAGATATAAAAAAATTACTTACCGTATTTAGTGGGCTGAAATGTTCTCAATATTCATTAATGTCATGTAGGGAGTACGAATAAGCAAGTATTGAGCAACAAAACGCAGGTAATACAAGAGAAAAGAGCATAGGAAAATTGAAATTTTTATCGATCATTCCTGCGCGGGGTTGCAAGTCGATGCAGATATTTTTTTTTTTTCTGGATACTATATCATCCGGACTTACTTAATATATGAATCTAAGCATTCGCAATTTAAAGCAACGCGAGAAAAAAAATAATAAAGATTTTTCTCCATACAAAAAAAACTCAACAATTTTTTTTCTCGAAAACTATACGCCTAGGGGATTTTTACCATTAGAAAAAGTTGATAGGTGTTCAATTATCTGTCTTGAAAAAAAAAATCAGCGTGATAGACCGACATTGAATCCTGTGTCTATGAAACTTGAATTTGGATCCACTGTGGTATGTTGAGCGGAACATAAGTGATGTAGGCGGTGTCGTCTCCATATGTATATCTCAATGATAAAAGTCAATAAATTCAATTTTTCATTTTTATGTCTTTAATTTCGTGGGCTGTACAAAATTATAAATGAAATTGTAGACAATCAATAAGTGCTAATACGCTGTTTTCTGTTTTATTTAAAGAATGTGAAAAAAACTACTTAAACCGGTACTCAAAATTTCAAAGCAGAAAAGGCACATCTAAATTCTTCTTTCCATTTCCAACGTATAAGAAACCAGCATCTGGAGTTTTTATTTTATGAAAATAAGACATTCCCGGCCAGTACAAACTTTTTAAGTACGCAACACTGCCGCACTGTTCTAAAGACAGGTTCCAACAACCGTTTGGTATATCTTGGTCGATTGAGTCAAGAAAATCCATACTGTAGTTGTAATCTTGTCTTGTTAGCAAGTTAGAATTCCAGCGTTGTTGCGCTGGTCGAATATGTAGATAAGATTTCAACAATTTCGCTTCCGCACTTGTCAATCCATAAAAATTTGGGTTTATAACCACCGTTCCATCTGGTTGCTTAATCAACTGTCCACGTGCGCATATTTCAGCTTCATCACAGATATTGCTTATAGTAGCCGCTAGTCTTTTTTCCTCTTGCATGAATTGGCATCTATCAGGGTTGTGTTCCTCCAATGCTTCGTCAAGAACTTTAATTTTCAAGGAAGGATCGCCTCTAAAAGGAAACGACGTCAGAAGGGCGAGATGCTTGTATTTTTTCTTGGCTCTCGGTAACAAACCCCAAAATTTAAAGTCTGTTGAATAATAATACTTGCGGTCATCTATGGCATCCTTATTAATACCAACGGCAATATGATAATCAGCGTCGACTGCATAAATTTTTCCCCAGTATTGAATGTGAGAGAAATGGTTCTCGACTTGCAACACTGTAAGGGAATTTTGTAATAACGATATCAGCTCATTTGTTAACATAAATCCATTCACGTTCACATATTCCTTATATTCCCAGAGCTTGTGTACGTTCATTATTCGTAAATATTTATTTAATCAACAATAATAATGCAATAAGACAGTTTGTGTAAACATGACATTTATATTATTTTTAAACTATTGGTGAAATGAAGTTTGCATATCTTTCAAACAAGTCATAAAAACATAAAAACCCAACTTGAAATATATTTTGCAAAGAAAGGGACATAAGTACCTTTTTTTTTTTTTTTGTGGGGAAATCTTGCATAGATACCCACGGCCTCCGGGGAAGAGGCCGTGGGTTATGTCGGATTCCTACCGACCAAAACCCCACTGTGTTCCGTCAAGCCGCATCAGCGACAGGGCCACGGGTATGTGTAGAATTCATCCGTGACCCCATCAGCGGCAGCCCGTCGCCGGGCCCAAACAGTGGACATACCATTTTCTATATTATGTAGACCTACTACACTATAATATACCTACTTAGTTTAAAAGAAAGTTGCTTTCTCTGTCCCTACTCCCTATATCCCTATGTATGCTTACCTAAATCCTTAAAACTACTCTACCGATTTTGATGCGTTTTTTCACAGTTACTTAGAAGATAGAATGATTACAAAAGAGGTATCATTTGGTAAGTTTTCTAAAAAGCCAGCGAAACCGCGCGCGGAATGCTAGTTTAATATGAATTAAAATAATATACAGGTCTCTACCCTACAAAAATTATTTAAGTATTTTTTGAACTTATAAACGGAAGAAACCTTTTTAATATTAAACAAAGAACAATTTCAACTTTGTTTCTTTGCATTCGGTATCTCTCTAAATGAATCCATAGACAATAAATACATGTAGGTATGTACCTAAACAACCATAAACAACCCTAAAGTCTGAACCTACTTCTAATCTACTGTTTTATCTTGAAAGTAACTTCCTATTACGGAATTTAAGAATATTTACAGATGTAAAAATGCCGTAAATATCCCTCATATTCCCAATAGGGGCCATCGTAAGGGCAATGTAAATGGATATTCGCTTCTCGTATGACAATTACCGGACGTCAAATATTTGCAATCCCTATGTTGATCGTTACTTGTAACTTGAGCGCGAGTTCTAACAATATCAGAAAAAACTTGCGGACCCTTAGCGCTGTATGTAGCGAGGGGTCAGGTTATAGTGGTTACAGCGTCGGATAACGAAAGCCACAATTTACTTATTTTCACAAGATTCGGGTCGTGTAGCTTATTTGTTGGCCCGCGGGTGATGTAAAAATATCGCGTCAATATTGAATAAAATGAAATTAAATACGGCGCGCTCATTTTGATACCTCCTCCTTATTAAAATTAGTACATAAATTAGCTTTATAAGAGAATGTTTGATATTATGTTTATACATACTTAATTATTATTATTTAGACAAATTTAACTTATTATTTTTAATAGAGCGTACACAAACTCACAAATATAGAATGGTCACGAATTGTAATTTTACTATGATGCAAATTTTTATAAATTTATTTGAAATTTGAAGCTTCTGGTTTGTATGAAAAAAATCCTTCCTTTCATTTGCATCAAGTTTAGTTCTGCCAATGCCCGCTATAACATTTGGCGCTAATTTTCCGACAACAATAATTACTATGTATTCGAAAAGCTTGATAGATATTATATTATTGTAAAATATGAATCGAGATATGAGTCGTTTAAAATTTTTTAATAGCAATTTTGTAATCGAAAATATAAGATTTTATGGAAAATGTGATGTGACTATCCCTCACTAGATGTCACTATATACTTATTAACTGTAGTGTAGCTACTTCACAATAGATGGCGATACCTTTATCATAAATGTATGGGGTAGATATACAAAATTGTTTGCACGAGATAATAATTATTGATCTAGGTAGTTAATTTTAAGATTGATTTTACTTTGAAAATATAGTGGGCTGTAATTCGGGTAACAGTAATATAAAATATTATTGGATTGTAAATTAAGTTGTAAATAGAAAATTTGTATAATTCAATAAAGTTATGTAACCTAATAAAAATAATTTACATAATGAATAACAATGCTATAGGTATATTTCACTCTATGACAATGATATCCAGTTTTTATTATAATATATCATTGATTCTACCTATAAAACATTTACTTCAACGCAACTCCAATCGACAACATTGTAAAAAAAACTTATAAGCAAAAAAAACCATTGACTTTTTATGACACCGGGATTTCCTATAAAATACTTATAAATTATCTATGCACCCTAGTCTATGGTCATTGACGGATGCACAGGTGTTACCACTTGAGCATGACAATTAAAACATCAACCAATAAAAACAATAGCGCGCGTGTCGGCGATTCGGCACGCGCGGTCGTGCCTAGGCGGGAAAAACTGGATTGCTAACGCGACGCTGAGAGCTCTTCAGTTCAACTGCATCAGATAAATGTAGCTGTTATGTGATTATTGATCGTTGGCTTTTGTTGCATGGAAATGTAATGTGTACAGTGCGTAAAATGCAAGTTGTTTACTTTTCTAACGTAAACGTCGACGTAACCGTAAAAAATTATTCAAAAATAATGTAGGTAGGTAGTCTTAAAATTATATCTGTGAAATATAATGAAATCAGTGATATTTTGCTGAAAGCACAGAATAATAACTAGTAGCTTGCTAAAAGTTAGTTAATTTTGATGCGCGAGAGAGTACCTACGATAAAAACAGACTCTACATTTTATTAATTTGCAGAGCTTCTGATGTGATGTCATAAATACCTAGGTATCTACTTAAAAATAACGATCCTGAGATTTTATTTTATTTCCATTTGTCCATTTGTTAGTAAAATAAACAATAAACATACTTTACGTTTTCACGCAGGTGAACCTATACAGAAATAAACCTCTTTTTCTAATATACTTTATTGTTCAAATGCTTCGTGGCTCTACCTTTGCAATGTTTTAATTTCTCACAAATTATTGTAAGGTTGGAAATTAACATACTCATATCATGGCATACGGCGAACAAACTAAAAAAAATAATTCACAAAACCTACTGACCAGGAAACCAATATACCCCGAACAAATGTCGGTTTAAAGTCAATTGAAAACAAATCAAATCAATCACAATGAAATTAATCGCCATGTGTGCTGATTGAACGTCAATGCATACCGTGTTTAACGACAGTGCCTGTCTGGGCTCGGTGCTGAGCGAGTGAGCAATCATAATGTGACCATCCAGAAACAATACAGGAGTTCCCACAAGCGCGCCCCAGGCCGCCCCACGGAATCGCCCCGTTTCTTTATTTTTCGCCATTAATTGTTTTTTAACAGGAGGCTGGCTGTTATGCCCCCGGGCGGGACGCTATACAGATAACATATTGTTGCATGTTTCACAACTAATTTGTTTACTTAGCTGTTTGCTTTAAGATTATGAAGGGTTGGGAGTATGATTTTGTGAATGTATGAGATTTGGTTTAGCTTTTGTTATTTCTATCTTGGTCTACCTTGGGATTACGTGTTCTCTATATTATGAGATATCAATGTTTGATTCCTTCCCCCTTCTGCCCAAACAGAGACTAGTCATTGCTAACGTTCTAATGACGATGATAGATATAATAATAAATTCAAATTTATTAAAAATTTCCATCTAAAATACAGTTATTCTCTCTGACTTATAAATTCACTTTTGAATCTCATCATCTAGGTACCTAAAGTATAAATTCCGCAACTTCACTGAACTTTCAAATTCATTGTTCCATACAAAGTAAAATTTAATTGACTGTTATTTACCACCAAATCCAAGAACAGTTATTAAGAGCTCATTTGTAATCAATTATGCTCTGAGAACAAAACTATGAAATCAATTCACAAAGAATAGAAATTCACAAATATTTAATGACCGTTCGCGTAAACCGATGAATGGTATATTTCTCACAATAGTCGATAACTTGCAAAAATTTGAGTGCACTTTTCCCACAATTAAGTGTAAGAAAAGGAATTAAGCTGTGAGCGGTGGAGTGGCGATTTCCGAACGAGTAGTGACAAAAGGCGGGAATTGGGTGCTTAATCGGGAGTGAATGTCACAAACAGGGGTCGTGGCGCGAATTGAGATTACAGCTATTTGTAAAACACGCTGCTATTATGCGAGTGCCTACGCATCGCTTGTTCGGCCAACACTAATTGGTCGATAGTCGCAGATTACGCAGTGAACACTGGAGAGGCTAACAGGCCTGAGAAACGCAGCGGATTTCAGTTCCGCGAGATTACTGATTCTTAAGATTATGATGTGATTTTATAAGTAGTGCTTGTGTGTAGCGATGCAGGTAAAATGTATATGTAACTGTTAAAATTATTGAATACCTATCATTAGATTTAAAAGCTTGGAAGGTATTTCATGAAGTTTAGTAGTTAGGTAATTTTAACAATTTTGGAAACTTAACTAAAAAAGCACCGATGACCGAGCAACCTAAAAATTTTAGAATCTAGGATGGTCTTTTGTTTCTTTTGTTTATTAGATCTATAAAATCATAATAATTTAATACAAAACAAATTCGCAGATAAGTAAATAATGTAATAATGAGTGTACATGATAATTGTCCCAGTTCACACACGGGAGAATAATTACAAAGTACAATGTGATTATTTTGTTAAAAAATATCCCAGAAGTGCGTCGCGTGTCAACGTCGTCCTGCACGCGACTGGCCACAGATAATGATAAACGAGTGTAACGGTGTTGCAAGCGCGAATAACCATCGCATGATGGGGTTGCAAGTAAAAATAATTGGCGCCCCGCGGACATACGCGCGTTAATGTTTTGATAATGATGAGAGCTTTTGTCCCAATGGGATGTGGACTAATGTTTTGTTTTGAGATTTGTTTATTTTCGGGATTGTGGACGGTGAATAAATATAAATTGGGAGCAGCTCAGTTAGCATGTTTGGTGAAATCGTTGAAATAAGTAGTTGATAACAATGGCTGCCAATAATGTTGAAGTTGTAGATTTTTCCTATTATTATGGGTGATCGGATTGAGTATTCTTAAAGTAACGACACGGAAGCCATATAGTTCCCTATATACCTAACTATTTAAAAATAACAAATAGTTACTCAAACACTACAATTGTGAAATTGAACGCAAACTATTTCATTAACTATTTGATTTTCATTATAAATTTTGTATTAACAACACGTAACTCAATATTTAAAGCATTTGTTAGGTAGTACGCATATCTCGGTGCGCTACCTACTTGCATAACAAAAATCCCATCATAATGGGTAACGGGAGTCTGGGACCATTGAACAAACAGACCAACTGAGTAACTGACAAACGTTTGATGGATTGTTTTGGCTTGCGTTCACAACACGTATTTACATACATTGTAAAGTTTATTTTTGAATTTTGGAAAACCTTAGAGTTGCTTTAAACTACTATTTTTTAATCTATCTATTATTGAAAATCTTTTATACTTATGCATAAAATAATTCAGTGCTATGAGGCAAATTATTTAACGTAAGCGTATAAAACATTAGTATCCCGGTGCAATAAATATACTCTGAAGACACAATCATTTTAATAAAACTCATAACGTCATGCTTTTAAATTTAGCTACGTGTCTGTCCAAAGTAAATTTTTCATTGCGGAATAAATTATATTTTTAAGCAATAAGTAAGGCTGTAAGCAATTCAGTAGAGTAAATCCCATATCAGAAGAAACAGACAAAAGTCTCGGAAAAATATTAAATAAGAAGTCTCTAGGTACCTATTAGTAAGTAGAGACAAATTGTAAAGTAGTTCATGAATATATTTACCTACCGCGAGTTAACTATTGTAAAAGTAAAACGCATTAATTAGTTATGTCTGTTGTATGTGTGTTTAAACCTGTAACATTTGCATTTTATGTTTCTAGATAATTTGTAACCACACATGAAATAAAAGCACTTCAATGTGGAGAACATAAATATTTAAAGAAACGTACCGTTTCGAGATACCTACAACATAATTAAAATTCAATTATAAACATTGCAGGAGTTCACACTTCTGAGAATATGAAATTAAAATGTCAGACACATTGCGGTGAACCCAAACAAAAACCGACGCCAGCGTTCATACGTCAAAAGATTTGTCCTAACCTACATAAAGACATCTAAACAAATGAAATTTTTGTATCTAAGTTACAAATAAAGGGTGCGCCGACGGCATCTGCATGAAGTAGACACGATCAATTATCGCCATTGTCAGAAACCGACAATGCGACCTTAACACATCATCAGAACATATTGAGATGTTATTTAAGACCCACGCTTTTTTCTTTATTACCTGACGCTAGAAATCGCGACCTTAGCCTCAGGTTGATAAAAGTTAATTTTGTCTATGGTGTGCGGATGACAGATGCGTTCGGAAATCGGTCTAACCTCCCACTGCTTGCCGACAATGCGACACGATGGCACAATAAAAACGTATTCAGGCTCACGTGTCGCTAACCTGAGGACTTAATTAAATTGGTTACGTCCTCGGGAACGTAGGCAGATGATTTATTTGTGTCTAATACTCATGAGACCTGTTGGGAATATATTCTGTTCCCAAATATTGAATGTGATTAGTTTCTCACGCGATTTTTGCAAATAATGCTAAGAATTTATAATTAGATACAATATCTGATACGATTTGTAAAATTAGTATATTTATTTTTATGTTAAATCTCACAATCTAGTGTCTAATATCTCAATCTCAATCTCAAGAATTTTTGTTTAAAATTTAATACATTTTATTCTATTTTAAACTAACTATCCTGCATACGTCACGCTAAATTGCAACTTTCCGCACGTATTCCTACAATAAAACAGCGAACGGATAAAGTATTTACTGAAAAATCCATTACAAAACACTTTCTCTAATCCTCTTTGCGACCAAATGGTCCACACTTCACTTGCTACAATGACGTTTGTATAAATCCGCCAAAATCGGACAATCAAAGGGCGTGCAGACCTTAGCAAACAAAAAAACAAGAATAATCGTTAGTGCGGTACAATTCCGGACCCCCGGTGACAAATCGGATCGAGTATTGCCAAAGGAAAAAATAAAAAAAGTTGCCAGAATGGACACGAGGCTATGGCAGATGCGTGGAAAAAATTGCATGGTTACATCTCATTATAGATGTTAACACCGATGATCGAAGTAGATTGTGCGTTTAGACAACAGGTAAATCTTTGCATCAAAAAGATTAAAAAAGAAGGAAGAACTGCATGGACACAATTTTATTTTAACTCCTGAATAAGTTTGCTTTTGTGCAGGCGCCGATAAAAATAAAACATAATTAAGAAGAAAAATTCCTAAAATTAATACTATGTCAATTGTGGGCCGGAAGTTGAAAATAAAAGTGAAAATAACAGTTATTTAACAAGTTTTTAAACGCATACTTAAATATCCTGTCCGAACAAATAAGCGATCAGTAAGCGATACTATTATTGTATCGTTTTACTTTTATTTTTATTTACCATTCGAGCGTGAACTTTATCAAAAAGCATTTTCGTGTTTTTGACAAACGAATGCAATTAAAAATGTCGCAATAAGTGCTGATATAATGTCGTTTTCGCAATTTTAACCTTATTACATCTGACAAGTGTTTAAATTTCTTTGAAGGAGAAGGTTTTAAATACTTATTTGGTTGATTTAACTCGAAGACATAAAAATGTTTTATGGCTAAATTCTTCGGGATAATAATATAGCGGCTTCTCAACAGTTTTAATTTTCAATAAAATGTACATATTAGGACAATTAAAATTAACTGAGTTGTTATATTATATAAATATTTTGAAGTATTCAGTTCTGAATAGAAATACTTTGAATCCAGGTGCACACTCTTCAGTTTTGTAAAAGCCACTTGATATTTGAAGCCGAAGTTATTTCTGAACGAATATAACAATTTATTATTAGTTATGTAGTTTATGTTATTTAGCAATACATAATGTAAATTAGTAGTTATAAACTACTTGTATACGGCAAAAAAATTGAGGAAAATTTTTTTTTATCAAACGTTACTGCGACTACGTGACGATAAAGTTATTTTATAAAACAAAACTAAGGCGTAATAAAGGTTAATTTATAAATTAACAACCAACAAATTTAGGCAGTTGTACCTGCAGTTGCAATTTACAGATTTATTTTGTCTAAGAAATGCCTAATTCTAGTCTCTAGACCAAATGAAATGTTTTAATGATTCGTATGAAAAATTTTCCAACAGGTTACCAACATTGGTTTTCTGGTTTCATTAATTTTTAGTTCGAACAGATAACACGTTAAATTTGCACTCGAAATAAAAAGTAAATAATAGCAATAGCACTTAAACTAAATACATTATATACAAAAATAAATTGTTTTCCCTCAACAAAGGGACTAAGGGAGTGAAGTGATCGTAGAGCACTTTTCATTACGACCAATTGGTCGGACTCGAGTATGTGCGTTGCTTTTAAATATTTTTCCATTGTTTTAATTGTTGGTATACGTTTTTATGGCGGGGGGTTTTTTCAATTATTTTTAATTTTTCGATTATTCGCTGTTTTGATTACGTTTTAATGAATAGAGAATTCGTTTAGAAATGATAGATTCTCTCGATTTCGAGGTATTCTATGTACACTAGTTTAACTTGACTTTAATAGATCTGAATACGTTTAGAAATTTTCTTTCACAGCAATTTTTAATTACCTAAGTGCCTATAAGCATTGTTTTCTTCAATGATGACATTTATTATCACGTGCAGGATTCAATCACATTACAAGCAATTCGAAAAGAAAACAGTAAAACAATACGAAGCCACAAATGTGGACTAACAAGCCGTGGGAGCAATCAGGGAAGCCCAACAAAAATAAACAGACGCCGTAATTAGCCCCTTACTGTTTATATTATTGTTATAAATCTATTAGCGCCAACTATGTACTTAGCTCAATAAGTAGATATGGAGTTTGTTGTATTTTAGGTAAACTTTATTGATTCCGTATGGGTGTAGAAATGTACCGCCATTTTGGTTTAGGTATTCATAAATTACTGGGTTATTAATTAATGGTGTTATTTTAATAAAGATATCGTTAGTAGGTATGCGTAAAATGTTTGGTAACAGATTCAATTTTTTTTATTGTCGATAGGGAAGCGCTTGACCACAATCTTTAAGCTAAGATGTGGTCTAAGATGGAACGCACTTCCCTAGAAGGTACCTGTTCACTCTGCGCTTGAAGACCCCCATATTGTATTCGTCGGGAACACAGATTCAGGAAGTATATTATTATCTAATACCTACATAATATTTAGAAATTCTAAATGCTATATATCTTAAAACTATGTCGTATCATGAGAAACGAAACGTCCGTTTTATGTATGCGGGAATTGTCATTTTGACAGTTTGGCACCTATACATTAATGACAGCATTCAAACTTCATAATTTTAATCTATACCTACTCGGAAACTTCTCACAATATTAATCGATATTTTTAATGTTCAAGTACCGTAGTATTAAAAGTACACAATACTTAAATCTCTTTAAAGGTACACCTCAAAAAACCACAAGATCCCTAATCCGTTCGCTAAAAAACCTCCCACTTATCACTTCCTTAGTACAGGGCGCCTCTGATCCGAACAATGGGTACAAAAACCGTCTATACGTCGCTACAGTTATGTCTTCCGGCCTGTCGGAGTGGCATTTCAACATGGCGACAATATTAATCAATGTTTCAACAACAACTTCGCGAGTTAAGAGCCCTAGACCAGCCAGCCACCTTGCTTAGTCGCCGTTCTTGAGAGCCTCAAGTGGATCCCATTGTCTTTGCTCTTAATCCAGCTTATTTTGGAAATATTTCGCGAGTTGTTGTTTTATGATATTCTCTTTGATTTCGCTTTGTTGGATTAGATAATAATATGTGCTTTGTATAAATGGATTGATGGCCTTTTAATGTTATTCGTAATTGGTTTAAAGTAAGGATTCTTAACCACGATTGGCTTAGTGTTCTGGGTGTATCATAATTATTTTATAATAATTGAGTAAAAGTTATCACGAACTACAGAATCAACTTATAAAATTATTTTATTAAAATCTCTACTTATTTTTGGCATAGAACTTATATATTTTTGCATCTCTATTTCGGGCTATTTTTCTTATTAGATTAGAAGACATAAATCACGAAGACATATGGTAAAGTTAAAAAAATTAAGATTTTTTTAAACACGTTCAATGTTCATACATATAATTACGACCCATTTTCGTACAATTAACAACAACTATCACAAAGCAATTGTTTATAACTGAAACGGCTACAATTTAGCAAAATAACGTTTGAAACAAGATGACAACGCTCCCGTAACCATTCGTCGTAATTGCTTCAATCGAGTGAAAAACACGCTCGTATTTATTTATTTACTTATTTATTTTAACTGGGGGAAGTAAACTGTAGTTTTTGTTGTGTAAGGAACTAAGGAGTGCGCTGTTAGCACTTGATAAGGGGAGGGGCAGGGGGTGAGTTTGGACATAAAGTTATGATATTTTGTGACATTTTTTATTTTTTGACTTTGATGATAGTAATATAATAATTTTAATACTAATTTTTTTGATAATGTATAAACACATAACGACGCTATGTTTATCTATAATAATTATAAAAATGTATGACTAAACTACAGAAGTTCTTTATTGATTTTTACGAATGCGTTTTTTTTAATACAATTTAGGGAGGTTTTCTGTACTTGTAGCCTGTAGCATGAACCCCCTATGTAGCATGAACAAACATACATAACAGCAAACAGTGTGAGCGTGATTGTCGCGGTGGCAGTTAAATATTTGTGTGGAAACGGCGTTGGTTACGTACGTGTTGGTGTGACGACGCTTTTTGTGTTTTCAGGACATTTTTTTTCATTTTAATTATTTTTATTCAATGGGTGAAATATAGATTTGAGATTCATCTGTCATGAACCTCATGAAAAGACGCAAGGCTACGTTATATTTTCTTGATATTGTTGTGTTCAATAATAATTATATGAAAAGGCTTTGAAATGAAATAAGTACCTATCATATGTGAATAAATACTCTATAGAACATATTTTGAACTATGTTAGTATGTAATTTATATACAATTATACAGTTTTCTCAAACAAGGGTCAACTACAATAAATACAATAATTACAATAATAGGTAATACAAATCACTTCAAAGAATTAATCCTGCAAATCCTAGTCCACAAATTAAAGAACGCATGGCATCAGTAGCTCAGTCGCAGTGATTGGCTCAATCGTTCTGTAAACACGCGCGCGGTCACCGCTTCTGTTCTACATTTACGGATATTGTACATACTTACATACATACATATACGTATTGAATCATTTATTTGAAAAATACGTAAAAACAAGGAAATAAAATGAACGTTAATCCAATTTGTAATTTAAAATTCAGGATCCTGTTATGAAAATAATGATAAAACAATCAGAGGTGGTAAAATTGATTATTTTAATAAAATATAAACCTTCGGTCGTTATTGCGGAATAAATTAGGTACCTAAATCTATAGTTTTAACAAAGATATCGAAAACGGCTCAAGTAGATATTAATTATTGTTTCATAAGATAATTAATATAATATGATATAGTTCTGACTTAATTTGATGTTCTTTATTATTTCACGCCAAACCGAAAACAAGCAAGATTATTATAATTTCGAAATAACTTTGCCTTGTTTCTTTTTTATATTTTAAAACGAAACTCAAAATATACCAACATTCACATAACAATTACTATCAAACTACACATACTCTATATCACACTCTCCAATCTCCATACATTTATATACCTATACATATTGTATCTATGTTTGTATGCAAACAGTAAATGCTGACTCTACACTTCTGATAGGCGTGGTCTGCGAGTGGGCGTGGCTTATTTATACCTAGACACATCTATACACAACTTATATCTAGAAACATCTATAAGTCTAGAACTAGACTGTGTTTGTAAGGTTAGATTTTATAAGATTAAGTCTCGTTTTTATAACTGTTCATTTTGTTAAATATTGTGAGTTGAATTTGATATGGGAAATTTGTTGTTGAATGAATGAATAAATTAAGTTATGCACACACAAAAAGTGCAGTATTCAAGTATTTACAGGCCACCTTATGGTTATAAAGCCATCTCTGCCAGTCAAACAAAATTAGTAATTATGAACCATAAAGTTTCAGACTCTACTATCGAAAGAACAGTATTTGACTTAGATCATAAAGTGGTGAAACCTCAAAGAATACTTACCTTTAGAAATAAACTGTGTAGGTACCTACCTAGGTTTGTTAAAAGAAATTTTAACGTTCTTTTTACCTAAGACATTAATTTTCTTTTAGTTTTAATGTAAACAGTTTCATGTTTTATAAATAGGTTAGGTTAGGTACCCTAAACAATGATGATTGTATGATTAATGATTTGTGACTTTATTATAAAAAATAGGTCCAACGCGGATACCTATGTACCTATTTGTTTAGATTTTGCGATTTCTATGGTAGGTAGTAGGTACATTCAAGGGTTAGGTACCTAACAAATATTAATAGAAAGTTAAACAATGAATTATATACAGTTATTTTAATGACATTAAAAAAATAACAAAGAACGCAGCTATCATGCATTTCATAACTGCATCATAAATAATAGAACAATTACTAACATTTGTCACGACAATGACGAAACACAATTTGTCAAAGCGCATTTAAGTAGGCAAAATTGGATTAATGATCGTCGCGAATCAAAACCGGTTATTAAATTCCAAAAGTTCATGTTTAAACAATATTTACAGACCATAGCAGATCGGGTTATATCGTAACGTAACCCTAACGCAGCGCCACAAAGCGTT
This sequence comes from Colias croceus, assembly GCF_905220415.1. Lineage (NCBI taxonomy): Eukaryota > Metazoa > Arthropoda > Insecta > Lepidoptera > Pieridae > Colias > Colias croceus. The sequence continues at coordinate 421,769 of NC_059544.1, read as the reverse complement.
GACCCTTGAAAAGCACACACACGCTATCGCCACTATAAAATGGTCTCTAATAGCCGCTAGGAAGGTGGTCGCCAGGTGTACAGATAATCTGGTCGTCCACACGTTCGCGCCGGAGAGGAGGGGTTTGCTAGCTGGGCGGTTTGAGAGGCGGGGTCTGGCAACCAGTTGCTCCACAGGCTTAGTCGAGCGCGCGCGGCTCGCGATGCCGCACAATTATGAGTCCGCCAAGTTTCGCGATCCGAGACCTTCTGCCGGAAGCGTCGTCGCGCTCCCCCTCGCCGTCCGACACGGAACTGGACGTCACGGGCACGGAGACGCCGCCGCCCTGCACCTCTACCGCGTCAGATGAAAAGAAAAACGAGAAACCGGCGTACAGCTACAACGCGCTCATCATGATGGCGATCCGCAGCAGCCCCGAGAAGCGGCTCACGCTCAACGGCATCTACGAGTATATCATGAAGAATTTTCCTTACTACAAGGAGAACAAACAGGGCTGGCAGAATTCCATCCGGCACAATTTAAGTTTGAACAAATGTTTTGTGAAAGTGCCGCGGCATTACGACGACCCGGGTAAAGGGAACTATTGGATGCTCGATCCGTCGTCTGACGACGTGTTCATCGGAGGGACGACGGGCAAGTTGCGGCGGCGGTCCACAGCATCGTCCAGGTCGAGGTTAGCTGCGTTCAAGCGGGGTGCCATCCTGCACCCGATGTTCGGCAACCCGTACGCGTCGCTGGTGGGGCTGTACCCGCCGCTGCTGTCGGTGTACGGGCGGTACGCGCTGCCGGGCCCGCTGCTGCGCCTGCCGCCGCCGCCGCCCAACCCCTACCAGCAGCTGTACCGGCGGCTGCACGGCCTCACGCCCTCCGCCAGCCCGCCGCACGACCCCGACCTGCTGAAACGTAGTTGACTTATTCCCTAGTTTCGCGAGCTATCCCTGAGCTAGCTCGCCGTAGACTTAAAGTGACTGTGATAGGACGATCGATGTGACGAAAGATGTGTATAATAATTGCTAGTATCTGTAAAAAGTGGTACCGCTATTTATTTATTAACTTAAGATTATATTTTATCATAAGAGGCTAAGTTATGTGGATATGTATTATTTATTGATGCATTTGTTTAATTACGAAACGAATATTAAATATGTGAACGTAAAAATAAAAATGTGAATACGTTAATGCGAAATTGATTTTTGATATTTTATTTAAACCTTTATTTATTAATCATTATTAATTAATGTACCTAATTAGAGGTAAAAAGTCAGGAGGGTAAATCATTGTATCAATCATAAGTATTTGTAGAATTATTTTAAATAAATAATAATATCATGCAGCAATTCTGAAAAAGGATCTTTTAAAGATTTACATAATGACTCTATCATATTGTCTATCTTATTTGAAACGAATTGATAAAAAAATCTTTGGCATGGTTCTTAATCTAGTGTTCCAAATCGTATAAACAAATATCTATTTGTTTATGAAAATTATAAAAAGATACATAATAAGATACCTTACTCAATTATCTATTAGGTACACCAATATAGGTACCTACAGTGACACGATATAAGATAAATGTTATGTAAGTATAAGTAGATATTATTTATAATTATAGTTTAATCAGATTAAATAATAATAATGGGATTTTCTATTTTACTTCACTATACCTAGTCAATTTGCTTATGTAGAGTTTTCCATATAAAATACACTTTATCCATTATCCTTTTTTTATAGTGGAGAATGCATTTAGGCATATCCAGAGCGCTAGGGGAAAGGGCCCTGGGTTTTGTCGTACTCACCCTGCCCTAGGTTATAAACTATCATATTATATTATTAAAACTATCATAATTTATCAAACAATATAACAAACTGACATATGAAATAATTGTAGTTTTGCGTGGTAGAGCCAGAAGTGAATGTCTTCGGGTAGCGTTTAAGTAAGTATTTATTTTAAATATTTTATTTACGGGTTAAACATTTTCGGATTGATAACATGAGTGAGAATAAGGATTCATTCTCCATTTCGAGTAGGATTCGCACTAACTATTAACTAGAAACTCATCTAAAACATAAAAAAAAGAAATAAGTTAAAGATAAACTAATAATAAAATTAAAAATCATTGAACATTCTTAAATACTTCCTTTATCTTTGAACTAAGTTTAAAAAGATAAATAAAAGAAAAAATCTTTAAACATCTCAAATAATTAACCAAAATTGTAAGCCTCTCCATAATTCTAAAAGATGGCGCTGTAAGACTGTCACCAGATTATTTATAAGGCTATAAATCATATCAATTGGCCATAAATCAGTCAGTTTGTTCATCAGCCAGTTAATATCTGTGTTCCTTTTATTTAATATTTCAAAATGTGTTTGTTTTGATGTTTTTAAGTTTTGAACAATATTAAAAAAAAAAATATTGCGAATTTTTTGGCTCTGGCCCACACCCTGGCTCATTTAATGAAAATATATGAGAATTATTATATAATATATTAATTATAACAAAATTAATAAAATAAAATACCAAAATTGATAGTCTATATCTGCATGTTGAACTCTGCATTCAAATAATTATTATTTGAATGTAGAGAGAAATGTCTACATCGCATCGTATAGTTACCTCTATATTTTTATAGTTTGGGCTATTTTCATCTATTTTAGCAAATTTTATAAACTTAGAATAGTATTATCAATATTGTGAATCTTTATCGCATTATAATAATACCTACTTATATGATATTTTTTTTTTAATCATAATGTATTCTGATCTATCTCTATCTAACATTCTAAATTGGTAAACGTGAAATGTTGTTTATTGTAATAAAAATTGGTCAAAATGTTCAAACAAACTTTTGATAAACGACGTGCTTTTGGCAATGAGTTCCTTCGTAGCAATCCTGAGTTAGTGGTCTAAAGTGTTGCTACGGCAAATAGAGAGATATGCTATATACTAATTCTTTCAAGATATTAAGGATATACCTATTAACATAAGACAGTGGTGGCTCAGTGGTGAGACCTCGGACTTCGAATCGATAAGTCCGGGGTTCGAGACCAGGCGAGCGCGAAGGAAATAAATTGATTTTTCAATTTATCTGCGCATGTTGTAACATCACCACTGCTCGAACGGTGAAGGAAAACATCGTGAGGAAACCGACATGTCGAAGAATTAAAAAGTTCGACGACATGTGTCATCCGCCAACATGCACTTGGCCAGCGTGGTGGATTATGGCCTGTACCCTCATAGGAGGCCCGTGTCCCAGCAGTGGGAACGTATATGGGCTGATGATGATGAAGAATAGTTCTTCAATCGAGATGCAGCAAGTAATTCAGTAAGATAATTATCTGGTTGTACCGTACTTAAGTTAAAAGGTACGTTGTACAATCAACTTCTCATAAATACGAAACACATGTAAAAGCTCCAAAGCTTTAAGTCGACTTAACAAGTAGAATAAAGAGGTTATAAAAAGAAACTTCACAAGGTTATCACGCAGTGTAAACGATTGTTACTACAATAAATATCTTTAATATTGTGTGGCGAATCTCTTAATAACTTAATCAATCCATTATTACCGGCCCACAATTTATTTTCCATATTTAATATTTATTAATCCGAGCTTATGGACGCCGTTTTAAGTTTGACATAGATAGATTAAATGAGATTCGAATAGCCGTTAAAACTTCCAGGGCTGCCAAACTTGAGATTTTTATGAATTGTTATTTTGTTGCTTTTACGAAAAAATAATTTTATGTAGTTACTTGATCTACAAAATTTAAGTATTATGTTCAATATCCTTACGTTGTAAGCCGTAAGGTATCCGTACGTTATATTTTATAATAATTAATAACGTAGTTCCATATTTATCATTCAGGACTTTACATTTTTTATTTTCTTACATATAACTAAGTACTCTTTTTAATACATATTTTAATTACTATGCTTTAATTACCTAATATATGAAGATACAGTGTTTCTTCTTCTATTTTTGTAGGGACTGATATAGTTTTGTACAACCCTAGCCCCTGTTTGATAAATTGGAAAATAATATTAATATTTTGTGATTATGTCGATTAAAGCGATTAATATAGAGGTGAAAGGAGAATTTTAACGTGACTTCACTCGTTTGTTTCTCAGAGCATTTAGCTCCTACTATTTTTTATGTATCTAGTAGTAAGAGACTAGTGCATCCTAGGTTTCAATTCAAGAGTTGGATTTATATTATGGTTCTGGTGGGGAAACTTATTTTCTGTAGAAATGCAAAGTTTGTTCAGTTATATGTAGTTTGAATAATCAAATAAATAAAAGTATTTTTGAACAGTGAATTGTCTTACTATGAGTGTTTTAGTTCGTTCTCGTGTCATGAATATTGGTCAATCGTATTTGTGATGTATCGAATATTTGCAGTGAAACGTTCCTGAAGCAAAATGAGAAGGTAAAGAAGCAGTTCATATAATTATTACTAAAAAAAAACTTTTAAATTCAAGTAATCGTTTTTAAGTGAGCTAGAAACACTAGCTAGAAATGCTAGAATGCGGATGAGGCGTGGCCGATTGTCTCATGACTAACCGATAGAAGTCAATCTGTTATCATGATTTACAACAACGTCTGCACCTTACCAAAGCAAGTGTCACAGTGTCGCTGCCAACAAAAACACGTCGCGTTACTCGAAACCGTGCTAATCCGATAAACCCAGCCATCTCTCATTCGACAGAAAACATCTTGCGTTCAGAAATATTGTGAAAAGCTGCGCCGAACGCATCGCGCCGTATATCAAGCGCCATCTTGTTTCCCGCGCATTTTTCCGACCACAGACAATTAACTATAAACATGCGTGTTAATCCGCGGATTATGGTGAAGCGACGCGAACGCTGCGGTGAGCGTTTCTTGTAAATAATTGTAAATCTACGTCAAAACGTGGCGACAAATACATATGTTAAGGGATTACGGGATGGATTAACCCGTTTTACGCTGTTTTATGTGTAGCATTTGGTTTCCCGAGTGATGACTTCCCGACAGAACGGTTTAAGCCGCGGATAAATACGGCAACGTTTGGTTGTAGACTCCTAAATAGGGTTTAAGTGTTGGATGTTTTTATTTTGTTGTCTGTTTCTGTTTACTGAGCACACCAAAATAAATGTCGTTAATCGGAAATAGCTGTGTTAATTGTGTAATCTGCGATTAACTTTACGTATTGTTTTTATAAGATAATACTAAGAATATGAAGATAATAAACGAACAATAACCTGCATAATAATTATCCATACTAGAGCAAAGAAAGCATTTCTACAAAAAATTAATCGGAAATTGTAAACACAGTGAATTTATTTCGCACAAAAAGACCAACAACAATGGTTGGCACAAATGACATTTATCCGAAAATATTTTAATATTATTATGACAATTGTATTCATAATACTCACAAAACTAATCCTTGCGAAAAACGGATTACGGAAGGCTACACTACGAATTATTTATATTTGGGACGTGGGCCATGAAACTTTTGTTTTTATTGATTTTCATGCAATTTTAAACTTTTGTTGTTTTGTTGTAACTATGCCGTTCATTTAACGCATATACCTAATATAATTTTTTAAACCGAATGTTGTTTTTCTTATAGGCCGAACTCTTTCATCTGATAGTAGACCTTGTATTTAAAATAAAATAAAGACTTAATATTTATAAAATTTTAATCAAATGATTCTATTGTATATTACGACACAGTATGTTTAGTAATGTTTTATTATAATTAAGTATTAAGTGTGTAAAAAGCAACCCTAGGCATTCAGCTCTATAATTATTCTATACCTTTACGACAGAGTGACAGAGATACCTTGCTGCGATAGTCGTGCGACCAGTCGCAATTTCTAATGGCTCTATACTTGCAGTTTTGTTATAGTTTGTACACATTTAGTTTATTCTACATTATTTACACACATTGACGGACAAGCGAACCCTTTCTATGTTATTATAGTATTGTCGCGGAATTGTGACGTTTGTATGGATGTTTGTCATTTGTTATAATATAAAGAAATCAATGGAATTTGGAAATAATATTTTGCTTGAAAGGATATGTGGTAATTGCTTGACCGTGCTTACCTATATTACATTTAAGATGACGAATTGGAATTATATTGTTATTTTTCCGTCATTCATAGTGTTGTTATTATATAAAAAATGTGAGATTTATAAATGCGTTTTGGTTATGAATGTCAGATTTTTTGTCATTTTATTATACCAAGGTTAATTATAACGTTTTTAACAGAATTGTCGGTCCGCTTATACAATAGGATATATGTATTGTTCATTTTGGAACATGTTCCACTGGGTTATTTTGTAGCCAAAAGAACTGTTGTAGAATGGTTTCTAGCACGCATGGACTCTACTTCCACATTCTATTGTATCATCTTCATACCCCTAAACTATGAAGCATTTATTAAAAGATAATTCATACATAAAATGTCACTCCAAAACCTACCTTATCCTCTTCGCACTAGAGTCACAGAATACATAATAGTAGCTAAACGCTACTAGAGTTCTAGAGAAACTCGTAAATCTATAAAAACTATAATCGACTTGGCTACGTGAAAATAAATATACTTACTCTATTTCAGTATCAAACAAATGTAATAAACTAAATAAGATGGAGTGCGAGTGTTTACAAAACAATCTCACGGCGTTATGAACTATCCCCTCTGATCTTGTAGCATTTCCACGAAAACGTTTTGTTTATTAAATACCGTTTTTTTTTGGTTTATTTACAGGGAAATTACAATTTTTGCTTGCTCGTTCTTGTTGGGATAATATTTATTTACTAATGCTATATGGAGCGTTGAATTAATTTTCAACCGACGTCAAAAAAGGAGGAGATTCCCAAATCGCCGTTTTTTGGGTTTGTTACCAGAACTTTCGATTGTTGATGTTTTTTTATTATTTCAAAACTAGTAGGTACCTATCTTCCGGATGGTAAAGTTGTGTCCATTTAAGACCGTTTAAAGGCGATTTAGTTTTTCTTAAAAGTAATTTAATAATTTATTCACAAACGAAATAAACACTTTGAATGTAATAGCGAGTAACCAAACTCATGTGTCTCGCCTGATGATAAGCGACACAGCGACAATTTAAGATAATACACTTAAAATATTTTTTTTGTTAAATTACCATTTCTTAGCTCTACATTTTCGATAGCATTTCCTTGTTGCTTATTAAAACTGCTCCAATTTTTTACCTCTTTAAAAATACTGCCAATGTGTCGTACATCTTAAATTCTGTAAAACAACAGATCGTTCCCTGTGTTTCATCGGAAGGTGTTTAGCTTAGCGGAAAGCGGCGGCATCAAAGGGTTACTTCAAAGGAATTGGTGTTGATAAGCGAGAAACTTGATGCTACAGTTTTAGTGGACAATCCGACTATTGTGAAGTGTGAAAAACTCGGTTTTGTACTTTTTGACATTTTTTTATGCATGTAACGAATACATATTATTTTTATAATTGAGCTCTAATAGCAAACATTAATAAATAGAGCTTTTACTATGAAAATATAGGTGTGTATAAAAAATTAAAAATCATACACGTAAGAATGTACCTACATAATATTATGGTAAAAAATGTTCTTATCATTTATAAAATAGAAAGCCGTAATATAAATATATTAAGTTAAAACTTTAAAAGCGTTGAAATAGTGTATAATTTTGTAGTGTAGAGTGTAACAAAAATGCAACCTGCTGAAACTACCTACATAGAGTCTCATCCGGTTTTTTATCACATTTTATCTTTTTACAAACACAATGTTAAGAAAAATCTTCCATTCAATTGTATTACATTGTGTTCAGCAATTTCCGATAATTGAAGTAAATCGAATACAAACATCCCGCATACGTATCAAATCACTTGCCACAAAAATGTTACTATCCGGGAATCAAACCCATCAATTTGTACCAATTCCGTAAATAAGAATTTGTAATAATAGATTTTATTAGATTATAAGGGCATGGATACAATGTTAATGATGTCTTTAGAATTTCGTTTCAATGTGCTGCTGTGTTATTTTTAACAGATTGAAATTGTAATCATTGAATAGAGTACGTTTTCCTTATAATATGTAGAAGGTAATTATAATAAATAGCCAAATGAACTAGGTACCAATTGATAGTTCTTAAAAAAAACTTGTTTTAAAAGACTAAATAAACTGCAGTAGGTACCTATCTACTATCTATACCTACAGTTTATTTAGTTTGTTGTGTGTTTACCTAATAAATATGAAACATAGAACTTAGTTATCTTAAATTGATTTAATTTAAACAAGCTCAGTTTTGCGATTACTTTAAAATGACGAAAAACTTCCCAAATGAGAGATCAATTCATAAGTAATATCTTGTTAAAAGGAGTAATATATTCTGCGCCAAGCAAAACACAAAAATATGAGAAAACATACCATTTCACACCATTATACCCACCCTTTATATTTCTTAGATTCCCGTAAACGTATGCGGGAGGACTCGGAGGGCCATAAATACTCATTATTTCAATTATTGAGTTGAACTCATAACTGCATTCAACGCAATTATCATCACGCCTCTTCCTTATCATTAATTTAAAAGATTACTATCTTTATATGTGATAATTATTATTAATATTTTAAGTAATTAATGTCTCTAGTTTGTGTAGTCATGGCGGTTGTTTTTAACTTACGAATTTTTAAGTATTATCTCTAAATATCAGGATAGATTACGTTCTTCTATGCTGATTTTTCTCTTGATTTTACTTTCAGCATTCCTTTAATTAAACACGTGTATATGTATAGAGACATATAGCTGAGCAATGTTAAAATAAAAAGATCTAACTTCAAACACCAGCCAGTCCTAGTTCAAACTAATATGTACCAGTAAACAGTGGTTCGAATAATAATTGGAAGACGTCTATGATTCAACAAGCACTATTCAGGACTAAACTGACTAGTGGAAGGAATAAAATTGAGTCTAAGCATTCTCACGTTTTATAAGAGCATGAGAAACAGTTTAAATCTATTGAGCAAACAATGCGTGTCGTATACGGGAGCATTGCCGGTCAATTTGTCCACAATACATTAGCATTGAGCCACAATTGGGTAAGTCAGGCCTTTCAGAGCTAATTGTGTTAAGTGTGCGGATAGAAAACGACTGATTCAGTGTTTGTTAAGCCAATAAGTTCAATGATGCGACGTCGCGGCTGCGTCTTCATTACATATTGTCAGATGTGTTTGGTTCATGCTCAATCTTAAAGGATTCAAAATTACTTGAGTCTTGGACAAACTTTGCAATTGTAACATTTCTGCAAACTCTGTTATTGATTATGACGTGTTTTCTTATGGTATTCTTACTACTAGAAAATTTAAAAACAGAAATGATGACAAGCTTTCAATTTTATTCTGTCTGGTCAACAAGAACTGCCAAGATTATTTTCTCATTTTGTAAAGTATTGACTAAGACGTCTATATGAATGTGAAAAAAAATGTTTGATTGTTAGTGCAATTGAATTAAATTGATTTAATAATTCTATTACAATAAGTTTATAAGACATTAATACTAAAGAAAACAAACAGCTTATTAATTGGAAAATAAACGTGATTGTCGGTTAATCAGGAGTGATATTAAATTGATTATTATTAATTGTAGCGGCATCCATTTTGTGACCCGGCCAGCCATAAACATCACCCATTGACGCGCGCTCCATTGACCTTCTGAACTTGGAAGGGTTATCTTCTGAAAACTGTATCTATGGTATGAGAGAAAAGCGATTATACGTTCTGAAATTTGTATAAATTCAATCAAAAATCTAACACATAATGTATACCTATTTATACACATAAAATGAAAGACGTACATATACAGTTTCATAGACAAAAAAGTAAATCAATCTATGTAATACCTAATGTTTTATCCGAAGCTTGATAATTCATATGCAAGATGGTAGTAGAGACTAGAGATAGTGAAGTTTAGTTGATATTTCATATGAAAGTTAAGCAGAAAACATGGAACCCAGATAATGATATAGAAAATGCCAAAAAAATTTTAATGCCAGACGAAAACAGAGTAGGAAGTTAGAGTTGAAATATCGCTAAAAGCATATGACTTTTACAGTAAAGATAATCAATCCGTTCTGGTCAACATGAGTGAGGATCCACTTGAAGGGTTATGCTTGTTAAAGTAATGATTTATTTAATAATTTTTATCCACTTATAGACATTAACTCTCAAGTAGAATAGATCACATTTTAAAGTATTTTTAGTAAACAGGTATTTATTTAGTTTTCGTGTTTCGATATTGGGTGAAGCAAATTATTAATTACTAACTGCGACTCCAGGTTTCACCCGCATAAATGAGTTTTCCTTTTTAATCCTAATGTTCCTAATCCTTATGAAATATCAAAATAAAAAGTACCTAATCTGGCAGAACAAGACAAATCTTATGATGTGTATTTCTACAGTACGCGTCACGAAGAACGCTGGATGAAAGTGATGGGGTGTGTACTGTGTTTGCGCATGGATCGAGTTTTGCACGTAAGCTATGTGCCGATTATTTTATTTTTGAACTAGGCTCGCGAATCGTGGCTTCTCAACTACCTATTTGTTATTCTTATACCACCTCATAACACCAAATAGACCGATAAATCGCCAATGCGCAGCTTAACCGTCAGCGTTCTATTTACTTGACGCGACCTGTACCTTCGGTGAAGTCACTTTCTTTACTAGGTATTTATTTTACTCCTATAAATAAACAGACGAGTTCTGAAAAAAAAAGTAGCATCCGACAAAGGATATCACATTTCAAATCAGTTGTATCAAATACTTCCCAAAGGACTAGAAGTGAACTACTTGACAAGAACTGCTAGCCACAGGATAAAGCCTAAGGACTGGTCATGTAAGGGACCTAGCAAACAAAATGGCTGTGCCGCTAATGGGCTCGCAATCGGTCGGCGTGGACACGTTATTATAATTGCTGTATTGCTGCTACATGCGGGCTGCTGCCGGTCAGGGAAGGGGTGGACAACCTTTTTTCTATTATAATTTGTAAATGGGATTTAGTTTATTTTGTATGAAGACTTTAAACGAAACTTAGTGTGTAGAGAGTTGAATTTTTGATGGCGAATTTATTTTGAAATTGTTTGTAGGTATGAATGTATGCTGCTTAGCCTATACGTTACACTTTTACGATCAATATCTACTATATTATGTAGATGTTTGGAGTTACTTTGATTGTTTGTTTGAATCAGCTCATCTCAAGAAAAAGAAAAAATTATAATAATCCTTTTGGGAAGACGAGGTTGAATGTGTCAGCTGGCTAATATTATCAATATTTTATGTGTACTTCGCATAGCGTTGTGTACATTTTTTCAAAGAGCAGCCAAAGGTTGTCAATTCCCGGCTAAGCCAACCGGACGAGGGTGCGATGGCGCGAACTAATCGGCTCAGCTAAAATCATTCAATTATGAATATTGTCCACAAAAACATCTACGCACAAACATTGCTGATAAACGGGACGGGGTGAACGACTTTGTTATCATTAATTTTAATCGCTTGTGGTTTGACTGTGTTAATTATTGTTGTCAAATTTATTGTTCATCTGTCGAAATTCACGTATCAATGTTCATCTTACCTCAACAAGTAAACTCATTTGAATGGTTTGCAAGTAGACTGTAGAAGTAGGCAAATAGCATCTCTATATTGTTTGTTGTTGTTTACTCATATAAAAGGTATGAATCGCAGCCAGTATTATAGAAAATTGAGAAGAGATAAATGTATAAGCGCATTATTATCGCCATCATTGATCATCAGCTGTTTTCTTTCTTACTGTAGGTCATATACCTACATCCTATAAGTTTGCTAAAATAAGGGATCGTAATGCTAATCAAAATGTTATTGAAACTGAAAAATATAAATCTTTGAATTCTCATCGACACTGTTTGCTTAGATTCCGTCACAGATCCGTATTCCGATTCAGAATTCACTGTGATTGACTAGGATAACTTCTAATATAGAATACTAAAATCAGTCATCCACACAAACGAACTTAACTCAAGTTTATCATGAAACCGTTAAACATCCAAATTGATCATAGGTGGGCGTTGTGGTCTCATCGGGTCGCTTATTAAATTAGATTGTGACCCTGCGCAGAGGTTAACTCCGGTAATTGGCCCTCTAGCCGGACAATGAGGAACAATTTACTCAACGACTCCTCATATCATTGATCGTCTTGGGCTTTGTTGTTTGGGTTGACAAAAGTTTGGAAGACTACTAATATTATATGAGACTAGTAATGAGAAATTCTGTGAGGATGGATGTATGTTGTTTTTGATGAAAACCAGGAGTTTTTGATTATATTTGGTGGTGATGTACCTTGTATCAAACTAATCTACTATATAAAAATAAGTCGGATTTTCCTTCCTGACGCTATAACTCCACAACGGCTCCGTGAGGTTTATAGCGAAGAAAAGGTGTCTCTGGTGGCGAAACGGAGTTCGCCCGGTTTGCTATTAGGCTATACACTTCTACACTGCTACTTATTAACTTGCTTTTGCAGCGGGTTTGATCGCGTGTGTTGTAACTTTTCTGTTATATCAACTTATCTCTATGAATGGCAAATATAACAAAAACAAAAGTATAGTCACATATTTCTAAAGAGTTACTTACTACATACTTAAGTAAAATAAACCATTCCTTAAGTTTATGAAAATATACAAATTACAAACCCATGAGTTACTTATAAAACGAATGCTCATTGCAGATGCCTTCATATAAGTGGTAAAATACTTGTAGTATTTGTTTTTCTACGAAATAAAACATTTTAAGTAGGTACCTACACAATATTTTCATCTTGTGCAAAACAATTTCACACAATCCCGAATCCGTAATTATCTGAGATAACATAAATATCGAGTTACTCAACATTTAAAAACACGGGTAACACGATAGCCCGTCTATCGTCTATCGATAGTATAATTACAGCAAACAATGTCATCTAATCGGGTCCAGCCGTTTTCGAGATCAGTGCAGCGTGAATATTGCTTTGTTTGCGATTTTGTGAGTGACTAAATTTCACCACGGCAGACTTTAGTGTTTGGCTTTTTTATGTTTAACGTAGCGTTTATTTTTTTGTATTTTGAAATTCTTTAAAAACGTTTGTTGTTTATTTTTTTAAATAAGGCAAGTCGTTATATGTTTCTTTGATATGTTATAATTAGAGATGCACCGAATATTCGGTTCCTATCCGGTATCCGGCTTATCCGGCCCTTTTTTACTATCCGGCCGGATACCGGATGGTAATGTACTATCAGGCCGGATACCGGATAGTAAAATTGGTAGATTTTATAAATAGAATCGAAATGAAGACAGTTGTAATTGAAGCTTTTTATTATTTTTAACGAAATTTTTTTTCACTGACACGATAAAAGTGTCTCTACCAAGAACTGCGACCGCGCGAACGTTCACTACGAAACAAGTCAAAACCTGCACTGCACAGGCGGCGTGCCGGTGCGCGACACGCACCTATGAAACTAAAAATGCCGTCGGCCGAATATTCGGCGGCCGGATACCGAACATTCGGCTGGTGGTCAGGCCGAACATCCGGTATCCGGTATCCGGCCAAACAACTATTCGTTGCATCTCTAGTTATAATTAAACGAGCGCCTGAATCCTTCCAGAAAATTCTTTTTCAAGTCGCTTTAAAGCTAGTTTTAATTTCAGTGAAATGATTTTCATTGTCTTTCTGTCAAAAGACTCTAGGAGTCCAAAAAATGCAGTTTATAAGTTAAAATTAGGGCGGGAAAGTACAATAAAGTAATTATAATTAAGTCTAATCGAATTAAATAGGATGTTGGGTAATTGTAGCCGGACATGGCCACCCGGTAAGTAGGTATAGTTGGGATTAACAAGCGTAGTTTTTGGTTTCAATATTGAGATGAACTCAAACTCAAGTTTGAAGATGTAGTTAGTCTGTGTTTAAGTGGGCAATGCAGTTTTGAACCTGCAACATGATTCCTTTATTGCGAGTACTAGCATGGTGTAGTGTACCTACTACCTACGGCTGTAAAATTCACAAAAGCAAATTCTAATTTTTAAAGAAGGATAAACAACTGAATAAAATGTACAGAAAATAATAAAATTGATTAATTTAAAAGATAACAGGTAAGGTCAACCTTTTATCTTATTTTAATTTATTTTCAGATACAATACAAAAAATAGTTAAAACTGAGTTTTATAAAAAGGATTGTACAAACTTCAATTCAAGTGTGGGCACTTGGCTATTGCTACGAATAACGATTATCCTGCTTAGTTTTGGCTCTCAATCATATCTGCCAACACTAAGGTTTTAATCAATCCAAGTGGTATCCGATAGCCGACCCTGGCTTGACCTCGATAATTCGGAGCTAGATTAAGGATTGACTCATTGGATTCCCGCGCGCGTCGCAGTGCCGCGTGTTAATGTTTACGCCTTGCGCCTGCTACCACTCATCGTTTTGACAGGTCACACTAACAAACAGAAACACGGAACGACCTATCTTGAACAAACAATCTGTTGAAATACAACTCTATACCCCTGCGTTACGGTTCACAATCCATTATCACGAAAATGGCGTCTAAGACTTCACAAAATGTAACCTCAATAAATCCTAAGTATTGACAAACGAACTATACTTATTGTACAGCTAATTCAATTTGGAACGTACCATTGTTGAATTAGGGTCGATTTTTGTAATTTATTGTAACGTTTTAATACGTTTTCATGCAGTTCAAACGAGTTATATAAGTAAGAAGCCCGATCAAAGATCAAAGGGTTTGTGATCCATGCCGACGCGCTCAGCTGTGAGCAAATCATCTTGATACTTAATTAACTTATTATACGTCTTATAAATTATACGATATATTTATTTTTCATACTCTTTTTTTAACGATGACAGTTTAAAGTTTATGCTTCGTTTACAAGTCCTGATGAAGAATGTGGAATTTTTAAGTGTTCTTTTATTTGATTTTATTCGTGCCTCTTTAATTAGATTATGAAGATGTATTCGTCATAAAATTATGAATATAAAATTGATTCTGTACTAGATCATGTAGTGTCGTTTTATGGAAAAGTCATATTTTATGATGTGATTTCTTATGGATGTCATCAATGTTAGTTCAGGATACATCGCCCATTTTTGCAAGTGACTACTATCAAGCTAATTTTCCGTTTGTAGCTTTATTTTGATGAGACGTCCAATAATTTCGTGTACGAAAGTCTCGATTGTGGTAGCTAACAGAGATAACAAGGATAAAAATTTTTGATTTGATGGTTCTCAAATATTTATTACTAACTGAATATTTTTTTTTGTTCAATCTCAAGATAATTACCTAAATTATTCGAAAAAATATTTGTCCTACAAAATCTATGGTTGGTTCAAAGAGTCCCCCTTTCCAAAGTGTATCGATAACGAGGTCATCATAAATGATTACTAACAAGCTGATTTTTTTGTTTTCACTTAGTTAATGTTTATATAATTCAACAGTCATATTGTCCTACAAATTGCGTAATAAATATTTGAGAACGATCAAATCAAAAAATTTTATCCTTGTTATCTCTGTTAGCTACCACAATTAAAGGAAAAGCCCAGAACCTCATAGCGTCATACCTGTATGATAGGATTCAGACTGTAGTTGTTGATGGAGAACGTTCTAGCGGTGCGTCAATTAACATTGGTGTTCCACAAGGGTCAATTTTAGGTCCCTTCTTGTTCTTGGTATATATCAATGATCTTCCCTATTATTTGCAGGATAGGTGTGAAATAGTTCTGTTTGCAGATGATACCTCATTAATTTTTAATGTGGATAGGCATGACCCAAATGTTGACGAAGTGAACAGTGCTCTTTTACACATATCTGAATGGTTTACTGCCAATAATTTATTATTAAATGCCAAAAAAACCACTTGTGTTGAATTTTTACTTCCTAACGTAAAAAAGTTGAACAGAGATATTACCTTGAACGGGGAGGTATTGCATCCTACTGAGTCTACTGTATTTCTAGGGTTTACATTGGACGAGAAACTACAGTGGGGAGCCCATGTCAACACCGCTGCAGGTAAGCTCAGTTCAGCTGCATATGCAGTCCGAAAAATAAGGCATCTCACCGATGAAGATACGGCTAGATTGGTTTATTTCAGCTACTTTCATAGCATTATGTCCTATGGAATTCTACTGTGGGGCAGGGCTGCAGATATAGAAACTATATTTATCTTACAGAAAAGAGCCATTCGCTCTATATATAATTTACGTGCTCGGGACTCACTAAGAGATCATTTTAAGAATACTGGTATCCTTACTGTACCATCACAGTATATATTTAATAATATTTTGCATGTACACAAAAGCTCCGACTTACACACAAGAGTAGGAGATAGACACGATTATGGCACAAGGAACAGGAATAGAATTGAAATGCCATTTTTCCGATTAGCTAAAGTTAAAAATTCATTTATGGGTCAAGGAATACGCTTTTACAATAGAATTCCTCATAATATTAAAGAGTTTAGTAGTTCTAAATTTAAAACTTATATAAAAAATGTACTAGTTCAGAGAGCGTACTACAGTATTCAGGAATATATGGACGATAAAAATCCATGGAGGGTTGTCGCGTAAAAACCACAGGACAGTTCTTTGGCATATTATGATATAATATGTAGTTAGATATAAGTTACTGTATATTATGTAATATTGACATGATTTTAAAAGAGCAACTATGGAGTTTCTTGCCGATTCTTCTCCATAGATACTGCTTTCCGAATCGGTGGTAAATGTTAAAAATACTTACCTATGTAATGACAATTCGAAAGTGCTACTAAATAGTAGTCTAATTGAATAAATGAATGTTTGAGTTTGAGTTTGAAACAATCGAGAGTTTCGTACACGAAATTATTCGTTGTCTCATCAAAATAAAGCTACAAACGGAAAATCAGCTTGATAGTAATCACTTGCAAAAATGGGCGATGTATCCTGAACTATGTACACTGATCTAAGTGCTTGCTTATATAGTGATAATGAACTTAGCTTACATTACCTTATTGCTATTCATTTAATAGACTTATAAGAAATTTCGAATTACGTTGCATTACCTGCTCTTTGCTAAGTTAAAGTTTGGACTCTACCTAATGGTAAAATCTAGAAATCATTAAAATAAATACTTCGTTCTGATAGAATCTTATGATTTAAGGTACCTTTCGTCAAATATAATTCATAAAGAGCGACCAGCAGAGAGCTTAATATCTGTAAAACAAAAGATTATGACTAATTCCTGAAATTCTCAGGCCTGAAAAAGTACCAAGTCATTCAATCGCAGTATAATCAGCATCTCTTTGATGTGGCCGGTGTTTACGTGAACTCGGTGTTTGCTATTAAACAAACTCGATCGGATAGCGTATGCCAATATTGCACCAATACAAAATATACTTCCTAGTGTTAAGTATTGAGAAAGGGCTGGATTTAAGTGCAAATTCTGTTCTAGAGTGCTTTATAGAATCCGGGTAAAAAGGTTATTAGTTCGTTAATGTCACACGGAAAAGGAGCTAAGACAAAAAAGGTAAGATAAGTAGAGTAACTTGATCAAGTGATGAACATAAGTTTGTTCAACACAAAAATTTACTACATCATTTACAACCCATCAAGTACCAATTTTGTGAATAAGAAAATATATAAATAGCTTTCTTTTTGTGTGGTACAAATATATTCATAGTAGTTATCAAGCTGTTACGATTTCTCGGATAGGAGGAAAATTGACAGAATTGCATACTCTCCAAATTAAATCGATTGATAAATAACAGTTATTTTCGGTGTTCCGTCATCCATCCATTATCGAAATGTTTGAAAACAGGAAATATTCGAAAACGATTTTCGCCTATTTCCTTAATTCTGCGAATTAATAGATTTTCCTGTGTTTATGAAACATTGGCCAGAGTTACAGGTCTTCGTTTGGGCCAACATGCGATGTTGTGTGTAAACAAAATGTTAGTTTAGAGATAGATGTGTGGGATAATATTAAAGCTTTTGTATAAAAATATGATTAATTTAAGGTAAAATTGAAAATAATATCTATTAAAGATCAATGAAAACAATTAATGTAGAGCGTATAGTTCTTGTTTTGGCTGAGACGTTAATTTTCAGAATGCGTACTATATTATTCCCTGTAACTTTATACTCATTTAACATTGTTTTCATTCCGATAAAGTTTTTGTATACCTAATAACATTTATTTAGTAAGTACATGTATTAGAGATTAAAAGATTATTCGAATCAACAAATAACATATCTAAGAATGTTTACCTGTTGTCGAAATTACTACACCTTCAACCTTTACTTAATTTGGGACATAATTTTTAATGCCTAGATTTTTTACTTATTGAAGTGAAACTTCTTTATCGGGGTTGGAAAAAAATTTACTGTAACTTTTTTTCGTTACGCGTGACATTTTTCCGTTGCGCGCCATCTTTTTCTTATCCCTACCACGCGTGATTCGACGTATTTCTGTAAAGTTGCATATAGTAAATTATTTTTTGAAAAATAAGGTCATAAAGAAGTTTCGCTTCTTACATGTGTACACTAGTACACGTACACATTTTTTTTTTCAGTTGATGATCCACTACAATTTAAAACTCTACATCACCGTTATCTCCAAAGCTGATAATCGTTCAAAAGTACATATACCTCGTTATAACACAGTCTTCAAGAAACCCATAAAATCGTAGTCAGCGTTTGTTTTACACCACCTCGGCGTACTCCACAACACTTTGAAGTGCTTTCTGGATATTTACGTAGTATTTGTTTATTTTCATATTTGCGGTGGCCCAGAACGAGTAAACTACCGAACGGTTGCCACACTACATAAATCTTGGAATCCCTGGAAGTTTGGGGAAGGTCAATGTGTTTTGGGAGACTATTTTGGTGTCATTTTTGATAAAATTTTCATAGTAGGTACTTGAGGCGGTGACACGGCCCATAAAGAGAAAATGACATAGTTTTTAACGAGCTAAAATACTTTATAAATTATAATCTACCGATTTCCTCCGACATGAAAGGCTGTGATTTATGTATAAAATTCTGGCCCTGTAGATACCCTGATTACGGAAGCTGATAATACCTATATCCTATATCTTCGCAATTTATAATTTAATCGCCTCTAAAAATCGATCTGCATAGGTACGCCATCTTCGTATTAGAACAAAACTGAAATGAAATGGAAGATATAACTTAAAAAAAACACACTTCAGCATTTCACTAGACTTATAATAAAAGTATTGAACTTAAACATGACTCAAATTATTAAAGTATGATGTGTAATTTAATATTGGAAAGTTTCAATTATGCAAATTGCAGTTTGGTGGATTCGAATAATATTGAAACCTTATTATGTCTGCCATAATTTTAAAGTTTTCATCAGCTTATCTATAGTGTATTTAAATACTTTTATACGGTTTCTTATTGGGTTAATATTTGCATCCATATTAGAATAGCTACTAGATTTCCGCCCGCTGCTTCGCCCGCGTTATCAAAGAAAAACGTTAGTTCCCGTTCCTATATATGGGATTTCCGGGATAAGATGCCTATAGATATCATATTCTGGGTCTTCAGCTACCAAATTTCATTGCGTGAAAGAGTAACAAACATCCATCCATTTCTCACAAACTTACGCATTTATAATATTAGTAGGGTATTTAGATATGAATTTCTGAACTGTACAAAAAATAGATAATTTGACGATCCAAAACTGTTCACAAAAGGAGCATAGATTAATAAATGTTTGACTTTTGATACCGATTTCCATCTCCAAAACCGGTGCTGGCCATGTCACAGCTCATCCACGCAGAAGTGATGGCTGACACTGCACTTTTGTATTATGACGTGCTTTTTAGATCAAAATAACACATTAGGTCAGTCGAGCGAATGTTTGGGACAAGTTAGAGACGGTAACTTGGTTTTTGTGTTGATTTTGATTCAAGTGCTGTATTTATTTCGTGTTATTGTCACAAGTTAAATACGATTAAGGTAAAATCGCGTTTTAAGGTGTGTGAAAATAAGTGTAGGACGCCATCTTGAATTTTTTGTGTAATTCACTATAGAGCCAGAGGAAGCAGAAGAATAGAAAAATAATACTTATATCGGAAAAAGTGAGAAGCTAAACTGTAGATTCAGGTGAAACTTTCCAAAATTATGCATTTCTCAATAAAAGTGCCAAGCGTAAACATTATATTTCCACTTCGAAGCATTATATTTCCACCCTAATTGTTTAAATATAAACATAAACTATCTAAATTGTAGAAATACTTAAGTTCTAATTTCTTCATACATCTATCGCTGTTACACATATTATTCAATAATCTAAAAAAAGTTTAAAATCAATATTTCCAGTACCAAAAAGATTATTTAGACGTAATAGCAAAGAGCGCGTAATGGCTGATCAAAGCGAGCGGCGCCGGGCGCGAAGTTTGTAAACAACACTTCCTGTAATGATTTAATTGCATCTGCCACAAACAAAAGCTTTTAGATCTTCTATTTGGTATATTATTGTGATCATGGTTAAGTTTGTGTTTCTACAAACAATTTTTATTTTATCAGATTTTTTAAGTTTTTATAATATTTTGGGCGTTGGGTTGTGTACTTACCAAACTACCATGCTGTAAAAGAAAACTTTTGAGAGTAATAAATATTCACAATCAATATTAGTATCTAATATATTTTTAATACAATTAGTAATTAGTTGTAAAAGTGAGCTTTTAAGTTTTAAAAGTTTGACTCGAATACTATTAGGTAACATTTAGAGTTAAAATTCACTCTTTTAGAACATACTTTTAGAGACATAATCTCCTCGTAATAGTGTTATAAAAATAAATTGCTTTTTATTTTTATAGATATTATCTTTCTCTTTAGAAGCTTTCTGTGTGCTTTTGGTATAATGGATCACAATTCGGGAATGGATTCCTCTTCGCGAGCTTGCATGTGCAATAAAATGAGTATCACAATCGGCCAGAAGCCATTGTTTTTGAGTAAATTGTAAAAAAAGGAAATATATTATAGAAAAACGTTTAACAAAATATGTGATACTAATGCGTTACATTACTTTAATCACACGCTATAATGGTGTAATACAATGACACAGAAACCGATGAAGCCCGTTCACATCCGCAGCCATCCTTTGATGATAGGAAACATTCATCATCTCCACAAATTCGGGCCATCGACAGATTTACAACTCAACTGAAAAAATATTTGTAAGACAAAACGATTCGCGCGCGTTTATTTAATCTATGGTCTTTTTTATATGTATTAGATATAATCTGTGATGTTCTGTTTATTGCTTTTTAATAGCAGATATTGAATAATAATCATATTTCTTTAATGTTAGGGCAAATGCGGGATAATGTATCGTGTAGTTTTTGTATTTATTTATGAATGTACCTATTTGGATCAAAGGAAGTCGACTGCATGCGTGATGCTTACGTATTTTTATGTAGTTATGCGGTACTTGTAAACAAATGGTGTAGGTAAATGCTGTTAGAAGTAGGGTTATTTTGACAATATTCAGGATAATTTTCAATATAGCGATAGTTAATATAATTCTAAATAACTTTTTGTTTGTATGAATAAATTTTGTAAAGGTCGTGGTTCTATGAAATTCTGACGAGAGATATTTATTATTTTAATGCGTTTTCGCTTTTTTTCAGCACATAATTTTAAATACAGATGTCATAACAGACTCGAGTACCTATTGATAACAAAGTTAAACATAAATAAAGACAATTAAATTTTAACACGCTATCATTAATATTTCTAAACATGAAAAAAGAAAAATTCCTATGTAAAAATTCGTTCGACCTAAATATTTTCAAATTGTTATTTGTAACAATACATAGATGGCGCGATAGTGGGACGGAAATGTCGGAGGTATTTTGAAACACACAAAAATATTTTCTTGGCGGTACTTGATGGATCGAGCCTCTGTAATCGTGTTGATCGGCTATTTAATGTTAATTTGCTTTAAATTCGTGAAAAGGAATAACCTCTTAAGCTGGTAATTTATTGGTCTTTTAGCGAGGGGTCAGAATAGGCATGTAATAGTTAGGTAATGCGAATTTGGAGCATGTAAAGTTGGGTTGAAAGTTAATGTAGTTTATGTATTGCATGAAAAAAAAAATGCCTTCTTTATGCTCGTTCGTTGGTATTCAAAGATATCGATAATAATTTAATTCAACTACATAGAGTTGCCTATAAAAATATGAATGCGAATTGTAGAGCAATAATTAAAGAGTCATATTAATTTCTCTATACAATGGTAATTTCAATGTTTATTTTTTTTAACCTTTCAGCGGTCGCAACCTTGCGCCGAACACAAGCAGTCGCGCGCGGTCTGTGATTCCGCAAATTTAAGTGTCTCGTTTGGGAAAACAAATGAATATTTCGACTTATTGTATAGCACATGATTTAAAAGAGGTCTTAAACATGTGAAATAAAATAAAAACAACTTAATTACTCATTACTTCTTTTATTTGTACTTAATAGAACAAAGGTCTATAAAAACTCAAAATTTTTGACTCTGGGTGGAAATCACCGTTATAAATCAACATTAAACAAAACAAAATGGAATTTTCTTTTTTTCAATTAACAACTTATAAACTTGACTATAATTATCTTAGAAATAAATCACATTCATCATCAATTGGCACTGTGTAATAGGAACTCTAAAATGACATCTATTTTTGAGATCATTTTACGTAAAGTTCTAGAATAATCTAAATTATAACATCACACAACATCACATGAACACACTCATTCTGTGCTGGTGAAATTTCTATTGGGTCGTCTTCTTGGTCCGAAACGTTATCGAAGACCTCATCTTCTGATTCCACCTCCTCTAACATACGAGATATTCGACGTTCTAAGTCTTCGTAATTCATTGTCTACAACAAAAATACATTGTTAAAACTATACTTTTATTTTATTATAGTCTAAAGCATAAAAAGTTATATTAAGATACAAAAAACATAAAATATTTACCTCGGCTTCGGTTTAATTGCACTGGATTGTTCTGGAACACAATCGGTCGCGCGCGGAATCTGAGACCGCAAACACAAATAAGAAAGCACGTGTACATGCGACGAATGTCACAGGGCTACTGAGAGGTGCTACCTCACCCCCTCGAAGGTATCATGGAAGCGCAAGCGTCTATTGTTTACAGTTTCAGTATATTAACTAAAACAAGTTCATTGCGGACTCAGAGACCGCGTGCGACCGCTGGAAGGTTAAATATCTTTAACTGAAGGATGTATCATTATCCAAAAAAGCATTGACTCTATTTTTTTTTTGATCGACCAAAAAACACAACTTTTACTTTGTTATCTGATTCCGAAATTAAATTTACCCCAAACAATTTCTAATTCTACAAAAAACGTTATTTAAATAAACAACAGAAGACGTTATACAGTCGAAAAAATTATTTGTCATAAGTATCGATCATAACGGTATTTGATGTTTATCAAAATGACGAATCGATGTCGGCTAGAATATTATTATCTACCATGTATGAAGTCAAATGGCTACCAAGATGTTCAACGGATAGAATAAAAAATAATATTTTGACGTGTAGAAATTATCTGTGCTTAAGGCGACTACACCACCGAAACTAGCGCCCCCCCAACATTTTATTTTTTTACTCCTTAACCAGATCAAATTTAAAAAATCTAGCTCGGTACTTTGCTAGTATATTACTTGTAGTATTTTTGGTATTACTTTTCATTATTTTGCATTCGGTAAATTAGGAGAACTTTTGATTACCGCCAAAAGTGGCCACTTTTGGCGGTAATCAAAAGTTCTCTAGAATAATGAACAGTTAGAATAGTGAAAAGTAATACCAAAAATACTACAAGTAATATACTAGCAAAGTACCGAGCTAGATTTTTTAAATTTGATCTGGTTAAGGAGTAAAAAAATAAAATGTTCGGTGGCGCTAGTTTCGGTGGTGTAGGCCTCTTAAATAATAGAAAAGAAAAACACGGACGCGCCCTAACATTTTTTTTTGGATTCAGTATGAGTTTGTTGGGCGAAATCACTTAACTGGTTACCATCCATACTAATATTATAAATGCGAAAGTAACTCTGTCTGTCTGTCTGTTACTCAATCACGCCTAAACTACTAAACCAATTTGCATGAAATTTGGTATGGAGATATTTTGATACCCGAGAAAGGAAATAATCTACTTTTTATCCCGGGGAAATTACGCAATCCCGGAAATCCCACGGGAACGGGAACTATGCGGGTTTTTCTTTGACTGCGCGGGCGAAGCCGCGGGCGGAAACCTAGTGTACTATAAATAAAAATGTTCCCGTTTATATTATAATATAAAATACAATCTGGTTTCAAATATAATATCAAACAGTTGTAAACATATTCTAGCTGTAAGTAATGAAACAGTTGTCAATTCTGACAGGTGACACGTTTCATGGCGCCACTGTTGCACAGATTTAATATGGCTGTACTGTTGTTCCAACGGTCGCATTGTTTTATTTTGTCGTTAAACTCGTTCAAATTCAAAATAAATGTCCACGGCTACTGATTTGAATTTGAAAGGCAGCTATTACGGTCAAGATTGCATTGTTTCTGCCCAAATTGTCGTGATATATTGTTGTCATAGCTCTTCTATTTAAATAAAAACATGAATTAGTATGTGTAACGAATGTATAACATATTTTTGAGTAATTTGTTGTCATAAATATAAGTGGTCTATTTGAATAACAATCAACGAAAGTGTTTACCTTACCGTGTATGGCTTTGCTACTTCCTTATTTTTTCAGTAAAATAATGAGTTTGTATTACATAATTTTCTCTGTATATTGTGCTCGCTATTAATATTCAGATAGTCTAATTAAATATCATAATATAGTTAAGCTTTAGATATGTTAATTACGTCTGCACTGAATAATTCCTATCAATTACACGATTACGAAGATTAATGTAAATGGCGGGCTTTTTATCGTCAATTTATTTGAATTTATGCATTCCAATTTCCAAATTTATTTCTGTTCATTAAAAAACCTCTTAAATTATATAATAAATGCAGTTTATAATTTTATATCCAGAAATAATGCATAGGTATGCGTATTATATTATCTAGAAATTACATTGAGTAATGAGTTTCAAATACTCTATTTATCTTTAAAAAACATAATATCTATGACTGGATACAGATTTATCTGCATCCTGAACTTGAAGAAAAAAAAATGTATGATTAGCATTATTATTATTTCTTACTTATCTCGATCAGTTGTTTTTTACAACTTGCCACCCAGAGAACATACTAATAAAGACCTCCTTTGTGTTTCGATACGCACATATTTACGAATTATTTCAAAAAGAGTAACGGTAGCACAATGGTGCCGTCACGCGTGTAAACTAACAAAAAAGTAAATGCATGAAATTCAGAAGCACACCCAAGTAGATGCGTGGCTAATTCGATGCTAAAACTTTTTGTTGCAAGCTTTTGTTTTTAAGGCACCGAACACTGACTGTATTTATTAAAAGTTCTTTAAAATGCCAAAGTCTTTCATTTGTATAGTAATAATGGAATTAAATTAATATTTGAAATAAAACACATTATAAATAAAAACATGATAAACCTTTTATGCTCTCCATACATTAATCCCACGCCAAACATAAAAAATGTACTTTCCACAAAATATATGTTTAAGAAAGACTGTAGGTATGCTGTACTTATTAGCAAGGCTACTGCTGTCCATAACTTGGTAGTAGCAAAAATATTTTCTGACGCCCATAATAATTATTTATTTCAAAATTAAACGAATGCCTTAAAATGCAGTATAAAGTTTCCTCGTTATAATATAATGCTGAAATGGTTTCCAGTTGCTGACCAATACCTCAACTTTGTGTTTCACATGAGTTACAATAAAAAGCGTGTCGAATCGCACAGAAGCGAGCACAGAACAAACAATGAAATAAAAAGCTACGCACTAAATCAGTATTTGCAATGGTGCTCTTTGATTTTGATAGATTATCACTTTAAAAGGACTTCTGACGACATTTCTTTGTTTTTTATTTGGGACAAATATGTCCCCTTTGTTACGAAAACAATTGTTCCGTTTAGAAATGTTTTAAAATTTCAAGTATTGTGTTCTTCGGAGTTTAATTATTCTAAAAGTATTTGAACACAAAGAATTAAAATGTAACGCACATTCAAATTTTATTCTCAATTTAAATTAAGAATAGAATACGCTACCATGCATAGACAATCGTATGCAATAGACAATCATGTATAAATTATTCTTCTAAATATAAATCTGTTTAATCTGTGGCGCAGATAATGAAGCGCGATGCCGTGTCGCGGAGCTACAAATCGCAGATAATAAATAAAGCTGCGGACACACGCGGCGACTCATTACAACCCTGATATACGGTCTGCGATGATAATATTAAAACAACTAATTATTGTCTCGCACGTGCAAATAAAAGACCTCGTTATTGGAGGCTGTGGAATGAGATGTATGGATTTAAATTGTGGCTGTTTTATTTGATACATTGTTTATGTTTGATTAGGTAAGTTGTGGTTTTTGTAATATTATTGAAGCGAAACTTCTTTATCGGGGTTGGAAAAAAATTTAGTGTACCTAACATTTTTTCGTTACGCGTGACGTTTTTAACGTTAACCCAAAAGCATTTTGTGTTAATATGTTACACTTGTTTGTTTGTACTAAAATATCCCGAAATCATGCTCTTGCTCTAGCTCTAGCTCTATCTTCGTTTGATTTTGATGCACCGTCACTTGTTTGTGCTAACATGTTATATAGGTACATAGGTATATTCTCTTTTCAAAAAGACTGTTATTATTAAAACAAGAAAGTTTCAATCTGATATATAATTATTACACATATTATCTGTAACGGAAACGAATCATCCATAAGTAAAAATAAATTACAAGTATTTAAGGCACTTTCAACATAACAAAACTTATTCGTCGCGCAGCTTGAAGCTACGAACCTAATTGTAAGGCACATGTCACACTGAGCGATATTCTGCGAACGTCGATTGTTTGTAGTTAAAGTAGTTACTTGTAACCAGACGGTAGTGTTCAGACTACTGTGACGGGGGGTAACATAAATCAAGTAGTGAATAATTGCGATATAGGCACGCGTTCCTGTTTTGCGCTTTACAATTTTAAAGATGTTTTATAATGTCGAGTGTGCAGGGCAGCTGCAGTAATGATTTCTTAATTCTGTAAATGGCCAGCTTGTTATTGAAAAATAACAAAATTCATAGAGACAAATACTAAGAGATTTTAGAATGTTGAAATGTCTTTCTTTTTTATCATTTGATATAAAAAAAAAGACAAAAATCTTTATTGTTACATAAACATTTGGTAGATAATACAATGCACTAATCTCCACACTAGGATTCCCTGTGTTGTTGAGAATAGTCTCTTCCAGCTTACGTCTATTTACACAGTTTATACAGAGGTAAATTCTTAACTACGAAAATACATACAATATGCTAGTTGAATAAATTTCTGCGAGTGAATGAGATAGGATGGATGTCTTGAGTGAGTTTGTAGAATTATTTTAATGGTCTGAGGAAGTTTTCCGTGTGTTCGTAGTCCAAACCACAAAGGAAATTTTTTACATGTTTTTTGCATTGCCTCTTGGTCAACTATGGTATATAATATAGGTCCATAACATAAAATAAACGTTTGAAATTAATACCGTGTACGATGAAGTACTACTGCCTTAGTTCTAACCAGAAACTGTGCCAGAAGTGGTTAAGTAATACTACCAACCACGAAAAACTACCTAGATTTCCCAGGTGAACCAAAGCCAGTATGTTTACAACAATATTGACTGCTTCCACTGTCTATAACTAGAAGGCCACCGTTTGATCTCTGAACGCGTCTGTAATCACGTAAATTGTAACGAAGCAATATCCCCTATATTAGCGGCGAAATAAACAATTGCTTTTTATGTTGGCGAGAGGGAAGTGAGTAAGCCGTTGTGAATAAAATACAAGCTTATGTTTTATGTAATGTTCAACGTTTTTATAGTTTGATAGACTAGCTTTGGCATTAGTCCTGGCTTTGCGTACCTGGATAAAAAAATATAGGTAGGTACGTGTATTCCTGAAAATAATACTCTATATTGTAATATCTCGTTATCAAATTTAGGTAATTCAGATCATTCCGATTAATTGACGTGCTTACATTATAATTATGTACATTACTACAATTTTGTACAGGTATGCAGAAGACTACGAAATATAGTCGCGTTATTCGCTATTGTAATTTGTAGCACTAATAAGTTAGGATTTAGAAATACAGATAGATACCACTCTCAATGTTTAAAAAGTAGTGTTTGTAAACGTAAACATCCTGCAACACTTTTTCTATTTCAAATGCCAATAAATTGCAGTACTTTATTACTAGTTTTGAGAAAGACAAAAGACCAGTGAATTATTGCATACGTCAACATGATAATAGCATGCATCTCTAGACAAAGTGACAAACAGGCTTGTTAGAGCGGTTGCATTATGCGTCTGCAGTTTGTTATCACTGATTGATGGCCAACGGAAGCTGGACACTGCACCCCATTACATAATCACTTTGGCGGCTTTTCCCAGAAAACTCCCCGGGAACAACCGTGCCGACTTTATAAAAAAAATTCACCGATAGTTAGCCATCGATCCTTAAACGAATCACGGACAAAAATAATAAAAACATCACAGTCAAAATATATGTTGGCGTTATTGAAAAAATCATAAAGAAACAGTCACTTTCTGTTGACTTTGACGTGCCGAAAGTTCAATTAGGTGGTGTGGAACCTTCGCCATTATATCCTAAAAATAAAGGCTAATCTCGCATGCTGTGCCAGTGCTTTTTTTCCCGCTGGTTTCGTCAGGGCGTGGCCCGTTTCGAATGGAAACATTTGCCAATATTATCGTGAAAGGACTGAGCAGATGAAATAATTTATTCCCTGATGTCGCTTTGTATACCAAAGTCTATGTTATTGTCCATTTTTTGCGTCGGCCGCTTTGCCGCCTGTGGCTTCGATGTCTCTATTTGTTCCTTAAAAGAAACACCGACTTGAGCGTGTAGGACCCGATTTGAACCCTATTTAATATTATAAGGGTTGTCTCGGAGAAGCCTTAGCTTGTTTTCAGATTGGTTCTTAAGCTGTTTTGCATTTAGAATGAAAGAATGTTGTTGACGATAGTATTAAAGTGTTAGTTACTGATCTGTCGGTTTTGTGCAAAGCGGTGATTTTTGACTTTTGATTTACGTTGATCGGACGTTAAGGGGATTATTTAAATAGTTTTAGGTTTTGTTGGTCTGTTATATTATAATACTGGATTTAAATAGCTACTTTGGCCACTGTGTCGTATGATTATAAGATGAATAGAGATTGAAAGGAGTAATGGGAATGTATAAAGAAACAGGATAAAAAACAGTTAGTTTTATGAAATAAAGAGACTTTATAAATTATCAAGTAAATTTTAAAATGTAAGGAAATTAAAGAATTTGACATGATTATTATTGTTTATATGAAAATATACATATGTTTCTATTTCACTCTAGATATTATGTTTAATGTAAATTACATCTATACGATTAAGTGTTCGGTATCTACAAAAGAATCTGATAATTTTGTAGCCTAAGATAAACGAATTTTGAAAAACTACAAAAAATTACGAAAGATTTAAAATAAAATTAAAGTTAAACACTTTCAAAAGGGCCCTAGCCAAACAATTGGAAAAAATATGTTTGTTAAATATGTCGACGTCATCAATATCAACAATTAGTTAGTCGGCAAATCTCAGAGGCTGGAAACTGCTAAATAATGATGTGAGATATTGTTTCTCCCTAGAGACTCCTGTTATTTTGTTTAAAGTTAACAACTCAGCAATTTGCCAGTAATCTCTAAGGATTTTCGGCAATTTACTTTGCTACTGTGTTGAAATATTGCTGCAGTGTTAATAAGTTATTGAAAGAAGTGGTAAAGAACTGCATTGTACCTACTAGGAATTGGGTGTGTTTAAAATTTAAATTATATCTCATTAATATAGAACGTAAAGTACCTAAGTAAAAAGCAGATAACTACAGAAACGAATATGGTTTATTATCTATAATAACAAAAAAAGAAAAAAAATTAACGTATTTTAAGGTCATGGAAAATATGGTTCGTTGGTTAAATAGATTTTCTGTTTTTACAATTATTACAGATTAAAAAAAACTAAATACAGACGAGCATAGAACCTTCTCTTTGTATTTTGTAAGTCAGGTACCTAACACCTAATCAAAACTACCTCAGCAGCTATCATCTAAGCTGAAATCTACTAGTTCTAACTTCTAAATGTGTCAGTATTCTGCTACTTTTATTTGTTACTTTGGCTAAAAGGTGCTATTGTATATCCAACTACACTACATTAAACAAATTTACCACCAAATGAATGGTCCCAAAACCGTAACTTATTTATAAACCAAAGAAATTATCGAGGCCGTTGTTACATTTGTACAGACACGGTCCTCATTAACGGTCATTCCTAAATCTATTCATTTAAATACAAACCATAGCGAATCGCGCTAAATGCTAATAATGAGCTTGTAAATCGTTCACCACTCTCATCACTCCCTACTGTTCACCGAGAATACGCCGCATCACGGCCAGCTTCGTCCAAACAAAACCACTGAAACCTCATAATGAGCCATCTTTAACTGATTTACAATATATTCTTAACCGTGACCGATTCATCGTATGGGGTCCACCTCGACGGTTAATTGTTTTACAGCCGCCATAACTCAGAGAAAAGAAACGAATCATTTCAAAAATGTGAGTAATAAAATGATCATGGCCGGGAATGGGACAATGGGCCACAAAAAGTGCAATGTGGTTTAGATTTGGCACGCTCGGCTCTGTCAATGGCTTTATATCGCGATCGTGATGAATGTGCGGAAGTCGAATCTGTACAACTTAATAATAACGATAAGCACCGGTCCCCTATTTAAATATGTTTCGCAACATTAGCGGCCATGTTGGTGAGCTTTGCATTTCACGAGATTAGCTGTATGTTTGACAAACCTATTCTGTTGTCGGTTGTGATTAATTGATTTAATGTAAATATTGTCAGACTGCACACCTTTATGTGTCAGCATTATGTATGGATAGCACATGGTGTTGCGCGTGAAATATTGTAAGAATACGCATTGCTAATGTAAATAGTTTAAAGCTGGATTAAAATTTAATCTTTAGTATTTTCACCGATCATAATTCTGATTATTTTAAGAATAAACGGTTGTCAAACTTCTCCCTATCTAAATCTTTTTCGTATTCCGCCCAAGCATTTTCAATTTAATATCTATGTAAAGCCACAGTAAAGCTTTCATAATGAAACTTAATTTAAACTACAATACTGAGAAAGCTTGAAAATGTTACATTTTAAGTATGTCTGTCGGCACATCAGTTCTGAGACACATTTAACGATCAGCATTACAATTGCAAAAATCGCATCTTTATTATCACAAAGGAGTGCAACGCAGATGTCACGCACGTTATTAACATCGGTAACGCCGACGTTTACCACAATAACCGATACGGCAATAACAAACACGTCTACATGATAAATGATAATATTTTATTGCGTTTGCCCTCGTTTTTGACGCTTATGTCTTCTTTACAAACATTGTCCCTGTTGCTACGTTATTTTAAAGCTTAGGAAACTGTGATAGAGTTGTTTTTTGAGTGTTGTGTAAAGGCCGTTAGATTTTGTGGGGTAAATCATTGATATTGTTCAATCGCACGTAGCGAATTGTCGATATCCCACCATTAGCGGTGCGTTTTGAACGCGGCGTTGCGTTTGAAAACTATTGAAGTGTGTGCGTTTTGAAGTTTTTTGTTAGTGCAATTTTTTGGCAATTGTAGTTAAATGTATCACGGTTGGTGTGTAAGTAATTGATGGAATGTTTTATGTCTTGATATGTAGAGTTAATGCAGATTGTTAAATTTTAATTTTGTTTTTTAGTTTATGGACTGTCATTTTTATATTTGGGTATTGATATTACCAGTCAATTGTTTCTATTAAATAGAGGATTTGTTGGTTGAGTGCATGATTTATAAATATTTAATTAATGTTCTCTTAAATGTTATAAAAACTTGATCGCTAAATTGACTTTCATCAACAAAGTCAAGAACACCCTATAAATAATCTAGCAATTAAAATAAGACATTATAGATAAAGAAAAATATCTTTGAACAAACTTGATACCTAATAACAACATCCAACCATCTAAATATTCGTGGTAAAATAATACGGGTACAATTTATCAGCAAAACTAAAAGACCGCGATTTCATGCAATCCTGGTTTCGAAGCCATTTATAAAACATTTAAAAACAGATATTCAAACAAAAACAGGCCCACCCTGAGGCCATTCCTAATCTTAAATAAAACACCGGATTATCTTCAGAAAGTTTTCAAAACAGGCGGCAACTCAAAGACCGTTAAAGCAATATATGGAAACTGTTAACGTTTACTTGACTGTAAATAGATTTGTAAATAATATGTAGTAACAAACTAACAAATGATGATTATAAAACTTCGGTTTGAGTGGTTGTGTAGAGCTATATAATTTAAGTAAATGAAGGAAAAATAGGTGAAAACGGCAAAATGGACTGTTATCTATGAGCAATAATTGAAAATATTGAAGTTTTTTCGCACTGAAATTTCTAATATGTATTACAGAACGTATGTATGATTGGATGACTGTTTCCAAAACACGATTGGAAAAATTTTGCACAATAAAAAAAATCCTGAAGTTACCTCTAAAATAACATATATACTTAAATGCTCATTACAACCGTATTTTACGATAATAATTCGTATAAAATCACAAATACATAGGTATTTACTGGTATTTACCTTCTTGATTTCATGACTGTTTTAGATTTAGAAAATACTTAATATCTTGTCTTGGATTTGGATTTAATGTTGTATTTGTTAGTGGTGGTTGCCTATAATTGTGACAGCACTATGTCTACGATTGTAATTACTTTTAAGGCTTTTATCTATGTATCAGTGTATGTCATGTTGGTGATCCTTAATGAAATAAATAAATAAATAAATATTTTCATTCACTTTTTGATAAAAATGTGAATGACGCTTACGATTTTTAGTTTCGAGCACGTTGATTCCATACTAAACGCGGACCCCTTCACCCCTCACCTAAGGCGCGAATAGCTGAATTTTCTTTGACCGCCTAACTCCTCTTAACGTTACATTAAAATCTTAGACGTTTACATGAAAATATTTCGAATACACATCTTGATTTAGGTACATAAAAATTTGCGTTTGAAATAATGGCTAAATGTACCTACTTACCACAATTTTTTTTTAAATTAAACTTTAAAGGCTTGAAATAAGACAGAAATTGCTACGTGACAACATAGGTATTATTGCGAACGAAACCATGTGAGTTAGTTTGCCATCAATTTAAAACACCAATTATCTGATAGGTAAACAGAATTGGCGCCATATTTATCCTAAATGCTTTTGCTAAAAAAGCTGACGCCACCCACGAGGAGAGTAAAAAATGTCATGTGGGTCTCTTGTGGGTCCAACGAAGGTTAGATACCCTGTAATTAGGAGATCAATCCCTAAATTGCCCTTGTTTAAAGGGATGTTTTAATTTTCATAAATCGTAATAGGACGAAACTTATATTTTGACTCAGATTGGTGTGGTAAATTCCATGCTTTGTATTTTATTAATAATATTGAAATTGACCTGTCTATTGGCTATGGACAATGGACATAGCTTATAATTTATTTTATTTTGATGACATTATATAAAATTAAATTTATGAATGACTAGCTTCCGCCCGCGACTCCGTCCGCGCGGAAAAATTAAGAAAAATTAAGATTTATTTATTTTTCTACGTATTTTTCCGGGATAAAAAATATCCTATTTTATGCCCAGGATAATAAGGTATAATTACCAAGTTTCATCGAAATCGAACCGTTAGTTTTCACGTGATGCCTGAACATACAGACAGACAGACAGACAGACAAACAGACAGACAGACAAAAATTTTTTTAATCACATATTTGGGCTTGGTATCGATCCAGTAACACCCCCTGCTATTTATTTTTTCAATATTTTTAATGTACAGAATTGACCCTTCTACAGATTTATTATACCTATGTATGTATAGATATATTAAGAAGAGCTGGAACGTCAACACATTTACACATTGCACATGTTAGGCCGGGAGATACTGACACAAAATTTCGGGTCATTTGTTACAGGATGGCGGTCTAGAAGGGTCTTAGTACGCAATGACAAAAAGAAAAATGATGGTCAGAACGCTGGTACCGGCGGACTACATCTTTTTTTGGGCTATCGGTAAATTCTAAAATTTTTGTGTCACAAATCGTTTGACTTTCGCTATTTATACGACGAGTTCGACTAACGCCCACGCGACTAGTCTGCCGGTACCAGCGTTCTGACCATCATTTTTCTTTTAGTCATTGTGTAATAAGACCTCTGTAGAACCGCCATTCTGTTACAAATGACCCGAAATTTTGTGTCAGTATCTCCCGGCCTATGTATGTGTCATATTTTGCAATTGTTTATAAATACAGGGTGATGTAATTGGTGTAGTACGAATATCTAAAAATCTATGAAGAATTTTGTGATACAGTAAATGGAAGAATTATATGTATACTATTTTACAGTATTTAATAAAATCATTTAATTTTTTGTTCATTTTCATTAGAAATGTCAATTTTTCTCACCAAGGTGGAAATTTGGATGATAAGGATCTTGTTAGAAAAATATAAATTTTGACTAAAATCGGCATTTTTTTTTAAATCAAATTACTAATTAATAATCAGAGTTATCACATTATTAAAAAAAATAAGCCAAACTATACACAATTTTTACTTGATGCAATCCTCAAAGATCATGGACATAATATATTGCGTCTTCCACCATACCATCCAGAACTCAACCCAATAGAGTTACTATGGGGCATAATTAAAGGGAAAGTAGCATCACAAAATGTGAACTTTAACTTGAAAACTGTGGAAGAATTATTTAGAAAGGAAGCAAATGCCATATTAGTCTGGATATGTTTAGTGACGTTTGGAGAAAGACGCGAGAACATGAGGAAAAATATATTCAATTAGAACCAAAAGTAGATAATTACACTGACTCATTTATAATAACATTAAGAAATTCCGACGGCGAGTTCTTCGAGCGATGAAAGTTTCAGTGAAGTAGAAGATTACGATTAGGTATGATTAAATAGATTCTTCTTCTTCTCTATAGATACTGCTCTCTGAATTGGTGGTAAATGTTAAAACTGTTAAACTGCTAAGACGATTCAAAAGTGCTTCTAGAAGAAGTCTAATTGTATAAATGTTTGAGTTTGAGTTTAAAACCAATAGTGTGAAAATTATACAATAAACATGTAACACATATTTGTTAGCGCGTATTGGTAGGTATTACGTACTTACTACAAATACAAATATAATATTTCTTAGATATCTTTACTCGACTAAAGTCAGGATAAGACTGCTCCGTAACTGCAGAAGACGTCCGTTATTTAAATCATTATCAAAACAACCATCCGTGTGTTGGGAGTGAGCGCACGTGTTATTTGTATTGTTTTTATGACCTGAAATTTAATTATTATTTGATAATTGAATGATTATTAATACTTTTATCCAATTGATTATTATTAGAATAAATAATTAACTTCATCAATTGATTTACTTTTAAAGTATAATTTTACAGGTAAATTATGAGAGCTTTCATAATTATATTTGCATAATATATTTATCTACAACGCACCCATTTTACAATTCAAGTCTAAAATGAAACTAGAGTCGCATTTATTTTTGAACATACTGTAAGTGAAATTGCATAAGTGTGAGTACTGTGAACATGCCAGCTTTCCATAATTGACCGATATAGATTAGTTCCTCCTTAGATAAAACTGACTTAACAAAGATTTATTTATATACTAATATCACTATAAATTATCAGCATCTCTTGTGTATGTATGCCACCATAATATAAGCATGATTCACCATAATGTAGCATGATTCATCACATGATGATTCATGCTACTTTTTTTGGAGTCGTTATCATCATATTATACAGGTGTAAATTTAATACTTTTACTGAAAGCTTGCAATTCATTATATACAATACATACCTAACCAAACTTTAGTAATTTAAAGGAAAATACGATACTGTTATTGCAATATCTTAAACTGTACATAAACTAAAATGCTCAAAATGCTACTCGAGCTAATCAAATGTAAAAGAAAATAGCACACATAGAAATAGTTTTAATTAGAAACACATACATATTAATTTGTGTGCATGGTGGCACACAAATTTATATGTATGTATTTCAATAAGCCACCTTTTACACAAATTAATACATCTAATATCTTTCATACATACGCTAACTTCTACAAAAGCTATTTTGCCTTATCCTTTACTAGCATAGAATTATCTGTGCCTTTACTAAATACATTATCATCAAATCTTGCAACAGATAGCGAACACTTAGCCGAACTTTGAGCCACCGCCTCAGTGGGTGGCTCCAATAAATCTCCAGATAATTGTCCATGTGTTTCGAGTGACACATGTTGACCTGTCGTCGAGTTGCTGATAAACTAACTAGGATCACTTGAATGTTTGCAAAGTTTGTAAGAAGGTTAATTAATTTATTAGGTTTTATGCTCATAAATTATATACCATATCATGAAGTATATTAATGACTAGCGGTCCGCCCCGGCTTCGCCCGTGGGCCGTGGTACCTACATGTTTACGTTTTTTTTCATAAGAACCAATCTCGTACTTCAAGGAATATATTCCACAGCGCACGCGATGACAGAATTTTTATTAAGGATTAAAGGTGGTCCTTGTAAAAAAACACCTTGGGTTACATTATTGCATTTTTGGAAAGGATCTCTAATTTTTTTGAAAATGCAATATAGCCTATGTTGCTCAGTGAAGATGCAGCTTTCTAATGGTGAAAGAATTTTTGAAATCAGTCCAGTAGTTTATGCGTAAAAACCATACATACATACATACAAACCTTTCCTCTTTATAATATTAGTACCTATAGAAGTATAGATAAAAGGTACCAAAAGAAAGGTACTTTATTCTTGTTTGATAGGCTATAATTTATAGGTCAACTGCGATTCAAAATATAGTACAATCTGGATACTTTAAGGAATGAATGCCTACGATTTGTCGATTTGAAGAAGAACTTTTATATTTTACAAATTGATTGTGGTATGATAATGGCTCAAAATAAATGAATTTCATTATAAACTTTCTCATTTTTAAATCTAATTTTAACTCAATTATCAAACCAATAAATAACGATATAGCAGCGAATAATAAGTATAGTCATTAGAACACAAATGAGCCCGCGTGTGATCTTATTCAAATATGCGTTCATTCCTTTGTAAGAGTCAATTCTTTCACCTCATTAACACCTTGGAAATTTCGAGAAAAAATCCCAAATTGATGGTTTCAAATATTTTCTAGCGGGAGGTCTGACATCAAAGCGCGGGAAAAGCTATTAATTTTATGACAAATAGTTTTGGCTGTACATCTGTTAATCAGTTGGGAATTTTGTACATTTCGAAATTAGTGTAAAATTCTGAGTATATTTTCGATGATTTAGGGAACAATATTTTTACTATTTATATAGTTATTGTCATACAACACTATCAAGTGCTCTTTGTTTGTTTGCCTACACATAAATATACGAATAAAAATATCTGTTTAAAATGCAAACTCATGTTCGGTTAATACAAAGTTAGTAGGTGTAACAAACGATTTTTTTAATGCAAATATATAAAATGGAGAGTTGTGTCGCTAGAGTAGTTGATTTACCTATCTTTAATTGCATAGTAATCATTATTATAAAATAATAATATATAATTTACGGAAATAGATACTTACACAAAAAATACATTTTAAGTATTTCCTATATCTATTAAAATTTCCAAATCCCCTTGCTAATTGCATAGCGCATGCGCACGGATGGTTTACCCGACAAATGGTTGTCTCAGCTCATTATATGGTGACTAATTATATACAGGAATGTTCAATGTTCACACTTCGGAAGTCTTCAGAAATGGAGGGATTTCAGGTGGTCTCATGATGAATATCTATGGTAAATGAATATTTGGTTATTTTTTGCGATAGGCTATATCTACTTCTTAGGCCGGTTGCAGAGCTTCACCGACCATCAGTGCGTACCTCAGTCAGTGTCATATGTATGGAAATACGCGTGCGTATGGTCGGTCTAACTATGAACGGTTTTATGAATTTCCATACATATGACAAGCGCGACTGACGTACGCACTGATGGTCGGTCAAGCTCTGTAACCGGCCTTATAGTTTACTAGCTGCGCTCCGCGGTTCCACCCTCGTGGCTCCTGATGGTCTTGGTGTGATGATACATAGCCTTCCTCGGTAAATCTATGCTATCTAGAACCGAATGAATTTTTCAAATCGGACCAGTAGTTCCTGAGATTAGCGCGTTCAAACAAACAAACAAACTCTTCGGCTTTAATCTTTATATTATAAGTATAGATGAAGAAAGTCGTGTTAGTAACACCACATATAATCCAAGAACGAATGAATGGATTTGAACGAATGAAAGAAAGATATTAGGTTATTTAGATTTTTATCCACTTTCTTTAGGACAATGAAACAATATCTATTTTGTTATATTATTTCATCAATAAACAGATTATCAAAATCCAGTGTAATGAATAATACAATCTATTTACTTACTTTTTGATAAACTATATTGCCAAATAATTGATGTTTAACGAAAATAAAGATTAATATATTATAATCGTAGCGTCAATTTAACAGGATAAAGATAAACTTGTTTGTGACAGTTGATACCTATATTACTTATCAAATTATTCGTCATTTCATAGGCATTTGAAATGCAATGGAAAAAAAAGCAGAAACAGTAATGCATAAATATAATTTATTAGCTGCGCTCTGCGGTTTCAGCCGCGTGGCTCCGCTTCTGTTGGTCTTTGCGTGATGACTGATGATATATAGCCTATCCTATAGCCCCTCTCGATAAATAGGCTATCTAACACCGAAATAATTTTTCAAATCGGAACAGTAGTTCCTGAGATTAGCACGTTCAAACAAACAAACAAACTCTTCAGCTTTATAATATAAGCATAGACATAAACATTTAGTCTTTTTAGACTGACTCTTTAAAATGCATGTAAAGTGTTGTACCTACATTTTTTAAAAAAATTCATTAATCTTTACGCGTATTAATGTAGGAAATAGTTGTAGTATGTTCACTGTCTATATTATTTTCTTCTTTTAATAAATCCGACCATAAAGATTCTTGCAATGTTATTTATATAAATAATTATTTAGTCCTTCGAGGAAAATATTTCTGAAATATAGAATACAATATGGAACCTCTTCTAACTAAAATAAACAAGATCCTCTGACCACTGGAGTGACCACAGTTTTCACTTCAGAGGGACAATTGAGACCACGCTACACTGCACTTTGTTATCCTAAATGTTTGTCTAATATACTTGTAAGGCCTTTAAATAAGGATTTGCTAAATATTCTGTTCACACTATTTTTTGTTTTACTTTACGATAAAATATTTTATAAAACAGTAAAGATTTTCTTATTTCTTTAAAATACCTTATTGTTTAAATATGTATAGATTTTAGAAATTATGTCGATAGTAAAAACGAAAATGAGTACATTATGCGTGAGTTACATAGAAGATCATTTATGTAGAGTCACAGAATAATAACTATAAGTAGAGTTTATTTTTAGATTAGTGCTTTTGTATATAATTTTGACATGTTTTCGTATTTATATTTCTCAGTCCCTATCTGCTTATAAATCGTTATAATCTTTCAAAATCTCGATTCTTCTCAATAAAATAATATTTTCTAACAATTTGAATACAATATTGAAGGAATCAATGGAGTATCCAGTGAAGGGAGGGAATAATTGGATATATCTCTTTGTAGAGGAACAGCTGGGACTCGCAAATTGAGGATCTCTTGAATCGAGGTGTTTAGCGTTAAAATATGTTTTT
This sequence comes from Colias croceus, assembly GCF_905220415.1. NCBI lineage: Eukaryota > Metazoa > Arthropoda > Insecta > Lepidoptera > Pieridae > Colias > Colias croceus. Next base: position 381,603 of record NC_059544.1, on the reverse strand, counting down.
ATATTTTTAAATATACTATGAAATTGAATTGTTTGTGATATTAAAATACTACGTGATACTAATACAATATATGTTTTACAGATTATTGAAATAGAAACAAAAAAAAAATGTCCTAAATAATGACAATGCTACGGACTGAAAACCCCTACTGTGTTATTTTTCGTTTGTTGTTTTCTTGCAAAGACGTCTTTATCTACTTTCTTTACTTCAATTGTAGAGCAGGACGCGGAGGCAAGCTAGGCAAGACTTTTGTTGTTAAAAATAATCTTTGAAGTATTAGTACATTTAGGTACCTACTGCTAGAAGGTAGCTATTACGCAAATGAAGGCGAACATAGCCGACTGTGATCATATAACAACTCATATAGGTTTATATGTTTGTCTTCCTTTCTCTTGGGGATAGTGACTAGACTAGGCTCTTTTTTCCTAGGTAACCATCTCATACCCGAATAAGAATTTATTTTAACCGGGCGGTCGGAAAAATATGTTCTTAACTTTTAATACCAGGAAACACGCGGTGTGTCAAAGAAGACATAAACTGTGTATCAATTAGACGGAATGTGTCAAAACTGATAACGAGCATGTGGCGAAGCGTGTGTCGTCATGTGTTAACACTTTATTTGCGATCATGCGGAACCCTGTTTGGAGATCGCGGAACAAAAACGGACCCCCAACGATATTGGGCTATTTTTAAAGTTTGTGTATGTTGAGATGTTTTGTGGTGAAGTTTGACGTTTTGAATGTGTTTTCTTTCTTTTATGGCATATATGTTGGGAAGAACTGAAGAAAATTTCCTGTTTAGTATAATGTATAGAAACTGCTTTATTTTGCGACAGTGGTTTGTACTTTGTATCTGTAATACCCAAAATTATTAAAAACACTTTCAAAGTAAATGATGCTTAAATAATAAATGTTTGAGTTTGGTTTTCATAAATTATTGTCTGAATGTTAAGAAGTGTGTGTGACCAATATGGTTGAAATTAATTTACAATCTACCTACAAATATCTATTAACCATTTGCCATAATTATTCTCTAAAACTGAACCCGGAACCTCCAATCCACCACAGAACCAAGTTGCAAATTGCAAATCTCATGTTCACGATAATCCCGTCAGGACAATCCTTCCGATTATCCACGCCACTCGCTGTGTGATCGGCCCTTAATTATCTCTTCGTAAATATTTCATTTGAATTTATATAATCGTGAGGCTCTGAGCGGTGTGGCGAATGGGATCAGTTAAGGCTGTACGCACGGTGCGGCATGCGGCGGATGGATGCGATCCGATTTGTAGAAATTAAAAATGGAACTCTGAATTTGAATGACGTATGACACTATAGATAGGTAAGATACCTTTCAAATTATATTCACTGATCGATTAAGCTCTATGTTGCGACGTTCGCGCTACTGTTATTATTAGGTAGGTATGTGGTAAAGATTATTCTTTACCTTACCTATGCTTATAGAATCGCAAAATAAAATAATGTTATATTTAGACAGTATAAACTTTAAAGTTTAAATTGAGAAAACTGAAAAGCATAGCTATACCCAGACCTTAGAAAATATATTTAAATTGTATATTAAACGTAATTATATATTTTTCGAAAATAAATAAATATGATAAATGTAATTGTTTGTTTTTATTTATTGCTGAATATAAATAATTAATATAAAAAATATGTATTACCCGTTTCCATCTGTTTGTACGAGCTTTATCAAAGCATGTCTTAGTGTTGAAAATTAAGAGTTTACAGTCGCTCTTGTATAAGAAGGATAATTTATAGCTCCTGTGTGTTTTATTATCTTTATGCAGATAATATTTAGGCACTAATGCTAAGTCTCAGTATAGATAATGATCAACTGTGGCGTAATCTTAGGTACCTGTAGTATTTTTATGCTTAGAAAATAATGAGGTGCTTTTGTTTTGTAAGGTGTTAGGTAAGAATATATAACGAAATTACCTATAAGGTACAGAACCATAGATATCGTTTTATGTTGAACCCAACAAACGCAAACACGCACACAGACAACAACAAAATATAATAAATCACTGATTTTTTGACGCTTTCACTAATATGCTCTAATAAGAGATTTAACTACATACAATCTAAGTTCAAGTTAAGTATGATTTACTTTATTACATCAAGCAATCTTTTGTGAAACTTTTATTACATCGTCTCAAACTTTTTGGTCTGTGAGGCGCATGTCGCGTGACGCACGATACGTACGATAATTATCGTACAAATACGATAATTTTTAGTTGAACGTCTATAGTGTGTAAAAAAGTTTCACTTTTACCGTGGTTTCATAAAACCACACAACATTTTATGCCTTTACTTACATTTAATTCGTTGTGAGTTATTTAAAATAATAACATTAATCATAGATTTGGTAATTAATTATTGAACACAGAACATAGGCAAAAGCACATATTATATACTAACCTAATCTTCTAGTAACAAGAAAACTACCATATACCAATCACACCTCGTGCTTACTTTACCATTTCCAAGCATAAGATATACGATTATATGCTACCGTGTTATTATCGCGAGGTGTGAAGAGGAATTACAATTATAGCGGGCTTATTAGTGCGGATGACGCGCTGTTTCGGCACAGAGTAGCTGCGGACAGAGACTTTCGCATTTTAATAAAATTAAAAAAAATTGTGGTTGTTGGTAGAAAATGTAGCGAGTAAAGTCTTGTCGGTTTAACTTTAACTGTTTAGTTATAAGTTATAACTTAGTTGTTAGAATTAATGTATTGTAACAGTTTTGTGCTTTGTAGAGTCATTTTTTATTGTACTATAGATATAGATTGCTTATTTATTGACCTCTGATTGATATCTTTTCAAATAACAAATGTAGTTTTGTGTGTTTGGTTGAATGGGAAAGAATTTATTGAAATAAAAACTGGACTCTATCTTTTTAAATAGTTTATTTCTTTCATTTTACTACCAACTCATATATTAAACTTTGGGGGTCGTTACAGCACTTTTATATCTCCCTACAATAGAAAATCAAGCGTGAACTATGTATCACAGTCGCAGGATGGAAGCCTTCCGCAGGTGTCTCTAGCGGCATATCAAAGCTGTCGCATCTTTATCGAATTCATCATTGTGGAGGCATCATTACGCCCCGCCCCTCCCCGACCTGTAATAAACATATCAACTTCACACGGACCAGCACAATGGCCGACAAAACAAAGCCTTTTGTGCGCTAATAAGTCCTAAATTATCGGCTGCCGTTTGATAGCTCGCTTTTTGGGCAAGAACCTTTTGTCGGTTCTGTTCTTTTGTTCTTTGATTATGATTGGTACGAAATTCAGTTGCGGCAATTTGGGTGAAAGTATTATTTTTATTTTATATGTAAACTGACGCGTGACAACGTATCATTTGTGTAGTGTGTAAGATACTTCCGTTTATGTATTCGATTTTATTATGTAAACGAAAAAAAAAACATTATACGATAACCGTGCTTATGTATTCACTTACACGTACTGAACCAAAATAAGTAAAGTTATAACTCGTCAACATTAATTTTTCAATTATGAAACGTTGAAAGGGATAAGTTATTCAAAATGATAAGTATCGTCAAACGTAAAGACAAAAAACTTGACTCAACACCGATATCAATTATTACTGTTTGAGCAAAGGATTTACTGAGAAAGTGAAAACATCGATGACAAATACAAAAGAAGTTATTAAGGAACATAATAGCGATGTCAACAGCCCACCCACGACACTAATTATTGCAAAGACAGATGTTAAAGAAAGTGAATGTGCTGAAAAAATACTCGAAAACATCAAAAATAAGCGCCGACGGATTACCACAGCTCCAGAGTGCAGCAACACAAAAGCAACTTTGTTGTCACATCGCTTAAGTTGCTATTTAGTTGCATCTTTCTTAACGTCTGATTTAAGACGAACTTGACACTAATTAGGTACAAACATATAGCTATTTTCAAAGCAATAAGATTCAAAATGCTTCACCAACCAATGTTTATAAGTTTGTCAAGCGAAACGTCGTCAATAGACAATGCGACAGCGTTGACAAAGCTGATAGTTTATTCATGGCGGATTATCTTTCGGATTTATTTATTTTATATTCGCCAAAAGGACATCGCAAACATCCCGCACCGGGCATTAATCTCTTTATTTGAGTTCCTTTGACGGACCTTCACGGATGATCTCGTTTTGGTAATGCTCCACCATTGTGATAGGTTAAATTAACTATGCCGTTTTAGTCGCATTGATCGTTCAATGAATATTATGGTAAATAAGTACTTGAGATTTAGGACCACCTTGGATGTGCACAATTGTATAATCTGGAAGTTTATCCTCAAATCTAGGATAGGAAGAAAAGCAAGCTGTCTGTATTGAGCCTTTTTAGAACGCGTGCGGAATGAAAAAATCGATTGATGTTATTTATTCGTATGAAACATTTGGTTTTGATGTTCCATTCTGGCATCTATTACTGTCTTCCGGATTTGAAATTGTTAAAGCTTGTGTGTTCATGAGGAATCGATCCGAGAGTTGAAAGAAAGAATTTATTGTTGCAATTATGATAAGCATGATTTCCACGACATTTTCCTTATTCTGTGCAGTATTTAAATTTTGTTTACCATCGTAACGTAATCGTCGTCAGACAAATAGAATGAAAGTTCAAACAAGCAGAAAAAGAAATAAACTTTATAAATACTTAAGTTTTGCAAAAATATTTTACATTATTTTCAACTGTATAAAATAACTCTAAATTAAACATTCATTTATTTATACAGCTCACAATAAAAGCGTATTTTTAACGAACATTTATGACACCAGCTTGACATTTTAATAAAGTTATATTATTCTCGATTCATTCATTCACCACTAATGTGTGGGTTACATTCGCGGAAGTCAAAAAATTTACGCACCCTACTATCTCTTGCTTCATCCTATAATGTACCTTATAACTATAGCTTTAAGAACTAGATTAGGGTGTAAGGTTTTCGTGTAGGGTGAGTATTAGTTGAATGGGATAGCTGAGCGTAAGGAATTAGCGACATTGATGTCGTATCGTGGAGTGATGTGTCGGGACACGATACAATGTGTCAAATAAATATATTGTAAAGATGTGTGAATGTTTCCCTTATTATTATTTTAAGGACGGTATTTTATTTTATGTTCATTTCATGGTTCAACAGAGTATCAGCATATTTCGAATTTTTTTAGGTACGTACTTCCGTGGCTACGTTCGTGTAAAAAATTAGTTTGAAATATCGAAATTAATAAAAATAATAAATTGCATTTTAAGTATGTTACTCTGTCATTTTTTTAAGCAAGTATCTATTACTCAAACAAGTCTGAAATAAACTTTTTTATACCCTTATTAATTTATATTTTATATCCGATTTAAACCATCGACTGCTTGAAGATATAATAACTGTATTCTTTGTTGTGTGTGTTGATGCTTTTATTTTTTTCACAAGTTATATAATACTAGGTTTCCGCCCGCGGCTTCGCCCGCGCAGTCAAAGAAAAACCCGCATAGTTCCCGTTCCCGTGGGATTTCCGGGATTGCGTCATTTTCCCGGGATAAAAAGTAGCCTATGTCCTTTCTCGGGTATCAAAATATCTCCATACCAAATTTCATGAAACTTGGTTCAGTAGTTTAGGCGTGATTGAGACAGACAGACAGAGTTACTTTCGCATCTATAATATTAGTATGGATTTTTTTTACAAAATAAATCTTTAAGTAGTGTTTTCCCTATCATTATGATTTTGAATCTTTTTCTATTTCGAAAAATGCTTAGAACCATCAAAAATCGATACAAGTAAGCAGTTCTAAATAGTGTAATTGTCGGCTGGTAATGGAGAGCCATGTGCGACATAATTCAATGTTCGTACTGAGGGTCTAGTTACAATAGGGCTAATTTTGTTGCCCTAAAGTATGAGCTGACGCGATTTTATGTGTATGGTGAAATATGATTTACTTATTTATTTTTATTTAACTACTTGGTTGTTTCCCTGACTGTATCCTGAGATAAAATAATAAAAAAATAAACACACAAGTCACAAGATGCAATGTCGCTCAGTAACAATTTAGATTTGTACTGATTAAAGAATTTTCAAAAAAATTCTAAACTAACTCTACAGCTAGTCTCAATTGAGATTATTTTTTTTGTAATTTATAATATTTATTAATGTAGTTATTCAATTTTTGTGCAGTACTATACCGGCTATGTCTTGTGTGGAAGGCGTCGGTCGCCTCTAGCACAGGTTTATACCTAGTTGAGGCGATCGTCGAGTTCAAATTGTATTGTGTTATGTATTACTTAGTACTAAATAAACGATTTTTATTTATTTATTTATTTATTTATTATAAATAATAATTAATATTATAATAGAGCATGGATATACGCAAACACAAATGTACTCTCTATTCCATAACTTGTTAATTAATTTACTTTATTTACTTGTTGTATTGTTATTGAAACAAAATCGCTATCACCCATAACTTAACCTTCGCGAACATAATCTGACGCGGTTAAAATAAAACATTTATAAATATTTGTCGGTCGTATTGTTCGCGGACAGCGAGCGCGCCCGGGGGACGAGCGTGTATGCGTTTACGGCCCAAATGTAGGGCTGGGAAACACGTAGGGTTGTCAAAATGATGAAAAAAAAGAAGAAAAATTTTTGGTGAGATATTTTTGATCTGTGGTAAACGAGAGGGTTTGTTTTAGATGAATTATTTCTCATTGTATGCCTCTTTTTCTGTAATTTAAATGAAAGAGAATAATTTCATTTTCCACTTTATATTTTGCAATTTTAAAATAGGTGACAGCCCTGAAAACACCCTAGTTTAACGTTCAATAGTCAATTACAGTTTTTATTTATGTAACAAAATTATAATGTTTCAAAACTTAGTCGGGATTTGGTGCGACGGTTCTTATATTTCGCATTCAATTCATTTGTTTCATGTTTATACGATAAATCATAAATTATAATATGTCACAGGATTGTGAGTAGGGTACCTATAGGGCAAGAAAGTGCATTTTTTTCATCCTCAACTCGCATGTTAGCCTAAAAATTAGCCTTTTACAGAATCTCCAAAATGTTTATATCTAGAATCTTGATTATCATTTTTCGCTGTAACAATTTTCTTTAGGATCCGCTCCACACTTTTGCCTGAAAGAGAAAATAATAATGCATATGAATTATGAACTTACAAAATTAATATTTTTTTAATTATCTAATATAATATAGGATTTCCACTTTGCAAAATCTAGAAATAATTTTTAACTGTCTCCCTGTGAGAATGAAATTAACTTATTAACTTATCTTTCTTTAACGAATAATGATTTTAATAAAAACAGTTTTATACTTGCCTATATGCGAACTTTTACACTAGAAATTTGTTAAAATTTCATATTGTAATGAATAAATCGAAATATGTTACTCTAATTTAAATATACATAACATTCCCCTCGACCCTCGGCACAAAATAACAATTACGATTTCATCTATTGTTAACAAATGATTCGCACTGAGAACATTTTTATCACAGCAGGCTTCTTGTTTTATAAATATTATGAACAAATAATTGGACACAGTTATTTGATCGTGTATTTTTGCATATTTTGTACTTGCTACTTTGCAAGAGGAAAGTGATTATGAAGTCAATATTTAGGTACGCTAGTTCCTAATTTGACTAACTCTATAAATAACTTTTAATATAACTCCATGTTAACTGTACGTCTGTAAACTTCGCAACAGAGCGGTTTTCAATATTGTAGAGTTGATTTTTCCGTGAGCTTTTCATGGACTTTGATGAAGCTTTTGATCTATTACCTATGGTATATGTATAAAATACAAAAGAATGTAAATAAAAGATGAGTAATTTTTTTAAGGACCATGTTAAACTATTGGATTCAAGGATAAAAGCTACAGGCTCTACATTATTTTTTAAACTCTCCTGAGGCTAATTTCATTCCAAATGAAATTATTGACCTTAAAAATTTTTACAGTTAAAAAACCTTAATTTCTCTAATTTTATCTGTATCAAAATAAAACATCGCGTGCGCATAACCAAAACGCAGTCAGAAATTATGACATAACATAAAAAGGGTTTGAAATCGGTCGACACAGAGTATCGTTTAGTTACGCTGGCAAAGTTACAAAACATGGCTGTTACCAGCTTCAAAGGGGTTCCGACGCCCCACATAGTTATACTTTTGAATTATTTTTATTTCATTATTTACAATAGATTTCACCCGTTTTGAAATATGATTTGTTGGCAGCCATTTTTATAAGCATCCCCAGCGCGAGCGCTGATTTTACGCACACAAATGTTTTTTAATGTGCGCGAAGCGAATGTAACAAAACTTGGTTTGAAATTTAAAATTATATTGTTTAATCCTGGCCATGTCGAATGCAATGTGTGTCCACCATTTTGTTATGGTTTTTTTGTTGTGACAATTTCTTACGACGTGTTATTTAAAGCTCGCTTTCATCGTGGATTTTAATTTTGAACACAGTTGATATTTTTTTAATTTGTAATTTTAAATTGCACGATATTTTTCATATCGATGTATGAGTTACATTACAATTTGTGAATCTCCAGTTTTCGGTTAAAATCATTTCAGATTTAGGAAATCGTCACTAGGTAGGTACTCAAACTTTTTCGTATGCTGTGGGAAAAAGCTTCCAACGAATTGTAACTGTTCTCTTTTAAAAGTTATACATACTTATATGGTTCTTCAATAAAAATATACATTTTTATTTTGAAATTAGCTAGTTATTCAAAGCATTGCACAATTTTTTGCTTACACATTGCACACAGAAAAACATTTTCATTCAAGAATGTAATCATTCTGCCGTACACAAAAACACAATAACTTCCTTACAGCTATTACCATAGATAGTTACAAATTTCCCAAGACATAAAACTACAATAATCACCTCCTTGCCCCCACAAAACAGTTGTCCCATACCCCAAACCATCGACATAATGATTTATTCCTTCCGAAAACATAAACGTATAATAAAATACAGTAATGTCCCACGAAGGGGACCGTGGAACGAATGCAATGTCTCAATTTGCTGGTATTGTGTTGTCCCAAGCCCCATGCCCCCTATATTGATACAGTACATAGCAGGCTATGGGATGAGATAATAGGGTAAATAGTTTAATTCATTTATAATGTATTTCATGTTAATTTTTGGCATCATGAGAGAATTTTTAGTTACAAAGGTATCAGTTAGTGTTATTGCATCATATCATATCAAAATGAAGATAAAAATTAAAGAAAAAATGCATTAATATGTAATTTCTAAAGATGGGCATTATCTTCTAAATGCACAATATTTAGATTAAGTAGATATCTACGCCAGAGGTCGTGGGTTCGATTCCCACCCGGGGCGAATATTTGTGTGATGAACATTGATGTCTCTCTCTGTGTCTGGTTGTTAATTTATCTATGTAAGTATTTATTTAAAATTATATAACAGGTATCTGTATAACACGTTTTATGTATATTTTTCTAATGCTAGAACACAATTTGTACCTTATTACCTATGCTTTTATATTATATCCTTAAAAAACTAATAATATGATTCCATATAAAATTGGCGAAATTCTTATGTTTTGTTACGTTTGCTTATGAACATTTGTACAATGTTTTATGTAATGTCGTGGTAGTTGTCAATTTATATGATGAAGATGTACAGCTTTAGTTATTATATTAAAAGTTGTAACTAAAAACTGATACTTTATTCTCCAAGATTAAAAATACCGAACATCAATTTCATTAAACATAACCCAAACCGAATCCAGTACATAAATAACGAAACAAGTTAGGTTATCTCAATGTCCAAACACTGGAGTTGGGGTACTTACTATTCGTTAATCTGTGGCAGGCCGCTATCGCCGACACTCACGGACGGTATGTTAATCGCCTATTTAGATACTGAGAGTGTCGACTGTGGTGTTGGATGTGGGATAGAGTGTGGGATACAGCGGGAAATAAAGAAGTAAAGGGAAAGACCTTGTTCGAAGCAGATTATTTTAGGCAGTAAGTTACTTAAGAAGGGTAGGTACTTATCTTAGGAAAAGTATATTTCGGTAGATTATAATTTATTCTGATATTAAAATATAAGTCACTAACAAAATTTTCATCTCTAACAAAATTCTCATCTAATTAGTAGATATATTTGGGAAAAGAATGAACGTAACACATGTGAACGTTTGAAATTAGATCAGATTTTTTTACCGTATCGAATAAATGATTTAGTTTTGCTAATAATACTATACAGTATACATTTTTAAAATTAATTATTATCCTCTACATTTTAAAATATTATGCCCAAAACAAATTTTCATTTCATTTATCGCTACATCCTGTACCTCACACCACACGCAATATTTATCAACACACAGAAAAACAAACAGCATCCAATTTGCATGAATCACACATTAACAGTTCGTTAACAAAACGGCTGGACCATGCGGCATACAGTTTCCAAATAACACGACTGATAACTTTGTCTTTATAGTTTCCGCTTCTATTGATTTGATAATTTTGTTTGTATTCTTTCTCCGATTGATAATTTTGGAAATAAAAATGTGTGGATAAATGTGTCCATATAACGTAGAATTGGACAGTTTTTGTGTCCAATGTCCTGAATAATTCTAAGTGATAACTCGTCATTGCACTGTTCAACAAACGGAACTATATTTCAATGTTTCTATTCAAGGCTTCTTTAAAAGTCAATTTTTAATTAGGTACTTTTCTGAACAACAAAACCTACAAAATAGAAAAAGGTAAAAGTTCCTTATACATTTATGGATAGTTTTATCTATACATATAATAAATCTGTAGAAGGGTCAATTCTGTACATTGAAAATATTGAAAAAATAAATAGCAGGGGGTGTTACTGGATCGATACCAAACCCAAATATGTGATTAAAAAAATTTTTGTCTGTCTGTCTGTCTGTCTGTCTGTCTGTCTGTATGTGAAGGCATCACGTGAAAACTAGCGGTTCGATTTCGATGAAACTTGGTATAATTATACCTTATTATCCTGGGCGTAAAATAGGATACTTTTTATCCTGGAAAAATACGTAGAAAAAAATTAATCTTAATTTTTCAGTTTTATCCATAGACGTTGTTCCGTAGAACCGCGAACACACGTTGCGTATTATTATAGGCCTAGCCGTATTTGGGAATTGGGTCCAATAGATATTTATAAGATTTTATTGTCAGAGGTACCTACTCAAAATGGAGAAATAAACCATCCACGCGAAGACCGACATCCGCGCGGACGGAGTCGCGGGCGGAAGCTAGTGGAGAAATAAACCATCCACGCGAAGACCGACATCCGCGCGGACGGAGTCGCGGGCGGAAGCTAGTGAGTAATAAATAATAGAAGTTTTAATTCCCAATTTCATATTTTTCATAATTGACCTGTGATAAAAAAATACCTTATTTGCTACTCTTGAATATAGTGTAGCTGTTTGTTACTGAATTTTTCCAGATTTTCAGAATCGGTATTTCCGAAACATTATGCAATTACAACATAGATGACCAATGACCATCTATTTATTCACCAGTTAAACGAAATTTAGTAAAAACTCGGTTGTCTGTCGGTGGAAGCCAATAGAGCCTTCATTAATTACGATCAGAGGCAGTGGGTTCGATTCTTATTTTGCCCATAACCCACCGTGTGATTGCTCCTACATATTTTTATAGCTACATCTTAATTTCTTCATCATTTTTATAGGAATTTGATGGTTTAAAATTTGTAGTAATGGTTTATTATAAACGATTGGAATCTTTTAATCAAGAGCTTCTCGTGTTGAAAGTTTTAAATGTTTTCTAGAGATTGGCTGTGCCTTGTTATGATTTTGTTTTTGGGATGTTTCGTAATGAGATCACTTGTATACTTGTAAGTTTTGTTATACATATATCGTATGTTGCAACACAGTAAGTTCATCTTTTATTATTAATAGGTATGCTAATTTTTGTTAATCATAAATATTTAAAACGGGCATATGTAATTCTTTTACATGTCACCGATGTTCCTGAGGATATGGTAGGTACCTCTCTAAATTCTAAATTCCAACTCAATAACAACAAAATGCATTGTGCATGAGTTATATAAATAATAAAAATAATAACAAGAAAAATATAGTCGGATTGAGAACATTCTTTGTCATAGAAACGTCGATTGAAAACAAGTCTACAAATCACACATTTTTAACATGTTATTTTGTGCTTGATAATAGAAGTTATAATAGGTACTTATAGAAATGTTTTTTCAAGTATGAAATAATTCGAAAATTTCCGCAAGTCCTTCTATCAATTTATTTTTCTATGTCTCAAGGTCTTATTATTTAAGAAAACATGAACCACTTGTAAAAACAATATTTAATCAATGACATAAATTCCACGGTATTTTATCATAATAATTTAACAGATGGTAAACAAACGATAAAATATATATTAATACAGTCAATAATTATCAACCAGAACTTTATCAATTGTATTCATCATAATTTTTTCTTACTTTGTAGAATCTTCTTGCGCATTTAATTAAACAATTATAAGTAGTATGTTAAACAATTATAATGTATAATGAATAATGATTTTAGTTTAGTAGATAACCTACCTAGTATTTTAAAGCTGTTTATTTGATGGATTATCTTATTGGTTCAATTTGCAAAATTGATTTCATCTATATATACCTACCTATACTTACATAATAATTATCGAGAAAATACCATAGATTAGAGAACATCCCGACCAATAGGAACAGAGCATCAATGAAACTTTGCAAAATGCGCGGGAAAAACATATCGACTCTACCTGTCATAAAAGCCTACCGAAAACCACCATTTCAGTGTCTATTCTCATAATCTTTTATAAAAGTAATTCATTCCCTGAAGCCGTAACCCAACAATTACTGTCAGCGTAATTGGAAAGTGACTTGCATCTACCATTGTCGGCCATTTTGATCCGCGCCTATTTATTAATATTACACCTTTACCACGCATTTGTATTATGATATTTGAGTATTTAGATCACTAGTTTACGCATTGTTCTATTGTTAGAATTCGGGTGTATCCCATATGCAGACATAAAAATAATTTGACTTTGATTATCAGTTTTATGCCTCTATAATTTGCAAGATATTTTTCTTTAGATGTTGAAATTAAGGAAAAAAGGAACAAAGTAGAGTTTAGATTACTTATACTTACATAAAGTGCTATCAAATATTTTTTATCGACTACGGCAGCAAAGGCAAGTCGTGTAAGTCCATCTTTTCCAGCACAACTGATACTGATATATTATGAAAGCTTTCATCGACAGATAAGTTTAGGTAAGAGCACATCACACCATAGGTATGAACCTATCTAAACCATACTGTATTGTAACAATTTAAAATTATTAGAGAAACAAAAACGAAATCCACCTGCATTCAAATGAAACAGCAACAACCGTGAAACCCGCCGTTTCAAACTACATTCCCAACATCGCAAGTCACTAAAACAACCATATTTACCAAGCAAACAAAAGCTGGCTATCATCAAATCAAAAAATCATTTTCGTCATTACAAAAGTGGCGTATAACTCATATAACGGATCGTATATTATGCAAATATTCTTTTGTGTGAACTTTCCTAATTCCTTTTCTGACGCCGAAGCTATTATATTAATTATATTTGTCGGATCGTGACTGGAAAAGCTATTGTTAATAATAATTGTAGACTGTAGTATTTTGTTTAATATGGTGAGTGGTTTCTATGTGAAGATGTACCTAGCTAGCTCATAATTTGATTCACTTGATACCCTTTGATTTTATTAATATTAGCAAACAATAAAAAATATTTGTATGTTTGGTATCAATATGGGTACAAATGTTATAACTAACAAACATATTAAAAAATTAAGTGAAAATTGTTTATAGTGAAGGAAAGTAGAAATCACCTACTCAAACAAGCCATTAATATTCAATAATATTTAATTTATTAAATAGATATTTATTTATTTATTTACTCTTCAATAAAACTATACATAGAAAACTTATTGCTAATATACAGAACAAAAAAAAAACAGTATAGTTTATTAGGCGGCCTTATCACTTAGAAGTGATCTCTTCCAGGCAACCTGGGCAAAAGGTAACAAGCTTATTAAATTAGATATACATAAGTTAGATATACATACTTTCAATTACTTTAGCTATTATTTTCAACTCCATTTCACTAGATATATAGTCAGTCCATACATATCTAAGTATTTTATTAGTAAAGACTTCTGAAAATATCTCGAAAAATAAACTGTATTTGTTTTGTAACTGCAGTCTTGCAAATAAATGTTATTTGAATTTTAATCAGAAGGCCGTTTAGCACATGTTATAATTTATTTTGAATTGTGAAAAAATAATATTTAAAGTATATAGAAACACTACCGTGATCTAATTTTCAAATGATGTATGTATGTACTAATGATATCCGGCTCATATCGTTATCTTATTATCTCAATTTTCATATAGCATCTATTGAAAATACATAAAAATTGCGTTAAAAAGACGTATCATGATTAATTGAAAAATTACATAATCCTTAAAAATAACTGCGATTTATGTCATGTGCATATCTGCAATTTCCACTTAATAATCTATTTTTACAGATCCTCCTGTTTATCGACCTTTGATCGAATCATCGTATTAATTAATTTTTATCAAATGATTGCACTTTGTCACGCGTTATCAGCTTATCAAGGATGTAATAGATGTACATTGAGATAATATTACTACGTATGGAGGAGACACAACGAACAAAATCTGTACGCCATTTTTTTGCTCTAACTAAGTTTTAAAAATTATTATCTAGTTAGGTACTTACCGATGAAAGTTATTCCTTTGCACTTTTCCACTTTTTCACTTATTTGTATTATTTGTGCAATATCGTAACACACACGAAGGCATATTTGATTCGTTTCACTTTAAAACAAATAAAAAATGAGCGTGCAGTTACGTCATATGGTGTATGTTGAGCGGAACATAAGTGATGTAGGCGGTGTCGTCTCCATATGTATATCTCAATGTAGATGTATTGACAATTCCATATCTCTCATGTTTACGCTGTATACTCCGAAATTAAACATTAATCACTGATATTAATGCAGTATTTTCATATCAATTAGCCTATTGTTTTCAAAATATTATGTTGCAGGAATTTAAATTATCTCAAATCAATGCGTACTTTTAATCCCGGATTACTGAATGCGTAGGTAAATGGAAACATATTTAATCACTACATAGTATAAAACAAAGTCGCTTTCTCTGTCTCTATGTCCCTTTGTATGCTTAAATCTTTAAAACTACGCAACGGATTTTGATGCGGTTTTTTTTATATAGATAGAGTGATTCAACAGGAAGGTTTTAGTACCTACTAGCTTCCGCCCGCGACTCCGTCCGCGCGGATGTCGGTCTTCGCGTGGATGGTTTATTTCTCCATTTAGAGTAGGTACCTACCTCTGACAATAACATCTTATAAATATCTATTGGACCCAATTCCCAAATACGGCTAGGCCTATAATAATACGCAACGTGTGTTCGCGGTTCTACGGAACAACGTCTATGGATAAAACTGAAAAATTAAGATTAATTTTTTTCTACGTATTTTGCCAGGATAAAAAGTATCCTATTTTACGCCCAGGATAATAAGGTATAATTATACCAAGTTTCATCGAAATCGAACCGCTAGTTTTCACGTGACGCTTCACATACAGACAGACAGACAGACAGACAGACAGACGGACAAAAATTTTTTTAATCACATATTTGGGTTTGGTATCGATCCAGTAACACCCCCTGGTATTTATTTTTTCAATATTTTCAATGTACAGAATTGACCCTTCTACAGATTTATTATATGTATAGATATAGGTAATTTATTAGGTTTTAGACAAAGCGGGCGAAACCGCGGGCGGTAAGCTAGTATGTAATAATTTCTTGAGCTAACGGGTTTTTTTTTTACGTGGTTAAGAAAAAGTATGGCTATTCTATTCTATCTGTGGTATCTTACCTAAAGTATATGTTTATTGTTAAAAATGAGAGAGAAATACGATTTGTGATTCATTGCATTTTCTCCTTAGGTACTTACTGAAAAATAATTGATATTCGTAGTGTTAAGAATTTCATAGAACATCAAAATATGAACTAAAACATTTCGCTTATTCATGTCCCAAATTATTCTTTACGCAAAGTGAGTTGATAATTGGTTCAATATTAACTTTTTGAAGTGAAACTTCTGTATCGGGGTTGTAAAAAAATTTAGTGTAACATTTTTTCGTTACGCGTGACATTTTTCGTTACGCGCCTTCTTTTTCTTATCCCTACCACGCGTGATTAGACGTATTTCTGTAAAGTTGCATATAGTAAATTATTTTTTGAAATTAAGGTCATAAAGAACTTCACTTATGATCACTTCTTACGTGTGTACACTAGTACACGCACACATTTTTTATTTACTAGTACTAGTTTTCTAAAATTGTTTAATAAATTATTACATTGAAAAGATTCACCATAAATATGATATGAGACATAATTTTAAAAGCATTTAAACCCATCGCCATTATAAACATATCTAATAAACTCCATACAAATGCTACCATTATGTCACTCAACAACAAAACAATATTAACATGAAAACTTTCTGATGTTATCACTACGGGTTCTCTATTGACATTCAAAGCCTATTAGGGCGGCAAAAAATCTTACACAATGACAAATAATAAGCAAAAACATCTGACAAATAGGCTTGCGAAATATGAGTACAGTAGCAGATAGTATCTAGTAGCATATTATTTTTCAGTCAACTAAACTTGGCGATGGATATCTCTTGTGCAACGTTTGTAAGAATTGCTTTTACACTAATTATGGGTGGAATTTTAATGTTTAGCACCTGAAGTTTATTTGTGACGAAATGAAACTAAGTTTTGAAACACCACTTATTTAAAGTAGGCATCGAGATTGAACTTGCATGAAACGTGGTTAATCAAAGGAAATCGGAATTTTTGTCATTTTTAATATTATACTGAAATAATAAATGAAACAATAGGATCTAGGAAACAAGATTATAGTGAAATAGATAAATAAAATATTTTATCTTCTGTATTTCAAATTTCATAATCGATACCACAGTTCCGGAAAATCATTTACGTTAAGACATGCTCATTTGATACACGAACGGTTCAAATATAGAACCAATAACTCATTGTATAGAATGCGGATAACCTAACCAAAATATTGCTTTACTTTAACACAAAAATGCGAAAAAATATTTGCGAATCATTTAAAATATATTCAAAGAATTGTCACAGGACACCATGTACCGGACCTAACCACATCGCAGATTGTCATTTCCCATGTTATTGTTTGGTTTTATCTATTATGCGACCCTATTTGATGCGATCTGGGTAATTTGATAGTTTATTATAACGATAGTTGCTACTTCCATAAGCTTTCAATGGAGGAGGTTTATTTGCTGATGTAATGATTAGGATTTATTGAAATTTTAACGGATTTTTGACAATAGCCTGTGCTTTTGTACGTGTTGTTATTTGGGGATAGTTTGGATAAAACAAGTTACAATGTAACAATTTAAAGTTTAAGGTTTGTAGTACATTATTACATTTATTACATAGGATATTTCTAATTAAAGAATGATTTTAATAATAAATGTTTGTTATTTCAAAATAACTATACTCTCCTTGAGCATACGGTAATAAATACTTGTAGAGTACCTTTTTTTTAAGTGGGGAAATCTTGCATAGATAGGTACCCACGGCCTCCGGGGAAGGGGCCGTGGGTTATGTCGGATTCCTACCGACCAAAACCCCACTGTGTTCCGTCAAGCCGCATCAACGACGGGGCCTCGGGTATGGTAGAATTCGTCCGAGACCCCTCAGCGATTTGTAGATTACCTAAGTTTCTATGAGAAATAGCAAATTACACTAAATAAACAAACACTAATATTAATAGTATACCTAGATGCCTATCAAGATTAACCGTATGTAAACTAAGAAAATAACAATGCTTTTAGTGCCATTCAGTTAGCTTAAAAGCACAGTATGATGTAGCGCAAAGATAGTCGTGGTTTGAGGCATCACGATTGACAGCTGATTACTGATACAAGAAGATACTGATACTAAAAGAGCAGAATTTATATAACTTTATAACCATGAGATTTATCCTAGTTTCAGGACATATTGAATTAAACTTTGTCTGTGAAACTTTTTCACAAAATCGTGTCGAAGAAAATTTCACCACTGCCGTATACGCTTTTCCGCTATTTTATTATAATTACAACTCTTTCTTCACCTATAATAATTAAAGATAGCTTATTTTACAGAGCAAACATTGAAAGTACTAGGATTATGTTTTAGGGTTTAATATCATAGCTCCCGAGTCCCGATATATGCAAGACAGATTTGACAGACATGACTCTATATTATTTACCGCATTGCGTACCTGTTACAGCCTATAGCAGTAGGTAGGTACTAAATAGTTACTAACCTAAAGAACTAATAGTTTAACACATTCTCTGAAGCATGTGGACGAAATAATACAAAGAAGTGAAAATTAGGTTGACGATGAATTCTATTATAATTGTTTTACAAAGCAAAGAGAGTGTCGAGCTCTATTAGTCTAAAAAGAGCAACTACTCAGTTTTTGCCGATTTTCCTCGAGACAAGCTTCTATCCGAATATCTGGTAGTTCACAAAATTGACTATTCATTAACACTACTAAAAGTTGATTAAAAAAGTTCGTATTTTGTCCAAGAGTTTTAACACTACTCAAAGTTTTTCTTAATAAAAAAGTTTGTATTTGTGCCAGGAAATAACTCGAGTCCATTTATTTACTAATAGTGATGTAGAAATATTCATAACACTCGAAACGAAAGTCGGTACTGTTTGTACATAACCAGTTAGATAAGTAGTGGTCAGATCCATCTCGGTAGTGTACCGTTTGACTTGACACCTGACCCGTGGTGACCATGCGATGGGAATTACCGGGATAAGTTCTTTTCAGCTTATTTTATTTTGTAGATATTTTTATAGCTATTGTCTAAGATTTAAGAGCCATAATGTCAAAGATAAGGTTAATGTTACAGATTTCCAAATAATTCTCCTTCAAGACTTCAATGTATCTTTTATGTCGGTCCCTAAAAAATTTTTAACCAAGTAACATAGGTATAATTATAATTTATATTCTTTAACTTTCTTTAAGGGTTTTGAATGCGTGTTATTTTATTTTATTTTTATTTAAGTTAAATCCACAAAAAATAAATACATACTATCTCCAACAGCATACTACTCCTACTCGGCCTCCTACCGCTCGCGGTGTAAACCAAAGCAACGCCGCACTGCACAGCAAATAAACAAATAAATACATTCACACCCAAATACCGCTTACTACCTTACAATAAGTGCCTAAATCCCGTGAATTTTACATCCTAACTAGCTGTCATTTTGGCTAGAATCAAAAACAATCTGACATTTCACGCGCGTTCTGCTACCGACGTACATATCGCCGCGAGATATAGTTTTGACAAATACATTCAAGGGAAAACACTTCTTACTGTAAAGTAACAAGAGAGATAATTGCGTGTACAAGTTTGGTATACGATATTCGTAACTGCCAATCATAATTTGTTTTGGTATTCACGTATGAAACATGATCTTATAGATTTTTGTCTCGATTCGTTTGTGATTGAATACAGATATGGAACAATGTATGTATCGAGTATCAGTAGGTAAATGCGGCATACAATTTTCGGTGTAATGTAACGTGTTTGCTTGTTTGTGGTTAGCAACTTTGTTGAATACGTAATTTGTACTCATTATTATAAAGATATCGAATTAACACAGTCGCCAGCACAAAAATATAGATAAAAAATATGTAAAAAGATGCCAGTTTCTTTAGGTTTTTATACGTATGGATTCGTTTTTAACTTGGTATTAATAACTAATAACCCAAAAAAGCTGTCAACTTTCAACTTTAATTCTAGAGCAAATAGAAAAATTATGTTTTTGCAAGTTTTCCTCTAATACAAGTTAGTAACATCTCTTACAAGTCCTACATTTTTTTATTAATTCTGTTATATAAATAATTACAATTTATAAGTAGATACTTAATAATTTAAAGAAACGCGACACAAAGAAAATTTTCACAACCGATTCCAAAGACTTCAAGTTACAATTTCGTAAACAAAAGTTGACCAGTAGTTTTCGATAAATAGAGTGCTACACATAATAACACGGTAGCTATACTTCCGATCGCGACTCTCACTGTCATTATATCATCAATATTCACGGACAGACGGACGGTAGTATTATAAATATTGTACATCCATATTACCGCATTACACCATAATATTTTCAAAGAATATTATTAAGCATGGGACACATTGTATTTGTAGACAATTTATAAAAGATAACGAAAAATGTGACATAATAATTTGCTTTTTTTATGGTACATGTTATAGGTGTGTTTGAGTATATTTATAAAATAACACATAGGCATAACTAATTGAGCCCTTATAATATGCTATTCTTGCAGAAGATATCTCTGGAAAGCTAAGGTGAATTCCCCGAAATATGAAGAAAATCATATAGCTACGTTGTATATTTATATTCGATATGCCAGCTAGTTCGTTTATTTTAGCACATATTTAGCTTCACAAACTACAATATCTGATGGCTTACTTTAATTTCCATTGATTCGAGGTTTCAGGAATCGATATGGAACTCGAGAGATATAGAGCTTATTTGACGTGAGATTTTTAACAAAATAATGATTATATTTTACTTGAAAATTTTACTAATGTGTTCTACGTCTTCTATTGTTGAATATTATAGCTGATCGCCACGATGTCGACATGTTGGCCAATTCCCTGAATAAATATTAAAAAGTTAAGCGTCGTGGGGCGGCCGCGACCGCCTGCCTTCGTAATAACTCCCTGTAATTGCTTCTATATATACAACGTATCTGTATAACTGTTATACTAGGCGTATGTGGAAAGACAAAGACATGTAAAGTTATATATTAACATTAAGGAACATTTTCTTTAAGTTACTTTTAACCAGAAATTTCCGGTGTCACATGGTAACTAGAAAAAACACGCATTGTAACAGATGTCAGTGACAAAAGATTGTTTTAATTACGTTCAAGTTATTATTTGCACAAGTTTCTTATTTTTCATGACATTAGAATATTTTACAATTGAAAATAACGATGAGCAAAAATTTGTGAATGAAATCATTCATTCGAACAGCACAGTGATGTACCTTAGAATTGGACTACCAATTATTTAGAACTAGTAATTAATAGAAATATTATGTCCGTCAATCAATGTTGGTGGAGGCCAAACAGTTTGTGTCATTCCCACTCCAATTACAGGCGGAACGATCGCTTGTTCCCATTTAATCGCCTGCATAACTAAGTAGATATTAGGGGACATGTTTGCGTGAAGAAAATGGAAAATTTACTAGTGTTTTCGTTACATTGCGTAGTTTTTAGAAAAGATTTATAATTATGTTGGTCAAGCATGTTATAATATATCTTAGCTCTCGTACTTTGTGTCGAAGTCTTTTTATGTTCGTGTTTTTTTATTTTTGTGTTTTTTAAAGATATTATAGGTACTTGAAAAGGATGTCGTTGCAATTGAAGTGAAATTTCTTTATCGGGGTTGGAAAAAAAATTAGTGTAACATTTTTCCGTTACGCGCCATCTTTTTCTTATCCCTACCACGCGTGATTCGACGTATTTCTGTAAAGTTGCATATAGTAAAATATTATTTTTTGAAAAATAAGGTCATAAAGAAGTTTCACTTCTTACGTGTGTACCTACACTAGTACACGCACACATTTTTTTAAATCTGCCTCTTGTTGGTGAAAAATGAAAATGCAGCTTTCTTAATCAGATTTATTAAAATGTGTCTTATATTTTGCTTTATAGTTCTATTTTTATGGGATTTTAGGTTTTTTTAATCTTTGAGATCGGTTTGTTGTTGGCAATTAATTAATGATTAATCAACGATACACTCTTTAATAATAATATTTGATTTGCTTTGCTGATGCAAAAATAATGTTAAGGGAATAAAATAAAAATAAATAAAATTGTGGAAAAATATATTTTTTTTAATTTTCAGCACACGATATAAGTTTCGATGCGTGTCGAGGTACCAGGGCGGCAGGAGCGCTGAGAAGGCCGCCAGCTGGCCGCTCGCCGCGCGCCGATCAAGCGGAACTGTTTTAATGTTGTGGTCGCGTTCACTACATTATCCTCATCACTTATGCACGCCTGGTACCGGCGATTTCTAATTGCTCTACATTATCTTCTTTTTATTTTTTTCCTTGTGTAAAAAATACAAAGACATTACGTAAATTTAATATTTTTATGTAAATCTTCTTCTCTACAAAAGATTTTTCTACCAAGACTTGTCAAAATCTCACCATTTAATTTCATAAGTATGAATTATATTTATTTCATAAGCAGAATATTCTCACGTCACAAAATCGTCAATCGAATGAACAATTTCAAAGAATTCTTCAAACGTATCCGAATAAGTATTAAGTATCACTTAAAGTTGAGAAAAGCTTGAGTGACGTCATGCTGTGAACTTGAGACAGCTTACTGAGTAATCAAGTGACGGACAAACGTATTAAATTTATTATTCTTATTAATGTAAATGTTTATAAAGAAGCGAGTTACATAACTATGTACCTAATAGGAAATAAGTTTAATACTTTCTAAATAAAATAATAATAATAAATAAATTATCTTGATCATATTCCTTTTTTTGAAGTGAAACTTCTTTAGGCGCGTTGAGAGTAAAACTTCAAGGTCGTGTCATGGCAATACCGTCACGTCATGGAGTAAGGCGACGATTTTGGTATCTTTGAATTTTGTTAAAGAAGTTTGACTTCTGACACGTGTGCTTGGCACACGTCACGCTCTTTTTTAATCTGTATTATTTGACAAAACCAACCTACATATTGTATCCATTGCCTTAAAAATTTCCAGCGCAAAGAATATAAAATTAAAAAACAAATGCAGCATTTTTTTCCATAAAAACCACAGTATAATTTGAGCATTTCCTTCAACTATAGGTTTGGCACCTGGCGTCTCTCACGGCGTCCCTTTAATTATATTGTATCGTCGAGTCTATTTGTTTTGCGATCACAAACTGTGCTTTAAATTACTTTTAAACAATGATTAAAACTTAAGTAGAACAATGTTAAATACAGGGACAATTATATTCCATTTTGTGGACAAACTTTTCATCTTTATGAATAACAAATATAAATTTAATATTTATTTTTAATAAGTTTTTTTAATTGATCTTGTATAAATACCTTTTCTAAAGATCCACATTTCACGTTCAACTGGTGAATTTGTTTCTCACGTTCATTAATTTCTCGTTCCAATGCAGTATTCTTTGCTGTCAGAGTGGTAACTTCTAGATGAAATTTTTGAACTTCCTTCTCTAAGTACATTGTTCTTTGCGTTTTGTCACTGTACAAGTGATAACTGCGTTAAAAACAACCGACTTCAAACTTGCACTTGCAAAATTTACAAATACCTACAGACAAAAATGCTCATAAAATAAAAACTACTGGGCCTATCCGAATAAAATTTTTATGGGACCAATTCGACACCATCCCGCATCGAACAAAAAAAGAATCACGTAAATCGGTTCAGAAACCTCGGAGTAATCGGTGTACATACATAAAAAAAAAAAAAAAAAAAATATACCGGCCGAATTGATAACCTCCTCCTTTTTTTTGAAGTCGGTTAAAAAATTCATTTATCGCACACAATATTTAATCTGAATTTTAACCATATTATGAAAGTAGTGTTAATACTTTACTTTTAATATATTTTAATTTTTAACATTAAGGAGTAGACGTACCTACTTAAAAATTAAAAATTTAAATTTTAACAATAAACATCATAAGAGCGCAATATTATTCTCTCAATGCATTCAGTGATAAAGATATGAAACTAGATTGGAATCTATAATAGGATGTGATAGTTACAGCAAGTTACTATTCATTTGAAATGCAAATAAAGTATAGTTAAGCTTGACTTGTTAATTATAAGGAACCCACTAGATGTATAAAAATATTCCGTGAATAAAAGTTTGGAGGTTCATTATTTAAAATTCAAAGTTCTATCCAAAATGCTGTTCTATTTCTTTAAAGATTAGTACACAGACAGACAGACCATTCCCATTTAAAATATAGTATGTATTTTAGAATGTTTCCCCTACATACATGATGATATTATATCGCTGTTTGTGTATCACAATGCGTATAGATATTTGTTGAATGTATGTGTCATCACGATACGTACTTTTAACGTAGATATTATAAAACTATTGAAAAAACTCGCTGAGAGCACATTTAAATTAATATTATGCACTATAAAACGTAAATAAATAATACAGCTTCCATTGACAAAATTATATTAATATTAAGTAGGTATAAGTTAAGTAGATTAAAACAAAGAAGAAGACCCCACTTGACTACTATTGTCTTTATTTTATTTATTTATTATTACAAAGAACATGTGACATGCGTTTCAGTGAGATATATAGGCATGAGAGACTTCATAATATTAAAATTAATATCGTAAAAAAACTACAAGGATCTCTAAATAATTGTAATGTATCTGAGAACAAGTTCTACAGGTCTCAAGACGGAAGCTGGCGCGCTGGACCCGATAAGCAAATATATACTTTCTTTTAACTTGTGTTTTTACCGACTTCCCAAAAGATAAAGTTCATATTGTAAGTGTGGCTGTACACAGAAAAAATAAATTCGTATGCGTAACCTTATTATGTTAACACATTTTCAAATCAAAATCAATATTCTAATGAAAATTTATCACAAAGTAGGTATTCAGCTGTTTTGGCGAAACACGAGACATACAAACAATCATATTTGTATTAGTAACTCTAACATAGTAGGTAGACATTATCCCGTCTTATGGTGACAAATAAAAATGTATATTCATCAAAGCAAACAAGGATAAACGTATTAAGAAAAGGAAACCGCTGTAATTGTGACTTCCAGCGATTAATAACACGAATACATCTCACTTGTCCGTCTGTTTGACCACGCTCATTGTCGCAACGAACTGACCACTACTACGGGTTCGAGAAGCAAACTCGATCAGAACTCGATTGGGATTTTAGTATCAATAATACAAGACTCATTCGAAATACGTTTTCAATTAAATTATTAATAAACTTCATATTAGTATCATACTTAATTAAGATTAAATTTTGTAATAACTATCGGTCATACTTTATAAATTCTACTTTTACGAATGCACTATCACATCTTTGTTACATAATATAGGTACTTACAGGTTATATAACAAGGTAAATCATTAAAGTTTAATTATTACATGATTGCTTTGGAGTATTAATTCTGTCGTTGTTATAGTTGTTTAATTCTATTTACGTAAGTAAGAATTTGAAAATCGTCTCTTTTCGATTCGAGTTCGTGTCGACTATGATATGTTAGTAGGGCTTAGTCGATAAGAGTCACTGTATTGGAGTGACATCGCCCACGCGCGACCCCAACACTAATTCAATTTCATATTCGCTTGGCGCTAGTGATGTGCCTTGTTATTGTTATCGATAAATTATTATTTTGGAAACAAAGATTTTTAATGTAAAACATTTAATTATCACGCTTTCTTACGTCTTAATCTATTATCAATATTAAATAATATTCCATATTCTTACTAAAAAATACCGAATGAGTCAAATACTATCGATATTTTATTTATTTTAATTCAAATTCGAGATTTATATAATTTACCAATAAGTCATAGTAAACTAAAAAATATCGGTAGAATAACTACCTGTAACATGTACCTGTGACATGTAAAGATCATAAGCAACAGCGATGAGTCGAGTGTCGATAATTTAAAAACAATCGATAGTCGACACATCACTATCGCTAGTGTGGTCATCAATTACTTAACCTTACTTAAGGTGCGGGTCGCATCGCGATCGCGTCTCGGTAGCGGCCTATGAACTGTCATGTTAACTATTCATTGTATTATATTAGCTTATTAATTGGTGTTTTTAATATTTGATTATGTGTATTTATGTATGTGTATCTAACACCCAAAGAATTTTTCAAATGGGACCAGTAGTTCTCGAGATTAGCGCGTTCAAACAAACAAACTCTTCAGCTTTATAATATTAGTATAGATAAGTATATACCTTCCTTTACCTGTAGGTATGCTTTATTATCCCCTGCACTTTGCAGGGTGAGTCCGACATGGTTGCGGAAGAAATCTAACAAATACCCGCGGCCCCCTCATTAAAGCGGCTCGACGGAACACAGTGGGGTTTTAGTCGGTAAGAATCCGACATAACCCACGGTTCCTTCCCCGGGGGCCGTGGGTATCTTTGGAAGATTTCCCCACTATAAAAAAAAAAAGGGTGAGTCCGACATACCTAACCTTGGGTAATCGCCCAAGGCCCTTTCCCCGAGTGCTCTGGGTATGTCTAAATGCATTCTCCACCATAAAAATATACATAAATTTCATACAAGTATTTATGTATTTTTTTTTTTACAAATTAGCCAAAAACCTTATGACTTACCTCTTTTAAAGTGCCTCCTAGTCCTATACATTTGTTTATTTAGGTACCTTGATAAAAGAAACTGATGTTCCAAAATTTTCCATTGGAGTTGAATAAATAAAGAGAAATTAAAATATGTTATCTATTTAATCACAATAAAAAACAAATAAACACAAACCATACTAACCAATGTATAAAACACTAGATTTCCGCCCGCAGCATCGCCAGCGTTTTTAAAGGAAATCCCGCATAGTTCCCGTTCCCGTTGGATTTCCGGGATAAAACCTATTCTATGTATTAATCCAAGTTACCCTCTATATGTGTGCTAAATTTCATTGGAATCGGTTCAGTAGAATTTGCGTGAAAGAGTAACAAACACACACACATCCTCTCAAACTTTCGCATTTAAAATATTAGTAGGATTGCTAAAATATAGTAAATTGCTTGAACAGCTGTTTGTGAGTTTGTCTTACAAGTCTTATTGACGCAATGCTTTGATATTACGGCACGTGTAAGAAAATAATAGAAAAGGAAAGAAAAATATATTTCTTTTGTCTAACAAGAAATAAATAATACCAAACTGTCATCCATACTAATATTATAAATGCGAAAGTAACTCTATCTGTCTGTTACTCAATCACGCCTAAACTACTGAACCAATTTTCATGAAATTTCGGTATGAAGATATTTTGATACCTGAGAAAGGTATTTCCTTTCTACTTTTTTTGCGGGAAAATGACGGGAACGGGAACTATGCGGGTTTTTCTTTGACTGTTGTTTTTTTTAGATAATCGTAAAAAACAAACATATAATCTTTCGTTTATATTATGTTCATTAAGAATTACCAAGTCATCATATTACTCAGAGTTTGATAAGTAGGTAGGTACATAAATAAAATTACCCAGAAGTCTACGCCACAGTCTACGCAAACGATAGCGAACCTAGGAAGATAATAATTTTTAATTAAACGAACTAGTACATGATTCATAGATAGTAGGAGAAGTAATTATAATAAACTAGCTTTCCACCCGCGGCATCGCTCGCGCAGTCAAAGAAAAACCCCGCA
The DNA here is from genome assembly GCF_905220415.1 of Colias croceus. Lineage (NCBI taxonomy): Eukaryota > Metazoa > Arthropoda > Insecta > Lepidoptera > Pieridae > Colias > Colias croceus. The sequence goes on along the minus strand of NC_059544.1, from coordinate 353,880 downwards.
TAGTTCCGGTTCCCGTGGGATTTCCGGGATAAAACCTATCCTATGTCCTTTCTCGGGTATCAAAATATCTCTATACCAAATTTCATGCAAATTGGTTCAGTACTTAAGGCGTGATTGAGTAACAGACAGACAGACAGACAGAGTTACTTTCGCATTTATAATAGGTATTAGTATGGATTATTTCCCTGGTTCTTCAAACCAATTGTGATGTAAGCGTGAATATATCTCTATTATCTATATTTAGACGAGATTATCATAATATTAACAAAGGCAATACAGTATACAATACACAATATACTTACATACTTACATTTTATTTTTAAGTCAAATTAAAACGCAGATTTACCGCAATAATAACCCAACCAAATTTAAACACTTTCTAAATAATTCCCGGGATCGAACTCCTTATCCTAAATGCATAAGATTAATTTAACTTAACGATAAGTATGTTTATGCTAAGAGTGTTAAGTGACCGTTAAGTAGATGATTCCTGTAAGTTATTGTTTGTGGATTTAAATGTAGGATTAGGTTTCAGGAAGTTGGATAATCTAGATCTAAAAGTATTTTAAATCTCACGGATTAAATGCTTACAAAACAAATAAATCACATTTGTGTCCTTTTCAACCGATAAAAAGGAGGAAAATAACAATTCGATTGTATTTTTTTGAGTTTGTTAACTCAAGAGCTCTCAACTGAGTGAACCAGTTTTGATAATTCTTTTTTTATTTGAAAGCTGGTGCTTCCAGTCAGGCTAGGTATAAATTTGGTTTAGTTTTGACAATTTTAATTTATTGGTATCAAAATAATACCTATAAATAGGTACATATTTATATGAAATTGTTATTTGAACTTATATTAAAATAATTTGAATCATATACAAATAATTGAATTATCACAATCACACGCGTCACAGAAAAGTGACGCATCACGTTACATTGAATGACGTCACGTCAGAGCAGACACTAAGCCGTTTTGGATGAGACGGCTGGCCGATAGTAGATATACGAGATTACACTCAGTGTGTTATTGTAATCAGATGTGGCTAGTGACTAATAATTTTTTGATTAGCTATCGAAATTTCAAATGATTGTGCCTTTCCAATAGGTAGTTGAAAAAAAAAAGAACTTAATATCTAACTAGGTATGACGTAATATTTATAAAATTAAAATGCTCCTAAAATTATACCTTTGCCCGCGTTTTCAAAGAAAATCCCGCATAGTTCCCGTTCCTGTAGGATATAATAAATCATGTGTTCATCCAAGTTCTAAGTATATGTCTGCTAAATTTCATTGTAGGTAATCGGTTCAGTAGTATTTGCGTGAAAGAGTAACAAACATAGGTACATATACACAACACCTCACAAACTTTCGCATTTATAATATTAGTAGATAGGATCCTGGATAAATATCTTTATCATGTACCTATAGTTACAGATTATTTTAAGCAAGTTACTGATTAAGTAACTAATCAGTTTTTAATGTATAACTAAATTAATAACTGGCTTAAATAGATACTACAGGGTTAATCTATCTATTTGATTAATTAAATCTATCTTTTGATAAAGCTTGATAGGACACTTTGTTAAGCCGACTACTCACCTACCTAGCGCAGGGGCAAAATCGGTTGCACGGCAGTTGGCGCAATTTCGGCTGTTCCCTAAATTGCCCCTGCTTGCCTATACACATCACAATTAAGGAGCCAATTAAGGGTGCAATTCCAATATTGCCCCTGATGCAGGTATGTGAGTAACCCCCATAAAAATTCAAATATCTATCTATAGGTAGGTACCTACTCTTATTCTAAAAATCTTTTAATTGACGTGACAAAGTTCGTTTTAAAAGCGAAATAAGTCAAAGGAAAAAACTTTAACTCTACATAAGTATTATTATGCTCTACATTACCTACTGTATATTTAATACTAGCTTCCGCCCACGACTTCGTACGTGCATCCCCGTTTTCCCCCTTTCCCGCAAGAATTTCGGGAAATCCTTTCTTAGCGGATCCCTAAGTCCTAACATCTACCTGCATGCCAAATTTCAACCCGATACGTCCAGTGGTTTGGGCTGTACGTTGATAGATCACTATATCAGTCACCTTTGAGTTTTATATATATAGATTAGAACCTACTTACTGTAGGTATGTTTGTTGAATATTATACTAATTTATATGAAATGAAAAAAACGTTTATTTATACACACGTTATAAATAGTTACACAATAAAAAAGACACGACGGTCGACTAAACTAGGTACTAGACCTGTGCTATAGTCGATCGACGCTTTCCACTCCTTAAGACATAATGCCAGCATTATAACGTGTGTAAAAGTTTGTGTGTGTGTGTGTTTGTGTGTGTGGTTGTGTTTATAGATATAAGATATATTCATAAGATAAATTTCATTAAATAGATTTGCAATTACAAAGTAAGGTCTATTACGTTTGCGTAATTATTCATGACCTATTTAAATGTAGTGTACCTAGTTTTAAATGTATGTAAAATATCTTGCAACTAATTGAATTTTAAGTTAAATTAAAAATATAGAATGGCTATGAAACTGTAGGTAGGTATTGGAGAAATTAAAAGTCCTAGTAATTTTAAAAATAATTATTTTAATGCTGTTATAATGTATCTATTATTTAAATGCTCTACAATTTTTTAAAGATAATTTAAAATTACTTATCTTATTTTATTATGTACAAAACAAAACTTATTAATAGATTATATATCATTTAAATCACCCAAATTACAAAACAGTCAAATAATAACATAAACATTTTACAGCCAATAAATTAGCGATACATTATATTGATCTGTGTTGACAATGACACGAATATTTATCACGTTATCAACGTTTAACCAACGGAACCCGATAGCCACGCGATAAAAATTTACAACATCCATAAACAAAACACAATCTCAACTATTTAAATTGCTTTACAATATCGTTAATCACGCAACCATTGTGTCTATAGCGCTGTAAAGATGTACACTACAGTGAAAATAAAGGAACGCACGAGTGTGGAGACGGGCCTCGAGTGCAGCTTGAGTGAGGCTGGCGGGGGGCGCCGGGCAGCGGGGGAGCGGGGAGCCGCGGGGCGTGCACTATGTATCCGAAAGCTCGCGCGTCCATTGGCCGCCGCAGCCTCTCAAAGCTCCCGAGGCGGGCAGACCCGACCCGACTATAAATAGCTACGCCCGCCTCCGCGCACGCCAGTCTGCTCCTCGCTCGCAGCGTACACGCACGTGCGAGCCGCCTTATCTAGTGTATTTACAAGTGCATCCACCATGGTGAAGTTCGAAGGGGATTTCAGTATAAACGCGATACTCATGAACCACGCGGTTTCCAAGCCGCCCCCGTCCCCGACCACGTCGAACACGACGCCGTCGGAAGCTGATCTCAGTGATTCGGAATTGGATGTGACCGGCACCGAGCCGGTCGACTGCACCAAGCCCAAGGAAGACGACAAGAAAGATAAGAAACATGAGAAACCGGCGTACAGTTACAACGCGTTGATCATGATGGCGATCCGCAACAGCCCGGAGAAGCGACTAACATTAAACGGGATCTACGAGTACATTATGACAAACTTCCCGTACTACAGGGAGAACCGACAGGGCTGGCAGAACTCGATCCGCCACAACCTCAGTTTGAACAAGTGTTTTGTTAAAGTGCCGCGACATTACGACGACCCCGGCAAGGGCAACTACTGGATGTTGGACGCCTCGGCGGAGGATGTGTTCATCGGCGGCACGACGGGCAAGCTGCGCCGCCGGTCCGCGCTCAACGGCCGGTCGCGGCTCGCTTGCTTCAAGCGGCCTCTCTTCCCTGGCGGCCCGTTACCTGGAGGCTATCCGCCCACAGCTTACTCACAACTAGTTGGCCTGTACTCCCAACTTTTGTACCAGCGATACGCGCCAATGCAAATGAAGACTCCGCCAGTTACACCGAGCGCAGTGCACCCGGCATTCAGAAACGAAATGAACTACCCTCTGCAGTACCCTACAGGATTGTACTCTGAAAGGTTACCATCCGGTCACTTCTTGGGACAGTCACCTCTGCTACAAAGTTCGCTGCAGAGTTCTCCAATGTTGTCGCAAACGTCGCCACTTCTACCGCCATCACCGCCGATGCTGTCGCACTCGCCCCCGCACTCCGGCGCGTCCAGCCCCGAGCTGCCCTCGCCCTCGCACCACCCTCTCACCCCACACATCTACAAACCCGTGACAGTGCTGACGCGGCAGTAAACCCCAAGAGGCTGAATATTATAATTATAAATATCTGTGATTTAGTTGTAATACCTGTGGAATAGTTGAAGGTAATCATTGCAATACTATGTGTAACTCATCTTAGCATTCCGCTTTCGTTTGTAAATATAAAGTGTATATTTATTAAATTAGCTTTAAGGAAAAGATGTAATAAACAAAGATATCGAACTTACTACTCGCTTTCATTTCCTCCAATGAAACCTAACAGTTATAACTACATGGTACCAAAAAATCAAACTGTTGTCTGTTACAAATGAAAAACAATGTTTATGTAATGAATTACGAAACTCATTTTCGTCACAACAATACATATATTTTAATAATTAAACTAACAATCAAGGAAATAACGACGAAACAATAGTAAATACAAGAATAAACTTTGTTTTTATTTTGGAGTAGGAAAACAATTTACCTAATATAGGTAGGTACTAACGTAAGCCGTGGTCATAGTTCAATTAAATTCGGTTTATATATTTTATATTGTCAATAATAACATTGAATCAATGATTTAGTTAGTAGGTATATAACAAAGAAAATATAGTAAATAGAAATTATACATATCGTTAAAACGAAAACATTTCTTGAAAACTAAAATCACACATCAGTTAGGCCTATTTCTAATCACCGTAGGTGCTACCCACGTACAGTGAACTACAAAATAATATTATTACCTACCTACCTACCTATTTAATTTATTTTAAACTATATGAAAATGTCATTAAGTTATAATTTATGTCAACAGTTAGGTACAATATTATCGAGTTACACAGTCGAGTTACCTATGATTTGCACTTACCATTTTATATTCTTGACTTCAATATCTTTACATAGAGATTTAAGCCAAGATTTCATATACGTAGACGGTAGAACCATTTAAGTATTTTAATAACATAAGTGTTTATTTTCCATTTCACAATAGTACACAATAAATAAACCAGGATAATACTGATTAAAATGGATTGAATGAAAGGATTCGGATTTACTATAAGCCTTTAATCTTGGCTGTAACGGTTGCCTAAACCAATTTTATTTTAATTTTATCTTACACTAGCTGTGCCGCGCGGTTTGACACGCATTGCTCCGCTCCTATTGGTCCTAGCGTGATATGATAAGCCTATAGCCTTTCTCGATAAATGGGCTATCTAACACCGAAAGAATTTTTCAAATCGGACCAGTAGATCCCGAGATTAGCGCGTTCAAAGAAACAAACTGTTCAGCTTTATAATATTAGTATAGATATAAGATACCTACCTTCTAAGAATGCACACCAAATACTCATAGTTCAGGATACATCGCCCATTTTTGCAAGTGACTACTATCAAGCTAATTTTCCGTTTGTAGCTTTATTTTGATGAGACGCCCAATATTTCGTGTACGAAAGTCTCGATTGTGGTACCTAGCTAACAGAGATAACAAGGATAAAAAATTTTGTTAAATAAATTTGGTTCTCAAAAATAAATATTTGAAAACCATCAAATCAAAAAATTTTATCCTTGTTATCTCTGTTAGCTACCACAATCGAGAGTTTCGTACACGAAATAATTCGGTGTCTCATCAAAATAAAGCTACAAACGGAAAATCAGCTTGATAGTACCTAGTCACTTGCAAAAATGGGCGATGTATCCTGAACTATCAGTTTCATTCAGTTTTGTTTTCATTGGACATGAATTAATATCAAAAAGCGGCAAATACCTAGTAGGTCATGGATTACGGAAGTCAACTGTATATTTTAGGCGCATTAGGTTAATTCATTAAATTAATATCTTTACGATAAGATTAAATTTTTTTCTGTAACTAAAGTACCTACCTATCTAATATAGTGAGCACTAACTAGTGAGATATTGTTTCGATGCATTTTAACATATAAACTTCACTGCGAATTTTTTCATTCGCTCTACAACTATACATTTTATTCAGGCTTCAAATTGAAACATGTAACACACACTGGAATTTTCTGTAAATATTATATAGGTATTATATTATATATAGCCTATAATTACTTATTACATAGGTAGAAATCTATATGATACTAGCTTCCGCCCGCGACTCCGTCCGCCCGGAAAAATTAAGAAAATTAAGATTTTTTTTTTCTAGGTACATATTTTTCCGGGATAAAAAGTATCCTATTTTATGCCCAGGATAATAAGGTTTAATTATACCAAGTTTCATCGAAATCGAACCGTTAGTTTTCACGTGATGCCTGAACATACAGACAGACAGACAGACAGACAAAAATTTTTTTAATCACATATTTGTGCTTGGTATCGATCCAGTAACACCCTCTGCTATTTATTTTTTCAATATTTTCAATGTACAGAATTGACCCTTCTACAGATTTATTATAATATATGTAGGTATAGATATAGGTAGGTACAATACCTATAAGTAGTTATATCTCATTATTTTATGTATGTTAGTCCGCACATCTCGAATAGAATGTTATGCATTGGCAATAAATAGGTAGATACCTACCTAGGCTAGAGGAACCTCAACAATAATTTTTTCATTTTAACTTTTTTAAATCTTAAGTTAAACTATTGAACCATAAAAAATTTAAAACGTTCCTTTTAGCGGAAGACGTTTAGTTTTCGTAGGTTAATTGCGTAATATTTATTGGTGTATCGTTAGCGATGATACAATTTAAAATCTTTTGTATTCAAATGTTTGATTTAATTTGGTAAAAGCATCCATATTCATTATTATAAGAATGCAAATTTTATTAGATATTTGTTTAGATATCTAGTTTATAACTGAAAATAGTTGATTATGATTTATTTTAATTTTTTTTTAACATCTGGTATAAATAAATAGCTGCGCGTGGCTCCGCTCCTGTTGGTCCTTAGCCTATAGCCTTCCTCGATAAATGGGCTCGCCTCGATATCTAGAACCGAATGAATTTTTAAAATCGGACCAGTAGTTCCTGAGATTAGCGCGTTCAAACAAACTCTTCAGCTTTATAATATTAGTAGGTACCTAAAGATACCTCCGACATATAATTTCTTGTTTAATTGTATTAGGTAGGTACTTAGGTACACTTATTCTGAGATATTTTATGAGTTCCTCATAGTGCAAACAATTTAGATGTAAGGATAATAATAAGATAAGGATAATTTAGGTACTTATCTACTTACTTTTCGTAAAATTTTATGAATTGATTCGTAAAATGTAGCGTTTCGATATGATTGAAATATCATCGTAAAAAATAATTAAATAGTTTATAATATAACTAGCTTACCGCCCGCGGCTTCGCCCGCTTTCTCTAAAACGATTTGAGATTTAAACTATCCTATCTCTCAAGTTGGATCGAACTGCATATGGTGTGCGAATTTTATTATAATCGGTTAATTGGTTTAGGAGTCCATTGAGGACAAACATTGTGACACGAGATTTATATATATATATATTATAAGATAAGATAAGGTCTAAAGAGAAATGACACTTTTTACATAAAGTACTAAGTACCTTGGTACCTAGATTATAAAAAAACAACAAAAACTCTGTGAATTTGTACTTATTTGTTATAATCCCAGCAAGTCCCTTCTCAGCTTATTACATAATCTATCTTTTCTAAATACCCAATCCGGCTTAGCCGTTTTGCGTGCGTTAATTTTTCATACAAAGATTTGATACATACCTACTTATTAGGTACATTATCCGTTTTACGGATTACCTAACTATAATATAATATATTTTTGTTTACTAAAATATACGGATTAAGATTTGATAAAGGTTTATTTTTATAATTTTATCAAATAATTCTTGTTTATAATAAAACCAATTATTTCAACTATTTTCGGGTGATCATTAAATTTATATAGATCGTAAAGATAATTTTATATTGTCATTTATTTATGAGTTGGAAATGGGTAAAATAAAAATACTGGGACGATTGTAATCTTCAAATAAATTGATATCTGATTACTTATTTACTCAAATCTATACACAATAAAATCGTAGGAAAGTCAAAACTGTACATTGAATATATTTTTAAATAATACCTACTTGGGGCGTGGTCTACAACAGATACGAAAGCCAAAAATATCGTTTTTAGAATTTTTGTCTGTTTGTCTCTTTGTATGTCCGGGATAATCTCAAAAAATGTTGCTCCATGCAGTACTTTTTTTACTTCAAATTTGGTACAGAGATAGCTTGAGACCTGGGGAAGGATATAGGATAAATTTTATCCCGGAAATCTCATGGGAACGGGAACTATGCAGAAACCTGCAAGTAGTCAAAGAAGTTTTTCTTTGACTACGCGGGGAAAGCCGGTGGCGAATAGCTAGTAGGTATTATAGGTATATAATCAAAAATGAATTATCTTCTAGAGCGATAAGAAACAAATAAACAGATAATTTCAAATACAGGTATCTATTATTGGTATGGATAATATTATATCCAAGCCATAAAAACGTTCATTCTTAAAAGATAAACAATTACTTATTTATGAAGATGTTACAAAATATTAGAAAAGAATTTATTTCAACAGGTAATTCTGAAGGTATTTATTTCATCATTGCAAAATTAATTAATTTTACCTTTTTAATGATTGCAGAGCTTTCGAGTAATTTATTTTTAGCTGAATATTTTTTTTATTTAAAGGTACCTATCTTGGTAGCTATGATTTATGAACAATTTTTTATTTTGTTTTGTAGATAGGTACCTACCTAACTAAAAGTTACCTTTTTATAATTTTAATATCGCATTGATGGTAATCGATTCCACAGCCCACAGCATCTAGGTACAGAGTACAGACGTGTCCGAAGATGTGTTGGCGACTTTTTATGTTAGAGGTCTTTTAGAGGTAGGCTCTCTTTTTAAATGCGCGGATATTACAGGCCTATCTGCTTTCCTATAAAATACATAAAATTCTGGATTCTATATTGTTGCGTTCGTTTATTAACGTAGAAGATTGCCTAAAATTAAGGGTTCTATAAAAAAAAGTAAAAAAAAATCTAAATAATTTATTGTTTCACAGATTGTTCCTGTAGCGTTCAATTTAAAAAATTAAAAATGAAAAGGTAAAAACATCGAAAATTGTTGACATAGGTAGTAGTTAGGTAGTTGCGTATTTAAATACTAATATAAAGTTTATCTATTACAAACAAACTTATAATCACATTTTTCCTATTAATAATACCTACAATGTAAAAAAAAAACACAGGCCAAAATAACCTTGTCGAACATCCACGACAATCGGATACTCGTCAATCATAATGTCTTCATTGGTTCACAGATGTTGCTACCGATGAAAAACCTTTAATTTCTCTCCATTCACAGGTAATACGCACTTTATTGTAGGTACATGATATTTTTGTGGACGAGCCATAAGCGGAAGCGATATTAAGATATTAAATTATTTTATGTATTTTTAGAATCTATTTATTTTGTTTTCACTCAAATAAATTCGTGTTTGAAGTAAGGTAAAAATTAACACCTATTCTTATTTAAAAACATGATTAAAATATGTTCATGATATATCTAAACTATCGAACACAAACAATAAATGTACACAAGTAATAAATAACACAAACAACGCGCATTAATACAATATCTTTTCTAGTATTTAGTATTTAATGCAAGCTTATCCCTGTGTCAAATGCGATCAGTTGTTTTTCCCTGAAAAAGTAACAGTCCGTATCTAATATCTATCCTTGTAAACCTTATAGTTTATAGTAGTAGCAGAGACTATTTTTTTTAGTATTTAGTAACTTAGGATTAAGTAAACTGTGGTAGTAAGTTGATAGAGCCAATGATTCCCACATAATAAAATTTAGTAATTTTTAATAAGCATTCTGTATGTAAGGCATGTATACTTACTGACTCCTGTGGCGCTGAAACTTCGAAGTGGCCGTCCTTGCCTCCGAGAACGCGTACATATTTTTTTATCTATAGAAATTGAATTAAATCGCCACATCTTATACCTTGTTCCATCAACTCTTTAGCACCCGACAGACAGACAAGCAAACAATCCCTCAATCCGAGCTGTCAGTAGCCATCATTAATCATCCCGTCTTGTCCTCACTAAACCAACAAGTAAATAGTTTTTATATAGTTTTATTTTTATTTATACTAAACAAATATCATGGAATCCGTCGATTCGTTTTGATCGAATGAAAAAGGCAAAATAAATAAGAAACTTGAATTGATCTTGATTAAAAGAAATTATGAAATACGTAAATTATGAAAATTATTATTATAAACACCTCCAATTAGCTTTTATTAGCTTTACTATGTACTCATTTAGACTCGAATTTGTGTCACTTTAATTAACGGACAGATTTAATTCAAAATTTGTACACTTATCAAGAATCGGTGACAATGCAATAATTTCATGAGTTTACGCGTGTTCTTCAATCAGAAATGACATTGTATGAAAATTATCATTTTAAATAAGCTATCAGTAGCTTTATCAGGAAGTCGACTAACTAGCCTAAGTATTTTGAAGAATATCAAGTCCCTAGGGGGGGAATACCACCATGCTGTCGCTTAGCAACGCTTGTCACTAAGAAGATGTAGTGTGATTTATAGTTTTTGAATGTGTCCAAGATTTGTTTCTTTGAATAGATACGTTTCTTTGTTTGTATTGTGTGGGGAATTGCGAATATTGACCCATTGTAGTGTATATTGTTTATTTCATATTATATTGAACGTACCTACCTATATGGGAATCTTTACTACTTAATAGATATTATAAGTACCTAAAGCTAAAAAGTTTATTTGTTTGCTTGAACTTGCTAATCTCAGGAACTACTTGTCTGATTCGAAAAAATCTTTCAGTGTTAGATAGAAAGGAAGGTTGTAGGCTATAGGTTTAATTATCATCACGTTAAGATCATCAGGAGCAGAGCAGGTAAAAGCGCGGGGCACAGCTAGTATAAGTTTAAAGATTAAATATTTGATTAAATTAAAGTTTTTTCAGGTTTATTTTTAATTACAGTTTTCAAGTTTTTTATGAACTACTTATTACTAGTAATAAAAAAGATACCTTCCATAAAAAGATGTGAATTTTTAAAAAACAAGTAGAGTTAAATAATTTTCAAGTTTACGCATTAAAAATTATTTCTCAATTAAATCACATTATTTACAAATCACAAGTGACATTAGTGCTAAGTTTTATTTCCCGGATCATCAAACAAATCTAGATTGAACCAGTAATACTTTCTTGAGCGGATTTAGTCACTGAACTAAACAGTAAAACAAATTGTTCAACATTGTGTGTAAATGAGTTAGGTAGAATCATGTAAACAATGTAACTTTTCATCAAATTGTGACGCCATTACAAGGTTACGCCGTACACGTGTCAGTTTCATTAACCGACTGTTAAAAATATTGTTTTTCATAATATGTAGGTGCTGAACTGCTACAAACTAGGTAGATAAGAATAGTTATGTTTATATTATGTTAAATCTATACTGTCTGAAGAGTTTGTTTGTTTGAATGCGCTAATCTCAGGTACTACTTGTCCGATTTGAAAAATTCTCACGGTGTTAGATAGCCCATTTATCGAGGAAGGCATAGGCATAGGCTATACACATTTTAGATTTTTTAAATGTAGATGTATTTTGAATTTCTTCTTCATACATTCAAAGCAACAATTACAAATAAATGAATCCAGAAAAATCTATAGAAATTTTATGTAGTTTGAATTTGTAGTTGGTGCTGTTTAATTTTAAAAATGAGAGGAGCATATACAGATGTGATGTAGAATTATTTTAATGTAAGTACCTACAATTTATGTTTTTTCTTTTATGTCAAAAAAATCTATATCTATGACCTATGAGTACCTACAAGAGTAGGTATCTACCTATATCCACGAAAATCCGCCCAGTCATTTCAGAGCCCAAGAATACATTTAAAATAATAAATTAACGGTAAGTAATTTTAAAAACAAACAAATCGAATATAAACGCTTAAAATATAAGTACTTAATTGGAATTCATTAATAATCAATTATGATGTTGCTCTAGCGACGATGTTTTCTTACAATTTTAAACTACAGGTGACACAGTCACAGTTATCAATTTTATGTACAAGTAGATAATTATTTATTAGAGTTATTTTAAGTTGGAACTTAATTTTGTAAATGTTGGATCGTAATTTAAAAATAAAGGAAATTAATCGAAGGAATTTAAAATTAAAGGATTACCTACACCTATTATTTCTTCGTCCCCAGATACCTAATATAATGCATGTTAATACATAATATTTTTACAAAACTTTAATGTGATTTATCTAGAGAATATATAGACTCTTGTCTTAGTAGTTTTTGTAAAATTAATAATTAATTAATTATAGATACGTGTTTCTTCAAGAAATATCGCAATTTTTTAGTTTCTTATTCCAAGTAGGTATATTAATTCTCCATACTATTCAATATTCCATTTAGGTACCATACAACTCAAAGCTGCTGAAAAAAATCGATTGATCAGTTTTTGCTAATGTTCTTCAATTATAATGAATAATTGTTGCTTTTACAAAAGGCACGTGTATTTAACTAAATCAAGGTCAATTTATTATTAAAACGAATGTTTTAGAAGGTTATTTTAAGTAGATTTAGGTACATTAAAGCAATTTAACTATTTACCTGAAATTCTTACGTTTTTCTAAAAGATAAAACTCGATACGTGACATTAAAAAAGTAATACAAATAGGTACATTTAGTGTTGACTAGATCTACTAAGTTAAAAATGATTATGTTTTATTCCCACTGCAGCGATATAGGACACCTAAGAGGCATAATAGGTATCAACTATAAAAAAGAAATAAATCATAATCCACCACAATTTGCCAAGTGCGAATTGATAGATATTTTTACTCGAGTTTTATGGTCTATGGAGATTCTTGCCGGTTCTTCTCCATAGATAGGTACTGCTTTCCCAATCGGTGGTAAATGTTAAAAATATGTTATGAAAATTAAAAAGTGCTTCTAGAAGAAGCTCAATTGAATAAATTAATGTTTGAGTTAGAGTTTGAGTTTAAGGCAATACCTAGTTACAAGAATAATGGACACAGGGAAATTAAACTTTGTAAATTAAATAATTTATTAAAAAAACTTTTCGATAATCTGACCTAGCCTTTTTTTCAGGCCTGATCGAGCTCCCGTTTTTTGTTTGAATAATTACAATTTACATTACACCTTCCACATGCAAAAAAGAGTAAAACAAATTAACAATTATATTAAATATATTAAATGTTTCATTGAAACATTTATTTATTCAACTATTCTTAATTTAGAAGCGCATTCGAATCGTCAAAATGCATTAAGAAATTATTAAGCATACCTACTTATTAGGAAAAAAATCTAAAGAGAAGAGTCGGCAAGAAACTCTGCACTTGCTTTTATAAAACCAAAAAAAATAAATTAAAAAAAGATGCCTGAGAACTGTCCTGTCGTTCTGTAGCTTAGCAAAGTTCCTCCTATAATAGCAATGTAACCCAAATCCAAAACTATTTATTTTATTACATTACAAAAACAATTTACGCGCCACTGCGCCAACATGGCGTTAAAATATTATAGAACATTAATACGTAAACAATAACAATTAATTTTGTATTACAATAATGGTTTTAGCCATTCCAATAATGAAGCGTACGTGACCGGTCACACGGCGTCTTGCAATCAAAACAAACTATTTATTTCATAGAAAACCACATTTAAAAACAATTAACTATTCAATATATTATCGAATATTGATCTAAATATAAACTTGATTAACCACAAAACTGTGATAGATTTTGGACGAGGCTCCTAATTGTTGTATAATGAAATAATACAAAACTGTGTAAATAAGTTGAACTGATGAATATAAGTAAGTAAAGCTGGATTGCTTCAATGTAGTTACTATGGTGATATGCAAGAACAATATCCTAAGCAGAATATTAGAATCCAAACATGATCACCGCAGTTTTCTTATAGCTCATAAAGTCATGAATCCCCTAGTTCTATTTCTTTGATCGGGTCTAGTCAACATTAATAATAGATAATAATTCGATTATTTATTCGATTATCTCTATAATTGATACATATGTATTTTTCAACTGTTTCCCTGATCGACTTCTCCTTTTTAACTGGAATTAGATTACATCTGTCTCCTGTACCTAATCCATAGGGAATCGAATCCAGATTCGGTTCCGAAGCTGAAACACCTGTTCCTACCGAGATAGTCCTTAGTTTTCACTTTACAGTAAGTTATATAATAAGTAAACATATAAGGTAGGTACATATCCTACCACAATCGTTTGCCATAAAGCTGAAACCTAGGTTCAACAATTTAGGCTTCCTATTGGTGGTTATTAACAATAACAACTTCTGTTTCTATTAAAAACTTGTTATAAAGAAAGGAATGTAAAAAATGTCGAACTTCTTCAACCTAATTACTTTCGAATCAATGACGCAAATTACAAACTTAGCCGCTAATTATAGATTTGCCTGACCCAAAACACCATATTACTAATTACTTTTTACATTATAATATTTTTACTAGTTTTTAAAATACACTTTTTATAATATCGATGTATTAAAAAAACATAGATAATATAGTTATACAACAGTTTTATTCTATACTAGCTGTGGCATGCGGTTTACCCGCATTGCTATATTATGTAATAGCCTTCCTCGATAATGAGCTATCTAACGCTGAAAGAATTTTTCAATTCGGAAGTGTAGTTTTCGAAGTTAGCGCATTCAAGCAAGCAAACAAACTTTTATAAACTATATTAGTATAGTTTTAAAAAACTAAACCTTAATTTAGCAATCATCTTAACATTAGGTATTATTCACAATCAAACAATACAAATTTTAAACAAGAACAACACATAAATCTCAATTAACAACGTCCGTAAAAAACGCTAACTCAAACATAATTATCGAATAAACTATACAAAAACTGCCACCAACTAATAGAGTTATGAACCCGTTGAACGGATGCACAATTAATGATTTTGTTATTATTTGTCGGTAATCATCAAACGATGTCAAAATTCTGACGTATCAAGGCTTTGTGCTCGCCGCGGCTGAGCCGCTCAACCCGTTGCATCTATTAACATAAAAAAATTGTAATGAAGATAAATGCTCGTATAACTAGGTTAAGAAGCTACGGTACGGAAAGTGTTTTAATTAAAATTAACTTAATTCTATTTTATTGTGTACATCTCATTGGATAAGGCTTCCACTAAATCGTTATTGTAAATATATTCAAATTACATTTATCGCGTCTCATTATTATGCTATGGAATAGCTATTTATACGGTAATTTTTCAATAAAAAGTGTTCCTGTTAATTAGGACATATTCTTTAGGCGATTGTTTCCATACCGTTGACTTATAAACGAAGCAGTCTATTATTTGACATCCATAGCTGAGGTACCAATTCACCTGGAAGAAAATGTTAGGTTTTATTGCATCGCTTTCAACTTTACGCAAGACAACAACTGAATCGAATTGAAATATGTGCGCTACTAAATAAATATGTTGATGGGGGATGCTCTTTGTCTCCTCATAGCCTTCATCTCTGTCACAGAAACACATTAATCATTATGATTATTATAACCAAAAGTTCGACAACATGTCCAAACTTAAAACCACCCTTGCCTATCGTGCTGGATTTAAAGGCTATGTTGCAGCCTTGGAAACTAAAACGGTCATGGAAGGCCTGTATCATTAAACTAGCTGTGCCCTGCGGTTTCATCCACAGTGCTCCGCTCCTGTTGGTATTAGTGAGATAATATATAGCCTATTGCCTTCCTCGATAAATGGGCTATTTAACACCGAAATAATTTTTCAAATCGGACCAGTAGTTCCCGAGATTAGCGCGTTCAAACAAACAAGCAAATTCTTCAGCTTTATAATATTAGTATAGATTATATAGATGTTTGGCCACAAATGGTTGGCCACATCTGTACACAAAGACGATCAATCAGGTGGTAACTGCGCTCACTAACTGTAACATCTCGCTTCGTGTTTACGTTTTGTTTACGCTTTGAACTCGCCGTATAGAGGGCGCTGGTGGACTTGCTAAATGTAGATGTTTTATATCAAACGTATTCAAAAAATTAAAATTATTTATTTAATTGTGATGTAGTTGTTGAATGAATGAATGAAACGCTCTATTGTACACCATTACAAATAGGAAAAACAGACATACTTTCCTGCATTTAAAAAAAAGGAACATGCGCAAATGGCAACTTTAAAGACATCTCTTCCAGGCATCATAAGAACACACTATACGTATACAGGATGTCCCATTATTGGTATACTATGCGCGAAGGGACTTGTAGGTTTGCATACACTGATCACGAAAATAATACTTAAACAACAAAATTACATCAAAAAATTTTTTGCCAAATTTTTCCTGAAAATCCAAGTTCTTTTCTCTAGCTTCGCGCAGCCTGCATATTATACCGCTTCGCTAATGTGAGCATTTTGTCTATGAAAACATAATCAACTTGCTGATAGCAAATCTGGACTGGTTGCTTGTTATGGGTGTACAACTGTACAGTGTACACATAGAGTTTTAAGAATTCATCTATTTGAAAAAAACTGCGTCTGGAATTTTATAAGTATTTTTACGTACTCAGCCACCCTGTATATTATGATGGAAAGTGTTGGTAAATTGTTTTAATTTTATAAATAGGTACCTACATACTTAGAAAACTAAATCATAGAATGATCATAGATGATTTTACAACAGCAAAGTAACAAACTGTTTATTCAATTCATTTAATTTCAGATTCAAATTCGTGTAAAATGTTTTCTATGTATTGAGGAAAAGTAATTTGTAATATCAGTCACATCTATCTATAGCTACCTATATAATATATTTATATAATATAAAAATGAATCCCAAAATGTGTTGGTAAGCGCATAACTTTAGAAAAGCTGAACCGATTTAATTCTTTTTTTATTATATTCCTTGAAGTACGAGGATTGTTCTTATGTAGAGAAAACGTGAATATGTACCACGGGCGAAGCCGGGGCGGACCGCTAGTATATTTATAATAATGAAACCCGTTTCGCCTTGTCACGGCATCACGTGTGAACGGCTGAACCGATTTCGATAATTCTTTTTTTATTATATTCCTTGAAGTACGAGGATGGTTCTTATGTAGAGAAAACGTAAATATGTACCACGGGCAAAGCCGGGGCGGACCGCTAGTAGGTATTATATAAAGCAAGTGCGGTTAAACCCAATTCCACAATAATCTCTTATATAAACATATGACTCTTCATTCATTCATTATCGTATTTCATGGAAGTGAGGGAAATTCGTTGTGGTAAAGATTAATTAAATTAAATACAATAACATTACTTGCATAAATTGTTTTATATGAATGAAATTGGTTGACTTCAATAATTTTCCTCTTTGTATAAGGCTAATTGTAATTACCTATGCCTATAATGCAATAAAGATAATAATGAATGTGGAGCATATTTAAACACAAAAAATTTGATATTGTGTGAATTTTCAGTATATTTTATTTTCAGCCTCGGTAAAAATATTATGTTATGCACATGTAGTGAAAAATAAACCATGATGTTTAAAATTTATAAAAATTTGTAAATATCCATCATTGATCCTCTGAAAGAAAAGTTTCCTTAAAACTTTGAATAACCATTGACACATTTGAATTAAACCTCAGCTCGATTTAAAATCAAGTCGATACATTATAATTTGCCTTCACGCTGTCTCTCCCGATCATTTCGCGTATTATCGAGACGCATCTTTAAAAAATGACTAAACATTTTGATATTTTTTTCTACTATTTGTCCCCGGAGCGGGCTGTCACGCAATTGGTTTTGCCTGTAACGATACAGTATGCCTTTTGATCTCGCCGCCCTTGCAAATACACAAGGAATAATGTACCCTCTATCATAGACGATAAGGTTTACTTTTGTTTCTCACAACTGTATCGAAGGCATTGGATATCTTTATTAATATGGGCAACCTCAGATGATCGATGATAACTAATTATTAGAAACATTTCGATGATTACACATTTAAAATGCACTTTATCGCACTGCAATAAGGTGCATAATATAATTTGAGATTAACAGCCGATAATCGTCCGTTCTTGTGTTTGGTTATCGTTAAAGAGCAAAGTGGGATTAGACGCGGCCCTAAGACGAATTTATTTATTTTTTGTTTGTTTTTGTTTTGTGTTTGTCTCAGTTTGAGACTTAAAATCAACACGTATCCTATCTCCATTGTAAGTTTTGAAAATCTTTATCCGATAAGTCAAAATGGTGAAAGTATTTTAATTTATTTTTTGGGATTAACATACCTAGTTACAATCTTACAAAGGATAAAAAAATATTAGTTTTTTAAGACGCTTTCTTAAATAGTTCTAGAGGCGCCAATAAAAGACAATAAAGACTACAAAAACAAGTTATTTTTCAGTCTGACAATGTTGGGTAAGGAGATGTAAATGCTAAAAATTCAAACTTAAAAATATTATATTAGAAAAAGAAGTAAAAATTTAAAAAAAACACAAAAAAAATTAAGATAGGATATCTAAACATAGTAACTCTATGAAAAACATAATTCTTTTGTAAATAAATTGGGCTAATTGCAAAACAAGCGAACGGACCGCTACTCTCTGCTTTACCTCACTGATACCGATCTATTCGTTATTTATGACTTCTTCGATATATTACCTAGGTTTCATATTGTACATAGCTGACTCGGAACACGTTAATCGGTATAGAAACCCTTATAATAAACTATAGCTTTCCGCCCGCGGCTTCGCCCGCGTTTTCAAAGAAAAACCCGCATAGTTCCCGTTCCCGTAGGATTTCCGGGATAAAACCTATCCTATGTGTTCCGATAATATCCCAAATTCATGTTTTTAAATGCAGTCAAATCATTGATCGACATTTATTACAAAAAAAAAATTAAGAAATGAGTCAATTTACATTACTTGTACATAACTACACGTAGTAGGTACATTATTATTAGTCTGTGATATTACCTTACAATTTTCCTTGATGTTATTTGCTCTGGCTGATAATACTGGTAGTGTAAATCTGACCACAAAAATAACTGCATTAAATTAACACAAATTACAATTTTCATTCACAAGAAGGAAATTCATTCATGCAATGTCACTTATTTGCGTAAGTGATAGAAATACTAAACCAAAATAAACTCTCTGTGGACTAATACTTTGATTCATTCAAGGATGTTGGATTGCAATAATTACCTAAATTAATTTATAACATTCCAACATCCTATTAATAAAACAATAATAACCCTGTAGGCTGTTAGTGGTTCCTATTGTACAAAGAAAACCATTGCGACTTTTTTCGAAATTGCTTGCGTTTTTTATTTAAACGTCATGATTATATATTTTATCATTCGATAAAAACAAATATCTCAAGCAGCGGCTTCATTCAAAACTCTAATCGAAGTTATTAATTAATCTCAAGGACGTAAAAGCAAAGTCCGATAGTTCAGTGGTGTGTACCGACGCGTGTTCGATTGACAGTGGGTTCGGGACAGTGGGATCGTATAAAACAGTTTTCATGTCATTCGGTTCGCTTTAATATATCATTACCCATTCTACGGGTTTGGATGCGTTGATTTCAAATATATTTGTAATTTTGTACACCATTACTTACCTCGCGTCGCTTTCTCACCGCGGTTATCCGTGATAAAGAAAAAATGAAAATCTTATATTTTTATTCGTTGTGTGCGCGATGACAGCGCCCCTAGTGGCCGCAACTATTCAGGACTTGTCATCTGTCAAATCATTTCAACTGATGTCAACTAGAAGATGAGAAGATATTTTTGTGATATTGATTTTCGACTAGTTTTTCAACGAAATTGAAAAAAATAGTGGAAAAAGTGAGTGTGTATATTATACCTAGCGATTTTCTTCCTGGTGAAAAATAATTTTTTCTCTTCACAGCAGCTATCCATTTTTGTCTTTGCTGTAATGTCCCCTTTGATGTTGGAAACGAATTAAACTTGCAGGAACTGTTTTTCCCATTTTTACAATTTACGACATAGCATTTACTTATGACCCATATCGCTAATTTTTATGTTTTTACTTAAAATTATAAAGGAAGTTAAGAAAATTAATAAATAAAAGCAATTTGACACATGACAGCCCAGAATTAATTCACATTTCTGCCACGTCGTGAGCTACGGTCGATTTGCCGTTCCCTACCACCCACTTCGCACATAGCCAATACGTAGTATTAATTTTATTCATATTTGCTAGTGGCGTAGTCTTAGGGCATAGTAGGTTCTGAAAAAAATGTAATTTATGTTATACTGACATAAAAAGAATCGGATATTATGAAAAATTCTATTAAGACATCTAAAAAAAGAGCCATCCGAATATTTTAAATAAAATCATAACAACATTTACAAAGATATAGTTGCACCAAAACTAGCTGAAGGTATCATAAAATCGATATCGAAGACGAGCGTGTCGGTGTGCGCACACGCAGCCTCCGATAAGTAAGATATGAGTTCTTTTCATTTGTTTTTCTTTTCACAGTCACCTGTGATACCTGAATGATCTACGCTCTACTATACTATACTATTTGCTAGTTAGTATAGAAATATATTTTGCTCCAGACATCAATAGACTACTACGTCATGGTGTATTATGTAATATAATATAAATCTATTTCCAATGAAAAGCTGTGACAATTGTGCCGGGGTAAAAGCAGAAGCTTATCGATTCAGGCATTATAAAGACTAGCCCAGAAGTGGAAGACCAGATAGAAAAACACTTTAAAAAGTTCGTATCGTGTAACCATAACGTCTCTTTCACAGTCGGTTAAACACTGCTCAACGTTGCCAAAAAAGGTACACTAAAACAATACCCATTGAGACCCATAAATAGACAATCCGCGAAAAAGCAGACCACGCTTTCATTAAAACCTGCCAAAAGGCCACCATGAAACCCAACGCCAAGTGCGATTGAATAATTACAAGAACAATTAGCCATTCAGTGTGTACAAAACAGACGAACACGCACACAACACCTCGCGAGCGTAACTCGACACCCCGCGAGTCGTATTCAAGCACCATGTATTAGCTTACTGCCACTCCTTTTTTAGTTTTCACTTTGCAGGACTTGGGTTTTGTTTAAAATCGTATAAACAACTTATAATTATTACTTCAGTATAAATAATAAGTATATTATGATTCTATAATATGATCGAAATGCCCTGTGGTTTATACGCATAAGTGCTCAAAATAGTTAGCCAACGTTGATGCATTTCCAGAATGCCTTATAATATTCCTTACTAAAGAAAAAATCTTTATCAAGACATACGTATATACACAACAACAATAAACAAACGAAAATCCAATAGATAACCATAATTATTCATAAGGTTGATAGAAAATTGGGCATAAAAGAAGAGGAGATATTTAGACTTGGAAATATTATCAAGAACCACAAGCCAAAAATGAATTGCTACTTTAACCTTTGCTTTGCTAATTTTACATCACTAGTAAAAAACTTTATCATATTAAAAAAATCTTATAGAGCACACTGCGTGTGACCGAAACTTTTTAGCAAGAATCAACCCAATCAAAAAAGGTTAACAATGTTACTGAAACATTATCCACGCACTAAGCCTTTAACATCGCAACAAAGTGAATATATCTTTTCGTACACTTTTTACAAACCGCGTTGTCTAACATATAGGTTTTAAACTTAACAAAGAGGTAGGTGCATATCGTCTTTCGATCGGGTTTGGTGTCAAAAGGCGCCGATTCTGCACTTTATGGGAAGCTCCGACAGGTGGGAATTGGGAACGGGTAACAAAACCATGGAAACACATAACTTTGCGTTACAATGCGGGCGTAAGTGCATTTCAATCTGAATAGATTGCGAATAGATGTGCAATTTTTTGTTATTAACCGCGGATTCGTTGCACAGCGTTGCAATGTCTTATTTGTGGAAAACTGTACACATTTTACAAGCCAGATAAAAATTCTACTTCCTTCCTACTTAATATATAAAACGCGAAAGTTTGTGAGGATGGATGGTGTGTGTATGTTTGTTACTCTTTCACGCAAATACTACTGAACCGATTACAATTAAATTTACCACACATATAGAGGGTAACTTGGATTAACACATAGGATAGGTTTTATCCCGGAAATCTCACAGGAACGGGAACTATTCTTTGATAACGCGGGCGGAAAGCTAGTGTCCTATATGCTTTACTTTCTACAGGCTGCAGTGAAACGTCAACAGGAAATATTAGTTTATATAAAATCAATTTCCATTCAGCCGGATGCGCATGCGCAGGTTACAGGAGACAGCTTAGAAGTTTCAACGTAAGGGTACACTTTTACACTTTATATTTACACACCTACTTGATTCTTTCTTTAAATATACGTGTACGTGTGTGTCTGTGTGTGTATTTATTATTTAGGTGTAAAGTTACAGATAGGTACTTAAATTAATAAAATTATAGGTATTTCATTTATTTCATTACTCACATGCGTTGCTCACATGTAAGCATATCAGTTGTTTTTATTACTTGTTCTATATACCTAAGTAAAACAATCTGTGTAAGTAGGTAGGTACATGAAACAGATAGTATGTATTTATCGACACTAAAGTTATGACCGAAAATGAAGATGAAATAC
Organism: Colias croceus; assembly: GCF_905220415.1. Lineage (NCBI taxonomy): Eukaryota > Metazoa > Arthropoda > Insecta > Lepidoptera > Pieridae > Colias > Colias croceus. The sequence goes on along the minus strand of NC_059544.1, from coordinate 330,998 downwards.
GCCAACATCATCTATCTCTCACCACAAATTACAAAACGAAGAAACACAAAATTAATTACCCATCGCTTAATATCGTATATTTTACAAGTTAAACGTTTCGCGATTCCATCAATCAATCACGCCGTTGTATCGCCAACAAGATAATCGAGTTTAACCTCCATTAATCAAAAAACTATCGATTCCCAGACGAGGCTAGGCTATTTATTTTTTAATAATGTGACAGGTAAAATGCTCGGCATTTAGTGTTCTGCGTTATCTTTTTTCTAAACATCCTTTTGAGGCACCGCTTCAGGCTTGCACCTTGCTGCTTTGTGATAAGTTCCAATTTGGTTCTAAAGTTGGCCCGCGTCAGTAAAATCGATGTTTGTATTCGATATCTTTGTGCGGCGTGCCTCAATTAGAGGCGGCGTATTCTGATGCATCTCGATGTCTCGATTCCGACTCGATTTATTAATTAATCGATATACAAACAACGGCCGTCATCGTTCCGATAGAGGCGCAGATAGCGGGCCCGGATAAGTGTCGGAGCGGTGTTTCGGTGCTATGGCCATTGTGTGTTATAACTACTTGTGTAATTGCTAATGGCATCGTATAATGGCTAAAGGACTTTCATTTCTGGATTTTATGAGTCACGAGATTCGAGATTTGAGATCGCCTGAAAAAACGCTCTTTCTATGAGTGACAAACAGCTTGATATTTTTGCATTCAAATGCTTTATAAATGAGAAATTTTATTCACGAGGCGGAATTCGAAGCCGCGCCCTTCGCCTCTATCTTTCGAATCCCGCCTAGTGATCGATTTTTTTTATTCTTAAAAAAATACTCAAAATTCAGTTTCACACAAGAATGTAATAAAGTTTATTTACCTATATAGGTACCTATATGTGTACAATTGTTGTTCGTTAACTATTCTAAATATAGAAATGAATACGATTTGAATTAAAATTACAATAATAAGTCACGTCATTCTCATAAATCAGTAGGTAGGTACCTACCTAGTAGATACCTCAGAAAAGTAGGTAATGTAGGGAAAAAGAAAATAACCTCATAAATATTTAATATTTTAACCTTATTATTGTACCTATTAATTCCCTTTCAGACCTTATTGAATCAACATCATCGTTTGCGTTGAAAAAATATAAGAAGATTTGCATTCAACCACATTGTTCCGTATCTCCTTACTAAAAAGGGTAAAAAACGTATCCAAGAAGGGATATTAATTTAATATTAACAAAGGACGTAGCACAATAACTACCACTTAGTATAAAACACAATATGATTACTGTTAAATTTCACAAACGAATTACCCAAGCGAACTATTTGGTGAAATAATCCGTATCTTTTAACATCTTTTCAAGTGCTCTATGATAGCGATATTTAAAGATTTTTTTAAATCCTTTAAAACGTTTAAGAGCAAGGGTTGTGCTTAATAATCCGTGAATATTGTAGTGGCGTATGGTTTAAGGCTGGTAACGCACGAGCGATGAAAACGCGCGAGTTTTAATGTACAGTAGAAAGCTGTACCTACTTCATTACCGATTGATCGATTATTTACCGATTATACTTATATAATGCGACCCATTCAAAAATAACATTCCACTTTTGTAAATAAAACAAAATTTTGCGTTGCTTTAAATAAATATTAATTGTTAAGTTGATTTTTAAGTATGTAAAACATTTTGCATATAGATTAGATACTTGCGTAATTGGCTTATATTTGAATGTCGTCATTAAGTAATTGAACATGTCTGTAACATGTTTACATAATATTATTATGTTTACTTACTATAATAGATTCTGAATAAATTCATATATTGTTTTAGTGTGTAGTTTTTTTATCTCGTTTACAGATGGCCTAAAGGCTGGATATTTCAGGGTTTTAAGCTCACTTGATCTGAACCATGTTGCTAAACTTAATAGGGTTACCATCATTTAATATACTAACTATTTAATTCATATATTCACTAATTAGTCAATATTATAATAAAAAAAAAATTGCGGACAACCGTCTCATCGCGATGACAATTGGTTTTATTCTCAAAAATATTAGTGTCATTAATCATTATTAAGTTTGTTTTAAATTATGACGTTTCTTATGTTTTTCAATTAGAACAAACCTTATATATTGGACTTTAATTCGTTGTGGGGATAACATTCTCAAATAGGTAGCTCATATCATGATGATGATTGTGATGTTTTTGTGAGTAGCAAGCTGGTATTTAAAATTTAGATGAAGTCAGCTTTTCAAATCACATTCATTTGTAGTTCCCAATTCAATTTAAGATCGTTTTACGAGTTAATTGTTTAAAAATTTTCTTTTCGTTATTAAATCAATATTCGTGATCACAAAAGCCATGGCCACCGCAAGCACTTGAGATCCATCCGCCCTGTTGCATTTATTAAACATATCTGATATCAAATATATCGTCGTCATATTCCAACACACTACGAGCGCTTTTCGCGCGCAAAACCAAAAACCAAGATGGCTGAATTCGCAGATGTTTCAGGTCTTTGTTGTATAATTTGCGCTTTCCGGCTTACTGGGTTTGTCGAGAGAGATTACTGTGAGGTACAGAGTTCGATTCTGGTTGAGATGGGCTACTTGCTTCAGTGGTTATGTGAATGACCTGCCTGTTTTGTTAACCTTTAACTTGTAGGGCTCCGGTTACTTGCGCACAATGTAGCGTTATGTGTAGGCTTTGTCGATCGAAGTACCATTTAGTACTTGAGTGTGCAATTTTACAATTCGTTTTTATGCAAAACAAATTACGATACAAGCTTTTGGATTAATTATAAAAAGAGCAGCAATGTGAAAACTTAAAACTTAGAAATAAAAAATAAACAATCATAAATTTTTCACTTTTCATTCAAAAGCTTTGTCTTCTCAATAAAATACGCTCGCAAGGCATATCACGTACAGGAAAATCCTATTTCCCAAACAATAAAAAAAACTTTACTAATAAGGAATAAAGATACATTAACACGATTAGTGTAAAGACCACTGTATAACTATTCCACACCGGCTTACAAAAACCAGCCTTCCCACCACATAATAAAGTTCAAATTCCCTTATCACTCACAATAGGGTAAAGGGGTACAATTGTCATCATGAACCCTTTCAACACGTGTGATTTACGAGACGCGATTATTCTCCCGGAGCCGTGACGGCATGTGTGTTTGGACGTGCTTTTAACACTATCGCAGTAAATAATAAATAACCAGCAATAGACCCCTACTGACAAATGTCTAATTATGTCATTTATGAACGGTTTTGTACATTGTCATGTTTTATCTGTAGTTATTTTTAATTCGAATTAATGAGTTGCACTTGTAATAATTGTGAAGTAACCTGTAGAATGAATTTAATCGCGTGGAATATAAGTTTTTAATTCACAAGTTCAGAGTATGTAAAGACAATGAAATTACGAAAAACTTATTCAACAAGATGTAGATGGAACGATATGAGAATTATACTTTATTGAAGTCATTTAATGATAAGTATATAAATCACATTTTCGGATAAACTATTAAAAAAATAAATAAAAAACCCTAAAGTACTTAACATTCAAAAATAATTCAATCAACACGTATTCCAGTCGGCGGTAAACCTCACGCGATAATTGATAAGTATCATTCGTGTACATTAAAGTATTATAGAAGAAGTGACGACAAAAACATAACAGCTTGAACAAGTTGAATCTTCCTTTTTAACGTAATCCCTTAACGCTACTCAATGAAGGAGAATTATGAATTATTGATAAAAAAAACGGTGCAGAATCCGCCTAGTGTGGGAGTGGATCTGGCGGTGCGGCAAAGCCTTCGATTGAGACATCCGACACGCCATCAAACGCGCCGCCTTCTATAGCCCTGTACTATACCGCAACTACTGCATTTACCCTACCAAATACCTGCACACCACCTTATGTGCTTTACAATAAGGCCTATTTTCGCGTATCAAACGTTTTGTTATATGAAAAATTATGTTTGTCAATTCCTTTAACCCTTATATCATTCTGTGCGGTATTGTTGTCCGAAAATTTGTCAGATCCGATGTATAGGCTTTTCGTTTTTAATGTTGGTGCATTAGGCGTCGTTGACATCTGATACCATCGCAATACAAGCGGCTGTGTGTGAGTGCTAGACTGAAGTGTGTGTGCGTGTATGTGAACCATTGGGAACTTTTCTTTGAAGTAGTTTTTAAATCTATTAACGTTCATATCTTATTAAAACGTGGTCTTATTACTAGTTCTATTCTGCGACTTCATACTCATGAGTAGAATGTTTATCTTTGCCAAATTACATCGCCAGATTCGTTCAGAATTTGAATATTATTTCATCCGACCGCAGTTCATTTGTTTGTTACAAAGGCTTTGCTACATAGCTTGTTAACTTGTTAACAAAGTTCATTATTTAATTAAATAACATTAAAGTAGATAAAAAAGATCGAAAATATCACATCATGCAACTAGAGTGTACAATCTGTTAATTAGTACACAGTTATTCCATTAGGTGCGCACGCGCAGGTTAATCGGACTGACCCGAACTTGGCTTCTTAAAATTATTATTTATTTCTCAATAAGTATCAATGGCCGCTGATTGCGTATTTTGTACAAACAAATACTGTTGATTCTTATAATTAGCTCTTTGTACTTACATGTTCAATATGAAAAGAATAAAAATAATTTTCAATGTTTGCATTTCATTTAAATACAAATTACAATGTGCCTATTTTTGGATGTGTTTAATTTACGATAGACAGCATATTGAATTTTTATATTTTAAAATTAAATAAATGTGTTACCAACGTCAAATTATTTGTTTAAAATAATTATTGTGTCTCATTTTTGTACAAAACTATCGTGCATCATTATGCTTTCTTATGTAAATAATTAGAAAACAATGTTATACAATACAGTATACATATTTTATTTATTCCAATTGCAATTACATATATATTCAAATTTAGTTACTGAGCTATTATTCATCAACGAAATTAGGTAATCCGTTATTTACCAAGTCTTTATTTCTAGCTCTTGATTTCTCTAATTTAAGAACTATGAGCTTCTATGTTTCTGTAGGTACTTTGTCAAAGATAAACGAAGAAACAGATTCCGAATTTTTCAGTTCTTGTAGTAAAGAAGTATGTTTTCAAATGGTTTTCAGTGAGCACAGCCGGAGCGAAAGATGAAGTAATTATTGCATTGTATTTATTCTTTCTTTAAATATTTCAGCACCCACTACGACTTCAGCGGCGCCTATCCCTAACATCGGTAGAAAAACAGAATATCACTCGACCAGAATTAAAGAATAACTGCTCTATAAAAAATAATGGTCTATTTATTGGATAAGTGTTTGTTGCGTCAATAGGCGCTTGCGTCACCACAAGACGCGACACGGCCCTCCGCTTGTTGTCACATTCCTTAATATCCTATGCTGTGCTCCTCAAACTGTTACTGACCCAAGGTTTTTGTGGAAAAATACTGGTTTATACGTACTCGATGCACTAGTGTTTTTCAAACTGTTTACTAAAATCGCTTCGTCAATACTCAATACATAAGTGTAGATACGTTTGCAGTGCTACAAACTAAGGAATAATATCTAACTACTTTACTTTCAATAAAGAAAGGATTTCGTGTTACTCTATCTGTTTGCTACTTCTAAAAGGATTTGTTGAGAGACGCTTAGTATTAGTTAATACTAGGTACTTATGTACACTAGTTAGTCTAAAGCATTTGAATATTGCAAAATTAATCTAGGTAGGTTTAATAGGTATACACCGTATACTAATATTATAAAGCTGAAGAGTTTGTTTGTTTGAACGTGCTAATCTCGGGAACTACTGGTCCGATTTGAAAAATTCTTTCGGTGTTAGATAGTCCGTTTATCGAAGAAGGTTATAGGCTATATATCATCACGCTACGATCAACAGGAGCGGAGCAATGCGGGTGAAACCGCGAGGAACAGCTAGTGTATTATAAAGCCGAAGAGTTTGTTTGTTTGAACGCGCTAATCTCAGGAACTACTTGTCCGATTTGAAAAATTCTTTCGGTGTTAGATAGCCCGTTTATCGAAGAAGGTTATAGGCTATATATCATCACGCTACGACCAACAGGGGTGGAGCCAAGGGAGTGAAACCGCGCGGAGCAGCTAGTCCTGGATATAATCTCAAACTGTTTGCAACTTCTCCAAGGTTTTGCTAAAAAAATATTTATAAAATTGATATACCTATGATTACAGTTAAGCAAAATCAAAAAGGGGACGCCAACTAGTTGGACTATTTTGTAATGTTTTCAGAGAATAATTTAACTCTCGTCGCAAACACAAAAAAAACTAAGTACTTCGTTTCTATGTAAATATCTTAATAGTATTTTGTATGGATATCTGTACTGAAATAAATAAATTATTATAATATTGTTTCAAATTCAAACAAGAACACTTGTGTGGATCTAATTTTCGACTAAAATTAATATATCACCTTTTCAATTATTGAAAAGGACGTTTGATATTCAATTACTATTTTAATCATGGTCTCATTGTTATTTTTGGCACGTGTAAAAGCCTACCTTTAATGATAGTGGAAATAATACACATTTATTTGTGCAAATTAATGATCATTTTTAAATTATTTGACTTCGTATGTTAATCTGGTAAATAAATTAATTTTATTTACAGAAGTAGGTACCTATATACATAATGTATAGTAAGACACTTTGTATTGTGATTAATGTTAAAATGGTTTGCATTTAAATGAATATACATAAATAAATGTAAATTTGCCACAATGTAAAGTGTTTTATAATTATTATTGCTAATCAACCGCTAGGTACATAGTATAAGGTGCATTTACATCAAACGCGCGAATGCTCATTCTTACCCCACTATGTCAAATTCTATGAGTGTTTAAACAGGCGTAGAATATTCCTTCGTTGTTCTTAGTGCGTTCGAAAAGATTCTATGCAATGTTCTAATACTGAACAATACTGGATATGAGTTTTCGTTTTCACTAAAAGATCACGAATTAATGCTCTTGCTCTAGCTCTAGCTCTATGTTCGTTTGATGTAAATGCACCGTTACGGGAAAACAGAAAATTAACGGGTACCTATACCCGATGTTAGAGACCTCAAGATACGTATGTGTGTAAGTATGTATGCGCGTGTGTGTGTCCTAATTTCATATTATTCGTAAAAACCCGTAAAAATATGAAACCCCTATTTAACTTCAATTATTTAACACATGCAAAGTCTTAGCAGAGATCACAGCACAGTGATAATTCCGCATTTGTGTTTCATTTTATGTATTATCGTTACCTTTATGTACTTATTTTCTTACGCAACAAGTATTAAATAAAGTTTGAGAAGCTGTACGTAGCTAGGCGAAGGATGGTACGAGATTGCCAGCCAACAATTGTTAGACAAGTGAACACATCCTTATAACAATGATGATAACTATATCTTTACTGGCCTTCCTATTTACAACTCAATCTCATTCAGCACAATGTTTTGGTTCTACTGTGTTCAATTTATTTTGTAGAACGCTGTTTCGCGCGTTTTTTAAATAATAATTTAATAGGACAATAATTAATACCTAGTATAGTGGTAGAAGTCTAACAATATGTCAATATTACTTTATATATTACTTACTTTATATATTATATTATTAGTACTGTAGTCGGTACCTAATTTTGTTTAGAAGATACTAAATACATATAATAATAACAAACCTTCTATTCCAAAGAATGCGACATTTCATAGGATTTTTTCACTTTTTGGTAATTTGTATGTAAGTAGGTATTATCTGATCTAGTTCGACCATCAAATTTCTCATAAATATAGGTAAGTAGTTGTAAGTTTCAGAGATTTCACAAACTTAAAATACCTAATTCTGACGAAATTTAGTACATAATTACATTACTTCACATACTTCAAAGTTCAAACGAAACAACGTGAGGTCACAATAATCTTATCGAGACAACCTAATTTTATTATACTTGAAAACCTTTATAAATAATAAGCCACCACACTTACATATATAACAATTAATATTGAAAAACATCCGCGTCCCAACAACACTTTATTTAATAGAAAATTCGGCATATTTACTTATAACAGTTTACATATTCGCGCACAAACACATTGAACAATAGCCGCAGATTTCCACGTGTAGGTAAATGGTAAATATTTTATGTAAATACGATTAGACGCTCCTTTTGTTTATTATATACACGTGTTTTCTATATAAGGAAAATTTTATTTATATTGACACCCTTTATATACCGTATATTTGTGTTATGTTAATGGTACCTATTGGAAAGTAAGGAAATAGAGTATACCTACCTATTATATTCATTAAAATTTGTTCTTAGAAATATAGGTAGTAAATTAAAATAAATAATATTATAGTCAATTAAACTAATAATTTAAGTCTTACTTTCGATTCTCGGGTTAAGAATTAAGATTATGATGTTCTTTGTTAATTTTGCATATTTTTAAATAGGTATGAATGTTTAAGCCGACAAATAATGAATAAACGCTATCAGTAGGTAGTAGTTACGAAAAGTCCAATAAAGTTAAATAGAGATGCTACTGGCAAATAAAATGAAGTTATTATATATATATAGCTCTATATACACTTATAAACTCTACTTGTCTATTTTATTCAAACCACAGACAACATGCATCGTAAAAAGCATAAAATTAAAAACATATCGTCCAATAAACACAATTATATTCCCCACGTTCATAATAAAGTTATAAAAATTATAATAACTGTTCCCGATAAACATCTGTAAGACAATCGTAAAACTCCCCACAAACATCAGTCACAACCGCATCCTAAACGGCAGCACAAAAAACGATGAGATCGTATCAACTGATAGCTTTATGAATGATGACCCTGTCCATCTTTACTGCCATCAATTATTTTATTAGGTTTACACCTTTGGTCTAATTCGATTTGAAACACGCTCCATTATTGAATAACATGTTAATTATAATTTGGTTTAAAAGTCAATTAATTTGGAATTATTAAAACGATTGCATAATTTAATTATTATTACCAGCTGTTTATCCCGACTTCGTACGAGTTACATAATTGTTGTCATGATTATAGTATGTCTTTTATTTAAACGTAAAAAAATAATCTAACGTTTTTTGGAAAATTACTCATTTAAATGTAGGTACTTACATCAATAAGTAGAAATTACATATTAAATCAACGCTGAATCATTATTCGTAGAATTACAATCACCTTCGCAATGCACTTTCTACATTTACATAGGTACCTATTCAAAATAATATGACCATAATCAAAAACCAAACTACGAATTTTGATACGGTTTTTCCTAATGGAAAGTTCAAAGGTACACAATTTGTTGTTTCGAACGCGACGAGGAAAAAATTAAACCTATCGAAGGTGTCTTTTTTTTAAATGCTGTAAATGTAAATTATTATGTACTAGCTTACCGCCCGCGGCTTCGCCCGCTTTGTCTAAAACCTAATAAATTATATACTAAAACCTTCCTCTTGAATCACTCTATCTATTAAAAAAAACCGCATCAAAGTCCGTTGCGTAGTTTTAAAGATTTAAGCATGCAAAGGGACATAGGGACAGAGAAAGCGACTTTGTTTTATACTATACTAGCGGTCCGCCCCGGCTTCGCCCGTGGTACATATTCACGTTTTCTCTACATAAGAACCATCCTCGTACTTCAAGGAATATAATAAAAAAAGAATTATCGAAATCGGTTCAGCCGTTCTCGAGTTATGGAATTACAACGAAAAGTGGCATTGATTTTTATATATTAGACTAGCGGTCCGCCCCGGCTTCGCCCGTGGTACATATTAACGTTTTCTCTACATAAGAACCATCCTCGTACTTCAAGGAATATAATAAAAAAAGAATTATCGAAATCGGTTCAGCCGTTCTCGAGTTATGGAATTACAACGAAAAGTGGCATTGATTTTTATATATTAGACTAGCGGTCCGCCCCGGCTTCGCCCGTGGTACATATTAACGTTTTCTCTACATAAGAACCATCCTCGTACTTCAAGGAATATAATAAAAAAAGAATTATCGAAATCGGTTCAGCCGTTCTCGAGTTATGGAATTACAACGAAAAGTGGCATTGATTTTTATATATTAGATATGTAGTTATTATTATGTATGATCCATACTATGTATGAGTGTAACAATTTAAACAGTTAACCATCGATATAACTTCAGCCCTGATACATCAGAGCAAAAATAAAACAAAAGCAGAGATGAATAACAATTTTATAAAGCTTGCAGATTGCAATGCGCGGGCGACGCGTGCCGATCCCTTGCTGTCAGGGGTCACCAACATTTGGACCTACTTAATTTAACTTCTTTAATGTTAGGTAGGTATTTTTACATATCCTTGTAACAAGGTGAAATCTGTTCATCATATCTATTAAAGAACAAATATATTGTGTGTTTGTACCACAGTTTGTACCTTAGTTTGTACGCATCACAAAAACTGCTGCATCGAATTGTATGCAGTTTTCACTGACGAGTCGTAAAATATAAATTGATTTGCATTTTAGTCTATTCTGTTAATATTTTATTCAACCAGATTTTATTATATAAAAATTATGATATATTCACTGTATTTTCATTTTAAATCAGTCTTCAGTAATAATAGACATTTATTCAAATCTATACAAATCTTGCAAACATTCAAATGCAAATTATATTATTCATCAAAATACAAATAGCCAAATGTTGTTGCCCCCTGCATGTGCACCAATTGCAGTAAGATCATCCAATCAAGTGTACTGTTGACCCCTCGGCCGCGGGTTAGCGTGATTCATTATTGCTGTCAGCAATGCTGCTTGCTATCTGTGCAAAATGCGTATCTATGGTAGATGATATCTGTGTATGTTTATGGTACTGTTTTTGAAAATCATATATGGCAAACTGTGATGGCAAAAGACTTCTATGCAAGCTTCTATGGTAGATCTAACAAACTGTTGAAATCACAGGTTGAAATAAATAAAAAAATTGTTTTTCTCGTTCTGTAAATTGTAAATTGCATCGTAGGTAATTGGCGCTATGTTTATTGCAGTAGGAGTGTCATAAAGGAAGTCAGGGGGTCAAGTTCTAGTTCTAATTCAGATTTTTTTATTAAAAAATCAATGAGCACTACTGAGAACACGAAATGAAGCACAGCTGTTAGCAAAATTAAATATTGATACTCTTAAAGATTTTAAGTTCGACCTAGAAAGGTCTTATTCCTTACAAAATGACTTTATATGTCTACTTTCAACAATCAAATAATAATCGACTCAAAATAATTATTAACACAACTAAGCACAACAATAACGACCGTTACGTCCGAGAGCCTAACGGAAAGTGTGTCAAATCCGCTGTTCAACTCATTTTTATAAACACCCACTCGGTTCGGGTTGCCAGTTGGGAATTAATTTATAACACGGCCGTTCCTGACAGTGCGGCGTCCTCGACCGCAGCATGACTTCCACCACTAGCATCAGATACATCCATCATCGTCATCATCATCATCATCGTCTTAGCGCTGTCTCAGAAACAAAGGAAAATTGTTAGCGATCAACCTAGTTTCGCGTTATAGCCTGAAGCGTATATCTTACGCAGGGGAACGAAAAATGACGTTCATCTCTATTTTACCATTACCAGTGCCATGGACGCAAGCGTGCACTCAAGCGGCCATAAACAAGGTGTATTAAAAAGCAAATACTTATTACAGAATTAGATACCTTCAGACTTAACACGAATATAGATAAAACTCAAAATGTAATACACCGTCGTAACGACAGTGGCTCCAAGTGCTCTCATAAGTGACAACCTGTAAAAAAACAGAGACCCATACATTTTGCATGTTCTCTAAGTGGCCTAAACACATTAGCACCACAAAAAATTAAAACAGAGAGACCCATACCTTTTGTACGTTCTCTAGTGGTCTATAAACAATAGCACCACAAACTTTCAAAACAGAGACCCATACCTATGTATGTCCTCTAGTGGTCTATAAACAATAGCACCACAAACTTTCAAAACAGAGAGACCCATACCTTCGTATGTTCTCTAGTGGTCTATAAACAATAGCACCACAAACTTTCAAAACAGAGACCCATACCTATGTATGTCCTCTAGTGGTCTATAAACAATAGCACCACAAACTTTCAAAACAGAGAGACCCATACCTTCGTATGTTCTCTAGTGGTCTATAAACAATAGCACCACAAACTTTCAAAACAGAGAGACCCATACCTTCGTATGTTCTCTAGTGGTCTATAAACAATAGCACCACAAACTTTCAAAACAGAGTGACCCATACCTTCGTATGTTCTCTAGTGGTCTATAAACAATAGCACCACAAGCTTTCAAAACGGAGAGACCCATACCCTCGTATGTTCTCTAAGTGGTCTATAAACAATAGCACCACAAACACAAAGTCTTCGACAGCAGCGGTGAGTGGCTACCGTCGATTCTCGTTCGCGCAGGCATCCCGGCGCCGTAGATTGGTTGCAAGCAGCCCGGAAGCCCGTTGTCAGCAACTGCAGCGGTGCAGTGGATGTGCAGCGCACGTGCCATTGCCAGCGCACAGCACATCGAACCACTGGGAACCCTTGTTGCCTCCTTCAACACGTAGCATGTTGAGAACTGTCCCGTAAGACCTGTTATCATCATAGCAACTAGTTATTTTCTTAACAACTTTGCTTCCCCGACTCGGCCTAACCTGACCATGACTAATCAATAGCCCAAAGGTACTTAATGACTCCCGCTCACAGGACGCAACGGACGTTATTACGCTACGGTTGATATAATGTTCTTTCAACACTGAACAACTGAACTGAACAACAACTAATAAGCACTAAATTTAGATGGCAAACGGTCTAAAACGCGTGGCAATCCCAATTCTGATCTTAAAGATTTTAAGTTCGACCTAGAAAGGTCTTATTCCTTACAAAATGACTTTATATGTCTACTTTCAACAATCAAATAATAATCGACTCAAAATAATTATTAACACAACTAAGCACAACAATAACGACCGTTACGTCCGAGAGCCTAACGGAAAGTGTGTCAAATCCGCTGTTCAACTCATTTTTATAAACACCCACTCGGTTCGGGTTGCCAGTTGGGAATTAATTTATAACAATACCTTATGGTAGTAATTTCTGAATTTCGAAAAAATATAATAAATTAATCAAAATGAAAGTCATATTATATTTGGTATCTTTTTGGTATTTACAAAATACTTTCAACATTTTTAAATTGACAAAATCGTATCAAAAAAATTTACGATGTCTTCTTTTAATATATGAATCTATATCCCGTTCAGAGCTTAACACTTTCTTCGGCATCCTTATGGGAACATCTCCATTATTTGGTTTCTTTGCTTGACAGTACTTCAGTACCTTCGGCTTGGCCACTAAATGCTTCACCTCGTCTTCAATATCACAGCGATATGACTTAAAATCTTGTTCATTACAATCATAGTGATATTTTGATTGCTTCCGATGCGCGTATGGAATGCCCCTACTGAAAACAGAAGGTTTATTGTAATTCCTTTTCGGTCTAATTGGCTCTTGCATGCGATTTTCATAAGCGCCGTAATTGGGAAAGTTATTAGCTACTATGTCACTAATGCCCTCGTTGTACAAGATCTTTCTGGGATTATCACACTGGTCAGATGGTATGGCAGTCTTCCGACATAAAGGTAGCTTAGTTCGTCTCACGCTTGGCGGTGTTATGTATGATTGTACTTCAGAGTCATCTAAATAATCAGTTTCTGGTATCACACATGGAGTTTTCCTCTCGTAATATTTGTAGTTTAAATTTGATTCGTAATCCCGTGTCTTGAGGATACGAGTGGGCGAATAACGTACCTGGGTGTTTGATACATCTCTGGTAGCGATATCTGATGATATTGAAACTGAGGATGTATACGAAGCCTGTGATTGAGGCGAGCAAGCGCCACACGAGGCATCGTTCAGTCGAGGCGTCATCGTGCTGCTGTCAACGAATCTCCTTATATTATCTCTGAAAGTTTTCATGTTATCTCTCCAATCTGTATTGTAACCTTGCTTCTGACAGTTTCTGCAGATAACATTTTGTTCTTCTTCTTGATAATCCTCGTCATAACTTTCAACGGATGGACTCCAGCGAAGACCCTGGATTAAAGTTGGGTACGTTGATATAACTCGACTCTTTTTAGACAATGGCCTTTTCTCTTCGTGAGACGTTGCTATGTAAAAGGGATCCGTATTTTTCTTCTGCCCATAAAAGTAAGAGCTAAACTCCCTGGAATTTTCTTTTTTACTCGTCAAATTCATTTTAGCTTTCGAACTTGCAGATGCCATTTTGTCGGTGTCGACACAACTGAACACGATTGGTTTCCGCGCGATTTCTTCATCTTTATTTTTTTTACCTTTTTTTGCACCCAGGATTTTATGTTGTCTTTGAGTCATCGTTGTTTAGTTTTATAATTTTTATTTACATTTTAGGATCAGTCTTGACATTTTACTGTCAAGACTGATTGTCTTTTCAGGAGTTAAAAGAAGGATAATCATATTGTAGACTAGTTTGTAGTACAAGTAATGTTATTACTCACATGTATACAAAGATGATGAAGTTCATAAACAGCTGATGCGACGGAAGCACCTAGTTGATCGCGAACCACTTCAATTCATAATCTCGCGACAACAGGGGATTGAGTAACATATTTCCTTACAAACTCACTTCAAACTCTATGTATAGAAAAATCGACCTTAAATCAAAGCATTTAAGCGTCGATTAAAGAGCAAATAATTGTTGGTGATACGGGAACATGACCAGTGTATCATGACCTGCATCTGCGCAGTCCGCGATATGACAAGTGAGAGTATGAGAGGTCACCGTTAATTGGGGAGGTGATGAGGGCTGTCAAGACGGCAGATGCGTGCAATTGTCCAAGTCAAAGATCAGAGGAAGTCGCTGCGGGCAGCTGGGCAGCGCGTGCGCGATGTTTACTCGTTACGTTCACTAATTGTATGGGTTATGATTAAACACGGCGATATTGGTGACAAATAGTATTGTGCTTTATTGAGACGGATGTTCCGTTTAACGATGCAGATGTAATTAATTTAATTGGCTACAATTTGATGCCATTAGACAAGATTTTTAATACAATGTAATAAAAAGAATTGCTCAAGATATTTGTTATTTTTTTGTCTCATTTTAATTATTTTTTAATACTTTTAATATTAATTGACACCAAAATTAGATATAACATAGTTAAATAATCTTGTTCGTTTCTTCGCTTGACTAACTGCCTCAACATTACCCCAAACAAAACTTTTAGTAAGTCAAAGTGTTTCGTTAAAAGGTAATTAAAATTATCTTTAGTGTGGCTTCTACACGTAGCCAATATCCCCATAAATAACACGCTATAGAACTTAATCTACAACTTGTAGAAATCGACGACAAAATAAGTAAAGACAGTAAAGGCCAAATTAACGCGCGGTGGGCCGCAATTAAAATTACGTGATGATATCGCGGTTATAAATATTTTATTGTCCATAAAATAGAATGTGTCCATTTCAGATAGAATGGTGGTTCCGTATCAATTACTGGACATTATCCGTCTCGCCACACCTTCGTTTACCATCTTGACTCTTGAGAAATATGTAAAGGCCTTGAAACCTTAAAAGATATTGCCACGTTTTCTTACTATTATAATCAGTGTTTAAGTCAATTTGTTAAGTTTTTCAGTAACAGACATTTACATGAATTGTGCTGATTCATCACTTATGGATAAAAATAATGTTCGAGAATGAAATTGGTCAATGTTAATGTTCGAGAATTGAATAAAGTTGGAGTGATTATATTTTGTCGCTAACGAAACTTTAAAGACAGCATGATAGAGCCTTAGATAGAGCACACTACTTTTATCCAGTAGATTATTTTTACTGTGATGATGCGAATAGTGCAAAATTCATAAGAATCGGCTTAGTAGTTTAAAGACTTTAAAGATAAGAACCAAAATGTAACATGAAGTCAACAGTTGAAGTGAACACTTTTGTAACTTTGTTTTGTTGTAAGAGTCGTTAAATTTTTTAGGACAAATACACAATTTTTAAACCAGACATTTCGCGTTGATGTTTTAACGACTCTTTTTACATGAATTCTTAATTTTATTCCCTTTAGACTATAAAATAAACAAAGATATGTTTTGTAAATAAAATATGAAACAGTGGGAAGGCAGGGCATCCGTGGTCCGCCATTAAAAATGTTATGGCGTAATCAATTTACAAAATGTCACCCGGGCACCATAGACAATTTTGTTTTTTGACATTTATTACGACCAGTGTCAAACAGTACTTAACCTTTATGGGTAGTTGGACGAGTTTTTCAATTAAATTTAGACTACTATTTGATTAGTAAAAAATGAAATTATTGCTTCTACTTAATACTGAAAAACAGGAATGTTTACCACGAACGCGACTAGAGAAAATAAAGAGGGAATACACTACGATTTTATTATATTAGCTACAGATCGAGGGTTCAACCATGGTCCTCTTAAGAACTAAACAATATCTAATAACTTGTATCTTATCCTTCCCTTATGTCATATTTCAGGCGACATATCCGACAGCAAAAATGCTACATTTTTAATGGTATATTTGGGTAATTTCAATCAAATACACGTATTGTACATTGTAAACAAAGCAAAGGCATAATTATCATTGAAAAAAAAACTCTTTTGACCATCTCCTTTGAAATACTACTTACTACATTACGCCCAAAATGTTGACTGATAATGGTCCCATAAAATGGTCTATGGGAATAAAAACCAATTAAAGAGCTTGTTAATAACTTTATAGGGACGGGATCGTTAAATTTTTACCACTTGATTACAAAGAAAGTAAAATATTTAAGTTATTAAAAAATACTCTATTTAATAATAATTAATATTTATAATCATTTTTTAATATTTAAGTTATTATACAATACATTGGTTGCTCGGGTTGCTTGGAAGAAATTGCTTGAAGCAATAAAGCCGCCCTTTGCATCAAATGTCCTGTCTGTGTGTGTGAAATTTGTATTTGTTTTGTATGCAATAAAGATTATAAATAAATAAATACTCTGGCTTTTAGCCCAACGGATTCACGCTTGACCAGTAAGTATTGAATTGAGGAGCTTCGATAAGAAATATTTACAACAAGGCGTTGTAACTTTGGCCATAATATACTATTTATTTGAAATTACATCACGTTTCCATGTAGCATATAATTATAATGTCTAGCAAGTAATGTTTATATTCTCGTTATTATCTACATAATGTCCGTGTTATGCTACAAATAATTAAATTTACACATTTGCAAAATTACAGCCAATATTTTAAAGGATAATTCTTTTAGGTCGTATCCCTTTACCAGTAAACTTGTACCTAGTATTAAATTAACACATTTGCATCCAACATTTTAAAGAATAAAAATACAATTATCTCGATAATTTCACAAAAAATATCACATTTAAGTCTTCCCTTAACCAGTAAAACTGGTATCTATATTATCTGTGCTAGTAAACTTTAAAACAGACAATTAACAAAATATCCAAAACACCTTCCACTACCCCATTATACTTGACATTACATTTCCACCCCAACCCTCCTGCCAAACTAAGCACCTAATTCACCCCTATTTGTATACCAATAGAGTTCAATATTAGCTGTATTTTTTTTAATTTATTCTTTGTGAAGATAATAGGCGTCCCACTGTGCTCTGTGAGCGTTTGCTTGCAATTACGTACTTGTTAGTTTTAAGTCATGTTTGTTCTCTAATTTTTCTAATGTTACAACTTATGGATTTAGGGGTTGTTTTTTGGGTCAGCTGAAACTGTTCGATTGGTAATTAGACACAATGTTTGTGTGTTATTATCTTGAATGGCTTGTATTCCCTAGTGCTTAAATATGAAGAAAAGTTAAATAAATTACAATAATAAAGTGTCAAATCATAATATCAGAAAGATCTCTAAGGTCAATTTCCACAAGACCTTACTTTCATGAAAATGATCGAACATGTTTTAAATGTAGAGCGTGTAGAGCAAACATTTATAAATAATAATAACAACATACTTATACACTTTTTAAAACTCACGAGTAGCTTTTGTAATGTGGACATATTATATTACTTCGTCTGCATCACTACATATTTCTTTAAATTTTAATATCAATTATTGTCGCATTGCGTTTAAAATATCCTTACATCAAATGTTTATCTCAGTTCTTGACATAGCATGATAAAGTAATTAAGGTATTCGGATATCTTGATTTTGATAGGGGCAGGCTTGGGGCAGGTAGAAAAGTTCTCTCATTAAGGCAGGTGTAGTTATTGTAATAATATGTTATAATATTAATGTTTTATTTTGGCAAGCGTGGAGTCGGTTACGGTATGAGGTATGGTGCACCGGCTTAAGTTAAGAGAGATTAGCTTTTTTATCCACGTTGTCTTTTAAGGGTTAATTTAAAGAAATAAAATCACGAAATTTCTCATTTATAATATAAATAGGATTCACTGTTTATTACTCCAACGAAGTACAAATTACTGAAAAGGTAGAGATTTCATCGCTACATAACTATTTCAAACGACCGCATGCGCCATTATGAAACAAACATTTATGATTCCCATATAAATATGAAGTAAGTTAAAATGAACAGTCATCACTACATATATGTAGTATAAAACAAAGTCGCTTTCTCTGTCCCTATGTCCCTATGTCCCATTGTATGCTTAAATCTTTAAAACTTTTTTTAAAAGATAGAGTGAACAAGAGGAAGGTTTTAGTATATAATTTATTAGGTTTTAGACAAAGCGGGCGAAGCCACGGGCTGTAAGCTAGTACAGTATAAAACGTAGGTACCTATGATTACATAGTCATACGTCTCCCATACCACGTTTTATCATATAGATACTTATTTTCTAACTCCCTAACATGTTCACGTACTATTCCCTAGCATCGATCAGCCTCTAACTTGCATGCGCACAGCGTGACCCTGCCCCAGGGGTCCCTACTCCCTGCTCATCAATTACCATGCTACAGGATCCGTCAACAGGTGCCCAACGAATATAATTCCCTAATTTATAAACAACAATAGAATACATGTTATGCATGTGCATTTGTTGTCATTCTATTAGATCAATAGAGGTAAGACATTAATTTGTAAAACACACATGCAGTCACTAATAAAAATACTACGGATCAAAAGAAATAAAACGCATTCTGTAACCGCTCTCCCCACCTCGCTCTTCCGTTGTCTATTAAGACTAATAACTATTGTGTTCATTATATTATACATAATACAAAGCTAATTCATGCTTCCGATCATACAAGAGCCAACAAATCGAGTGAATACAGACTACAGAGCAATCATTAAGAGCCAAATCTTTCACAAATATTATTTCGTCTACATCTTTCAATATCTCTAACTTCAAAAATGTTTCTTCCATATGGGTAGAATTAACATCACATATCCTAACTATTAAACTACAGCTATTTTGAAAGCAAAATCAACCAAGCAAATAAATAATAATTAAAGCAAGTTAAGATAAATTAATAATTTATTAGAATGTCTATCGATTCGACTCAATATCCACAAGAAACCTGTCACTCAACTCTTTCGAACTAATAAATATTTGGGCACAAGCCGCCATAAATTATATTTTACAATTGTTTATATTGCCCTTTCGTAAACAAAGCACAGTCGTAAAACAATACCGTCATTGTTACGTCACTAAACCTAAAAACTGTAAACAAAAAACACATTTAATGCAAAACATTATAATATTTAATTAATAATATGTACAAATTAGGAATTGTATTGATTTTTTGGTTGAGGTTTAGAGCATTAGTAATACATATATATTTAGTATATATGTATTATGTACATATATATTTAGTATATATGTATTATGTATAAGGAAATGCTGGCTACATAATATATCTACTTACGTGGTTTATATCCAAATACTACCTATACCTACTATCTGTGCTGCGGGGTTACACCAGAGGTTCCATATTACTGGATGTAGGATATCCGATTTACAATACACTTAGAAAGTCATATTAAACAATTATTTTATAATTAATTTGTTGAATTTTAAAATAATTAAGTAGGTAGAGTATTCAGTATTGAGTAGTAAGTATGAATTTCATCATGACAAATTAATGTAATAAAATATGAAACTAAGTAGATTGTTACAAATCATTTTTTTAATAAATAAATAAATAAATAAATAAATATTATAGGACATTATTACACAAATCGACCTAGTCCCACAGTAAGCTCAATTAAGGTTTGTGTTGTGGGTACTAGGCGACGATAAATATAATATTTAATAAATACATATAAAGATAATAACACCCAGACCCAAGAACAAATAATTGAGTTCATCACACAAATATTTGCCCTGACCGGGGATCGAACCCGGGACCGTCGGCTCAGTAGGCAGTTACTTTACCACTGCGCCAACCGCGTCGTTAATACAAATACTACAGGAATAGGTACTACCTATGGGTACTACTAATATTTCGCAGTATTTTCTCATGTATGTGACATTAGCCCAAAACTTCTAATAAAACTTCGTTAACATTGGAAACTGAACTAGGAAATAAACTGTTAAATTTAAACTAATGTTAGCCACGTTCTCGTAAAACGATCGTCGACAATAAACTTATTGTGTGTGACACAAAGCCGGTCACCCAAGCTTTACAGCGCTCATATATTTTGGCATCTTCAGTTTTATGGTGCCCCTGAATGGTCAAAATTGAAAGAATATCGTCCACAAAGAAATCCTTAATTTGTTTTGGTTGTACGAAATTGTAGTATTGTCGTATTTATTGTTTCCAATTTTGGTTTTTGTTTCTCGATCAACGGGGGATGGAATTAGAAATTTGTTTATGTTAAAGTTTGACTTGGGCATAGAAATGTTATATGCTTTTGTATGCAATGGTACTAAATCAAAGTATATTTTCAAGTAAATTTGTGTACTTAATATGATTTTCGTTGGCACTGAAAAAACTAAGAATATTTAACTTTGCAATAGGCAGATTAAAGTCAATGTTCGATAAACTGTCCATAGTTTAAAATAATGTTCCTACTAGGTAAGTAGTTCCTATCACAATTTTCACTTACAGATAAATATTCATCTTTAGATATTCATCTCCGTAGTAATAAACTATTCTGAATCTTACTAGGCAGGTATTTATTATGTACTCAAACGAAACACATTACAAAACTATTAGGTATTATCGTGTAGCTTATAAAGTAATTAAATAAGAATGATTTAAGCATTATTGATAAAGTTTACGAATCTAAACGTACATTTTTGTTCCATTGACTAAATCAATTCACTTTTATTGCCTCACAGGACATTAAAATTTTAATAGCTCTAAACTATAGACGAGCGTAAATTTTATCTTTATAATGTTTTAAAATTTGAGGATACGTGATGCAGTACGATGAGATAAAATGATAATAAAATATTCAAATTGTAATTAAAAAGTTACCAATGAAAGATGGGAATAGAATTCCTAGTAGGTAGTGTAGATAAAACACATAAAATTGCAATAGGTATCACAAAAGCTATATCAATCATGGAGCAGACACCACGAACAAAATCTGTGCGCCAAGCGCGGCGGCGCGGGGCGCGCGAATGACGGCTAGACAGTCATAGATTATGCGATGTCACTGACTCACCGCTATAGAGGCGACACTTTGTTTTATTCTGTCTATTTTATTGGGTGCCACTCCTTACATGCACGTTGACTTGAAATTTTCTTTTTACTTACTTAATATTTATTTTAGGTATAAACTGACTTTACTACGCGGGGCTAACAATATCTGGCATATAATATAGGATGATGTAAATAGTGACGTTTTAGGTTCAGTCAGGGCTATGGGAAGTTTTATTCCTTACAAATTGAGCCTTTTTTAGAAAAAAAATAATTTTTCCCTTTCTTCACGGCCCAGACATGGAAACCTTGAATAGAAAAAATATTAATTACTTATCTCTGAACTAGCGGTCCGCCCCGGCTTTGCCCGTGGCACATATTTCGCAATAAAAGTAGCCTATGTTCTTTCTCAGGGTCTTAAGATTGTCTGTGCCAAAGAAGAATGCCCATGAAAGTATGGACCACAGTACAGTGTTGCGTCAATGCCAGAGTGGTTTTGGAGGGTTCTTCGATATTCAAAAGATTTTTACCAATTGATTTTTTTGTGATAAAAACAGGGGTTTTCAAGACATTGAGAAAAATGTGAAATAACCTCAAAACTTAAATAACCCCGATTTAGTTAGGTTTATGTGTGATTTAGGTAACATTTTATCGTCCAAAGGTTATTTTTCGATTAACATATATTTTAATCTATGCGTAGAGCTTATGCTTTCAGACAAAGTCTATCTGTTCATCGGCTAGTGTAGGTAGGCACCAGAAATCTTCCGGGACGGATTTCAAAAAAACCTAAATATATACTTAAAAAATGCCAATTGAGTTTTTATTCGGTTTACATGTTGTTGTTGTTGTTTGAATCATTTTTTCACTACATATTCGAAGAAAGAAACAAATAAGAAATAACTGGTTACCTACCAAGCTATGTCATAATAATATTTTTTTTAATATAAACATATTTATATTATTTTACTTCACTATCTTTGTTAAAACAACCTACAGTGTATAAACAATACCTTAAAGAGTGATTTTATGTTAATTGATTTTTTTTGTAATTCAATGAAAACAATAATCGATATTAATACATTTAGCTATAAATGTAATAAGTTACCGCTTGGTTACCGTGGTAACCGGTAATGGACACTAAATCTATAATAACGGATCTAAACAATTACATGTCTTATTAGATTTTAAAAACATTCCCTGTTCAAAATATATTTTCCGATGGTAAGAAGGCCTCTAAATTGCCGAGATTTTTTTTTAATAGTATTGTTGTCTTGATGCATGAGAAAAACCAGTACCAAAAATGGGCATTCTCCTTTCATCAAAATCGGTCCAGTAGTTTATGAGCCTATTAATTACAATCAAACAAACAAACAAAGTTTTCCTCTTTATAATATTAGTGCAGATAAATAAATAATAATTCAATTATACGTTCAAGTCAGTAGCTTATACAATATCAATTAAAAACTTGATTAAAATCAATTAACAAAAAAAAAAATTGGTGATTGAGTAATTGATTTTCATATTTCATGATTTCACCTTTTTTCAATTAACAACCAGTCTATGCTTTTCTAAATATGTAAAATTATTATTTTATACTATAAAAATATACGCCAGCAATTATTACTAACAACACTTATTTCATGCCCAATGTCATATCTTAAATTTTTAATCTATGACAAAATGTCGCCCGCCAAAAATTTTGCTCTAACTAAGTTTTAAAAATTATTATCTAGTTACTAAACTGATGAAAAGTTATTCCTTTGCACTTTTCCGTATTCTTTGTATTATTTGTGCAATATCGTAACACACACGTAGGCATATTTGATGCGTTTCACTTTAAAACAAATAAAAAATGAGCGTGACGTTCGCGCCAATGAGCGAGCAAGCGACTGAGTGCAGTTACGCCACATGACGTATGTTGAGTGGAACATAAGTGATGTAGGCGGTATCGTCTCCATATTAATATTATCTCAATGATATCAATACTTTTTTTTTCTATTTTATTATTATAGTCCTTTTCAGCTATGATGATTCCTGTGACACTTCATCGTGTTCCGAATTACGTATTTTATGTTTAAAACGCCAAAATAATTTTAGTGCATAATATTTTTATTTTATGGCGGCATTATTACCAAAAATATCAAAATGAAACATCTTAAGCTTATAAATCAAAAACAGTATTGTTTAGTTTAATATAATGAAAAATAAAATAAAATAACACACAAATATAATACCTACGCAATTCGTGTACATGAAATGGATCGTTGAAAAATCATAGAGTTGGAAAATCATATAATCGGCGCCCATCTTGTGATCGTTTGTCAATCGAGTCAATCGTCTGTACGAGTGCGTCAGCCTTGTATACAAGTTGCATTTTTATATTGATATTTTACGTGGTATTCTGTTATTGTTACTAATTGTTATTGTTGACTTTTTGTTGCTGTTGTTTGCTAAGTTTCCTTAGTTAATTGTTGGCGAAATGCCGAAAAAACTAATTTTGGTACTTTATTCAAATCGATTTCATTTCCATATAAAATATTATCGACTATCGGAAACAATTGATATGATTTCAGTAAAGACATCTCTACACGTCTCAAAAATCGATGTGTCACAGGAATCATCTTAGCTGGAAAGGACTATAAACCATGTTAGATTTTGTTCTCAGTTTAAATTTATCGAACGAAAAAAAAGTAAACAAAACGTCGCAATCCATCAATTCGCGCCATTTTATGTGTCAACGTCAACTTTCTCATTCCCGGAACGAGGCACAGATCTGTTTCCATTCAGCCACATCATGTCCCCTCTGTTCGCATTTTGTTCTAGCTTTAAACAATGATAAACAACCATTAGGCTGCCCATTGAGCGCCACTGTAAGGACAATGTGGTCACACAGCAATATCTTTCTAAAATAATGACGTATTGTAAATCTATGTCCGTTGTGTACAGGGTGATGTTCACTAAAATATAAACGTAGAAAATTTTGTCCAAAAATATTTCAATAAAATATTTTATATCTTAAATGTGGTGAAATTAATATATCTCATTTAGTAGTAGGTATTATTTTTGAAAGTTTATGTTAAATGTTAATACAAAAGTAATTAAATTAGCAATTTACCTGTTTCTCAATAATTGATACAGATACTCATAGATCAGATTGATTAGATCAAAATTGAATAATAATTTCAAATAAAAATTCCTCTGAATTACCTACCAAAACCCTAAAACACACTTTACAAAAATACTGGTCAAAAAGGAACACCCCGTACAGCTAATTTCGATTCTTCCAACGTGTAACGGAACGCATTCCAAGGTCAGCCTAACCGCGCAGTAGCGTTGTGATGGATCACACTTACCCTCACAAAAAGCAGTAAGACAATGATCGCAACATGGAGTGCGCTGCGTGTCCGTACAATGGAACGAACATTTCATGGAAACATAGCAAGACCCCACTGCTTTGTTGTTATATTTGTAGCTGGTAACTGATGCTAATACGCAACTGTTTGATTGATATGTATTTTAAACTAATAAAAAACACAAATTCAATAAACAATAACTCTAAAGTTTAATAAACATCAAATAATAAACTTATGCTTAAGTACAAGGTCGCTCCAAATTCATGTTGTTCATGTTTTGTATCAAATGTAATACAAACGACCTTCTTTTTAATTAGAATAAATACTATTGTTTAAGAAATGTGTGCGAATTTTCAGGGTTTATTTATATAATATAAACACGTGAATATAATAATATGTGAGATTGTTTAAACACCTTGAAATGTAGATAATCTACATAGAAAAATACCTACATTGAAATGAGTCATTTACATATCAGTTGGTAATCAGCATATCAGTGTTAAAAGATGTTATACTCGTAAATTTATATAAGCTACATAAAATACACAGTTAAATAGCTGTATTTTTTATAAAAAGCTCTTGGTATTCTCCAGACACAACCTCTTTTGTCAAATCATTGTTTAAATTCTCTTGCCAGTACGTTACCGCTCATATTTCCGATATTCTAGTACCTACACATAGAAACCAAACCCTTACGAAACAAGAAAAAACTATTATATAATAAACATTTATACATCGTGTAGTGAGATAAGTCAGGTATGTGACAGCAAGAGGGATTGCCGCTCTATCAAGGAATCACAAGAGGCGTGCATTCCTCCGATTTGTCCCGTCATTGTCCGCACTAAACACAGATGGGTTTGTAAAACAATAAACCAGGGCTTTACAAATACCGTGCTTGAGACAATTATTCATCTCATTTTTTATCTGTGTTTATAAGCTTATATCACATAATATAAATATATAAAATAAGAGTTAGATTTTATTTATTTTGAGATAACCACCTTAGAGCGAATCTCTAGTTACTAAAAGTCTTAATTGCAATAAATAAGTAGTTACTGCTATGACTATTATCAAATCTTTCCATCACGAGATATTTCATTACAAATACGCAATTCGAATAATAAAGTGACATTCAGCAAATTATAATATCAATTTAATTGGGCTTGTTTGTTTTGTTTAATTGCTCCGACGTATTGACATTTTGATATATTTTACCGTTCACCGTTGCAATAAATCGCTGTGCACAAACCAAAATATTTAATTGCAAAGCGAACTGTCACTGTCACTTTGACAGATGACAATCAAACCCTATTTGAGAGGATAATCAGTTGCACGGGAATTTATTCACTTTAGATGTTGCGTAATTAGTTGTCAAAACGTTTGATAAATTGAAAAAAGGGCTCTCAGAATAAAAGGGTTAATTTGGGATAAAATTCAAATGAATTTTTATTAATTTGAAATAACAAATCCAAGTAATGGACTATATTAATACTTATGTACTTAAAATAATAGAGCTTATTACGGAAAAGTTTGAACAATATTGCATAAAGATAACTTTTAGGTACACAAAAGCTAATGAGATAGAGTTTTAGCTCTATCTCATTAATTCAATATAGAAGAATAAAATAATATTTTAATTTTTTCCTACGTATTTTGGGTACACTATTAGCCGTTAACTCCATCTCAAATCTAATATCGCAATTGCAAAGCTACCTTGAATAATCTTATAATGCCGCTCTATAAGTTACCTCTCTATAAGACTTTAAAAACAGTCATTTTATCCCACAGAAAAGATTGCCCGAACCGCTGAACGTATAAGAGTTTAATAGATGAGCTTTCATTGTTATCGATAAAACCGCCGACGCGGGTGACTAATGAATCGATAATGATCCCCGATCCCACTAAACAGTTAAACAACACTAACACGTAATAATTTTGATGTATGACCACAGATAAATCTATTAAGAGTTGACATCTCTATCGGCGCGGCGCGGCACACAGCATTATTATTATTTTAATGTTATTATTCAAATTATAATAATCTCGCCGACCATATTATACCATTCGTATAATCCTTTTTGATACGCCGCTTATGAAATGTTAGGGTTGTCGTACAGTGGAATGAAATCTTCTCCTTTTTAAATTGAATTCTATCTATAGTATTTACCAACGGTATTTATCTAACTAGACGACTTAATTATTTTTCTTATAGGTTCTTTGTTAGAAGGTTCTTCTTATTAGATGACCCGAACTTTAAACGTTAGAAGGTGTTTTGTACTTCTTATCCTTCTTCAAAACGCCACTTATTCCAATAATAGATATATAAATAAATAAATATCTTTATTTGCTCAAATGTGGTTTACAAGTTATTACAATAAGGAAAGTACAGCACATTCGCCAGTTACACTAATAGATAATAACTCTACACATTTTTATTTATTATAAGTAATATAATTATTAATTACATGGTCACATACCTGAATGAAGAATTTGGTCCCTGCGGCTTGCAAACACGCGTGCACTCCTTCTAAGCAGTTTTTTGACCCTGAGGGCTTCTAACCTGATAAGTTGCATAGCAGTAGCTATGGTGTTGACAGTAATGCAAAAATATTTGAACCACAGTAATTTTCTTTTTAGAAAATCGGTGACACAACTGAATGTTCCGGGAAGGACAATTTTTTTGATTTTATTTTTTATTTTTTTATCTTTTATTTTGTTATATAATGTTATTATATTTTAACTATTATCACAGTAACTGATTATCCTGGACCAAATAAAACCTTAAAAGATGGTACCTTTCTTACAAAAAAGTTAAGAAATAATTTAATAAACGCGTAAGAGTAAGCAGGGGACAGCGTAAAATTACCCTTTTTTCAATTGTTATTTATGATTAACTTAACTTTATTTTAGATTTTGTCATAGTTTTTGTTAAAAAAACAAAATATTGTATACGTATAATCACTTTGATAACATATATAAATAAATCTGGCAACTACTTCATTATATAGAATTTAATGAATTCGAGGGACAGTTGAAAATCAGGGGGGTATACATTTTTGTGAAAATGCCCATCTCTCAATTTTACAATATTTATTATGAACAAATGCTTCTTAGGCTCAAAGGAATTAAGGTTGGGTTTTGTAATATAGATGTCGTGGTCATATCGTAGATTTGATCATTTCATGATATGAGTGGCCATTTCACGAAATGGTCGCATATCGTGAAATGATCAAATCTACGATATGACCACGACATCTATATTACAAAACCCAACCTTAATTCCTTTGAGCCTAAGAAGCATTTGTTCATAATAAATATTGTAAAATTGAGAGAAATAGATTTGATCATTTCATGATATGAGTGGCCATTTCACGAAATGGTCGCATATCGTGAAATGGCCAACATAGTTTGATCAGATCGTTAAATCGTCAACGTTTCACGATTTGATCATCCACATTTGGCCAGATCGTATAAAATATAAAGAATCCATAAAATATTAAAAAATTTCAGAATAACTATATTCTAAAAACTTGTTTAATGTCATTTAAGTTACTGCCGCGGGCCGCGGCAGCGGCCGGCGAATGCCAGAAGCGAATCGTTTTTGCAATAGAAAACAGTTAGGTTAGGTTAGGTTAGACTTTGATAAACAACGCACGAGCCGAGCGAGTAAAGCGAGCGTGCCGCGGCAGCGGCCGGCGAGTGCCAGAAGCGGATCGCTTTTTAAAAAACAAACAATTATAATAATATAGTAGTACTTTCTTAAATTATTTTATTTAAGTCGCATTTTTTCTTAAATACATATAAGATATCCACATTTTCCATAGTACTCGTACCTCTTCGTCGTAAATTCTTTGCTATGACTTTCTTCATAATATTGTTATTAAACGAATTATGAAGTTTTTAACTGCGAATAATTTAATTTTCGCCAGCGGCCGCCATCTTATCACATAAACACAGAGCTTGCAGCGCCTCTACCAACGATTAATGTAACTATTTTACGATATGATCAAATAATTTTGATCATTTCATGAAAAAACCGTGCGTTAATTGGCCATATCGTGAAACGATTTCTTATCATTGATCTGCCCAAACCACATCATGATGTGGCCAAACTAAATTGGCCATTTCACGATATGCGACCATTTCGTGAAATGGCCACTCATATCATAAAATGATCAAATCTACGATATGACCACGACATAGATATATAAACAGTAAACACCTATACTATACAACACATTAAAATTTTCATCTCACCAAAAGAGTCACTTGCATGTAAAACTATATCATTGGAATTATGAATATTTTAACGCTCTTGAGTTGAATAATTGATATTACTGAAATATCCAAATTGTGCTTTATAGTCCGCCCTGCAATAAAATTTTAGTTTTCGTGATTTAAATTTTAATTCGTTACAATAAAATCCGGGCGGGGATAAACTGCTGTGCGGACAGAGCCCTACATACAACAATTATTTTGAGAATATTGAAAAAAAAACAGCAAATTATTGAAACCATTTCAATATTTTGCTGTTTTTCAATTTAATTCGCGAGAATAAAATCTTCTGTGCGGACACAGCCTAAATCATTTGCAATGCCATGGTTATAAAATAACAAACAAAATAGAGTATAATATATTTAATTTTACTGCGCAATTTTAATTACAAGCAAATATTATATTATACAAAAATTTAATACAAAATAAACAATAATAATACTTAAAAATAAACTAAAATCTTAATTAACATGCCATTGTCATGGTTATATTGAAGGGGAAATAATTTCTAAAATGGCACTTTATAATACAATTTCCAATCACAAATTTGATTTGTGTTTACTGCACTCCATTACAATTTAAGATAGAAATATTATAAATTATTATATGTAATGTAAATTTAATCATAATTCATGTATAATTCCTAGATGTCAACATCTATTACGGATTATTCTATATAAAATGTGATGCATTTAAGTTCCTATGACATTAAAATGTTTCATATTGTGTTGTATAAAATTTTATTTAGCGCATACATAAGTATAACTCACTCCTTACGTATTTGAGTGTACACATAATCTAGAGTATCACTAATCTATAAAATTATAAATATTAATATAACATGCTCGGATATAGGCACTGAACAAATCCTTCTGCCATGCTCATATAATGCTTGGTATATTAAAAGTGGCAAGTGGCCGGCTAATGATCTAATACATTACAATTTCTTGAAGCAAAAATTTACATACAGCATATTATAGTTGACAGTAATTTAACCGAAAAATTTCCGTGGTTTCAAAGGTTCACCATCACTATCACTGTCTGAGAAGCAAGTGGCGAATCCGCTCTTGTCTCGAAACGAGTCTTTTTTTGACGACTGCTTTGTTCTATCCAATGAAGTTTTAACACGTCCCAAACACTTAGGCACGTCAGATATCAAATCATTCTTCTTAACTTGCCGGGTTTCACTTATCAATTCAGTCAATTGTCCGTTCTGTTCGATGCACTGCACAGATTTCATTTTACTTTGCTCCGGGCTTGCAACATTAATCACAGCATTAGAGCTATCCTCATTAGAGTTACCTTGCTCACACGAGTCATCGATGAGCCTCTTGCGACTCCTAGTTCTATATACAAACTTTTCATGTGAGTTTTCCTTCCTGTCATTTTGTTTCTCCTGTTTAGTGTAGTTGCGATTTTGAGAATTCATCCTCTTTGGATATCGAGAGGCAGCACTGCTGCCCGATTGGAATGAATCGTTGATAAATTTTCCCGAATTCTTTTTAACATTTGCAGTTTTATCACAATGTGAGTCAACAAATTTGAGTAATGATGTGCTTTGATTTACTTTGTTAGATTTATCTTCAGTGGCCACTGTCACTAGATTAATTACATTTTGAGAAGAATCTGTACTATGGTTTAAGATTCCAGAATTGGGTGCTCCCACATTCACTGCCTTGTTGACGCACATAATTATTTTGCTACTCTCAGGATCAACATTTTGGCGGGATGCCTGCATCAAGTTTCTACCAGTCTTTCTTCTGACTTTCCTGGGTGTCTTTGATTGCAATTTAGTAGAGCGAATATAGTTTGCAGTGAAGCCTGACACATCACTGTAATCTTCATAGTCACCATTGTGAGTTCTGTCATTTTTTGCAACCTTTTTTAAAAACTGATTCTTAGTCTTACTCTCTGTATCATCTTCGTGTCTATTTAATACATCTTCCTTGTTTTCAATCAAAGATAGTTCCTTCTGAAGTCCATTAACAACTGTCTCGTTTAAAATTTCCAAAGAGTTGTCAAACTGTCCATTATTGTTAATATTTTGCTTGTTCAACCTAGAGCTTCTTCTCAAATTTTGATGTTCCACCTTAGGTGTTGAAGTGACCATTTTATTTCTTTTATTTACATTTGTTTTAGTGTTTTTCTGTAATTTTGGCTTCTTTTCTTTCGGTTTGGTAGTTATTTTAATTTTGAAATCTGTATCAGAACCAGGTGATACAGATTTACAGTTATTGACTACAGCTTTAGAAATAGGTGGTTGGGGCATTTCAAAGTAAATATTTTGTCGCTTTCCAGACAGATCAGACTCTTCATCCAGCAACTTATTGTTTTTCTTTTTCCTTTTCGGCGAAGGTACTTCATTTTCAGTAGGAAAAGTGTAGCTTCTTATCTGTCTGGAATTTTGTGCCTCTTCATTCTGCTTCTTTATGAGTCTGTCATAATCGTAGAGGCAAGGCGCACGTTTAGTAAACACCCAGTATGAGATTTCATCCATATTGTTCATAAAGGGATTGCTTGAGGATGGTTTGAAACAGGCTTCGGTTGACTCCACTCCAGGAAATTGGAACAGATTGTTGTGCATTGGTCTTGCAGCAGGCGGCCCAGGCACTGTATCGGGGACAGGCAGACGCAGGTTCCCCGCATCATCAGCTCGTCGCTTTCGCTTGACCCCACTCGCAACCCTCGCCGGTGAACAACACTTCTTGCCATTTTCCTCACATTCCATGCACCTATAAGTTCCAAACATATAATTTTACCGTATATCATCTATTACATTCGTTATATCATACGACATATCGGTGGACACCAACAAATACTTTATAAGTATAGAATATGTGGGAAGAACTTACGTTAAAGATCACACTCATCTGCTCAACATAAAAATTGGCAATACTACATTTAAAAAACTATATATGTAAAACGTTATAAAATCCTCATTATTACAACGTACAGGTTTTGAATAACTAAGCGTTGACTTTTTATCAGAGACGATTATTTAAACAAAATAAAAGTATTTGCAAATAACTGGACACTATGATAGACAAAAATTAGTATATTTTCACTGTAACAATATGTAATTACAACAAATAATATTAATTTTATGAAAATAAAAAGAAATACAGATTACAACACAACACAAGCAGGAGCAGGGAATATATCAAAGACAACATAAATTTAATGCAAAACATGAAGTTTTCATAGACTATAGGATAAAAACAGCCGCGATACACGCGACATGCGCTACACAGACCGTTTGAGAGAAGTTTGAGACGAGCGATGTAATAAAAGTTTCACTTTAAAAAAGATTGTGAAATTACCTACAAAGAATCCTTTTTATATTATAAAAATAATAAAATAAATTGGGATATGGTCATTATATATTTATAACTAGCTGAAGAAACACAAATGTGAAATGAAGTAATGTTGAAACCTCTTTTTTAGAGTATAAGTATTCTTTGGTTGAAACTAAATAAATTTCATATGTTTGAATGAGTCCAATGCAAATTTAGCACTGCATCAATGGAATTTTGGGTCGAAAATATCTTAATCGAACGTCTTCGTTAGGTCCTTTAAGGTCCCACAATTTTTTTGTTAGGTCCCCTTTACTTTTTTTATAAATAATGTTTTAAATTTTGGGTATAAAAAAGTACACTTTAGCACCTCATCCATAGCAAAATTGGCGAATTTTATCAAAATCTCTTTATCGTTAGGTCCGTATAGGTCCATCATTGAAATAGTTCATTTTTGACCCAAAATTCTATGGATGTGATAAAGTCTTAGATCATTAAGTAATGGATGGAGTACGCTGGCAAATGTTCTAACTACTAAACTTTTGATGTGGGGAGGGGGGGGGGGCGACTTGATTTTGGTGTGGGGAGGGTAACTCACACTATGAAACACAATCACATATTCACAAAAAAATAATGTGTGTCACGAAAGTCGTAAAAATTTACGATCTTTTAAGCGACGAGTTTTTAAATTCAACTCTATCACTAAGTTCATAAAGATTAAATTTGTATTTCATTCTAAGATAGTCTCATGGGGAGTGCGGTTCAATATCGCGTTCTAAATAATTCAACTTTATCACTTAGGTCATAAAGATTAAATTTGTATTTCTTTCCAAGATAGTCTCATAAGGAATGCGGTTCATTATCGCGTTTTAAATACAACTTTGGGGCCATCCATTAATCACGTGATGTTTTTTTTGGTATTTTTTGATCCCCCCTCCCCCTTGGTGATACGTGGTGAGGTTTAAGACTACCCCTCCCCCCTCCCCCCTATATCACGTGTATTTTTTCGTACCTATAAAGAATCAATTTTTTATTTATATAAAAAAATACTGGTATAAGTATCACCTAATTTTATTATAGTAAATTAAAGACTACTATTATAATAAACGTTCAGAGGTAGACAGAAAGATTGCAGTTTGTTTTTGAATGGCATAAAAATAAAAATATGTAATGAAATACCTTTAAGCGAAAAAGTTGTACGCGTTTGACTAAAAATAAATACATGTAACGCCGCTTTTCGGTTGAGTATCGCGCGCTTGTCGAAAAATAAATACACGTGATATATAACTTTACCCCCCTCCCCCTTGTGATATTTCGTGATGTTTTGATGGACCCCTCCCCCCCTTTCGAGCCTCACGTGATTAATGGACAGCCCCTTTATGTCTTAGTTCATAAAGATTAAATTTGTATATTTTCTTTCCATGATAGTCTCGTGGGGCCGCATCAATGATCAAGTAAATATGACTCGATTATTTGTCTTGATCATATCACTAAACGATACATCGGCGATTATTAGAAATTGCATTTAAATAGATATTTACGTAATAAAAAAATACTTACCAATTGCTTACAAATGAAAGGTTATTCCATCTTTTTAAATATTTGATGGAATAATCTTATACCTCGGCAAAAGGGGAAAGCGCCTGTGAGTGTTATCCATTACTTAATGATCTAAGGCTTAAGTGTACTTTTTTATGCCCAAAATTTAAAACATTATTTATAAAAAAACTAAAGGTGACCTAACAAAGAAATTGTGGGACCTTAAAGGACCTAACAGAGACATATCGATTAAGGTCATTTTTGATCCTAAGTTCTATGGATGAGGTGCTAAAGTGTATTTTTTTATACCCAAAATTGAAAAAAACTAAAGGGGACCTAATAAACCTTAAAGGACCTAACAGAAACCTATCGATTAAGGTCATTTTCGACCCAAATTTCCATTGATGGGGTGCTAAATTTGAATTGGTGAGTTTCTATGCTGTAGGAGGAGGATTTAATTCAGCCATTTTCTCTTTCTCCCCATTTTTCTAGCTAATTAAAATAAAAGAAGTATTTTTTTTTAGTAAAAAAATTGCAATAGAAAAATCTAGAGAAATCATGAATACAAGTTACAACTTATGAACTTACCGTACGAAGCGGCAACTGTCATTTGTCAATTGACTGTCGATCAGTTTTTGCGGGTAAAATCGTATGGATAAGTTCAATTTCTGTGTATTTTTCTAATGTAAATGATATGTTAGTGATTTATTTTATCTAAAATGAACGATCTGCAGAACATTATTGATCGTCAGCTGGGAATATGTAAGTTTTATTAAATTTTCAATCCCCTTCATATGAGTTGTTTATAAACAATCAGCGCACACAGCTAATATAAAACGTGCAATTTTGCAGATTCCCGGTTTAATTACGATAACATATTGAAGCGTTTTGTAGTGCATAGCGATGAGTCGTATTATGGATTACAAAATGCTGCTTTACCAGCCACCTTTGACCAGGATCCCCCAATATTTGCGTGTCGTTTTTCGGAAGCTTCTGGCTACGAACATATCCTTGCTCTTGCTAATGAAGACGGCCGGGTAGCCATACAGGTAACATTTATATTCAAAATTGATAAATTGTATTAATGTATGAGATGATGTACAACTAGCAATAGCTTTTAACTCATTGACCACCGAACGGCCCGATCGGGAATACCAAAGATTCTCTTAAAACATTGAACTTTGACTGGCAGTCCGAAATGCGACCATATCTCTTCTAAAATCTTATGATTTCTGAATTCAGCCACTACAATGCCATCAAATGGTCACTTATATTTTAAATAATTTTTAATATAAAAAAAAATTTCAATATCATGGAAAACTATAACACTGAAAGATCATTGAATGTTTGAAACTGCTCTTGTCTATCTTAAATAATATTTTAAGCGGTTTATTAATTCAATATTTGATATCTTATATAACTTACCAAAAAAAATTTAAGTAAACTGTACATATGAGCCGATTTTGACAGTACATTTAATAAATAATTATTATCATCATTAATGTATTAGTTTTTAGAAATCAAAACTTTTATTACGTATAATTACAATTTAATTAATTTACATAATTAATTAATTGAAAATTTATTTTATCTCTCAATTATAAGTTAAAGCTTCATTTCAATTGGTCAGTGTTTATAAGATTGCAAGAACCATTACATTATTAGACCGGGAGATATTGACACAAAATTTCGAGTCATTTGTAACAGGATGGCTGTTCTACAGGGGTCTTAGTACACAATGACAAAAAGAAAAATGATGGTGTGAACGCTGGTACCGGCGGCTTAGTCGCCGCCGTAGTTGTCGTCGGAAAAATAGCGAAAGTCAAACGATTTGTAACACAAAGATTTTAGAATTTACTGATAGCCCATAAAAAAGAAGTAGGCGGTAGTGTCATGCTATACTTTTCCGGTGTGACTTACAGCCCGCCATACCGACGCGAATGTGTTGATTTAAAAAAAAAACAATTTAGCCATTTCTACCAGGCTAACTTTTGCACAGGTAACCATCGTCATGCAGCCATTTACGAATATTTTTCTTTTTGTCATTGCATACTAAGACCCCTGTAGAACTGCCATCCTGTTACAAATGACTCGAAATTTTGTGTCAATATCTCCCGGTCTATATACATATCCATATCTCCATAATCACGTTAATTTTCATAAGATATATAGGTACTTTAATTTTGGTTTATTTACTTACATGGATAATTTTATGAAGATAATGTAAGTTGAATTAAAAACACACAGAACAGGTTTCTTAGTTATCATTAAATTGGAAAGTTTGTGTGTTGTTTTAATTAAGCTTAATTTATTTATTTCAGGACACATCAACAATGGCTAAAGCCAACTCTGTAGAGAGCTTCCAGTGTCACAACAATGCAGTGTTTGATCTAGCTTGGATGCCAAAACACATGAACTTTGTGACTGTTTCAGGTATGTTTTAGAGAAATGCTTATTTTTATGTCTGTGTCAAATTTCATTAAGATTTGATCCACTGTCTTTGTGTGAAAGATTAAAAAACATGTTATCTTATATAGTGGTAACTGTTATGACGATTCTATTTGAATAAATAAATGTTTCAATTTGAGTATCCATGTACTCTCCTCCTCACAAAGATTAAATTTAATTCAAATTCAACATATTTATATTAGGCATGTGTGCAGTGTACATTGCAATATGCTGATCAAAGCTTTTTGTATATGTATGTGTCCTCGATAAATGGGCTTTGTAACACCGAATTATTTTTTCAAATCAGACCAGTAGTTTCTGAGATTAGCACTTTCAAACAAGAATACAAACAAACAAACAAACTCTTCAGCTTTATAATAATAGTAAAGATTAAGTATATTAGAGTCAGTAGAGCTTAACTGTTAGCCTAAGTCACACATTTTCAAAAATATTAAAAGTATCAAGAAATAAGGCTTTCTATTTGGAGACCTCGGACTAAGAAGTGCTAGTCTACAATATGCATTTGTTTATCTACATAATATATTAGATTATGTGGTAAATTCATCCACAAGGATTCTCCTTGGCTCATTTTTTCCTTATTGACTATTTTTCTACGAATGAAATGCAAAAGCAATGATTAATAGTAGACACATATTGTTTTTATTTATTAATCTTTGCCTGACAACACATCCGCTAATAGCGAAAACCGCTGATTGCAGATAAAATGAGAGAGAAAAAATTTTTTTATTAATGTTCTTATATATAAAATTCCTGTGTCACAATGTTATTTACCATACTCCTCCATAACGGCTGGACCGATTCTCATTAAACTTTATGTGCATATTAGGTTAGTCTGAGAATCGGCCAACATCTATTTTTCATATGTATTATGTACCACGGGTGACGCCGGGGCGGACCGCTAGTAGTAATTTTTTTAAGTATTTATAGTTTGATATTGTTATGTCATTTTTAATGTAAATTGTAATGAATATATTTCACAAAATAATAAACCTGACTATTCATAAATTAATATACTTCGAGGAGTTTCCATTGCGATATGCCACAATGCGAAAAAAGGAATTTTAAAATCGGTCATTTATTTTATGAGTTATATCATACAACAAACAAATGTAAATATTTCCACTTTATTATATAATATAATCTTTATTTAATATAATATAATCTTTATAATATAATCTTCTATTTTTCAGGCGACCACACAGCATGTCTCTGGGACGTCTCCGAAGGGAATCCCCGACGCGTAGCCGTGTTCTCTCACCACACGCGTTCAGTGAAAACCGCGGTATTCCGGCGTTCTGCCCCCGCCGTGTTCGCGAGTGGGGCAAGGGACGGCCACGTGCTCGTGTGGGACGTACGCTCTGCCCCAAACCCCGCGCAAACACTCAAACCGGACAACTGCCTCATGAACTGTCACGCTAGTTTCACCCCCAAAACACCCGGATCACACTCTAAACGGCCCAGATTAGACACCCACCGCGCTATTAGTATCACCGGACTAGTTTTCCAAGATGATTTAACTCTTATTTCCTGTGGCGAGTGCGATGGAAACATCAAAGTTTGGGATTTACGTAAAAATTACAATATTTATAAACGCGAACCTCTACCTAAGCATTCCATTCCATACTGCGGGAGCTCCACAAAGAACGGCTACACGAACTTGATAATAGATGACGCTGGGACCCGGCTCTACGCGAGTTGCATGGATAACGTCATCTACTGCTTTAACATATCAACCTACAACTCGCTTCCCGAACAGAGATACATTGGCCACGAAAATAGCACTTTTTACATAAAGACTTGCCTCAGCCCAGATAGCATGTACTTAGTGAGTGGAAGTAGTGACAAAAACGCGTATATTTGGAACGTAAAATATTCTGAACCGATAGTGAAATTAGTCGGACACTGGGCAGAAGTAACTTGCGCGTCTTGGTGTCAGAAAGGAGATATGAAGATTGTCACATGCAGCGATGACGCGAGACATAAAATATGGAGGATCGGCCGGGAAGTGCCCGAAACTGACATAGAATATAAGGGCAAAGCGGAGATAGTCCCGCGTACAGATGTCTCTCACCCCCCGCAGTGGGGAGCATTAGATAAAACACCCAATTCATTAAAACGCAAG
This sequence comes from Colias croceus, assembly GCF_905220415.1. Lineage (NCBI taxonomy): Eukaryota > Metazoa > Arthropoda > Insecta > Lepidoptera > Pieridae > Colias > Colias croceus. The sequence goes on along the minus strand of NC_059544.1, from coordinate 292,236 downwards.
TCGATCACTACACCTGGGTCGTACAGCGCTAAACGAGTACGCGCACAAGAAAATAACTCGGGCAGAAAAACGAAACGTTGCCTTGCAGATCTGATGAATGCTTCGAAAGAGGACGAATGTGAAATAGCGGCGAAGAGATTAAAACCAGAAATGCCGACGATACTAGAAGATCAGGAACCAATACTTCTGCCGGCCGGCACAAAACGACACAGAGACTCCACAGAAAGTGGCTCTTGCAAGAGAAGATGTTTAGAACCAGACCCTTTGCCCAGTGTCTCAAGTGACTGGGGATATATTGGCAAAGCGGGATCTTCTTTCCTAACCCCAACGAAGAATTACGAAAAGAAATCATGCAAATTACTGTCACCCAAGAGTCCCAAACCGATTTCGCCAAACTCAGTCCCGCACAGATCTCCCGTTAAAGTGTCTCCCGGGAAAGTTAGAATAATTTCTTTCACAACTCCTACAAAAAACTTGCCAAATTATGTGCTAGATGGGGAAGCGCCACATTTGCGATTAATGTCACCGGTAAAAAAGAAACAAGATACAACAAATTGGTTAACACGTATGGTGAGGGAGAGGAAAGGAAAAGTAGAAGTGGATAAGAGTCCAGTAGTGCCTCAACCCGCCAGCCCTAAAGAAATTCCCGCCAGAAGAAATTCCGCCACGGAAAAAACTCCGAAGCCAAACAAAAATAGAACTTTACTCAAATATTTTAGTGTTTCAAATAAGAAGAATATTAATACGCCTGAAGAATGAATGAATAAGTGGAAATCATTTTTCTAAAGTGATTTTACCTTTTGGGATACTTATCAATATATAAGTCAAATCCCACCCCCTAGGTTTATTAGGTATTATTATTAAAAATTGAGTCCTATCGCATTTAAAATGTTAATTGCGTGATTGATTATGGTATAACTTTGTTCTTGATACACAATGTGTTAATGAAAATAGGAAAAATGTTAAACTTATGAGACAATGTAGATTTATATTATTTAAAATTATTAGAAATATTTAATCGTGTCGTAGTGCTCGTTGAATGTCACTTTTAACGCAAGCGTCTTAACCCACCATTATTATTTACACTATGACTGCTTATGCTATAAACCTAATGGTAAAAAAAGGAACGTGGGTCTTAATTTAACATTTATTTATTAACACATAGTGTATGATCAGATATCTGTGTTTGGTGCATGTGTAATCAATAATTTCTACTGCACTATTTTTATTTTATAACTATGATAATAATTTTGTAAACGATCCTAGCATCTAGTATGATGTCTTATTATCTTATACTATAGACATATAATGAATTATTATTAAATATTCCATTCTCTACAATCTACATGATCCATTCTTATCAAATAATAAATTTTATTAATATATAACTACTGTGTTTTATTTAGTTCCAAGAGATGTCCTCAAATCATTTATGATTTATCTTAAAATTCAGCTATTCAGGACATGTTATATAAACATTTTAAAAGGACTACTAGTTCAATAAATAGATTGTGACCTATATGCTTAACTTAAGTCCGAATGCCTTTTCTAACTAGCTTCCCGTCCGCAGCTTCGTCCGCGTGCTCTAAGCAATCTATGTACTAAAACTTTCCTCGAGAACGAAACTATCCATTAGTGAAAACAGAATGTGTGAAAGTGAAAAATCGATGCAGTTTTTGAGTTTATCGCGAACAGACAGACATACATACGTACTTGATGACTTTGATTTATACTAATATTAAATATGTAGTGATAGTTTTTGAATTGTATAGATATGTCTGTAATAATTAAGGAAGGGTGAAATAAAAAAACTTTTAAAATGCACTAAATTTTATTCGTAGTTGTCCAGCATCTGTCGAAATCTGTTCTCTGTCTGCTATATAACTCTGCAATTTGTGAAAGGGAAGTTTTTATGAATTTGTACTGAAAATATATACGGCGCAAAAGGTTCTTGTGGTTATTATTTAACAACAATAAATTGGAACATTGAATAATATTCATTTGAATAACATAGTACTAATTATATAATATTGTTAATTTTAAATACGAAATTTATACATATTATAATACACTAGATTTCCGCACGCATTTTCAAAGTAAAACCCGCATAGTCCAGTTCTTGTGAGATTTCCGGGATCAAATGTAGCCTTATGTCTCTGCTTCACCCAGATTGAAAAATAAGCTGTATCTACTTTAATTTTTTCTGTGCGTGTGGCTGGACAGATTTTAACGATATTTTTGGTGTCTTCTGTAAATCTTTATATTGGTCTTATTGTATATTGGTCGAACGCAAACGAGGCAGCGGGTCTTTAAATGAGGTATTTTCTATATCTTAATAGTTTTTTATTGTAAAACGTAACATACACAACCATGCTTTTTATAATATAAACTAATAGACATATTTTCTGATTATTGTGGAAGAAGAAAGCTATCTCTCTATACTAGAAAATAGGTAGATAAGGCCAGAGCAGACTTGCCTCTATAGCCAACTGTTCAGATAGATTTTCATACAATGTTTTATGTCATGTTTGTTGGAAAAAATCTACGCTAATACAGTATGAAAGTATATGCGAATGATTTTTCTTATAAGAGTTCTTCCCAGGATCTACTTTAACAGTATTTTGTACAGCTATGTGGTGCATCAATGAAAAATACTGTAATAATAGATTCCTTTTCAAAGTAAGATGAGTTAGATAAAAGTGGTACAACTTACTTAGCTGAATTGAAAATACTCTCTCGTTAACAGTTTTACATCGTATCGTTGCTTGCTCCATACTTGAGACTTTAATATTAAAGACAAGGAAAAAAATCATGAATAGGTACTTAAAATAACATGAACTGGACTTTGTTATTTGGTTCATTACATATTATGGTTATCACTGAACAGCTTATAAATATTACATTATTAAGTGTTTGCTGCAGCGGCTCTAATTTATCAAATGTTATAAGCTACTGTATAAATGGAGTACGCACTGTTGTCTGTTGGTCATCTTTATGTCTCTTTAAAAATTGTCATGTTATGAAACATTATGAATTATTAATATTTATGTTTGTTCTAGTTTATTATCTACTAAGTAGTATGACCATAATATACTTAAACATTTAAAATTAGTTTTTGCATTCCAGTATTAAATATTTATGTGTATACCTACATGTACGGTTAATTAATGATTTCATTTGCTTTGTGGTCAAAAAGATAAACGGTTCTTAACAGAAAAATCAAAAAAGTAACAGATATTTAGATATTTCGCCAAGCAAGCCAGCAAAAGCTATTATATTATGATTTCTACATCTACTTTTATCTCTTGTCTGTACTAAATTAATATTCGGGTGCATATGAAAATTAATTATCAGGGAAACAGATCTGATATATGTAGATAATTAAGAAAACTATGTAAATATGTGTGTAGTATCAAATCAAATCATTTATTTATGTAGTATGGATTAATTCAGAAAGCTGGGTTTGCTTCAAAGGTAGTAAATAAAATAAAACAAGGATTAAGATGTGCCATTGCTCACTCTTTATTACGCATGTTAATTCAATATATAAAAACATAATATAAATTATATTGTAAAATATCACCACTGATCGTCGCGACGCCACTGCGACCTCGGCTCTACGAAAACTTTCACAAAAATAACTTTTCGCCAACAAACTACGCTCTCGTAAACAAAAATATAGCGAACGGGAGCCTCGGCCGCAGCGCGCGACTGACTAACGGAATCGCAGCGAAACGGAACAACACAACACGAAACGATCAACAAACGAGCTCCGCCGTACAATTTGTTATACCTACTACATCTAAGACTGCACTTAGCCTACGCTTACGCTATGTACATTGTACAGTGTACACCGCTCGACGCGCGGCGACTTCAAAATTTGTTAAATGTCTCTATCGTAAATTCACTGGATTCACTCGCACCACATATTTTTGTCGTTCTATTACAAATGTCGTCTCGGTCCCCGACGGAGCGACGGGGCTCCGGCCCCGCTAAATGAACTACGAACGGAAGTTACAGCTAGGGACAACCCGCTCGAGCCGGCCCGGGCGCGGCCATGTTGCCGCCCGCCATCTTATCCTCTCTGTACACACCACGGGACGGGCGGAGTCGATCCCGAACCGACCATAAAAAACTCCATATTGCACAAAAGGCCGCCGCGCTCGTGCCGGTCGACGTTGAACTCATAAAAATATTTTGATAATCTATAAAGGAATCACGTATGCGCGGCTCGAGATTTTGCGCTAAAAGAAAGTGCGGAGACGTAAACTGGGGCTCCGTTTCGTTGAGCGCAAAGGCCCGGCGTCTCAGTCGCAATTCGAGATCAAAAACGTGAGGTCACACTTGTGCCCCCCCCCTCCCCGTGCGGGCCCCATGCCCCCCACACGGGGCCACAAGCGACCCGCACGGGGCTAACAACGACACCGTTCACAACGACTAATTAAAAAAACTCGTTACGTGACTAACAATGGCCTCGTACAAAACGCCCGGTCGCGTCCCGGTATATAACGGCTTAAACGCGGTATTCAAAATGAGTAAATACTTCCAAAAACTACGTTCGGTCGGCGCGACTGTTTCTATCGGTAAGTTTGTACTTTGATCATTGAGTGTAAAGGAACTAACACTGGAGCGATCTCGATTCAATACAATGATATGAAAGTCAAATAGTCGTCTAAAATCGTCCGTGGGAGCCGTGGGCCCGCGACACCCGCCGGTACCGCGCAGATACCGCGCCGGTACCGTGCCTGTACCGCGCCGGTACCGTGCCTGTACCGCGCCGGTACCGTGCCTGTACCGCGCCGGTACCGTGCCTGTACCGCGCCGGTATCGTACCGGTACCGCAGCGCGGACTCACGCGTAGGGCCAGGCTTGTACTGCTTGCGGGCGACTCCCTGAATCTGAAATTGAGAAGAAAATATTTTAGTATCTTAAAAAATAATGTAATAATTAAATAAAAATCTATAAAAGTTCTATATACATTGTATATAGATTCATAGGATTGGAAACTGTCAGTCGCTTTTTAAATGTCGTGTAATAGGCAGAAATACTCGGTGTATAAGAAGTCTTACAAAGTTATATCCATTATTCAATAGGTATTCAATGAAATAACATAGCAAAGGAGATAAATGATCTAATAAACAATCTATCTTAGCAAGCAATTTAACAATTATCTCATTATGTGCTATTATTACCTTATTATCTCATTGTGCAATAATTATTCTCGATCGTAATATCGCTATCGCCATATTGAGAAAGGTAATTAATATTATAATAAAATAAAAATCATAAATTTGTGTCACGACCGCCCGCCGCCGACTCAGCACCGATATGGTGCGTTTCCCCGCTTGCCAAGGCTCAGCCAGTGTTCACAAGCACAAGCGTGTAAAGAGGGCGTTTGGCTTGCGTGAGCTTGTGGACGCTTGTATCCGGTCGAGTGTCGGTTTTTGGACATAGATCAAAGGGCTCTTGCGGCAAGCGTTTGCGACGCGTTTACACGTTGGCGCGCCCTTAGTAGCCGCTGTGACCTCGCGACGAACGCACCATCGTCTAGTTCTGATAACAACAGGAGTGGCTGGTCGAACGTGTAGAGTTTATTGTTTTTAAGCACCGATACACACCTGCAGTGCGCCGGCGACATCACCAGCAGAACACGGAGAGCTCGCCGCCGTGCGCGCCGCCCACCGCGCGCCACGACCGTACGCCGCCGCCGCCGACCTTCAACTGACACAAACACACGTTAGCACGCGGTATGACTACCTTATAGAGGACTACCCTCCATAATTTCAGATAATCGAAAATCCAAAGAGAATACAAATACTAAAATCGTACAATGCAGCTGAATGCGACTACAAATACCGTCCAGTTAGTAACCGAGTTTATTTAGGGCTAAACAAACCAACTAAATAAAAAAATCTATCCTAATATAAGTGGATTTAACATCTAAAAAGTAAAGAACTTAAAAAGCTAAACGAGAAAAATAAATCTTTTAGAAATGTAACCAAAATGTTATGTAATGTGACTTGCGTACTATTTATTATGTCTTCAATATTAAAATTAGGTACTACAACTCCCATAATGACTCTGACTTTACCATCTAATCATTATCAGTTATCACCTCTAAAATTATCTCTTTAAATGATATATACAAACAATTAATAAATTAATTTTCCTTATGATAACAGGGACACAAAACTTATATGTATTTTGGGATATGTATCAGTAGATAAATCCACTTGACTAGAAGGTGTGTAAAAAGATAGTGATACCTTATCTATCATCTAACTGAATATATGTTATCTTCTATAATAGAATGTATACTGTGATAGACAACTGTTTATCAGTTAAACATATGACTTTTGATATCGGAAAATGTAATAAACCACAACTAATAATTCACGTCTTTTACAGCTGTAAATCTTACAATGAAACTATGAATTTTAAGAACCCTGTAAAATATATTTCAAATCATTGAATTAAGTATGTAATGTAATGTAATCATGTAATATTGATTTGTGTTTATGAAAACTGAAAATTTGTAGACTCATACAAGAATTCATATTACCTATATACTTACTCAAACGGGCAACGAAAAAACAATGAGATGAACGTATTTAGAAAGGAAGTATGATAAAAGAGAAGGTGAATTTGATTTTTTTGGTTTAATGGCATTCAAATACTTTATAAAATATATAAATTTATAAGGAATAGAAAAAATTCGACCACGAGGCGGAAAAGAGAAGGTGTAAAGATTATGGGTTTCTCACAAGCTTTAATGTAAGATTAAATTAATATTAAATGGAGCGGCATATCACTCACGTAGTTTGATAATTTACATTTCTTTGAAACAAACTTAATAAGTGCAGAGTTAAACTATAATTTATCTTACATTAAACGTTACATGAACATTTCTAGTAACTATTTTTAATATTTGATTTGATACAACGAACCAAAACATAATTTAATTCAAATAACGTTAGAAGACGTGCATCAGCAATTTCAATGGAACTTCAACGTCATTCAAGTAAGTCCTTTTTACTGGAATATCGGGAATCTACAGGTATCAAGAAACCATCAAACGTCTCTGAGTGCGGCAGCTTATTAAATGAGACAGGCAATCGATAGCAAATGCATTGCTTCGTTAGGTACTTGGTTACAAGCTTGTGTTCGATGCGCGCGCATTTCCCATTGACAGCGGTTATGGCGGGAAACACTCATTGAGCGGGAAACCATTGTATCTATGGTTATTTATGATCGCCATGTTGGAATTCAAGTGACGTCATAATATTATCTATTCGTAAATAGGTCTGTTTGAGTTAAGGACCCTAGGGTGGCTATATTTATGCATCACATGCAAAGGGGATTTAATCAAGCTTTAATCAGTATTGAACTGTGTTGGGTCTTTACTTGTCTCTATTAATGACAAGACCTTTATGAAAAAAAATACTGCTGGATTTTTACAGGCAAAAAGCATGGAATAGGTATATTAAAGCAATTATTGTTTATATTGTTATCTTTGTTGTAGTTACATCAATTTAAATGAAACCAGCCCCTTTGTTCTTAAATGTAACTTTTTTCTTATCTTGACTCTTGAGATGTTTAATCACGCTATTTTTTGGTATGTTTAATAACTATGAATGTTCACGGAGCATTTTTTTGTGGAATATACAATTAAATTATAAATACAATTAATAATTTTAACATAATTAGCAATTACTAACATGAAACAATAAAAAAGTGGAAATAAGAACTCGACATTTAATAAAACTGAACTTATTAGCGTAAAACAAACATAATATTGTAACATAATTTTTTATTATGATACATCGGCTGGGTTCAATGAGTTCATATCTATAGCCATATATTCATGTCATACCTGTTTGCATGACATAACACCACGAAATAAACCACAAATCTTTATTACGTTCAGCCGATAAGCATCTAAGCTCGCCTCAACTAAATCCAAGAATAAAGAATAATAAAGACTACAGCACGCGAAGTCATTAATAAATTAACGTATAAAAATGTGGCATTTACACACGCGGCATGCCGTGGGAATGTAAGCATATGCCCCTAATTATGCGATGTGAAACTTAATATGCCTAGCGAAATAGAACCTTATTTCACGGTAATATGATTTAAATAATGTTTTCTAATGGGCATAGAATGGACGCAATTTATATTATTTTGCTAAATTGTTGTTTTGAATTATCCTCGCGTTGTAAATATTGTATGATAAATGAAAGTACTGTTAATTGGAAAAACGTGGAATAGTGTGGATAATAGATTATGCACAAGCCACTAACGCTAAGTAAGTAAGTTATGAAAAATTATTATTGGATGCATTAGGATCTTTACATAATTGCTTATTTGGTTTTTCAAATCTTTTATGTTTAGGAAAATGAATTCCATACTTTATTATTCAGTGTAATTTACGATGGTAAAAGTACCCATAAATATAGGTTTAAATTATCTATAATCTGTATTAAAGTATTACTTTTGATCCTGATTGAAGGGTAATTTTTCATGCTCTGGGCACAACTTAGGGCACAATGATGACTTCGGGTTGGCAGATGTCATATTTTAAATTTGGTTAAATTGTTTAATCTTTTTGCATGTGAGTGCGTGTGTGTGAGTGAGTGTGAGTGCGCACGCGCGCGTTTGTGTGTGTGCAAAGTACAAAGTGTTTTGTTTGTTTTAGTGTTTGTTGTATGAGTGCATGTATGTGTGTGTGTGTGTGTTTGGGTGTGTGTGTGTTTGGGTGTGTGAGCGTTTGTGCGAGTGGTTGTGTGCGTATATGAGTGCGTGTGTTGCGTGTCAGACATTAGTGCCACTGTGTATAAATACCTGTTGCATTTTATCAAAATCGAGCGCCGGGCGATGTCTCCGGGGCGGCGGCAGCGGCAGCCGGCGGCGGCGCGGCGACGGCGGCGCGCGCCAGCACGCGTCCCCCGCGCCCGCCGCGCCCGCCGCGCCACCGGCCCCCGGCCCCGCGGAACTAACCCCCGCACCCGCTCTCCGGGGCTTCAGCGCTTCTAGAGGTGGTGAGGTGCGGAATCGCACTGGCGTCTCCACCTGGAACCGTATAGGTATAACGCTGTAATGGTGTTCGAAGGGTTGTAGAGATTGTGACTCAGTAAGGGTATAAAAAAGAGAATGAGAATGGAAAAACATCACAAATAATCGCTTGTAAGTTTAAAGTGGGAAATTATGTTTGTGTGTGTGTGACGATGGTTTCGTTTACATTTGAAACAAACTGGTTAGATTCACTGACTTATCGTCCCATTTACAGACTTTGGTTTTAGTAGAGTGCTGGTGTCTGGTACGAAGGTTTTTACTTCTTTTCTTCTAAATATGCATTTACTATGGTACGGTAGAATTTTTTGAAATGGGAAATAGTATACCATATACTATTCTACCGTAGTAGTCCTATGTAGATATGTACACATTTTATGGAATTCATTCAAAATTTCCTTTTACTTTGAACTTTCATTGAAATTTAAGAATAGAATAACGTTCACATATTTACAATTGTTGTACTGTTATTAACATTAAAACAGAATTAATTGAAAAAATGGTAGTAAAATAAGACATAGAAAATACCTCGTACAATGATCGCGCAGAGCGTGGCAAGTGTTAGTCAGGCAATGTGTCGTTAGGCGCACCTTAGTGTCGTCGTCGTCCGAGGAGGGCGCGCGCGCCGCCAGCTCGTCGTCGTAGGGCTCCGCCGGCCAGCGCCGCTTCTCCGGGGCCGCGCGCGCCGGCGACGAGGCGCCGCGCCGCCGCCCCTCCCCGCGCCCCTCGCCGCGCCCTTCGCCCCGCGCAGTGCCCGCTGCTGCACCCGTCGGCCCGCCGTTGATCACCTGTACCACCCTTCTGTCATTCATCCCGCTCGCCGGCCGACTCGTGCGGTCAGTTACACCAAACGCATGAGCTGATAGATTTAGTGAAGCGCATTCGCAACAAAAAGCGACGTGAATAGTGTACTCTGCTCGCAGCGAGCCGCCAGCGGAAGCTGCGGTAACGGGCCGCGCGACAAAAAACCGTCACCCGGTGTAATGTCTCGGATCGAAACGAGTTCGTGGAGCGAGCGAGGGGACGGAAGAAAAGAAAAGCGGTAGTTAGAGCTCGGGCGACGTCTTCGCTGAATATTTCAGCATGTAATTGCACAAGTCGCAATTCTCGTCCATCAAAGCGTCGCGTCATTACACGGCTGAATTAATGGCCGGAGTCGTCCGCCCCGCTACACCCCCGAGAAAAAAGCGGCTCGACGTAGCCGGCGAAAACTGCGGCCGGCCGCTCGTTCATTATGGATGCGAGTCGAAAAAACCTCACGACGAGGGGCCGATCTAATGGAATAGCATAAATTACTAGCTCACGGTTATGGGCGCCTAACTGCTGATAAAGCCCCGATTCGATCACGTGTCGCAATATTATTATGACGTTTACGGCCTATTCGTACGCATTTTGGAGGCAATCGGAAGCGCTTTTATGGATCGCGTGTGCCATCTCTGCCGCGCTGATCGAGCGCGAACTTCTAACTTTCCTGACGACGTTTTATGGCCCATATTTAACTTCACATACAAGTAATTATGATAAGTATATGATTCCACTGATTTTAAATTCGTATAAAGAAGATAATAAGTCCAGAGAGTAGCAAATTCCTGAAACACAATTTTATTTATTCGCAATTAAAATTCTATAAAGATACACTAAAACAGGTATTTTTTTTAATCCACAACTTCCATCCGTACAACTGAACTAAAGAAAGGTAAGTAAAACTTAAGTAATTCACAGCAAAGTTAGCTTGTACAGTTGCGGAGAGCGAGGCGCACGAAGTCTCCGAATTTCACGGTTCACTGGCTCACAAAGAGATCATCCGACTATACTAATCCCGCTGCAAATTTTAGTTAGCTAAAAATTACCCATGCCTATCCGTCGCCGGCACAAATTGGAAGAGTTCTCGTTACAAAGCGTCTTTGATACTCCCGCGACGAGGAGATATTGTAAACACGTAACCCGCACTCTCTCCCGTTTAACTATCGCGCTAAAGAGATTAAATTATATATCATATCGTTAAGCTCTCCGATGAAAGCCTCTCGATGCTAAACCCCGATAAGAATGAGCTTAGATAAGGAAGCCAAAGAGATTCACAAAAGCGACTACAAAGTCGCCACGATAGGCGACGCCGTCAGCCCGCGCATTATCTCACACGATTTAATATGAAACCTATTCACCATTGTCCGTTTATTCCTTACAATTAAAGCGCAGACAAAAGAATTTCTAATTTTCCAACCGAGCGGAAGATAAACAAATGTTATGTAAGCAGCAGACGAAAAAAGGAAGACCTAACAAAACGTAGACTGTTTTGTCTCTTTCTATTAAAACGGGCAAAATAGCTTTAACTGGAGATGAGTACACAGTCGTGAAAAGTGCCGTTTAGCATAATTGTGTCTACAATCTGCACGCTAACTGGAGGCGTAATGGCGCATCACGTGATTGAAATCGCATTACTCGGATACAATATTAGCGCGTCGGAACGACACGTTCCGAATGTCGGGCGGTTCGACTTCAATGTCTGCATATCAGTTACCGTTTGCGACAAAAGTTTAGGGGACAGTAGACAGCTATTTTGTCGGTCGGAGCTTCTTAAAGGCACGTTGCGAGTAACAAGTAACAATAGAGGAGGCGCCTACCCGCCGTGCGTACCCTGCACAACCCTGCGCCGCGGCCGCTGCGAGGGGAGCGCGGCTCTGGATCCACGTACTCGTAATCACACCCTGTACTACGCGAGCTCCGCTTTCATATTGCAAATTACTACCTTCCAGGCTTACACCGCTACAAAGTTGGAGCTTTAGCTTAGCGTCTTATGGTATTTAAAGTTGTGTGGTCTCGATTATCCGTGCTTCAGTTATATGGATGCATTTTGGAACGGTTATTACATCATTCGTTAGAACTGAGACACGTTCAATTTAGTAAGGTAAGTTACTAAATAACAAATAATAAATCTCGAACGTTCGTTATTAAGAGATTTCGATGTACACATATTGAGGACAAAAATATAAAAGCAATAGGATGAAAGTGATTTGCTAGGGCCGAAAATTCTTTTTCTCTATCAATTATCCCGATTCCGTTTATCTGAATGACCCTCCACATTAATTAGTCCGGATAATCGAGCCTCTTCTGTAAAAATCCAATGGTCGTGAGAAAATCGATTTGGATAGAAAAGCAACAAAAAAGGTCGGATAAAAGTATTGAAACAATAGACTAGATAGAAGAGAAGTATTTTGATTGACTCGCGAGAGGCGGCAGGCTGTGGGCAGGTATGAGGCATCTCGACGTGGGAAAGATACATCAGTCGGTTTTATTCAACTAATTTTTGCTACCCGCTGCACTACGGGGCGTTCACCCGCCCTGATATTTTAATCTTTTTACGTAATATCATTAACAGCCGAGTTTTTGTTAAAAACTCGGCCGGCGCATTATACTAATCATATTATACGATCTCCTCTTAAAGTCGTCTTAACCAAATTATTCTTGGCGGAGTTTTAGATTATTTCAATTCTGATTAGAATAATTAGTTGGGATAAAATTATGTCATAATTGTTTTAATGGATAATATTTTAAAAATTTTATTACCGAAGATGAAGTGAATACTGAAAAATATTAATTACATAGCTGATGGCTATATAAATCTTCTTTGTAGTGACTGCAAGCTTTTTATTGGTAATAGGGAAGCATCATCATCATCATCATCAGCCCATATACGTTCCCACTGCTAGGACACGGGCCTCCTATGAGGATACAGGCCATAATCCACAATCCACAATCTCGCCACAACATCTCGCCTGATGTTAAGTTGAGATGTGGTCTAAGATGGAGCGCGCTTCCCTAGAAGGTACCTGTTCACTCTACGCTTGAAGCGGGTGATGTGGGGTGATGTTTCGTTATCGTATCATTGACTGATTCCAACGAATTTTTTAAGAAGATTAGTATAATGTTTACATTTTTAGCTGATTTTTTTAAATGGTTAGAAATAAGTAAAATAAGATTGACCTTTAAACTAACACAGGCAAATGCCCGATATCTATTGCAGATGGCATACGACATTAGGGTTATTAAGCTCTTTAAGCTTTGACATTTCCGCATATCTAAATAACAATTAGCTCCAACTACATTCCGAGACCACACACAACTGATAGGGAAATAGCGTTATCCCTTCCGAGTTTCAGAAAAGCGTAGTTTCAAGTGTCTGCATAATAGTTCCCTTGACGTGGGGCGTTGCGATTGCTGTGACAGCAGGGTAGGGGGGCCAGGGGGGAGGGAGTTTAATTTAGTTGCGGTGTGTCGTTGAGAATTAATGTGCCATGTGAGAGGCGGACAGCTGTTGTCAAGGTATAACCAACTTAGCGCGGGAATTAGATAGCCGGAGATGAAACTTCGTTAGCTGATAGAGATTTTTCGTGTGGACTGTTTATAGTTGTGTGATATAACGTTTGTTGGAGCTTTTACGGTTCAAGGCTTACAATGTGTGCAAATGGCTTGCGGTTCGTGAGATTTAAGACCCTATATTGGTTTGATTGGATACATGTACTTCTCCTACACAATGAAATCGTTTGATAGGTTTATAGGCACATTGCGTAAACCACAGGGAACAAATGGATCACTCCAGGAAGATATTAAATTATGAACCTCAAATTGGTATGATACTTCGAGCATTGATATAGCTGAATTCACGCATACCTTGTTATTATGTTCCAAATAAAAAAAATTGAATTTTTGAATTTGAATACCGTTTCAGTATACCTTAAAATCTAGAAGAAATTTTACAAACAACCTTCAAATGAGGACGAAAGTTATTTGGAAACTTATTTCCCAAAAGGAAGTCACAAACTAAACCAGTCTGGTGTCCAGTGGGTTTGTCAATGTAATTTTACATTGCACTTAAGAGATAAGTTAGCTCAAAGAAATACTTAAGAAAAGGTCGTATTGTCTTAGATTACGTAACAGTCTCGTGTGATGCGACTTGCGAGGGCCAATGTGTTGAAAGCTCTTCAAGCGCTTAGTCGACATCAAAGAAAGCACATGTGAGCTTTGAGCTCAAACGTATTAGAAGCTTTACGCATAATAAAAATCTAGTCGGAGCTTATCAATGCTAGTAAATGAATCCTAGATTTTAGATTCACTTGAGATTCTAAAGATAACGATTAACGTTTAGTGGACCAGAACGCCAATTAGTTTTTAATTAAGCTATCTCCTTTTATCAAGAAATATTAGGATTCACAGATCTGGGGACTGTATAATTAGCGCAACGGTATTTCTAGTAAATACCTCTTTAATTCACATTTATAGTCTTACTTCAATTCCTCTAATTTAACTCCAATTAAAGGGAATCTAACGCAATTTAATTTCAAGAAGAACCAAATGAATATACTTGTTAATGGTAACTCTACACGTAACCATATCAATCTAATCCTGTCTTGAGTTTCTCAGCGCACAAACTATTACTGGATTACGGATACTATTTCTTTACATAAACGTAAAGAAAATATAATAATAATAGTTAAAAAAAACTAAAAAACACGCTTTTTATAGAAAACCGAACTAAAAAATAGAAAATTTTATCAAATTAGTGTATTGTCATCGGTCCTCAATAAATCTACAAAGTCAAGAAATCGCGCCCAAAGAAGTCGGTTACAAACATACAGGTGAAGCTAATATAAAGCGTGTAAAAATCTCACATTCATCACCATAATATGATTAACATATCTAGTGCACAGATACTATACAAAAATAAAAGAATCAAAATAAATATTAAATTAATAGAAAATAACAGACTAGCGGCTAGCCGGTCGTTCATATCTTTGGGATATGGCTACGAGCCAGTTAGGTCGAGACCAGAAGAAACGCCTTCCCGCTAATTATTAAAAAAGGCAACGTCAGGACAATTCTACGGCATTCTAAATAACAACACACTAGACTCAATCTACATACACAAGATAAATATCAATTAGCCGTGCGCCTGCGACTGATTAAATTAATGATATTTATTAATCACGCCGGAGCTGCGCGTGAGCACAACGCTGATCCGACACTCAAGGTCTTTGTCAATGTTAAGGTTACTATCGAGTTGCCGAGTAAACATACAATTTGTGTTTTTTATATCTTTCATCTACGTACGTATGGTATTTTTTTCATAAAGATTTATTTAGCGAGGGCTGGTTGTTCCAATTGAAATTATTCGTAACAATATGGTCAATGATTGAAAAACAAACATACAGAGCACTGTGCATCCCTAAGCATGTTTTTGTATTTTTTATATATGTATAGTTAATTCCGGACTTCTTTACTACATTTATGAGACCACTAGCACTACTACCCTAAACTTTCCATTAGAATAGTCTTGTTTTACTGACACGTACAATTTTCTCTGGTCCATCCAATTGTTATTCCTACACTGTCTTCTACATACGCTCATTTGCCTTCAACTTTAGCAAATTGCGGTGAGTATGCTACTTGTGTTTATTTTAAGCCAATTACGTAATCATTTATTTATGATCTGTATTTCATTAAATACCTACATGGATCGACAATATATAATTCTTATTAGATAATCCTTCCTCCCTCACCCAGTATTTACCTCTATATCATAATATATCGACATAATATTTGGATTTGAATTAAGTAATTAAAAACGTTCTCTTCCCACGTCTTATTTTATTGGGTAAGAATTCAATAAATCCTACCTGACTGAGGTAGGAATCAAGGTCAATTATTATTTCGCTCGCACCGCATTATTTCTTCCTACCGTCATTTATCTTATGAATGTTCAAACTATCTACTTCAATCAAAACATTCGTGCAACACACAATGATCAAAAGCATCCAAATGACTTCTGCTATCATATCATCGTTTTTAACTGACTCCTGCTATACCTCTAATTCCTCCTCAGAGGAGTGGTGGTCGTAAAGCTGGTCGGGCTCCGGGGCGGGCGGTCGCGGCGTCGGCGCGCAGGCACACGCTTCGCCGCTCATACCTGTCAACAAAATAATGTAGTTGGTTACTATTTGGAAATTAGAATGGAATATTTGAGCATTGTTACAAGGCATAGTCAAATTGAAATTGTTGCATAATCCGTGGTTTACAAAGATGTTATTTAGAGAGAACAATCTTGTTTTAGAATGCTTACAATGTATAATAATTATGTTACGGACTCTTATGTTTACTGTAGCTCTTATAAGAACTTTAACCAGAAGCATTCCACCTTACAAAGTGATTTTTCTTATGTTCTTTCTATCTTTTATAGCTATCAAAGAAAAAGGTTGCAATAATGACAAATATTGCTGTTAATCGCAGACAAAGCTGCGAGGGTCCACTAGTACATATATATACGGTAACTAATAGAGCCACACGATATCTGGTGCACAATCAGTTAGCAATACAAGGGCAGGGTCCACGAGTCAAGTATTCAGTATTCCATTGTACACCATTATGGTAAGCGCTACTAAATTAGCCATATATTATAGCCACTGGTCTTATAAGGAACTAGTGTGTGATAGAATATACGTTTTGCTTACGGCGTTGTCTATTGATTTGTAAATTCAAACGTTTAGAATTTTTGCATTAAAATATTTATTTCATATCATAGACCATTTATGCAATCTAGTTTCTTCATTCTATCTTTGATTCTTCGTTAGTTTAAATCAATATCTCTCACATTACCTCGTCGAGCTTACGACGTATAAATAAACCGCATTATCTCTAGAAGCTTCTTACAAAAATACCAACATCCATTAAATATGCAATCCAGCACATTAAAACATGCAAGATCCCGTAATGAAGATATAAAAACTGCACGTAAATACGGCTGGGGCCTAGCAACAAAGGAGCCAAGTACGAATTTAGTCTGGAGGGGGGTAGGGGGAGCCGCCCGGCGGGGGGAGGGGTGTACTTGAACTTCGCAGACCGCGCGGCGCTCCGGTACGCGTTGGAAATGTTATCTGTATTAGAAATTTTCTTTTCGCTTTTTTTTTTATTTTTACAGTAATCAATCATGCCTTTGGATCACTTTTTATTAGTGTAGAAAAATTTGCGATCTAGATAACAAATGATACAGATAATTTAAACAATATATAAACATTTCGAAATTTAAGACAGACGATCCAATAGGGGGTGATAGTCTTCGAGATAACTGACTTTTTCCACTACAAATAGGTACGGACGTCTCGATATATCAAACTTTCTTAAAAAAATCAAAATCACGATAATCCCTGATGCCCTGGTGCATATAGATAGTAGTTTGTATTAATTCGTATTCGTAAAGACGATATACATTCATATTAAAGAAACCCTAATAAATCTGAAGCAAGAACCTACTGTCTGGAAAGAAATAAAAGTATGCAATAAATTTTATTGCCTTGTATTATGTGCATTTAAGTCATAATGTTATTTGGCTGGAAATTGCTTTAAATGTATCAACTCACGCCATAAGTCAAAGCCATGATCGTTCACTTGGCACCGACTGTTAAAAACTACTGACTTCATAAGTTAAGTGAAACGCCACATCCATCCAGACGGCAATAAAAATAAGTCATTCACACTTATTGTAAATTACATAAAACATTATAATAGCGTAAGTTTCTATAACGTTTTTAGGAATGATTCTCTTCATATTTGGATGATATAATTTCATGAGAAAAAGAGAAGTGACAAAACCCCGGTGCGAGAGCTAAAGAAATTGAAATTTGTAACTCACCTCTTCCAAACATAGCAAAATTAAATCATTGTTATTGTACCTTATTCTATAATTCAAAGAAAATCCATTAGTATTTTTTTAGCCAATTATACGAGTAAAAATAAGTAAATTTCGTGTCTTATCCTCATTGTAATCTTTTCTCATCCCCAAATAAGGCCAATTTACAAAATTTATTGAAAAAGAGAAATGAAAAATGAATTTTTAAGGAAAATTTTTTTAAAATCTTAAATGAGGTAGTCGGTATTGCGAATATTTTATGAAATTAGTAATTAATAATTAGACAAACTTTATGAAAGCCACAAAACTCGCAGAATCTCTAAAACCCTCTCTTAAAAATACAGGGCATATTTATTGAAAAACAAACTAGACGAAAATGTTAAATCGAGAAGAAATTTCGTTCATGAACAAATAAAATAATTCAAGCATATTCAAAAGCTTTTTAAGGGCCCTTAGTAGGTGAACTCGGCAAAATGGACTGTTTTCTATGAGCTATAACTGAAAATATTGAAGTTTTTTCGCACTGAAATTTCTAATACGTATTACAGAACGTATGTGTGATGGGATGACTGTTTCCAAAACACGATTGGAAAAATTTTGCTCGATAAAAAAAAATCCTGAAGTTACCTCTAAAATATCATATAAATGCTCATTACAACCGTACTTTACGATAATAATTCGTATAAAATCACAAATACATAGATATTTACCTTCTCGATTTCGTGACTGTTTTAGATTTAGAAAATACTAAATATTTTCATTCACTTTTTGATAAAAATGTGAATGGCGCTTACGATTTTTAGTTTCGAGCACGTTGTTTCCATACTAAACGCGGACCCCCTCACCGCTTACCTCAGGCCCGAATAGCTGAATTTTCGCTGACCGCCTAACCCCCCTTAAATAAGTGGAGTGAAACAATGTCTAAAAATTCTGACCAGATTCCGATATAAATACCACGAAAAATCGTTAGTTTAAGAGATTATTTTTAAAGGGTTGATGGAGCTGTTACCAACGGAGCGTTTAAATATATACGTTATATTTTGGAGCTAAATTTCCAATATTTTGGTTGCTATGGAACGACCGATCTGCCAAATTAGAGTTTCGGCTTTGGAGCATATTTAAGATGTTTTATTTCTGATAAGTATTACAAATATCATTACTTGAGCGAAAAACAAAACAAAGCTTATGGCTAAAAATTTAGAACAGATGCAGTCAGCCTCATTTGCTCTGCTGCACAGATTGAAATAATATGCTGATATAACTGACACAGGAAATCAAACTTCAGACTTACTTTTAACACTTCCAAGTCTCAAAATACCAACCATACCAAGAGATAGATCAGGAGCACTATAATTATAACTTTAAATTACACAGTTTTAGAGCTTTCAATTATTACACATAGTATTATGGGTAATTTAGATGCCAAACCTTTACCTGCGATTTATTCAGACTGATCAGTGGTCAAAGCCCGCAATTTAATTCCAAAGTACAAAATTAAAAAGTTTCCTAAAGCTAAAAACTTCGGGGCTGAATAATCACGTCCCAATCAAGTGTCCTCCCAAATAAATTAGATTGGTTTATCTCTGACCGGGCTCCGCTAAAACTGCGCCAATATGTCTTTTGTCTATGTGGTTGGATTTGGTCACTACTTCGAATATGTACTGCTATTTCATATGTACTCGTATTATAAGATTCTGAAGTTATAGGACATTTATTAGCGCTATTTGCATGAATAAAGTATCGGATGTGATCAGTATAATATATCCGAGATGGAAAGTTTCATACCAACATTAAGACAGGTTAGGATAGGTAGACAAGTATAGTACTTATTGAAAATTGAATTTAAAACAGGATAATAATATATTGACTAAAGCTTAATATGACATGAGTGACTTATTCTTATTCGAAAAGTGTTTCCAATGACTGCCATACAAAGAATTTAACATGTCTGAACTTGTCAAGACATGAATAATTGTTGAGTTAAGTGGAATTAATTGATAGGATATGTTACGTAAAGGTTATAAGTTGAAAAAGCCGTTAATTATACATGTAGGTAAAACTTTCTGTCGATATTCTGTAATGAAGAAAAATTCGTTATAATAATTTTATGTATAGAGCTTTTTGATGTATATTCGTAATTTTGAGGTAGAGTAGGTCTAATTTTTTGTTTTATTAGATCTTATTGTCACTTTTAACTTAAATAGGGATAAAGTTTATCCTTATGTAGGTATTACCTATGGGAAAATTTTACGGACGCTAATTTTGAAATTTGGAGTTCAACCATAAAAAAAAACAAATAAGAATTTGTTCTAAACGACGCGTTTAAAATATTTAACTGTAAATTCTGTAATTAATTCACAAAATCACCTTAGTGTCAACAGCAAACATTTTGAACAGTTAAAATTCGGTTTTGGTGAGAGGAACATACTTACGTGAATTATTGAACAACTTGACGCACAATTTGCTATTACCTTACCACGTGTGTACCGCATTTGTAGCCTTGTTTCATTGGGATAGGGTTCAGTTTCGTGTGGGGGGTGTGGTGGTATTGTTATCACGGAGTCGAAGATCAAGATTCAGTGGTTGACGGGAACGAGTCACGAAACGAACGCTACGGTGACCACGTGTTGCGGGAATTGAAGACTTTTTCATTTAAAAACATTAATTACTAAAATGAATGAAAACACTAAAGTAACTGCATATAATATGTAGAATGAAGTATGAACTATCTGCTTCTAAAATTGATGACAATGAGCTAATAAAAAATTAAAAAGCTATACCTACCTAAAGTTATATTTTATTTGAGACAAATAAAGTTACCTATATTTTATTTATTAGCTAATGAATATTACCTGGTCAGTGGTCACTAGTCACTGATGTTCTAGTAGTTTCCAAAATAAGCTGTATGAGCTAGGTATATCCTGAACAGACTTTTAATTTTTAACTACATAAATTAAAATTATCACTACGTACGTACGTAATTAAAAACATTTAAGCAGAATTATAATATGATTGACAGTTCTTAAAATACCATCCATCATTATCATACACGGCAAAAAAAAAACATTTGACAACAGAAAAAAATACTAACAACAAAATGTTGGTTACAATAATGCAAATGTATACAATGCGCACCGACGTGATTGCTGCGCGTGGGCAGACTTGATCGCACGCACACACATGCACACGCGCACACACATAATATGCTGTCGATTGTGATTGTTAGACTTATGCTTTGATATTAGTTGGATAATCATGTAAAGTTTATGGACATCCATTTTATGTGCGAAATGCATAGCTAAAAAGACAAACAGAATTAAAAATAATAAGATGTCCCGAATTTTGAAGAACGTTGGCAATTAAAATTTGAAAATAACATACCTACTTGTGGAAATTTACATCAATGATTGACTTGTGAGTTGACTTACAAACTCAAAATATTATGCAATGGAAAAATGTTTGCAGGAATATACCTAGAAGATGTTGCAAGTTTCATTCAAACTAAAATATTTCCGTGTATAAAGCATATTTATTGGACACTTAAAATCCAGTTTAAAATTTTAAATAATTTGAATCCTTATGCCAATTTTATTCAAATAGATAATTATTTAATAAACATTATAATCATCTCTCAAAGAATGATGAATGATCTCAACACGAGCCAAAATCACGGAATCTTTTTATATAGTTATAATGATATAATTTAATGTAAACAATGCCGAGGAAAAAATGCAAATGAACGTATACATGTTACACACACGTGCACACACGCTCAGCCACGCACACACACGCGCTATGTCGTAACATGACTCCAAGGTTAAGGACGCGTTTACGAATCTGACAAAAATAAGCAGTTTTTCGGTACATTTTGCGACATAATAATAAAAAACCAAATTTAACTAATAATTACTATAGATAGATTAATCCTTAATCTTTAAATGGTAGCAATTTTTTAGTCGAAAATTTTGGTTTATAATATTATAAAAAATATTTTCCGTTGCCCTTTCACACAAAATTGACAATATCGTGCTGAATACAGGAACATTTTTCTTGTATTTAATAAAATAAAATTGATTTAAAAATATTTTAAGTAAGCAGACATGTCCAACTCAAAAAGGTAGCAAAGAAAACTATCAAAATGTTACAAATAGGCTGAGAAAAAAATTAAAATCAAATCTTATTTTTTCACATATTTACGGCCGCTTTCAATATTCGATCGTGAATCTTAGATTTCTATTGATCCAGATTTTATCCGATCCGTCGATTGATGTTGAATCTGCATTTCAATAAGCCGATCTCGTCTCCAAATCCATTAGAAAAAAGGGATTGGTCATAAATTTGCGCCCTCCTTAACGTTTTGTTTTACGCATTTGCAGTAAAAGAACATCAGCAATTGTTAATGAGTAAAATGGTGTTTGCTTTCTTATAGCTAATCTATTTTATGTATAATCACAAGAAATTGCATACACAGTAATAATAATAATTGATTGCAAAGTTGCAGCGGTAAAGTACTATAACGTTAACGTTAGATTAGTAACATACGTTTTGTTGAAGAGGAACGGAACGTCAGTCAATCGCAAACGTCAGTCAGTCAGTTTGACATTGGCAAAATTAAAAATTATATTATTATAGTCTCAAGTTTGTTTGTTCCTTGGAAAGAAGAAAGTTAAATAAAAAATGGAGTCAGAGGCAGAAACTGTAAGTAAATAATTATACTAAATATACGTGCAATAAACATTCACGTCCACAAATGTATAATTTTCTATGTAAAAGATAAACGCGTGGCGCGGTATTTCGCGCCATTTCGTACAAAACTTACTAAGTTTTATTTTATTTGTTTGTAGAGTAAAACTAAACCTCTTTCGAAGGAAGAGACGAAAGGGCTGCTCTCCTTAATTGAGGGGAGCAAGATATTGTATAACAAGAAGACCAATGCCACCAGTAATAAAATGAAGATAGAAGAATGGACACGGATTGCAGGGGTCTTCAATGCAAATATAGGCACCTGTCGCCGTACACCACAACAACTGCGTCTTAAGTGGGAAAACTTGAAAAAGAATTCGCGAAAGCGCATTGGTCTCATGCGGATGGAACGGATAAAGGTAAATTAAGTTTAAAATAGATAAACCCTAAAAATACAAAACTTGGACTAGCCTTGCCTGCTTGTTAGTCTAATAACTAGACTAGTGGTTGTAAGCGACTGCTGAGCATGAGGTATTAGTCAGTATTTTCAGGTTGGGCAGTGTTTTTAAGTTTTAACATTAGGAATTTCTCAGTAGCTGCCCGGAGTCTGGATATGTGCCCGGTAGATGGCAATAGGCTTGCCTTAAAACATAACTGGCAAAATGTGGGTGTGCCAGGGTGTGCTACCGCTGCTCAACCTGTTGGGGAATACAGGGCATGATGTTATGTTATATTTTACTTATAGTTAAGTAGGTACTGTAAATGGTAGTCCAGAACATGTTGATGAGGAATTTTTTTAAATATATAATTAATGATTATGTCAAATTATGTTCCAGACTGGAGGTGGGCCACCAGGGTACTTTCCTCCAGATGAGATCCTGGACAGGGTAGCAGCATTACTGGGCAGCACTGGAGAGGGTCTCACAGTGAGGTTTGGTGGTGATGCTGAGCCCCAACTTATTGGTGATAGTGATGGTGATGGGAGTGTTGGGACAGCTTATATTGTGCCAGCTGATCATCCAATGCTATTGATTGACACTCCATTGTCTGTGGAAAATCCTACGCCGTCCATGGATTATACATCTGTGTCCATGGGCAATGAAGTGCCAGCCAATGGCATTGGGGATGAGTTGGTGTCGCTGGGTACGCCCAATATCCATTCCATTGAAAAAAGGAATTTCAAAACTAGTGGTAATATCCTATTACATAATAATAATGTGATACTTTGCATGTTTGTTACACAATAATGCTTTATTGGCTCAACCAATATGGATAAAATTTTGGCACACAGGTAGACTATGACCTGGAACATATATGTTAGGTACCTACATGAAGATTGTGAAGATGAATAAACATTAAAGTTTGTGAGGATGGATATTTGATACTTTTCCATGCAAAAACTACTAAAAGAATTTTGATGAAATTTTAAACATTATGTTTTCCTATATTTAATGCATTTTTGTTTTACAGGTGGTGTTAAGCGGAAGCTACTGAAGCCAGACAACGGGTGTCAAGCTCGAAACAAGGCATTGGCAGAGTATTATAACATTAAAAAACAAATGTTAGAAACTAAAATGAGAGAGAAGAATGAAACTTTATTATTACAGAATAAAAACTTAACGCTAGTAAATGAAAAATTAGAGTTAGAAAATGAAAAATTAAAATTAGAAATAAGGAAGCTGAAGGGTGAGGATTTTTAAAATTATATAATTTCGTGTAAATATATTTTATGTAGGTATGTAACTAAATAAACTATTTTGAAAAATTAATGTTTTATTGAAATTATCATTGTTTAATAATTTGAAGCTAATAAAAGGTATGATAATAAAGACAAAATGTTAATGATAAAAATCTAATCAAAGGAATTTACAAATTATCTCAAGACAGACTATTCATATTTTTGTAAAATAAATAGGTAGGTAATAAGTTTTAAAAATAATTAGAAATCAGTCCTTGTCTATTTCTGATATCATTTTCAATACTGTCCGAATTCTCTGATATCACAGTAGTTTCATTATCGTCTGGCATTTCTACTTCAGGGGGTACTTCTTCAATGTTATAATTTCTGCAGATATTGTGAAGAACAGCGGTAGCAATTATAACTGTTTGTATGTTATATAATGACAACCGCATGGTCAAGGATATTACTGGGAAGCGACGTTTCCAGACTCCAAATGTCCTAAACAAACAAATACATTTTTTTATAAACTTGGTTAATAAAAAGTAAATGAATAGGTAGGTACTTAATTTTTATAATCTCTAGTATAGTGAAAGCTTTATAAAATGGTGATTTTACCTTTCAATTGTGTTTCTAGTTTTTATCTGGGCCTCATTGTAGTTTATTTCCTGGGCAGTTGCTGGGTTTAACAAAGGTGTGAGCAAGTAAGGCCGGTTTGGATAGGCACTGTCCCCGAGCAACCAGCGATTTCCTAGAATACCATCTTCACACTGGGCTGTAATAAGAGTTAGATACATTAGAAATTCATATTATTTTAAATGTTAATAACATTTAAAAGGGCAATAAACCCAATATTACTTACCTTTTAATACTGACTGATTAAAAATTGTAGCATCATGAGCAGAACCAGGCCACCGAGCAACAACATTCATTAATTTAAGGTCTGCATCACAAACGGCTTGGACATTGATTGAAAAGTATCCTTTCCTATTTCTATATTCCTCTCCTATTGTTGAACCTGAAATACATAATATTTTATTTTATTTGTTGTAGCAAATGTATGGCAACTTTCTAAACAAATAGTAATTAAGTAAATTGCAAATTTTTTATTGATAACAAATCAGTACTTGTATACCTACATGGAGACTGAATGTGTACATGTGTACAGTCAATAGCACCACATACTCTAGGAAATTGAGCTATGTTATAAAATTTATCTGTAGTTCTAGAATGCAGAAAAATATATTTGTTATACAATCTAGCGATAGCAGCAGATATATCTGCCACTATTCTACAAGCTGATGATAAGGATACTCCAGCAAAGTCGGCCACTGAATTAAGCATTGTACCCAATGCATAAAATCGAAGTGCCAATAAAAGTTGATGCAATGGTGGTATACCATTATTCCTGAAAATGATAGGTACTTTAGTTATGTATCCAATTTTTAGGTTATGTTTATATACATTTTGAAGCAATTTGAGCAAACAAATAAATTTCTTACCGTCTTGATTTCACTTTGATATAGGGCATTATTTCATTAAAGACAGATTCTACTGAGGCTTTGTTCATTCTGAATCTGAATGTAAACTCTGCGTCAGTTAAACTTGCCATGAAGTTTATTCGTCGAAAAGTTTTTGAGGACACAGCTCTCTCTTGTTCGCTGTCGCTACTATCCCAATCCGACAGCTGAGCTAATAATTCAAGATCACTATCACTATCACTTGAAAATATTTCCATTTTCACGCCTTTTATCAATACAATCGGTCAAAATTGGAGGATCACAAATAAAGATCTATAACGTTCAAAAATCGATTTGTCAAAATCAGAGATCGGTTAAAGAAAACACCATACTCTCACTTTCATACAAATACCAATCTAAAAACCCGATCGGCCCTCCCAAAGATGGATTGAAAAAAAAGATCGAGTTAGCGATCCATCGATCGGTTATTGAAATACTAAAAGTAGAAAATGGATTGAAATATCAATCTCGACCAGCAAATTAGGGATTGAGATTCAATATAGAAAGCGGCCGTTAACTGTAACGCGTGATACTTATTGCATGGAAATAAGGGTTATTTTATTTGACACTATCTTGATTTATTGTACAAAAATTTGTAATGAAATATTTTAGTAATTTAGTCGGCGCTCGGACGCCTTTGTGAGTAGACGCTGTGACGCTTGTAGGCAGCTCCTCGTTTACGAAAAGATCGCTGTACGTATACAAAATATTTGACCTAATAAACTTGATCATTGACGCATTCTGCACCGACAACCAAGGCACACCAGGGAAAGATTTTATTTATAGTTTTTCATACTTATGGGATTATAAATTTCATATTTAGTTTCTGACTTGATGGAGTGACCTGCATGTGTACTTCGAAGACTGCTACTGGAACTAATAGACGAGTAGAGCTAGGTGTGCCGAGTTTGGGCTCGTTTTGTTAGTTATGTTGAGACCTTACCTCCGGACTTGATGGAGTGACCTGCAGGTGTACTTCGAAGACTGCTACTGGAACTAAAAGACGAGTAGAGCTAGGTGTGCCGAGTTTGGGCTCGTTTTATTAGTTATGTTGAGACCTTACCTCCGGACTTGATGGAATGACCTGCAGGTGTACTTCGAAGACTGCTACTGGAACTAAAAGATGGTTAGAGCTAGGTGTGCCGAGTTTGGGCTCATTTTGTTAGTTATGTTGAGACCTTACCTCCGGACTTGATGAAGTGACCTGCAGGTGCATTTACAAAATATGTTTTATTAATTAATGTAATAATATAGTGTCGACTTATAAAAATACTACAGGTTTGCCGGCAGCTTCGCCTGCATCATTTTTAAATTTAACCCAAATTCGGCGCCATTTTGAAATTTTCTGTTATTGTACCGATTTCGTTCAAAATCGATATCTGAGGCTCCCTGGGATCGCAAAACAGGAAACTGGTACCAAAATTTTAAAAAGTCAGCGCCATTTTGAAATTCTTTGTTATTGTACCGATTTCGTTCAAAATCGATATCTGAGGCTCCCTGGGATCGCAAAACAGGAAACTGGTACCAAAATTTTAAAAAGTCAGCGCCATTTTGAAATTCTTTGTTATTGTACCGATTTCGTTCAAAATCGATATCTGAGGATCCTTAGGATCACAAAACAGGAAACTGTTACCAAAATTGAAAAAAAGTCAACGCCATTTTGAAATTTTCTGTTATTGTACCGATTTCGTTCAAAATCGATATCTGAGGCTCCCTGGGATCGCAAAACAGGAAACTGGTACCAAAATTTTAAAAAGTCAGCGCCATTTTGAAATTCTTTGTTATTGTACCGATTTCGTTCAAAATCGATATCTGAGGCTCCCTGGGATCGCAAAACAGGAAACTGGTACCAAAACTTTTAAAAGTCAGCGCCATTTTGAAATTCTTTGTTATTGTACCGGTTTCGTTCAAAATCGATATCTGAGGCTCCCTGGGATCGCAAAACAGGAAACTGGTACCAAACTTTTAAAAAGTCAGCGCCATTTTGAAATTCTTTGTTATTGTACCGATTTCGTTCAAAATCGATATCTGAGGATCCTTAGGATCACAAAACAGGAAACTGTTACCAAAATTGAAAAAAAGTCAACGCCATTTTGAAATTTTCTGTTATTGTACCGATTTCGTTCAAAATCGATATCTGAGGCTCCCTGGGATCGCAAAACAGGAAACTGGTACCAAAATTTTTAAAAGTCAGCGCCATTTTGAAATTCTTTGTTATTGTACCGATTTCATTCAAAATCAATATCTAAGGATCCCTAGGATCGCAAAACAGGTAACTGGTACCAATATTTAAAAAGCCAGCGCCATTTTGAAATTCGTTGTTATTGTACCGATTTCGCTCAAAACCGATATCTGAGACTCCCTGGGATCGCAAAACAGGAAACTGGTACCAAAATTTTAAAAAGTCAGCGCCATTTTGAATTTTTTTGTTATTGTAGAGATTTCGTTCCAAATCGATATCTGAGGATCCTTAGGATCACAAAACAGGAAACTGTTACCAAAATTGAAAAAAAGTCAACGCCATTTTGAAATTTTCTGTTATTGTACCGATTTCGTTCAAAATCGATATCTGAGGCTCCCTGGAATCACAAAACAGGAAAATGGTACTTACCGAAATTTAAAAAAGTCAACGCCATTTTGATTTTTTTGTTATTGTACTGATTTCGTTCAAAATCGATATCTAAAGATCTCTAGGATCACAAAACCGGAAACTGGTACCAAAATTTAATAAATTCAGCTGGTAAAGAAGCAAAATATACAATTCTTGCAGTTTCTATGTCAGTTAACTGTCGAATCTTTCTGCCAGCGTAACCAGCAGAGCTGAGTTTGATCCTAAGGATCCTCAGGTATCGATTTTGAACGAAATATGTCAATTAACAAAGAATTTCAAAATGGCGCCGAATTTTTTAAATTTCGGTACCATTTTCCTATTTTGTGATCCCAGGGAGTCTCAGATATCGATTTTGAACGAAATCGGTACAATAACAGAAAATTTCAAAATGACGTTGTCTTTTTTTTCAATTTTGGTAACAGTTTCCTGTTTTGTGATCCTAAGGATCCTCAGATATCGATTTTGAACGAAATCGGTACAATAACAAAGAATTTCAAAATGGCGCTGACTTTTTAAAATTTTGGTACCAGTTTCCTGTTTTGCGATCCCAGGGAGCCTCAGATATCGATTTTGAACGAAATCGGTACAATAACAAAGAATTTCAAAATGGCGCTGACTTTTAAAAATTTTGGTACCAGTTTCCTGTTTTGCGATCCCAGGGATCCTCAGATATCGATTTTGAACGAAATCGGTACAATTTCAAAATGGCGCTGACTTTTTAAAATTTTGGTACCAGTTTCCTATTTTGCGATCCCAGGGAGCCTCAGATATCGATTTTGAACGAAATCGGTACAATAACAGAAAATTTCAAAATGGCGTTGACTTTTTTTTCAATTTTGGTAACAGTTTCCTGTTTTGTGATCCTAAGGATCCTCAGATATCGATTTTGAACGAAATCGGTCAATTAACAAAGAATTTCAAAATGGCGCCGAATTTGGGTTAAATTTAAAAATGATGCAGGCGAAGCTGCCGGCAAACCTGTAGTATTTTTATAAGTCGACACTATATTATTACATTAATTAATAAAACATATTTTGTAAATGCACCTGCAGGTCACTCCATCAAGTCCGGAGGTAAGGTCTCAACATAACTAACAAAATGAGCCCAAACTCGGCACACCTAGCTCTAACCATCTTTTAGTTCCAGTAGCAGTCTTCGAAGTACACCTGCAGGTCATTCCATCAAGTCCGGAGGTAAGGTCTCAACATAACTAATAAAACGAGCCCAAACTCGGCACACCTAGCTCTACTCGTCTTTTAGTTCCAGTAGCAGTCTTCGAAGTACACCTGCAGGTCATTCCATCAAGTCCGGAGGTAAGGTCTCAACATTACTAACAAAACGAGCCCAAACTCGGCACACCTAGCTCCACTCGTCTATGAGTTCCAGTACCAGTCTTCGAAGTACACTTCGGCAAGTACTTGTTTACCAAACAATCACTGTCCAATGAAATTAGATAAATGGTATCTACTTTTGTGACCATTCAACGTTACAAACTTTACAAATCAAAGTAAAGTTAAAAAAAACATAGCAATAAAAATAAGCTCAATTATCAAGTCGTGTCAGTTTACTCATAATTTCGCCGCTTCGCGCATTTCGATGTGTGTGTGAGCCGTGCACGTGTAGTAGTAAGACTCAATACCTAAAATTGATGCGCGTCAATTTGTAAATACGTCCTTAACGTATTCTAATATATAATATCACTTTTGACAGGCTTGATTCAATAAACGTGTTTTTACCGATGGCGAAAAAAGGTATTTTGTATTTGGCGAATTATAGGAAGGTAAAAAAATACGATGTAAGTATATATACCTTCATATACTTAATACATATTAATTATAAACATCGTAAATAATCCTATTTCCAACAATATTTATAAACAAACACATTATCACATGTTGACTCTAATAAAAGTGGTTAGTGGGTTACTTGTATGTCTTTTCCTTCCGGCGATTGTCGGCTCAATTACCATATTAATTTAATTTAAATTTCAAAATATTCTCTTTGGTGAATATTTTATCATAATTATTTGGTAAACCAAAAATTGTAAAATTTAAAAGAACTTCTTCTTTTATTTTTTAACTAACCTTATATGTACAGTACCTATAAATGAAATGTACCTATTAATGAAAACTAACACAGGCTACGTCAAAGTGTTAAATAAAAGTTAAACCTTGTAGAAATTAAATATATACGAATATAGAACATAAGAATCTGCAATCATTAAAAGTTATAATGAACCAGAAAAAATACTTTTTTAGGCAGTTTTTTAATAAAAATTTTATAACCGCGATTTGTGTTGGACGGATTGTAAGTGACATCGGAAAAAGATAAGTAATTTATAAACTAGTTAGAAATTCTGTATAATTATATAAAATCAGAGAATTGTTGGAAGGCAAAAACTTCGTCGATAATAGAGTGGTCATGATTGATGTTTCATTGCTGTAATTATTTGTGAATTAGGTTTTTGTCGTGTCCTGATGTTAGGTTAGGTATATT
Source organism: Colias croceus (assembly GCF_905220415.1). Lineage (NCBI taxonomy): Eukaryota > Metazoa > Arthropoda > Insecta > Lepidoptera > Pieridae > Colias > Colias croceus. The sequence continues at coordinate 261,499 of NC_059544.1, read as the reverse complement.
GCATTAGGTATATTATAGAAAATGATGGATCAATTAGTATGTTGTTGAATTTTAGGATCAGATATCGTATTAATGCCATCGTCCATATAACATTACAAATGCGAAATTAAGATGAATAATGATAATCAAATTATTGTCTAAGCTGTTGTCATTTGTTGTGTTCGAATAAAAAAACATGTAAATTGAATGGTTTACAAAAAACTGTATATCTTGCAATATTTAAAACCACTTTAAAACTAGTAATACAGACTTAGTAATAATTTGAATACTTTATAGGAAAAACATTAATTGAGTAATTAAATATCAGGTGCGTGCCGCGCACTCATTAGGAAACATAAATTATAGGCAACATTCTGCACCTAACATCGTTTCCAAATACAATAAATAACCATTAACCTTACATTATAACAAACTATTAACCCGTCTTTGTATTTTGTTTTGAAAGTTTTGTAGAAAAATGATACCTAATCCTATTTTATAACATTGATGTGAAAGTGTGGACACCTTGGTGGACACATATACAAGGTTATTAATTTTCAGGATGACTTTTTATGTAGGTATGCTTAGTTTTCCAGTAATAAAAAGATCTGCCTTTTTGATTTTAATTAATTGTGCATATATCAGTGGTTTCCAAAATGTATATAAATAAAAAATGCCACGTTACGGTTTACATTATTACACACTTGCAGTTTTACAGCGTTAAAATTTTACATTTAGCATAAAATTGCATCCAGAGTGCCTCTCCAGTCAACATTTGAGTAATAATTACAATTTACATTTTGCCAAGCCGTGTAATATTTTATTTTATTCGTTTGGTAAAAAATAAGTTTACACCTCTAGATTTTTATAATTTGTCAGATTGCTTCCGCCCGCGGCTTCGTTCGTAAGCGTTGGTTCGTACTTCGTATCATATGCATGATTGAACTTTATGAATTTAACTGTACATTTGTAAAATGATGATAATAAATAATAATATTCAGGATTTTTTTTTATTTTATATTTTAATAAGTTGTGTTTGAAGGTTTAAAAGTTTAAAATTCCATCGAAGCTTGCATAAAACATAGAACACTAATAAAATTATTGAAAAAAAGGAATAAAAGTAAAACACTGGACGAGTCACAATAATATACAGTTATACCCAATCGAATGGCTTCAACATAAATAAGACTATCTACAAAATTATTATGAAACCAGTTTCAGCATGTTTTAAAATATTTATTATCTCATTAATGTGATATTTAAGCTTAACTGGACTTTTATGTAAATGTATAAAAATCTGCGCGTGACTCACGTGACGATTACATTACTTTCTTGTCTGAAAACGAGCTTTGGAGCAAAACTGCGATGTTGTTTTAAATAAAAGAAAAAAATGTGCCGAATAAAACGTCATCTTTTCGAAATTAATTAACTTTTTGTACAAAACTAGTTTTTTAACCAAATATGTATATTATGTTGTTTATGTAATTATATTACATAAGTCAAAAATATTTATTATGTTTTTCTTATGGAGTTCATACACATACTTCCCAAATCCTAATCAAGACCAGAGTTTGAATTATGACTTTAGAGAATTATTCATTTAGAAATTACAAACTTTTAATAGTTGTGAAATGCGGTATAATATTCAATTATCCCATTTACAGCTAGAGCAATCATGGGGTTGAGGTTACCCGTTTTAATGGGTGGAAAATTTGCGTAGATAGCTATAGTTTGTATTGATTCTCTCTAGACAGACAAGAGATAGAGAAAGTTATTTTTTCTTCGCAAATTTATATTTGTAAATCATTTTAATGGCATAAAACCAAAATATGAAATTCAAAGAAAGTCTTGTCAAAATTGTTCATATATAAACATTTCAAACACTTATACAGTGACCATGTAAAAAATTCATTATAAAGAAAATCAAAAAAGTCTGTCAAAAAGTTTAGCTCCAAATGAAGTGACGCGTCCACCGGTTTAGCCGATATCTGGTTTGACTTATTTGATAAAGTGATCTTGATATTTGACACGCAACACCCAGTGGTCGATACAACAAAAACAAGAGATTCAATCACTAAGCCAATTACTGAGAGGATCCCATGTTAAATATAACATGTAGATTAAAGGAAGATTGAAGATTTGAGAAGTTAAAGCTCAAAATCTATACTAATATTATAAAGCTGAAGAGTTTGTCTGTTTGAACGCGCTAATCCCGGGAACTGGTCCGACTTGAAAAATTCTTTCGGTGTTAGATAGCCCATTTATCGAGGAAGGCTATGTATCATTACGCAAATACTAACAGGAGCGGAGCCACGCAGGTGAAATCGCGAAGCGCAGCTAGTAATATTTAAAATTGTAAAGCTTAAACTTCTTTTTTGTTGGATGATGTATCAGTTCTCACACAATCCCGCCCGAAAATAAATAAATAAAAATATGAAAAAAATTAGCACAATAAGTTATGATGCACCCCCTGATCATCATAACAGCACATCGTCAACAAACCTCAAACACTAGACTTCTGGGCGCATACATAATTGCGAGCCGCCGTTCGCCTTGGCCGCCCGAGCAAGGCCAAGGCCGTTCAAACCGCGCCCCCCCCCCCCTTCCTCCTCCCGCGCGCCCCTCACCCCCGCGACACACCCCCCGCACGCCCGCGCTGTATGCGCACGCGATTTTTTGCGTAGTGATGTAATCTGAAATTTGGCGAGAGCAGCATGGCGGCCGGCACAAATTGAACGCTATTCATTTTCTGGTAACATCTTTAAAAGATGCTAGGGTACACATTCTAAATACGAAATGGTATCTTCAAATAATTTGAATACCGAGTGAAATCAAAGTTTATTCCTTGCAGAATAATTAGTAATTACACGTTGAAGGAGAAGTGATTTCAGAGTTGTACTAAAGCCCTAAAAGAAACATCAACCGAATACCGCAGACGTCTATAATGCCCGAGTTGTTTTTCTCTCTCGAACAATACAAAGCCGAGACCGTCAGCAGACTCAAGATTGTAAGGGTCCTGATTGTAAAGCGCCTGCCGAGCAGACGCTGGACCGCAATGCTCACGGCGAAACCGCAGACTCGGAGGAATTACGCGAACAATTACACCGGAATGCACAACTATCGGCGCTATTTATTACAAACAAACAGATTAATAACTTCTTGACGGGCTGCGTCAGAGCACTCGGCGCTTTCGTTTGCCAAATCCTGAAGAGCCACAAATTGTTTTGTTTGCGTATTGTTTGAATTTGTTTGGATAAACAGATTCTAATAATAGTGGCACGGAAATTTTCGAAGCGCATAAATTAAGTTAACATTACTGAGTACGCTCACGCTTATCACGTTTGCTCTTAATCAGTGAAAAGCTCAGGTAGATATGGTATACAATGGATATGATTCTATACATATATTGCCATCGATTCACGCTCTATTATTTCACATGGATCAAATCTTATCAATGTTCATTTCAAACATACAGATTTACTTTTTAATAATAATATGCCAATTGTTTCTAATTAACGATTCCGATGAAATTGTACCAATTCTTAAAAAAAACTGAGAAAATTAACAATCCCTGAGATAAAAAGTCATGCCATAACATTAAGTAGATGAGCATCAAAATCCGTATCTATTGGAATCTATTTTCCTCTCCGCTTGATATTAACCTTAATTCATTGACGACAGCATTGGCCGGCGGTCGCTATTTCCGTATCAATGGTGGCACTGGCCGCATCCCCAGCTCTCCCCAGTGCCCACATCGCCGGCTACTTCCTAGCCACTCTGCCAAATAATTTTAAGTAATTGGACGGTGCCAAAAGGAACACTTTGTATAAAGGAAACATAACGACGCAGCGGCCAAATGAATTTGTGTGCAGTCCCAACGTTCGTGGAGTATTTTTAGTAAACGCACCGGAAGATAAAAATAAATAGTACGATACGACTACGCTGTTTATTGCTGGAGCGTAATATGGCCGGAAAATTTCGTGTGAAAACTTGGAATGTCGGTAAATGTTCTGCGGGATTCTGCTTAGGCTTAATGCTTTAACATTTAAACAAGTCAGAATTACACACGGAGCTTTTGACTTTTATTCGTGTTTATTATCTAAACTAACGGCAGGATGTTTCAATATGAAATTAAATTAAAATTAAATTCATGTAGAAAACTTGAATAAATTGACCATATAGAATAATTTTCTACATGAATTTAACAGTACAGTTCAGTACAATGTGTAATTGTTTTCTAAACGTATCTTCTCAAAAGACGGGAACTAAAAAACTGAGAAATCTATAAATATCTCAATCGAAAAGTGTAAAACGCCCACCAAGACGCGTACTACGCTACTACGGTGGCGAGCAGAGTGGCGGCGGCTGCCAAAACCAATACTTTCGTCTTGCCCATTATTTTTATATCACTTGTTACGTCGACCTGATTGAGATGTCTTCGGAGATTGTTTAACGTCTTACGTATTCATTTAACAGAATATTCATTTTGCTTTAGTATCTTTCAGTCTTGGTCAGAATCTCAATGAAAAAAATGTCATGTTCAAAGATCATTACAAATAAATTGTTGAATTGAGAAGAGAGGTAAATTCGTAGAGGCATTAAGAAATCTCAGACGTGTGCGTGCAAAAATATTCCATCTACTACATTTATCAACTCGTGGTCATGATAATAATTGAACGTGAACCATTGCAAATTATGTCACTGAACGTGATTTTATCCACGAAGAGGTATTTTTGTGACTGCCACGAATACCTACTAATGCACACGATGTAGGAAGGAATATAAATGCAAAATTAAACGTATCATTTTATCGAGCGTCAAACAATATAAAAAGAAATTGACTCACTGATATCGGTGACGTCGTTCCACTTCATGATGACGTCGGCGCAATATTCACCTGAAATTAAAATAATTACTATTACTAAAAATAAACAGATAATAGAAACGGAATACAGTTTTGTATTAACAGAGTAAATTTTAATGAGCAAAATATTTAGAGCATTAGCAAACACTGAAGAGATTGAATAGATCATTGCTATTTAGTTCTAAATAATAGTTAAAACATCACAGATTGGGTTCAGACAAAATGTTAAAACCCGAAAATATTTATAGACAAGTCCATCTAGTTCAGTTTAGAATGTTTACATCTACCCACAGCCTCGCCCACGCGGTCAGGTAAATGTTTGGACATTCTGAATAAGGAATACAACTTTTGAACCTTTAATGGGACAGGTTTTCTTGCTAACGTTTCCTTTAAATTTAAGTTTATCAACGATGTCAATATTTGATTGGTTCGGGCAAAGTAAGTTATTAAAAAATTCAGGATAGAATGAACTGGAAGTATATTTTAGTTTTTGATTGAATTTATTTTTGTGTATAAGTGATCATTTGTTTCAAGTTTATAGATGAAGTTGTTGGTGAAGATGCTAAGAAAAGAGAATTGTATAGGAAATAGGCTTTTTCTTAGTAATTATAATTATTTAGTAGTGTAATGGGCGGTGGTGATCACTTAACATTTGCCCCTTTGCTTGCTCTGACACAATAAAAAAATTAACGGTACAATCATTTTGACGGATTGAACAATAAAGTCCTTTACTCCATTTTTAGCAGGCATTAGTATTCAAGGACCATTGCCAGATAAAGTAAAATATTTTTCATTGTTTTAGGCAGTAGGCTGTGCGTTATCATTAATTTATAGGTTTAACTAAACAATGAGTATGTTATGCTTATAATATGATGAATGATTAAATATTTTGATAACTAACATAGAGTGTAATATAGAAGCAGTTTACGAGAAATTAAAAACATCTAATGTTGAAACTTAAAAACTGTTTGTCAAGTCGAAAACAAACACAGAACTTAATTTTAGTACAAAATATTTTTTGGCAATAACGCTATAATATAATCATTTTATTTTATTAATGAGACGAGATGATAAGTATCATCATCTAATAAGGAACGTCGCAGATTTATTAATCCATTTAGTAAATAATATTACGTATTATCTAGCTATTAAAGGAAAATGTATTTTCCTCGCAATATGGCTTGATGACGCCACTTTGTATTTTCTCGACGGAATTTTTTTAAATGTAGCTAATAAAATGTAACACAATGAGCACATCGCGGCCTTGAGTAAAACGTTATTATACATAGGTATATATTATGTATTATATATTTTGTACTTACGACTAGATTTTCCTATTAATAACCAGCGGCCATTAAATGACTTTACCCTTGTGTTGTTGCGGTAGGTCGTCACGTCTGCACTATTTTCCTCTATTTCTACGATTCTATGATATTTTGTTGTGTGCGATTTTATTGTCGCCGGAAAGTTGTGAATGCGATTTTTTGACGCATCTATATTTTTGAATGGGTGTTGGAATGCGTGTTGGTCTAAAGGTACTAATTATTTGGGTCGATCAACTTTTATTGGTCCGACGTGTACGGATCATGTCCCTGAAGGATAATTAATAAACATGAAATCATAAAGAGTTAAATTCGTTTTAATTATATTCCTTTTAATATTTTCTAGCATTATTGCGAACAATATTTTACTTGTTTTATTAATTTGTGCGTTGTTTCATGGTTGTCGAGGGACTAAATGCAATTTTCCAGTACTATCACATTTGTCCCCATGCCACAATGCATTAACAAACTTCGCATCACGAACACATACTATCACGACCATAAATACCAAATACACTCCTTGTTTCAGTACATAATTATTGACATCCAAACATACAAACCATTTTTTTTTTATTGGATATAATACGATTTTCAGGCATTTTACTTTTGTCCCCATAAATCACCTACATGACACAGGTCTCACAGACAACCGTAATTTAGTTATGAAACCAAAACACCTATGGCGCGGTAGATTCCTAAACAACAAGCTAAACACAATAATTAACTGTCGGGCTCAAACGCCACTTTGATTTGTATAAAATCACGGCAACAGTCGTCCGAGCGTTGTTGGTGAGTGTGGGGTGGCTTTTTTGTCAGTCCGTCAGACAACTTTGATTAAAACGTAAGTACTTGATGCATTGTTATCAATTATACTACACGAGATGCGCTTTCGTCTATATTTTAGTGTGAGCTGAGATTAATATATAAAATAACAATAGTATTTGCTTGGCGGCTCAAAATTTAAAAAATGTCCCGCGGACAACCAGTCACTTGGTCAACCAAAGTGGTTGTACCATGGACAATTTGGTTGTCCCTGGGACAATAATTATATAAAACTTATACTTTAACAGTTAAATAGTTCATGTTTTGTTTATTACTCGGCTGTTTCGGGAACACATTTTTATTACGCGATTTTATGTCTAGTTTAATTGTAATTTTAACATTTCAAAAATCAAGACGCTACTACTACAACTAAGATGTCCCCATATGAAAATCACATTATACTTCATTCATTCAGTTTTATCGAGAATCAGTTCATTTTAATTAAGTAAAATCAATAATACGATACGTAACAACCTCGCCTTAATAGTTTTTTTGTAAAAAATATCACTATTTCCGCTTTACTGAAACTTTTTTATATATGAAACATTATTTGGTTGTTCAAAAGACATCATTCGTTTCAATTTTAATAAAAATATTTCGTATTTTCGGTGTAAATAGAACAAATATCAAAATATTATTTATTATTTAATATAAGAAGAATTTGTTTTAATTCTTAAGGGAATTTAACATTTAAAAAAGTACTATTGTGTAAGTTGTCCAAAGGACATTATTTCCCGTGAATAGATCGGTTCGTGAAGTTAAATCCACAAATGTATTTAATCAACATCACTGCTGCTTATATAATCATAATCTACGAAGAATTATCTTCTAAATGAAATAGTAAAATGCTGAAAATTAAGTAAAAAAAAAAAATACGTGAAAATTATGATCGGGACCTTTAAAAATTGATTGACCCATTTGCATGTTAGAAATTACGGGACCTTTTATAACGTTTCCTATTATGACGCGGACGTTCATCAACTACTGTAATTTTTTTGCGTAATTTTTGCGGGTGTTTTTGGAATTTTTTTTTATTATATATGATAGAGATATAAATTAGGACGTAAAATCATATGTTTTTTTTTAATTGTTATTTGTCTTGTGATTTTAGGGCATTGTAAATATTAAAAAATGAAGGTCCTCCTAAATGTCGCGATTCAGTCGCTCCATTATAAACTGCTTATTTTTTATGTACCAATCAAAACGCGCTTACATCATTCGAAAAAATAGTCAAGGCCGTGGAAATTTACAAAGAGAAATAAAAACTATCAGTTTATCAGATTATTGTGATACGTAGATTATTCTATCGGCGTTATCTCTAACACTGTTACAATACTGATAAACTGAAAATAGCTAAAATAGATTTATCGCATCTCCACTTATAAGCATATAGTGATATTGTAAAGTTATCTTTGTATCAGAAATCGAAGATCAAAATGGATTGATATAGAATGAATAATTACTACACATTAGTTACACGAATTAAGATTATTGTTCTAAGTGTGCGCGTAGGTGAGATGATCATGTTATAAGTAGGTGTTTTTTAACCTTTTTTATTGGACTTATAAAATTCTTGTAATTTACCAAGTAATTTACTAACAGACAGTTGACATAATTATTAAAGAAAGATTTACTCATATCAATAATATTAATGATCAACAGCCCCGGATCTAAAGGGGAGGGCGGGGCTAACCGAAATATCGTATACCTAAGTGAAACCCCTTTCCCTACAATCTCATAGGTTTTTATTAAGTAATCGAATCTTATAATAGTTATAAAGTTTGAAAAAAATTGTATTTCCATATGCCTAGTTACTTTTTGAACACATGACTTTTTTGAACGCGTGCGTATTGTCCGTGATCTTTCTGACAGGGAAATCCCTGTCGGCTGTCACAGTTATCTGTTTTTTCTGGTTGAAAAAACCTCAGAATAACGAAAATGATTCGTTATTCTGAGGTTTTTTCTCAAACACTGAAGGGACACTATCAAGTTTTTATCCGGGACTGATTATCAAGGTATTATCGAAACAATGTAAGTCTTAAAAATTAGTAGGTAATTAGTATATACAATTACATACTTTTTAATTATTAGTTACTTAAGTACATAATTTTTCATTATTTTTTTATAATTAAAGCCGAATAACAATTATGTCTCAATCAATCTCTAATCAATCGATATCACACAAAAATAACTGGTTTACAGTGCCAGAGGTTGGATACAATCATACAATACAATAGCTATTTGCGTGTTTTTTTGTTCTTAAATTACTTATCTATGAATGTTTACAAACGAAAAACGTGTTTACCAAGAAGCTTATATCCTCTAATACACGTGTTTACGTTCATCTTATCAGTCGTCAGTTTTACATTTTTTTTTGTATTTTAGAACTAGATGGCGTTGTGTGAGATACGAGAGGATTTAGGTACGATTTGTATACGTAGTAGGTATATTATTATTAGTCTGTGGTACGATATTGGGTGTCAGCATCACCGTTGAACTGATTTTTATAAATTTTGTCTTTACAGATAGATTACTAGGTATTTAACGCAAACCAAAATTCTGTTATGTGTAGAAGCGTAGAAACAGTTTTTTTAAAACTTGAGTTTCTCTTGCCTGCAAAACTACCTAGGTATGTACCTTTTTTTTTATAGTGGGGAAATCTTCCAAAGATACCCACGGGCCACGGCCCCCGGGGAAGGAGCCGTGGGTTATGTCGGATTCTTACCGACTAAAACCCCACTGTGTTCCGTCGAGCCGCTATATTGAGGGGGCCGCGGGTATTTGTTAGAATTCTTCCGCAACACCTAGGTATGTACCTACTTCAATCAGGTTGGTTGATATTTCTACTAACACTATTAACATTTTTTACGACTTTTTAGATGTTAAGTAGGTATTATTTTATAAATTGACTAGTTTATCATAATATCAGAAAAGACAACTTGTCTACAGATTAGATTCAACCGATACACTCATTGCACTTATAAATGGTTCTTGCTTATTTCATTGATTGCATACGTCACACGATAATGTTACAGTACAATTAGCAATGCAGTTTTTACGGAGCGTGTGAGGGAACAGCCGACAATGGCCGCTTTAATTGATATCAGCGTAATGGAAAACTCTTGTAAGGGAAAAAAGTTTATTGCATACAATCGGAGGTGCGGAAATCATTTATCGGTTGTGCCATATTTACAGGTTATGTTAGGAATGGTTCCTCATTTGTACGCGTCTAAGCATAGGTAAATTCACACGCATTTTGTGATTTCAATTTTCTATAATAATTTTGCAAATATTAATTTTACGAAAGGTAAAATTTTCTGTAAATTATGTATTTTTCTTATGTCTTTCCAACGTCAATTAATCATGGTATTAATTTAAGTATGTTTATTTTTTTGTAGAATTCTTCGTATAATGCCGGCACTTCACATAGGCCAACGCGCTCGCAAGCGCGTTGGCACATGCACTTGTCCAATGTGTAGAACGGGCGTTCGCGCGCTCGTGGTAGGTATTTGAACGTTGGCCAGCGCGCTTGCGAGCTTGCCGCGCGGTGTCGGAAACATCAAAGGACACTTGTCGCAAGCTTGGCGCACCATCCACACATAGGCCGCGCGATCAGTTTGACCGGAGCAGCGATCAAGAGTGCACGTTTTTTTCTTGCGGTGAATTAACACCTAACTTGACAAAATGGCGAACAATATGAGTAACGAGGAAACATTTAAATTTATTGAGCTCTATCAGAGTGAAAACTGCCTGTAGAACCCAAAAAATAAGTACCATAAAAATAAAAATGTTGTATGTATTAAAAGTGCAAAATAAATAAGGTTCTTGGACATGCCGTTTTTCTCACAATGTTTTACTTCACAAAGAGCATCCTACTTTAATATTATAAATGTGAAAGTGTGTTTATTTCTTTGTTTGTTACATCCATTTTGAATACGTCCGCACATTGGCTCGAACCAAACCAGGGGTAGGACAGTTCCATACAATGACAGATTTGGGGTTTTTATTTGCAAAATGCGCCATCTCTTATCGCCATCCAAAACAATTAGTTGCTTTATACGATCACAGATGGCAGAACATATTAATAATAACGATAAGAAATAATTTATTACAAAAAAAAATGTGAAAAAAGACAAAGAACATTTATTTAAATATCTAATTATTTAATTGAACTTGTATTATAAATATTTTTAAATTTTGTGTAACTTACAAGTTGAGTAGGTAATAATTACGATAGCAACACAATGAATTGATTCCAATATTGATTGTGAAAATCACGTCACAAATATGGCGACTGCTTCTTGCTTTGCGCTTGTTTGTAATTTTGTTCCATATTTTGTACTGTTCTTCGTGAAATTAATCCGCCGATCCGCGTTGAGTTGAGTCCTCTCCTCAGTCCTCCGTAGTGAAGTGTACGAATTTCCAAAGAATATAAAAAGAATAAAAAATCATTTTAATATATCCATCAAACAAAATTTAGTGACGGACATTATTTTTGAAGAAAGATGTTCCTAAAAAAGGATTGAAACAAAAAATTAAAATGTTTACTGATATAATATTTGTGTATTATCCCTTTAATTGTGATAAACATACAACTACATTAAAAAATTATTTTGAAAATACAGTAATTCATGTACTTGTTGTATATACAGTTGGTGCCGATCAACAGATTTTGTCTGGCAAAATCACATATTATCATGGTGAGGACGAAATAAAAACAGCAGCACAAACATATAAAAATAAACACATGTAAAAAATAAAAAATAATATTGTTATTTACATAATACTGTTCAAAATCAATTATTTTCTAAAAATTCCGTACCATTGTCAAAATTTACAATTCTATGATAATTACAATATATTGTAAGTGTAAATAAATAAATTATTGTAAAATAAAATTTGTTTTTATTTGTATGCACTCCCTTTCTGAAACTCATGCTTAGACTTCAGCTTCTTACTATTTTACTGTATTCAAGGTGATAAGATTTTACTTATTATTTGATTTTCTCTCAACTTGAATACAAGTAAAATAGTAAGAAGCTGAAGTCAAAGTACCATTGCATGTAATACAGTAGATGTCTATAGCTATAGCTATACATTTCACAAGTTTGTGGATGGCGATAATAGATGGCGCTGTTTATCAGATCAATTGACATTAGCGGTCTTCAAAAAATTCTGCGAGCGGGCTCTCTATACCCGTATATATTATATTACTCTATGAACCAAACCATACTGAACGACCTTCCAATGTGTGGATTACTCACAAGCGCGTTTGCAAGCGCACCGCCAGCGCGCTGGCGAATGCGCTGGCCTATGTGTAGAGGCGACATAACGCGAGCAAACCCTCGGGTCGAAACTAGTAGCAACAAAAGACGCATGCGAGCCCTCTAGCCCACTTATATAGTCGTGGTATAAAATTTCATGTATTGAAACTAACAGATGAACGAAACGCACGCACAACCATTGCAGTAATTAAATGAATCACGAAACTCTACAGTGTACACTGTTCATATATCTTATTTTGCCAAAGGGTTACTTGTAAAACGTAAATCATCACATAATATTGCATATAAATGTAAATTAAATAATAATAAAATTATACACCTTTAACACGCTCTTGTAATTATATGCCAAAGTTCATTGCAGAACAGCCTAAAAGGCTAATTTCATCGAATCAATGTACTTTCACATTTTATGTATAAACTAGTGCTAGCTATATTTTCTAACATTTTTGTCACCAGGAGCATTCTAAGTTAATATTTCCCGAGTAAATGACTTATACTAGCCTTTAATCTGATTTGATTAGACTTTAGATTTTCACGAGTTACGAGTTACGACTTACGACTTATTTTTAACTGTCGCAAACTAGTGGCAAAAATGTTCCAAGTACAGAATAATCGATATTTTAACCTGTGGCTTCGAAATCACTACTTATAATACAAATTTTCGGAAAGTGACATTTATTAGTATTTCATATTTAAAAAACTAAATTGTGGGTACTTTGGAAGGTCGTTGCCTTCTTGAAGTTATAAAACTTTCGTCTTGCCTAATCTAACTTGACTAAACTAAGGTCTGACTTCTGAGAGTAATTAAACACAAATTTATTTCTATATCTAGGATTTCTGCTATTTCAGCAAAAGTTATTATATTAAACTTTAATATTTGATGAACGTAAAGAAAATTGGAAACTGAAATTCGTGAATATGAAAATTGAAAACCTAATTTTATATTTATAAATTTTCTTTCTCCTCTTCTTCAAAGAGTGGCATAATTAATTGAAATTTAAATTCGTTTTTAATTTATGTTAGTAACTACCTAACCGAACCTATAATTTATTTTGTTTTCATATCACTTTATTTACATTAACTTACCTTATTAAAGATTAATCAATTCAAATTTTTCCTAAGACAACTGAAAAACTACACGAACACTAGGTAATCCTAGTTATAGTGCAAGTAATGACATTTCGCTAAGTTTGGAAGAGCAGCAAGCCCCGCGACCTCCTTTAGCGTGGGTGAACGGCCGCGCGTCCCTCCCAGAGGCAAGCCTTGTCGCCTATCGCTCTGACATTACAAATCAGCATTTAGCTATGCTATACACTGCACTTTTAAATTGATAAAACATGTATCAATAGGTATACCTTCTTCTTTTATAAAAGGGTTTTAATTGATATCAGGCTGTGAAAGTATGTAGTTAACAAATATTTCGAAACAAGTTTAGTTATCGTTGAATTTGTCTTTGCGATAGGTCGTAGGTATTACCTATATAAAATTCAATATTATAGACTTCAAATAGAATTAATATTCATAATTAATATTGATGAGATTAAGATGTGTCTAAATTTTCCGAATGAAAACCAGATTAATGAGTAATGACCTTCTATATTAATTCAATTCAAGACCTACGGTCAAAACGCAATAGTGAAACAACAAACGTACAGAAACTATAATAATTTAAGAACCAGAGTAATTTCAACACAGATCATTTCGCTCGGAAATATATATTTCTGCTATATGAGCCGTGTTGAAATACATAATAACACCTATCAAACAATTACCTACTGTTTCTATTTCAAATCCATGCTATTATATTTTGAAATGTAACTACGGGAAATAGTGCTCTCGAAGAATATTGCAGATCCTGTACAGATTTTATTATAATGACATAATGACATGTTTGTACTACAGACAATGTCTGAAATTCACCAAATCTATCTTGGATAATACTTATTAACATTTCTATTTTAAAATGGAAATTCCATTCTTTCATAGAATTTTCTTTATTTCTTTAAAAGCTTAAAAATTGCTGCTAAATTATATGTTTATGTGCTACTCCACGTTCTGTGTGTTAACTATTATTAAATAAAACAAAAATCTTGTACATAATATTATCAAAGCAGACATTTTAATCAAAAGTGTGATAGTTTCAGTTAAATGGTTAGTGTAGCCGATAGCGTTGGATGTAGGTCAGTGACCCCGACGATAAACAGCTGATCCATCTAGCGGGAACGTATATCGAAACCTACGTTAAATAAATTATAAACACACCACTTTATACGCAATGTTACTATAGATAAAAACTAAAAAGTGTAGATTAATTCGCGATATAATCGGTTTAATTTATGTAAGGTTGAAAGTGATGATGGAAAGATTATATTTGTTGTAGGCAAGTTTATGTTTATATTATTTGCTAAAATAAAACTGCATTGCACACACAAAACACAACACAAAATCTTAGTAGTATTTGATAATAATATCTATACATCTATACATATAATAAATCTGTAGAAGGGTCAATTCTGTACATTGAAAATATTGAAAAAAATAAATAGCAGGGGGTGTTACTGGATCGATACCAAACCCAAATATGTGATTTAAAAATTTTTTGTCTGTCTGTCTGTATGTATGTTCAGACATCACATGAAATCTCTCGGTCCGATTTCGATGAAACTTGGTATAATTATACTTTATTATCCTGGGCATAAAATAGGATACTTTTTAGCCCGGAAAAATACGTAGAAAAAAAAACAAATATTAACTTTTCTTAATTTTTCCGCGCGGACGGAGTCGCGGGCGGAAGCTAGTAAATAATAAATATTGTATAAAGTATCCAACTACATTAATTTTTGTATAAGTAGGTAAAATTGCTACAATGTCCTCTACCTCGTCTGTCTAATCGTTTCATTGATTTCCAATGGATAGACTGATCCCACGAAAATATATTTTTTTAAGTTTGCGGGCGGATAGCTAGTTAATTACAGACTATAAAACTATACAAAATACAAAAAGCGAAACTCCTCCGTTCGATACAACCGATTCATACTTACAATTACAACGTATTATTTCTCGTCCACGTCGCTCATTACAGCGTGATAAATGTACCTAAAAACAATATTTGAGAAAAAAACCAGTCGGACCGGTATCGTGTCGTGACATAAGTCGTAAGCGGAGGAAAGCTCGCGGAAATCACGTAGTCATTGTTAACTTTTTGTGGCCGCGGCGGTTCACGATTGTTCCAAGCTTGTTGCGATGTGTACGATACGAGAAACTATATGTTGTAGTGGCTAAATCTACTGTGTTCTTATAAAAAATAAGATGATCAAACTTTCTGGTTAGAATATCTGCTAAATTACATCTTATTACAGTCATTTTAATTTAAATATCGTTCGTAAATAATCCATGTTATACGATTATAAAACAACTAGGTACTTATAGAGTTTTGTAACAAGTACATGCTAGTACCCACGATCTACTTTGAACCTATGAAGATATCAAAAGTAATTTCAGTAATACGTGGTTATTAAAGGAGAACGGAACCAGCGTTTAAATAAATTTCATCATCATCATCATCAGCCCATATACGTTCCCACTGCTGGGACACGGGCCTCCTATGAGGGTACAGGCCATAATCCACCACGCTGGCCAAGTGCGGGTTGGCGGATGACACATGTCGTCGAACTTTTTAATTCTTCGACATGTCGGTTTCCTCACGATGTTTTCCTTCACCGTTCGAGCAGTGGTGATGTTACAACATGCGCAGATAAATTGAAAAATCAATTTATTTCCTGCGCGCTCGCCTGGTCTCGAACCACGGACTTATCGATTCGAAGTCCGAGGTCTCACCACTGAGCCACCACTGCTTAAAATAAATTTAATTTGTAGTTATACAAACTTAATATCATAGGTAACATGAAGAGCTATAAAATAATGTCTATCAAATAATCGCAGACGCAGCTGAAAGTTAGCCAAAGCGTTTAAGTAGCCATTAATGTTTAAGTACAAACAGCTGTATTCAATTGCTAACCCGTTTTATTTAATTTACTGCTTCAATATGTACAATTATTAAGGATTTATCAGTGTATCTCTTATTATTATTTCCTGTATGATTTTCAACGAATAACATTTTAGATTCAACGTCGCCTATAAACATTATAATATGTTCGATTTATTATCAGAAATATTGATTGGTTATAATTTTCTGCATTCACTTACAAAACAGTGTGCTACATTAAATATTGAATGTTATTAGTAACACCGCAGTAAATTATAATCAAGAGCGCCAAATAACAACAAGAATAGGTCACCGTCGCGTTTGACAATCGAAATGATAATAATAACAAATAGCAAAATTGATAGAAACCGAGCAGCCGCGGCGGCCGTCGAGATTAGTGTTGCGAAACCGCATCGTAAAACTGG
The DNA here is from genome assembly GCF_905220415.1 of Colias croceus. NCBI lineage: Eukaryota > Metazoa > Arthropoda > Insecta > Lepidoptera > Pieridae > Colias > Colias croceus. Next base: position 244,817 of record NC_059544.1, on the reverse strand, counting down.
TAATGTGGCGGAATGCGTAACAAATTTTAAACTAAACACCACGTATCGGTCGAGCCAGCGCTTTCAGTGCGCTCCTTAAACATAATTCAACCAGTTTTTAGAATGATCGCAATTTCAAAAGTTTTATGTCGCAGGAATGCGGCCTGGGAAAAAAGAAAGTTCCTGGAAGCTCGGGTACTACAGAATGGTTGTGTTTTTGCGGCGAGAGACGCCATGCATGCGCTCGCTGGAGCATAGTACATCGGTTGTGGCGACGAGTGCTTTTTGTGGCCGTCTCCCGCCTTATTGGGATGTGGGCTGGGGCCCATTCACCGCGCGATTGCCAATTGATGAGAACGCGATTCACTCGCCAGGGCTTCCACTTCGCCTTTCGCGACTCGCCTCACTCACTACGAGCATTCGCCTGAATATTCGATTGAAGGTCTGATCACTTTAATACTTAGCGAGACATCGTTAGGTATCATTATAACGAACGTAATTATGATTCGACAGACGTAATGATTTGTAATGGATCATTTATTTCTGAAGTGATTCGTTTTAAAACCGCATTGAGAAAATACAGTTTCTCGGAGTTACACGAGGCGAGTGGAAATACTAAAACGAGAATAAAAGAGAAACCCTGCGTTACAAGCCCTGGGCATCCGGCGTCCCTGCACCATGTTATACGACCGAAGAAGGGGACACCAATTAATTTATCCACATTCGGAGAGATGTTTAATTATTCATACTATCATACAATGCACACGTCCGATCGTGATTGCTCAAAACTGGCCGTGAGCTTGAACGAGTTTTTGGTACCTACCTGCTAAATTATTGAAATTGTCTTTCGTCATGACAGGATGTTCGGGGCAATATGGTGCTTAATTGCGCGCTTGGATTCATCGGCGGATACCTACTTTCTTTTTGCAATACATACACTATTTGTAATTTTGCCAAGTTTATAATGCTTAAAGATAACATATAAATGATGATGTTGTAATTGAAGTCCGTGTGAAGTATAATAAACATCGATGAAAAAAATATGCAAATTAGTTAATAAAACTACAATGTTCAAGAATAACGGAAAAATGCATGAATATTCATGAAACCAGGTGGATAAATGTTAGAAGTTGTTAAGTATTAAATCCATTAAATCCATTTGAAGCCTGCTAGGAGTTAGGACAGTAAGGAGATTGTATTTTAGAGGCGATAGGAATCTGCAACCTTCTGCAACATTGTAGTGGCGTATCTTTAGTTCAAACATTAGTAAATTCCCACTTTAATGGCTCAGCTTTTCTTCGCTAATCCTGTCCTTTGGTCATAATGGAACTTTGCGATTTCCACAGCTTATGAGCTACAAAGCTCATGATGTATTTAGCGTCAATCAAGCCTGGATTAGGTCACACAAATTATATTATTAAAATTTAAAACATGGTATGCGATATGTAAGTCTATAGCAAAGGATATACGCGTAAAATTTATTACAAAATATCATAAGCGTCGCGTTTTTTCGCGAACAAGGTCAATATATCTAGATTATAGTGTAGGTATCGACGTCTGTGGTGTTCAGAGCACACTCCCTAGTGATACCGTGACACCTGAACAAACATCGTTACATCAAGGACATCACGCTATTTATGGCCATTACCAATTGTTTATACATGGAAATTAATCCGGACAACGCGCTACTGGTGTGTAAGGTATACATATTAAATATTCCATTATAAATATACTTTTCAAATGAAGGAGATGTAAAGAAACCATGGATGGAAATGGTAAGAAATAATGTAGACGTAGGTATGTGTTCAAATCAGCGATGACATAATATTTATATGCAGTGCATATACTTTATGTAATTACGTATAATTTGGTTACCCTACAATCAAAAGTGGGATCATTAATTCATTATTAAAAACTGTTACTTACTCATAGAAATTTATTTGTCGCTATCATCACCTATCATCTGAGCCTATCATACAATATTTTGATTTATGTTAATGACAAAACACTGTTCGTACTATTGGTACGAAAACACGATCATTTGAAGTAAATGGAATAAATAAAGATGTAGGTATTTTGGGGACAATCCATTATGCTTACACAAAAGTGCGGACAATCCACGCGCCAATAAATGCTACTTTATGACAATTATTGATGACTGAATATATTTGGTCTAGCTGAGCCCGTACCATGCTGGAACATAGCGCCATTGTTGGCCAGGGCTGTCGCAAAAGAATTATGGCCTTTGCTGATGGACGACATTGCTTGTTTCTTTACTTAAATTTCAAGATTCAAACCGATGATATAATAGTATTGTAAACTGGTAGGCGAGGTATAGGAATTTGGGTCGCATTTTGATTCATTACAAAATATAATTTTATTGAATTGGTAGATTTAAACAGATGTATAGAAGTCTGTAATTATTGTTCTTGTTTGAAAAAGTGTGATTTTTTGCAAAGATATTAAGCAGTTTATTACGTTGCAACAGATACTAAACTGATTTGGCTGAGATTTATAGATATCAAAGACAACACACACTACTAGATATCAAAGTAAGATTGCATGATTCAACTATCCTGAGCAAAAAAGAGACAACTGATTAAAAATGTGGCTAATTAAGTAATTAGGCATATTTCGATGTGCTACTCCTGTAGCGGCGCTAATAACTTATCTACATAATATCATTGCCTAAAGATATATGTGAGGCTTAGATTGTGACCAGCATTATTTTATAATTATGACCACTTAAGCTTTTCAACACATTCCCTTGTTAAATAGCTTTATTATAAAAACCCGACGAGCGGTGGTCCGGCCAGCCCTATCGGCACAAGACGTCAAATATTATCATTAGTTTTACGACACCCACGGCATGATCCTTTGTAGACCGGGAGATATGGCGGTTCTACAGGGGTCTTAGTACGCAATGACAAAAAGAAAAACGATGGTGTGAACGCTGGTACCGGCGGCTTAGTCGCGTGGGCGTTAGTCGAACTCGTCGGAAAAATAGCGAAAGTCAAACGATTTGTAACAGTATGGCACTTATTTTTCATGTAAGTTTGAGGATCAACGAATATAAATACAAAATTTCAAAGATCTAGAGGAGGCGGAGCGGGTTCGCGAGAGGGATCCTCACGCGGACCCGATCCGGCGTCGACGTCCTATTGGGCGTCGTCGTCGCGTTGCTGCTGATTTGCGCGGCCGCAACCAGCCTCCCTAACGAGGGGCGCCGGGCGATGGAGCGGGGATTTAGTCCATCGTCCGGTGAGATGAGGCGGCGCGAGACGTGTTCCGCTCACGCCGTCCCATGAGGTCAGAGCTGGCGGGCTCATAGTTTGTGTTGGCCTGGAGACGGGCAGCTGCTGATGGGGTCACGGACGAATTCTACTTATACCCGTGGCCCCGTCGTTGATGTGGCTTGACGGAATACAGTGGGGTTTTGGTCGGTAGGAATCCGAGATAACCCACGGCCCTTTCCCCGGAGGCCGTGGGTATCTATGCAAGATTTCCCCACTTAAAAAAAAAAAAAAAAGGTATCACCGTATCAGTAATGATTTAAAATTCAATTAAACCCGTTTAGTATATAGGTATAACGCACATAGTGTGCGAGTGTAAATGATCACTCTAGATCCTTCCATGTCAATTAGTCTGCTAATAATAATTTGCAATGATGCGAACTGCTCGTTAATTATTTAATTGCCTATTTATATAATATACTGAGTGTAGAATATAAAATACGGCAGATAACAATTCTATTTTTATTGTTATTTATAATATATTTTATTTTGCAGTGGTATTTGTGATATGTGATTAAATTATTAAATCCACAAACGTTTTATTGCTGATGGTTACTAATTATTCTTTTAAATGCTATCTATACCTATAACAATAGACGCCATATTATATTATGTATATCACAAACATGTGCCTGTATGCTGTAGTACTAGAACAATCTATTTCAGATAAATTAAAAGTAAAACGATTAGTTATATTTCTGCCAATACATTTAAAAGTTCTGTCTCAGATGATATCTCTCATTAGCTTTGGTAAATAATAACGCTGCTCTTGTAATAAGAAAATATAAACGTGTTTATTTTATTTATATTCAAAAACAACTGACGATATAGGTAACAAATACAATTCCTAGTACATATAAAATTAACGATTAAATCACCTAGGTATGTTTAACACATTCTAGATATAGCATAGTTGGATCGTTGGCGTAGGTATTGCAATAATCAGTAGCTGCATTACGTGTTAACCTTGAAACCAGTATGAATTATTATCAATGGAAAATTTCACAAACAATTGCATATATAAGTAATTATTATGTCAGCTCTGGTCACGTCGGGTTGGCAGACTGCGCGGCGGCTAATCTGTTTTAAGTATCATTATTTTTGTTTATTCGTGTTTTTAAAACAATATTTATGTTGTTTTCAAATATAATTACGTTTGTATAACAACAGGATCTAGTCTAGTAAAAATTTGATCTAATATAGAGCACAACAGAATAAAGATTTAGAGAAACTTTCGAAGACTACAGCGACTATCCATATTGATGCAGCAATGCAGTGATAAAATGTTTAGAAAAAAAGAAAAAATCAAATCAAAATTACTATTTCCATTAAGAAAAATCTACATGAAGTAGGTAGGTAAGTACCTATAATAAATCAGTTCTGTATCTTTCGAGAAATCTAAAGCCATTTAAATAAGCGATCGCAACAGGCTCGATATCATAACTATAGGTACCTGTAACCTGATTGAACCAAGAACATGTTTTATTGATCGAAATCATAGTTGTAACGATGATAAATCGCAAATGCAGTTATTCCAAATAAAATATTTCCCAAACTCGTTCCAAGTCAGTGGACAAAGTATATTAAACTTGCAATTGAAGAATTTTCATAGAATCATTTAATTAAATGCCGACTTCTAGGAGGTATTTCTTTGCGACTCCATTTAAAGTGGAGTAAATTGAATGAACGTCTGTTTCTACAAGTCTATGTACATTAAATGTTTATAATAAATTATTATGCAGCCATTGAGCTACCAATGTCACTGATTATTGGCTACCCACCGACGCGGACGTACCTAGCAATAAGTAGCAGTTTCTAACTTATAATTACATAGCTATTTTTACCCGGCTTCCCCGGGGCGTGCCCTTTAAAGCTTTATTGGGTGGCTATGAAAGTCTTTATGAAGAGTATTATGAGACAGCAATTAATAACTTGGGTAAAATTATATTACAAAGACAAAGGAATATAATAAAAGTTGCTAAGGTAATAGGTATAATATGTGTGGAAAACTAATCAAAATACCTAGATGACGATGACATGTTTGTGTATTAAATACGCTAGAATTTGCTTGGATAAATCAGTAATTTTAAACATTTTTGTTACATACTGCCGATATTTGTAAACTGTCATTTAAAAACTAAAATAGGTAATAAGCACAAACATAAATATTACTTTGTATAGGTATGTACCTAGTGCACGTAAAAAGTAACGCCTCCTACTTTGATCCACGTATTGTTGATGCCTCTTTGTTAGCAATATTTTCAAATCAAAATAATCATTTAGATTTTAGGTGCAAAAACCTACGAAGACAAATTTTGTGTGTATGATAGTTGCTACATGTACATAACTGCAAATGTTCATGTATATTGTATATTACATTAGAACGTGACCTACAACTTGACTTTCTGGACTTTCTCGATAAACGTTATCGCGAATTGCGTGACGTGTCGAAGATTTATTGCAAAATGTGAAAATATGCTACATATTTTATTGTATTATTTGTTTTGAAAATTGAAGCGATTGCAGATTGAATGTAAGTCATAGACAGACAGAATTTTTATACTAATGGCGTAGAGTAGACTATCCGTGAAAAAACTCACAGAAACCTACACAAGAAAATATAGATGGTGTTAATTGTTTTAGTAGTTAAGAGATAATAAACGTGATAGCTACCTAGATGAAGATGAAAAAGCAGTAAAAAGTACATTCAAGTTACACTACAAAACTTTTAATGCCTTCTATGATAGGTAGTCGAGTATTGTTAGAGGAAAGATCTGGAACAATAATTATAGGTAGGTAGTTAATTGAAATTTGTACGTTTCGCCGTTTTAGAAGTTGCATATTTATTTCGAAGTATTAACAGGTATGTAGGTGTGTATTGTAAATTTCAGACTAATTAGAGATGTCTTTTCAGAAGTGCACCATTTGATAAGAAAATATAAGGAGTAGGTACCTACCTACTATAAAAGAGGCTCGCCTTTGTTTTGTTCCAATACATGGGTATTATTAATACGCTAGATAACACGTCACGCCATTGATAATATAATAATAAATAAAAGGCATTTGTTTACAACAAAACTTATCACTTTTGTGTTTTTAAAACATTTCAATATTGCTCGTTCTGCCTATCTGATAAGATTAATAACATTGGAAAAATTTGATAAATATACGCGAAAGATAGAAGTGAGTGAAGTGTAGCTTTCTGTAATATTATTACAATAATAATAAAAAGGAAATGCTCCTGCGTAAATATCAATGCAACCACCAATATTGTAGATAAAGGCCATTAAAACAGAGCCAAAAATGATAATAGGTAGGTGGGTACCTAGTAGTTAATTAATTAAAAGCAATTGGTTATGAATAGCATGTAGGTATAAACTATAAAGTTTAAGTAGGTATCTATCTACCTCCATGAGGGTAGAGCTGGCAGGCTCTTAGCTTGTTTGGGCCCGGCGACGGGCTGCCGCTGATGGGGTCACGGATGAATTCTACACATACCCGTGGCCCTGTCGCTGATGTGGCTTGACGGAACACAGTGGGGTTTTGGTCGGTAGGAATCCGACATAACCCACGGCCTCTTCCCCGGAGGCCGTGGGTATCTATGCAAGATTTCCCCACTAAAAAAAAAAAAAAAAAAAAAAAAAAAAAGGTATCTATCTACTGACTACTGAGTAGGTACCTATTTTGATACTTGATAAGGCATCTTATTGGTATATTTTTTTCCTTTTTCCCAATCCTTTAGTTCAATAGGATCTAAAATAGGTAGGTAGGTATTTCATAAGAATATAAGGAGTAGTATTATAAAAAAAAAAATAAACTAGAGAGGTGTCAAGGGACACCCGGATGGAACGAAGTTCCTTTCGATTAATTAGTGAAGGAATTGTAATAAAATTTTATTTTTTTTAAGTTATAGTAATATTTTTTTATATACCTACTTAGGTATATTGAAGCGGGACTGGCTCGTGCAGCGATCGGGGTAGGAAGGTACAGGGCGGCTCACGCTTGATTGGCTGGTCGCGCGCTAATTTCAAGTACCTATGTACATATTTCTTGTTTATTTCAAAACCATCGCATACCTAATTCAAAATTCTTAACTTGGTAAACGTATGGGTTGTATATTTTATAGTTAATATCCAAAAAGTTGTAACTTTACGTTTGTTATTTTGAAGATGCCAGACATTAAAAAAAAATAACAATGAAAACTTTGTACTTTTTTCTTTGAGAAAATATCATGGAATCATGTTTCTAAAACGGTACACGTATTATGTTACTATTGAACTTTCTTGTCAAGAATTTTCATCACGACAATTATTGTAATAATTTAAAAATTACGAAGGCTTAAAAAGGGTCGTAGGTAAATGTTAGAAAAAGTGTCGTGACAACTTTTCGTAAGAATTTTTTCCGTCTAGCCCCCTTTCACAACGCGCGATAAGGAATTTCGTTCCAACTCCGTAGGTACATTATATAAGAAGATACCATTCTTATATAATGTACAAAAGGTTTTTTTTTGTCTAACAGGATAAATCAGAAAACCCTCGTAAGTATACAAAAAATCAATTATTACAGGTAGGTAGGTAACTACCTAGGCCCTAGGTATTTAATTATTTTTATCAATTCAGGTATTTTCCAAAAATCTTTCAGGCGGTATGTAGGTACTCGTAATGGGGAACGGCGACAAAACATATTGTCAATCCAAACCCTACTTAAGGGTCATCTTTCTTAAAGAAATACCTATTTTCATTTCATCGCACGTTAGGTACCTACCTATATTCCAATCGGCGAGAATTTTAATTTATTACCATTTTATTAGCTGCATTATAATATTATGCTTATTAAAAATTACGAAACTTACGTTCTTACACAACGAGTATTTTAAAACGTAATATGAGTAATCACACGTATGTGCCGACTGGCGAGTGAAGTTCAAGGACACCCCTCAAGGTCACCTGCTGAATAAGACGGTCCCCAAAATTTTACATCGCGAACACACAATAACCGGTAATAATATAAATAAACAATACACGCGATCATAAATACTTGCAACTATATAACGAGCCGACAAAACGAGTATGCTAATAAGAATCCAATAATATTATTCCTTAGAATTATGCAGCACGTAGGTAAATTATAATTCGAACACTGTCTTCTTTGCAGCGTTCGTATTTGCAAAGCTAATCGAGTTATTTGCCTACAACAGCTATACACCGAACATCTCAACAATCGTTTGCACGGCTGCATGATGCATCTATACGAGTAGTGATTTGTATCTAGTGAGGTCAGCGTAAATTGTTGCCGGCCGGCAAGCTGTGCGTGCGTATTACGATGCCATTACGTTGGAAAGGCCGGGCTGGCGAGCTGCGGCCAGCAGAGAGTGCCGAGGGGACTCACCGGTGTCGGCGCGCTCCGCCTCGTCGTCCGACTCGGTGCCGGAGTCTCGCTCCTCCACCTGGAAATAAAAACATCTCCTCAAACAACCGATCAATTCGCATTCATATCACACACATCGCCACCGGAACGCCGCTTCTCGACTCATTTTCACCGGCACGCATTCAGAATTTAGACGAAATATTTACTCTACCGTTTAGGCAGACTAATATAGTATCAAATAAAACAGTATTTGGGCTGAATAAACGCGAATCGTGCGGTATAGAAGCCGGCAACCGTTCCGCTCCTTTGTTCTCGCGAGCGAGGCGGCCATTTTCTGGTGGCGGTGTGACCTTCACGACGCAAAGCCGGCTGGGCCGCGTCGACACCCACCTTCTCGGAAACGTTCTCCTCATTCAACGAATGCGTTCGTAGCTTATGAGTCAAGAATTTGAGCATTATTGAGCCTCAGCTCGACCTATCGTCCACCGCGACACTCACTTGCACTGCGCCCTACCGACGGGCACACTCCCCGTTTCGATATCGAATTAAGCTTAACTCGTCGGGACGTTCTCAAAACTGTTTCGAGTCTATGGAAAACGTTCCAAAACCATTGTAATCCTCAATGACATATCCGCAAATCACTACCGCGAACGAGCACCCGACCGCCTCCCTCGAACGCCGGACTACTACTAGTTTAGTTGGAGTAGCCTTGCGTACGACGCAGTCAGCTGAAGTGGGTACGGCTCATTAATACCGAAAGGGCCTAACACCAAATTCTTCTGAATACTGTCCGCCTGGACGTCTCGGGCTAACCGATATCGCAAGGATAAGCGAAGGGATTTCGTCCAGCACCATATAAAATCAAAAATTAGCTCAAATAATGCGTAAATTGTATTCAAGTGGCACTAGAAATGGACTCGCCCGGCGACCCATTGATGACAAAGAACCGGAACACGCAGAGATCGGACGCGATTGGACAAAACATTACAGAATAGGATCGAAATTTAATGCAATATGTTGCGTCTTTGTCTAACGCTGGGACGTGGCAGGGGGAGGGGGCCGCCGCGTCTCGAACAATCGCACCGAAGCGGGCTTCGGCTGACAGAGCGAGACGCCCGTATTGATACAGGTTTCAGGTTATATAACAGCGACGCGGACGGCTTGATAATATATCGCTGATAAAAAGTTGCACGCGCTAGCTTTGTATGGACATTCCTAACATAATGTCTATGCGACTTACTTTTTTTGAATATGTTTCTTGTAGACATTCTTAGGTAGTTAATGAAATATAGTTTGAATTTAATTTATATACATTCAATGGTAATTTACCTATCTATAATATTTATTAATTATTATCACCATAACGCTCACCTGCTAACATGTTCATGAATTCATACATACCTTTGCCAGAACGTTTTTTCAAGTCGACAAATTATATGTATTTATACTTTATTATAGACCCAATACCAAATCATATAATATGATATTATTTAAAACTAGCTGTGCCGCGCGGATTCACCCGCGTGACTCCGCTCCTGTTGGTCTTAGCGTGATAATATATAGCCTATATTACTCGTGGATAATGTAGCTTAAGAATGGTGAAAGAATTTTTAAAATCGGTCCAGTAACTTATGAGCCTATTCATTACAATCAAACAAACAAACAAAGTTTTCCTCTTTATAATATTAGTGTAGATAAAATGTACAGTTTATCGATTATAATAAATTTACTGTATTTTATGGTTCCGTACCAAAAGGGTAAAACGAGACCCTATTAGTGAGAATTCGTTGTCTGTCTGTCTATCTCCAGGCTATATCTCATAAACCGCCATAGCTAGAAAGCTGAAATTTTCACAAATAGTGTACATATTTCCGTTGCCGCTACCACAACGAATACTAACAAATAAAATATTAAGGGGGGTCCGCATACAATAAACGTGATTATAGATGATAGTAAAGTACGGAACCCCTTGGGCGCAAGTTCGATTTGTACTTGGCCTTTTTTTTTTAATCAATACTTAAATTATATGTTTAAAACCATCTAACAGTAATGTAGTTTTGATTTCATGTTGTAATGTCCGATTTTTTCTATTCTATAAATGAATACCAACATTATTAATTGTAGCATGTAACATTACATCTTATCCATAATAACATAGCGATTACCGTTCACGCTCGCCATAATGAATAGGCGGCCATGACTAGGTACCTGCGTGCGTGCTCTTGTTGCCGTCTCGCTCACACACTACGCAACGAACAGAGACGCGGAAAATGGCGGCAAATTTAAATTTGAAAACTTATGATGTCGTCTCTTATGTCGTCTTATTAGACTTAAATCAGTTTAAACGTTTTGAATCTATATTAGGTATAAAAATGAATCGCAAAATGTGTTGGTAAGCGCATAACTCGAGAACAACTGAACCGATTTCGATAATTCTTTTTTTATTACATTTCTTGAAGTACGAGGATGGTTCTTATGGAGAAAACGTAAAAATGTACCACGGGCGAAGCCGGGGCGGACCGCTAGTTTTTTATATTTTCATATTTTCTCGGGTTATGAAGGGATGGGAAGAAATAAATGGATATAACATTTTCGTGTATGTATTAATAACAAATTACAACAAATACTAGACAATGTACAAAGATATGACTTAAACATAATTATATACAGAAATATTCATTCAAGACTACTAAACAACTTTGCAATTTATAAAAATGAAATTACTCACCAACTTACGATATTGTTTCATATATAAATATTTTCCATTCTGTATGTTATAGCTACATGCAATTTTATACATTACATTTTAAATCGTATTAACTATATTGTACTCGTTAATGAAATATATAAATAATAATTTATGCCGTAGAGCTATGTACATGAAAAATAATACCGTTCTAATCAAAGCGAAACTAACGTGTTTTTTAAAATGCGAAAGAGTAGAAAAAAAAAATACATGAGGCACAGACTATCAAGATTTATCATCTTCCTTTTTTCCGATAGTATTTTAATTTTTTAAAAATTGTAAACAAATTAAAAAATTATAATATTGCAGTTATATTATTAATCGACGACACTTGTGAAACTAATTAGTTATGTAAGTAATTAATATTTATTTCTACCGTAGTTTCATACGTATTGTAAGTTTTTAAAATTCGAATCAAAATTAGTTGATAATATGATGAAAAAGAATTCTCTCAAAACAACAACAAATGAGATCCTCCAACGCCCACTTTAGATTAAAAAAAAAAAACTATATATAATAATTATAATACGAAATAAAACAAAATTAGTAACCTTTTGGATTATTCCCGTGTATTCTGTATTATTCCTATAATTTTTGGAAGACATTTCCATTTAGGTAGTTAAGTATGCAAAATAATTAATAAATACTATTTTTTATAAATACATCCCAGATTTATTGTATTCCAATCATCATTTGCAAGATTTTATTGACAACTATAAGTCTTCTCCAAGTGTAAATAAATGGAGAAACAACTTTAGGTAGGTTTTTTAATTTATAAATAACTTCATTATTTATGCATTGCAATCTTTTTTCTAACAATGGTTATGTTAAACTAACATTGAACTAAAGGTATTCAAAAACAATATCCAATAAAGTTAAAAAACCTATGAGAAATTTGCAAAAAACTTGAATTTTTTCCTTAATCTGTACAAGACTGGTGCCGTTACGTTACCCATTTGTAATTATGTTTGTGATATATAAATGTTTTATCTAAAAGGGATAGAAATTGGATATATACATATTACATTGGTAATATACATATTTTTATTGTTGTATTAGCACACCCCGGACACTCCATACAAAATTATCGTTTTGACAGTCATACTGTAGAGACTGCGAATGTGTGTGTTAACGCTTTATGGTTGGCACATTTGTGATTAGCGTAAAGAAATTCGCGTTTTTCTGATGAAATACATCCGTAAAGAGCACAATATCTAACCATTTTCCACGAAAAACGAAAATAAAATCCAAAATGTAAAATGACTTGTAAGTCAATTTGATTAATGTTGTCAATCTTCGTTGCGTATCCTTACGGAAAAATGCGGGCCATCTATAGCGTGATCGTGCGGGGTGAGGTGTTTAATTTTGGCGGGAGGCGGGGAGTGTCCGTTCTGTAGCGTTTAGCTACTATTATGTATTCTGTGGTATTAGTAAAGAAGAGGAATTCTTCGTAGTTTTTTTTTACATTATTTAGCAACAATCAAACATATACGATTAAATATACTGAGAGTTTATTACAAAATATTTTTCTAAAAATATACAAAAGTGACTACTTACTTACTTCGATCTTAAAATATTAATATAACTGTAAAATAATGCAGTTTTTTTTAACCCTGAAAGATAAGGCACATCATATACAGGGTGTAATCGTTAAGTGTGCACAAGCGATTATTCCGTAACTATTGCAGATACCAAAAAACTTTAAACTGATATCGAAAGTACTTAACCTAATGAGTAAAATGGCCATAATAAATTTTTAAAAATAAAACGAGAAATATCCAAAAATGTTACATTAAACGCTCCCATACATTTTATTTCCCATACATTTTGTATTCATAGCAGATTTTCGAAGTGATGTCCTCATTGTGAAATACAATGAGGAGCTCTATTTACAGTTTCTAAATGAACTTCCCTTCAAATTTGCGAAGTAATTAAAGCAGAAAACCAAAAAAAGAAAGAAAAAGCTAAAATCTTTCATATTAAATGTACTAGGTTGATCCAAAAGTAATGATAATTGGGTATTTCCTGTGCACATAAAAATATAAAACAAATGTTTTTTGCTTGCTCATGTATTCACTAAGTAATCACAAAAAAATCATATCAACAGGCCACGTTTCCAATTATTTACATTAATTTGAATGTGAACCGTGCGTGCCAGAATGTTTCCCGACGAAAAGAAGAAACAACGATTCGACATGTAGAGGGTAAATTTCTAAATTTTTAATGATATCAGGATAATTTTTTGTCACGTTTTGTGATCATGGACGTTACCCGAGTTCACCATGTTTATGCTGAAACCAAAAAAACAATCAATGTCCTGGATGCGAGCTTCCAAAGTGACGATGAAGAAATTCAAAGTGAAAATCAGTAGGTTAGATTAAAGCGGTAGTTTTTTGGGACGCTGAAGGAATAATTATGGTGGAATATTTTAAAAAGGTAGCCACTTTATTGGGCTCTTACTAAACAGACCAAATTAAAAGATTGCGGTAGGTTAGTAAGGAAAAGAGACATGGCAAACTGCGGACCTGAACGCTGTTTCACCAAGACAACGCACCAGATCACAAAGCGTCAGTTGCGATGGCTGCCATTCAAAAATCGGCATTCCAAATGTTTGAACACCTACCCTGTTTTTTAGATCTAGCTCCTATTTACTTTTATCTCTTTCCTCGGCACAAGAAACACTTTCTTAGCAATAAATTATTTTAAGACGACAGCGAAGTGATGGCCGCGTGGAGGGGTTTTTGTGGATGAAGTCAAAGTTTTTTTTTTTAAGTTTAGGAAAAAAAATATTAAAGTATATTTTCTAGTTAGAAGACTACCTAGAGAACTACATAATTATTATAACTGTAATGACCTTGTTTAATATTGATTATCATTACTTTTAGATCAACCCATGAACATGGGATATTCGTATCTCATACTAAATGTATGGGAGGGTTTCAAGTTAATTTTGTAGATATTTCTCGTTTTATTTTTAAAAATTTATTATGGCCATTTTACTCATTAGGTTAAATACTTTCGATATCAGTTTAAAGTTTTTTGATATCTGTAATAGTTACGGAATAATCGCCTGTGCACACTTAACGATTACACCCTGTATATCTGATTAATTTAAGAAATGTTTACAAATATGTTATAAAAAAATATTTTTCACATTTTAATATAGATTGTCTTATAAGTAAATGATAAGAACCAATTAAAGTTATTTTAGTGGTCCCATATTTGATAAGCGAAAAAATATTGTTTTTAGAAATCTGTATTCCAATAGTACTATGTTTGTCTATGATATTTTTAAGTGAAACTTCTATGTGCGTCATGGCAATACCGCCACGTCATGGAGTAGGGCGACGAACTTTGAATCTTGTCATAGAAGTTTCACTTCTGACGCGTGTGCACACACACGTTCTTTTTTTCAAAAGGTAAATTCTATCTTCTATAAAATTTCTATATGAGAACTATCCAATATTCTTAAGTTTGATTCAGGATATTTTAATGTTAATAAAAAAATAAATGTCGAATGTCGGTAGCATACGACCTTGTCTTACTGATCTTATTTTTTTTTTTATTTAATATTCCCTTATCGATAAAGTATGTAAACTAAACAGCTGCTTTCAGTGATGCCTCGATCTGAGGTTATCTGTGCAATTACACAGATAAAATAAAATTGATGCCATCATGTACTCTTATTATTATATTTATAGCCATACACTAAAATTAACTTAAAAATAAAACTGATACGACATTACGTTTCTCCTTAAGCGCGGGAGACCACTGTACAAAAAACAACAATTTGGTATTGAACACACTTTACATACAAACATATAAACCAGTATCTGTTTGTCATATCTTTACTTAACCTAACAACAAAAACAACAATACAACAACAACATAAACAACAGCGCCATCTATACCGAAAGTTTGTAATCTTTTTTTAAATACATTTTTTTTCATATACACAACACTTCATCATTTAAATATCCCGGATTTTCTCTAACATAGTCCAGGAGTTCTTCGACTGCTTGATGGAATTCTTCGAGTTCTTGCCTGAAGTCCTCCTGGAGGTGGAGCGGCGAGGGGGTGTCGGGGGTGTTTGGGGTGTTGGGGGTGTTGGGGGACTCCGGGGGGAACAGACTCGGGTCCAGATCCCGGAGGAGCAGTAGTATGTCCTTGGGCAGTTCGTACCAGCGAAGGGGTGTGATGGTTGGTGCCAGGTCCACTTTCAACCCGCTGATGCTGGAAGTATACAATATGTACTTGTTAAAAATGTTAGGAATGTAAACCAACCGCTTATTATGAGTTATGAGTTATGACGTATTACTTACTTAGCGAAAATTGGTTTTCATATAAAATTATTTATGAAAAGTCGGATAAAACGACTTCGTTTATAGTGACATATTGTTGTGTATTGTGACCAATTTTTAATAAATTGTCCGGTTATAGTGACCAAAATGATTTCTAACACTTTCTACAGTTTTTGGGAGAATTATACATATTGTGATATCCGAAGATGTACGGCGTTCACGCCTTTTTAGTTACATATTTGTCTAAATCTGTAGTTATCTCTATTTTTTTCTTTGTATTGAAATAAACACATACTAACAAAAGGGATTATGAAACAGGAGATAATTTATTTTCTACAAAATGCTTTGTATGACGTCCGCTTAATATGACGTGTTTGATATTTCCCTTCAATGTCATTATAAACGAATTCCACTGTAAGTAAAACATTTGGAAATTTACAGTTGATCAATTAAAATTAAAACTTGATTAGTAATGAATAATGTATATAATCCATACTAATATTATAAATGCGAAAGTAACTCTGTCTGTCTGTCTGTTACTCAATCACGCCTAAACTACTGAACCAATTTGCATGAAATTTGCTATGGAGATATTTTGATACCCGAGAAAGGACATAGGCTAAGTTTGATTGCGAAATATGTACCACGGGCGAAGCCGGGGCGGACCTCTAGTAATATTATAAATGCAAAAGTGTGTTTATTCGTTTTAATGTGACATGGCCATGGGTAACTTTTGACAGCTGCAGCGGTGAAACGACTCATACCAATGCGAATTTAACATCAGGGGAATCCGCGGGCAAAGAAAAATATATGAATATTGTTTTCAATAAAAATGATGATGATGATATTGTTCATGAAATTAATAATAATTCCATAATTCCAGGGCCCTGGTGAAAGCGCCCAACGACCGGGCGAGTTTATACGTTCGCTAGCTATGCAGATACTGAGCCATTCTGCGCACGCGCGGCCTGTGGACAGAGAGCATAGCGTACGGGATGAGGGTGGGAATAGGTGGGTGGTTGGTAGTACTTTAATCAGTCGTAAAAATTTCCAATTTTAGGAAGATTAGAAAAATGATTTTTAACAAAATTTAGGGAAATTTCGATTGACAGAAAAATTACGATAAGTCAGGAAAATTTCCATAAGTCGGGAAAATTTCTATATAAGCTAGAAAATTTCCATAAGAAAGGAAAATTTCTATACGCCAGGAAAATTTCTATAAGCCCGGAAAATTTCTATACGCCAGGAAAATGTTTATAAGCCAGGAAAATTTCTATACGCTAGGAAAATTTCGATAAGACAGGAAAATTTCTATACGCCAGGAAAAATCCATAAGTCGGGAAAATTACGATAAGTCAGGAAAAATTTGTATAAGTCAGGAAAATTTCCATAAGAGAAGAAAATTTCTATAAACAAGGAAAATTTCTATACGTGAGGAAAATTTCTATAAACCAGGAAAATTTCCACAAGTCGGGAAAATTTCTATAAGTCAGGAAAATTTATATACGTCAGGAAAATTTCTATACACATTGAAATTTTCTATACGTCTGGAAAATTTCTATAAGTCCAGAAAATTTATATACGTCAGGAAAATTTCTTTAAACATGGAAATTTCTATACGTCAGGAAAATTTCTATGAGTCCGGAAAATTTCTATACGTCAGGAAAATTTGTATAAGTCAGGAAAATTTCTTTACGCCGAAAAATCCATAAGTCGGGAAAATTACGATAAGTCAGGAAAAATTTGTATAAGTCAGGAAAATTTCCATAAGTCGGGAAAATTTCTATAAGTCCGGAAAATTTCTATACGTCAGGAAAATTTGTATAAGTCAGGAAAATTTCTATACGCCGAAATATCCATAAGTCGGGAAAATTACGATAAGTCAGGAAAAATTTGTATATGTCAGGAAAATTTCCATAAGTCGGGAAAATTTCTATAAGTCCGGAAAATTTCTATACGTCAGGAAAATTGGTATAAGTCAGGAAAATTTCTATACACCAAAAAATCCATAAGTCGGGAAAATTACGATAAGTCAGGAAAAATTTCTATAAGTCAGGAAAATTTCCATAAGTCGGGAAAATTTCTATAAGAAAGGTTTTCCATAAGTCCGAAAAATTTCGTCACGTCAGGAAAATTTCTATGCGTCGGGAACATTCTACAAGCCAGCAAAAATCAGTTCACTAAATTCATTTGCTGTGAACTTGTGAAAGTAGTTTCATTCACTACTGTAGTGTAGCTGTGAAACAGATATATACATTGTCTCATTGTCTCACGTACACCAGTGGTGGGGATAGCTCATAGCTGTCATTAGTCAGTCGACGGCCGATGCCGGACTGGAATGGACGTGTTCCCGCACTATTGAGTGTAGTGGTGAGCCAGTGCAATTCTACATCTATACGTACTGTAGGTACAGTACAACTACTTTTACTATTTTGACAAGTTCATTGCTTTCACTGGTTCAACAAGTGCACTAGTTTTACAAGTTCTTGTTTTGTTGTCTTTTTTCTATTCTTTATAAATTTATATTTATAAAGCATTTGAATGCCATAAAACCAAAAAATATAAATTCAAGTTCTTGTTACTTGTATATACTTGAATATTGCCAAAAATGTTTCACTTTTGACACGTGGGCACGTCGGCACACACGCTCGTTTTATTTTTTTATTATGCATTTTTGTTTGTAAATGTTTGTGTGTATTGTACTGTGTACAGTTAGGATATACTCACGTGGCCTTGTAGCACTTGCGGTAGGCGTGGTTGGGGCGGGTGTGCGCGGTCTCGTGCAGCAGGCGCAGCGCCAGCGCCGCCAGCGCGTCCGCCGCCGCCGGCGCGCGCCGCGCCACCGCCCGGCCCAGCAGCGGCTGCTCCACTGCAAGCCGACAACGTGACCAGTGACCAGAGCAGCTAGTGTCGCGGAACAATTCTAACCAATACCCGCGGCCCCATCATTAAAGCGGCTCGACGGAACACAGTGCGGTTTTAGTCGGTAAGAATCCGACATAACCCACGGCTCCTTCCCCGGGGGGCCGTGGGTATCTTTGGAAGATTTCCCCACTATAAAAAAAAAGGTGAGCAGCTAGTGGTGTAGCGTGGTGACGTAGTGAGGTGGCGCCCGCCTGTGCAACGTGCGGGGCGCACCACAGAACATATAAAAGAAGTTAGAAAGGCATCGTAGGCGGGGCAGACGCGCCAAGGATATGAGCACTGCTCACATCATCATCATGCGTATGATTCGTTCCATTTTAAATCACGTGATCGTGCGGCGCTATGATTGGCTAGATTTGAAATTGCAAATATGTACGTAAGCGGACTTGCGCGGTCTTGGCCACACCCACAAGCGACACCGGTTCTTATAGGAACGGCGAATTATTGCCATTCTAACCTCTTTTATATGTTCTGTGGTGCACACTCACTCGCGAGGTGGTCCCGCTGCGTGGCGGCGCACAGCTGCGCGGCGGCGGGCGCCTGCAGCAGCACCACGCGCACGTCGTCCCGCGCTAACGCACTCACTCGCGAGGTGGTCCCGCTGCGTGGCGGCGCACAGCTGCGCGGCGGCGGGCGCCTGCAGCAGCACCACGCGCACGTCGTCCCGCGCTAACGCACTCACTCGCGAGGTGGTCCCGCTGCGTGGCGGCGCACAGCTGCGCGGCGGCGGGCGCCTGCAGCAGCACCACGCGCACGTCGTCCCGCGCCAACGCACGCCGCACCCACTCGCCCGGCGCGCTGGCCGCCATCCGCCACGTGCTCATCGCGTAGAGGTCGTACACCTAAACACATAACACATTTCACGTCACTAAGAGTATTCAAAATTCGACCATAAAAAAAAACTGCAAGGTCAAATTTATAGAAAAACAAACAAAAATTGTGTCTCAAATATATCCCAAAATCCATAAAATACGGCAACGTGGAACGCACCTGTCCGTCCGTAGCCCGCGCCAGCAGCGTCCGCAGGCGCGCGGCGAGGCACATGAGCGGCGCGCAGTCCCGCGCGTACAGCAGCAGGATCTTGTCTCGCGCGCCGGCCGCAGCGCCCTCCTGCACTTTGCCCTCTTGTGGCGGCCATCTGTTATTATGTTTGTATATTTGAAATGTGAAAACTGAGACCGCAATAATTTTTGTCTTGTCAGTATAGTGTGATGGAGTGCAGTGCAGTATACGAAGTAAAAAATGCAATGCGGCACGAAGTAGTGCAGTCTAGTGCAGTCTAGTGCAGTGTGATACGATGTAGTGTAGTGTAGTGTAGCCCGATGAAGTGAAATATGGCACGGTGTTGTGCAGTGTGGCACGGTATAGTGTAGCGTGGCACGTTGAACGATGAAGTGTAATGCGGCACGAAGTAGTGCAGTCTAGGGAAGTATGTCACGATGTAGTGCAGTGCAGTGTGACACGGTGCAGTTACTCACTGCACGGGCGGCTTGCGGCGGCAGCGCGCGGCGGCGGCCAGCAGCGCGGCGAGCAGCAGCGCCAGCAGCAGCGCGGCGCCCGCCCACCACAGCGCACTACTACCGCCCTCTACGCGCAGCGACTGCTCCACCACATGATCTGTACTTATAAATTGTTATTTGACAAATTGCACTGGTTAAAACACGTGTCAATTGTAATTTTAATATCAAAATCAGAGGCGGCTCGTGACAAAATTGTATAGGTGTTCACTTGAAATAAAACAACGACAATGTAATCTTTTTGAGAAATAAATGTCTTAAACCGAAAATACAATAGTGTTAGCAGGATAATTTATTACAAAAAAATGAGCACCACATTATAAATCCATACTAATATTATAAATGAGAAAGTAACTCTGTCTGTCTGTCTGTTACTCAATCACGCCTAAACTACTGAACCAATTTGCATGAAATTTGCTATGGAGATATTTTGATACCCGAGAAAGGACATAGGCTAGCTTTTATTGCGAAATATGTACCACGGGCGAAGCCGGGGCGGACCTCTAGTAATATTATAAATGCGAAAGTGTGTTTATTCGTTTTAATGTGACATGGCCATGGGTAACTTTTGACAGCTGCAGCGGTGAAACGACTCATACCAATGCGAATTTAACATCAGGGGAATCCGCGGGCAAAGAAAAAAACATGAATATTGTTTTCAGTAAAAATGATGATGATGATATTGTTCATGGCTATTCAGATACTGAGCCACTCTGCGCACGCGCGGTCTGTGGGTAGAGAACATAGCGTACGGGATGTGGGTGGGAATAAGTGGGTGGTTATACTTTATCAGTCGTAAAAATTTCAAATTTTAGGAAGATTTGAAAAATGATTTTAACAATAGTTTCTATAAGTCAGGAAAATTTCCATAAGTCGGGAAAATTTCTATAAGCTGGAAAAATTTTCTATAAGAAAGGAAAATTTCTATACGCCAGGAAAATTTCTATAAACAAGAAAAATTTCTGTCAGGAAAATTTATATACGTCAGGAAAAAGTTTATAAGCCAGGAAAATTTCTATACGTCAGGAAAATTTCTAGACGCCAGGAAAATTTATATACGCCAGGAAAAATCCATAAGTCGGGAAAATTACGATAAGTCAGGAAAAATTTCTATAAATCAGGAAAATTTCCATAAGTCAGGAAAATTTCTATGTCAGGAAAATTTCTATACGTCAGGAAACTCAAATTCAAACTCAAACATTTATTTATTCAATTGGACTTCTTTTAGAAGCACTTTTGAAACGTCATTACATGTTTTAACATTTACCACCGATTCGGAAAGCAGTATCTACGGAGAAGAATCGGCAAGAAACTCCATAGTTGCTCTTTTTAATCATGTCAGTTTTTACAATTTAATTTTACAAAATACATTATATGTACATTATAATCATAATATGCCAAAGAACTGTCCTGTGGTTTTAACGCGACAACCCTCCATGGGTTTTTATCGTCCATATATTCCTTAATACTGTAATAGGCTCTCTGAATTAGTACATTTTTTATATAAGTTTTAAATTTAGAACTAAATTTATATAGTAGAAAATTTATATAGATAAGGAAAATTTGTATAAGTCAGAAAAAGTTTATAAGCCAGGAAAAATCCAATAAGAAAGGAAAATTTCTATAAACAAGGAAAATTTCTATACGTGAGGAAAATTTCTATAAGTCAGGAAAATTTCTATGCGTCGGGAAAACTCCTATAAGCCAGGAAAATTTCTATACGTCAGGAAAATTTATATGCGTCGGGAAAATTCCTATAAGTTTATAAGCCAGGAAAAATCCATAAGCCGGGAAAATTTGTATGAGTCAGGAAAATTTCTATAAGTTGGAAAATTTCCATAAGAAAGGAAAATTTATATAAACAAGGAAAATTTCTAAACGTGAGGAAAATTTCTATGCGTCGGGAAAATTCCTATATAAATAAAAATAATAATAAATAATAAAAATAAAATCATTTATTTGGAAACAATACATAAATACAAAACAAATTAGACACGACGATCGCCTCAACTAGGAACATTCCTGTGCTAGAGGCGATAGACGCCTTCCTCTCCAGACTTAGCCAGTATTGTTTAGTTAACTTACATACTAGTAGACTTTACATATTTTCTAAAGTACAGAATAATAAGTAACAAATTGATTATTTTTAAATAAGGTTAATAATAACATTTCGGGCATGCAGTTTGTGTGGGTGTGTGTGTGTGTGTAAGTGTGTGTGTGTGTGTAAGTGTGGGTGTGTGTGTGTGTGTGTAAGTGTGTGGGTGTGTGTGAGTGTGCGTGTATGTTGTGTATGTTCGGTTGTTTGAGAGATTGTGTGAATATGCGGTTCTTTATATATGTTTTATGCGTGATTGGGATTAAACTTTCATAAAATCTTCAGTTTCGCTGTAAGACAAGGTAAGTAACAAATTGTTCATTTTAATTTTCAAATCTGATAAGGTCAAATTACGAACGTTTAGTATTTTATTAATTTTGTTATACAGAAGTGGGCCCAAAAAATCATGAAAACGTTTTGCAGCTGCGGTGCGGACAAGCGGTAAGTTGAAAACTTTATCCTTGCGCCTTTTTTCAACTTTTATTTTATGCCAGTCTGTCTGCTTGTGAAAAGCAAGAACACAGTTAAGTATAAAGAGCTTTCTAATTGATAGTAATTTACATTCATTGTAAAGGGTTGTAGTGGGATAATATATGGGCTTAGCCATCATTACTTTTAATACCGCTCTTTGTGCTCTTTCTACTTTCATCATTTGTGTTCTAGCCGCTCCACCCCACGATTGAATACAATAACATAATATCGATTGCCTATGCCAGCCATATTTCTATACGTCAGGAAAATTTCTATACGCCAGGAAAATTTCTATAAGAAAGGAAAATTTCCATTAAGTCCGGAAAATTTCTATACGTCAAGAAAAATTCTATAAGCCAGGAAAATTTTTATACATCAGGAAAATTTCTTAACGTCAGGAAAAATTCTATAAGCCAGGGAAATTTCTATACGTGTTAGGTATAGCACTCACTGAAGACGCGGTTCGCGTTGGTGACGCGGCGGAAGAGCGGCGAGGTGTCCCAGGGCGCGCAGTGCTGCAGGCGCATGTTGTAGCGCCCGTACGCGGCGCGCAGCGAGCAGCGCACCTCGCTCTGCCGCCGCCCGCCCGCACTGCAGTTGCGCGACACGTCCCAGCAGTGCTGCAACCGCACGCAAACATCATCATCATTAACGTAATCATTATTGCCACCATCATCACATACACAATCGTCATTACTACCAACAGCACACATAACAATCATTATCATCACCGACAGCATACTTGACAATAATGATCATCACCGACAGCATACTTAACAATCATTACAATCACTAGTAGCATACTTAACAATAATTATCATCACCAATAGCATACTTAACAATCACTATCATCACCAACATAATACTTTACAGCTAAGCTTTACGGTCGTTATCATCACCAACAGCATACTTTACAATCACTAGCACCACAAACAGCATACTTAACAATCATTGTTATCACCAACAGCACACTTAATAATCACCATCAACAATAAGAGCATCCGATCCGTATCAATCACTATCATCACCAACAGTGCACTTAAGTCTTAACAATCTTTATCATCAACAGTATACTTTACGATCATTATCACCATTGGCATACATACTTATTTTTAAATTATTTATTTATAACAGATTTAATCGAAGTAGTTAAAGATATTTTTTTGCTGTGAATTTAAGTACTTTATGCTTATTTGGCTTTGTTACCTTTTCGATATCAATTGGAAATCCCATCGGACAATATATCTAGTGATAAATAAATTATCTTTTAAGTTTAGTAACCTTTTAATAACACGCAACTGGCCATTAAATATTCAGCAATTCAAAAACATCTCCGTATGGTCAACTCATACAAGCACACATAATTAACACATGTTACGATAAGCGCTTTATATGTAAATAAAACTATTTAATAACTCCGCGTTTAGAAAATCTGCTTATTATAATATGATATATATAATATTATTAACAATAAGTAATAACATATTATGTGACCGTCATAGACTGACGCAAATTGCTGATATATTATATACATAATTACGATAAATAGTTCCTAGAACCCCGCATTCCTTAAAAAGGCAAAAATATTAAATATCACAAAATATTTTATATAGATATAAGTTGTAGGTGCGTATTATAACGCATAAAAATAGTGTGATTATTATAATCCAATTATTATGTATTGTTATATGGATTTTACGAGCGATGAAATCGGCGAGATCCTAATTGGGTCGGTTTATTTGTGTTTTCGATTGAGTCCTTGAATACATTTAAACCGTTCCGTTTAAAGCAAGTGTTGCTGTGTTGGTGATGTATTATGAATTAAAATGTATGTGTTATGATCTAAAACACATATTAATCTCTTTAGTTCAGTCTCATAGTGTCGAATAAAGAGTCTAACTACCAAAAATTGGAACGAAATTATTTTTCCTTATACAAAACTTCATGTACATAATACATAATATAATGAAATACATATTATAATGATTGTTTTATCCATATTAAATATCTAATAAATAACAACGAATTTTTCCTATTATAGACTGAGAGAGTAAAATATTTACGAAAGGTCATGTGGTTAACTAAACAACGATATTGTTACGTTTTGGGCTCTTTGCAATTAAGTATTGTTTTTCTAAAAAGTTGATAATATTTTTTTTTTATTAGGTAATTGTTCATTTAAGTATTTACCTATTAACTTTACATACAACTTATTTTATACACAAAGGGGATATCCCAAGAATGAAGTGTTATACCTTATTTTCTTTACTAATATTATAAAGCCGAAGAGTATGTTTGTTTGAACGCGCTAATCTCAGGAACTACTGGTCCGATTTGAAAAATTCTTTCGGTGTTAGGCTTTAAGCTATATATCATTACGCTAAGACCAACAGGAGCGGTGCCACGCGGGTGAAACCGCGAAGCGCAGCTATTAATATATAAAAGTATATGGATAGATTTTAATAAAGTCTTAAAATAAACCTCTATAGAAGGCGTTGCGGCAGGTTGAATAAAAGATGGCGAGATGAACTGGACCAATTGAATGCCTCAGCCCCCGGAATCACAGACACAATAGAAAATCTATTGTGTCTATTCCCGATCGGGAATAGACACAAATTAATAAAGAATGGTCTACAATAGCACAAGATTGTGATTCATGGAAGCGCTTTGGGGAGGCCTTTGCTCAGCATTGGGATACAACAGGCTAATACAATACAATACTATCTAGATATGTGTGACTGTACCAGGCTAATAATGGGGAAAAAGCTATAGCATATTTAAGCCGGAAATAATATTTCATGCGGAAATAATATTTTCCTCATTGTACAACCCCTATGTGTGAATAACAAACAGTATCCTTAACCCACTGGCCAAGTGTGTGTTGGTACATTTAACTATTAATTTCAAGACCACATCACAATATTTTTTTCTAAAGTAAATGAATAGTAATCACAAGTAAATTGGAAACAAACATTTGAAAGTATTTCTGCTTAATTAGTGTTCAACCTCGATTTTTTATTAAATCGAAAGGTAAAAGCACTGAAGCATTCTTGCTGTGAAGATGTTTATTTATATAAACACATTAATTCCCAAAGCAAACGGTGAGGTAGGAAGTTTAATTTTAGCTCTGCTTTGTTTCAGGGAGTTTCCAGAAATAAAAATAAATTAAATCATAATAACCTTTGTTTAAACATACAAAGTAATTATATATTTAGATAAGAGTAGAAACAGCCTTTCTTCATTCATTCTTTTTTTTTAGGTATTTCATACAGTATTCTTAATGTGAAGATACGTTATAACATAGTTGTGAAAGAAATCTATTTAAATATAAAAATAGTGTGTGTACCGAGCACACGTGTCAGAAGTGAAACTTCTTTGGCAATATTCAAAGATCCCAAAATCGTCTTTCGTGACGGTATTGCAATGACGCGACTGCGACTGCGATGAAATTTTACTCTAAACGCGCTTAAAGAAGTTTCACCACAATAAGCATGGTTAAATCTCATTTATAGTGGAACTTACTTCATCATTAGTAGTGTTGAGTAGCGCACATAAGCTCATTGTGTAGTCCGTCGCTGGAATGTAGCTCAAGTACCACTTGACTGTGAGATGCTCACTGAAATATCATAGATAATATATTCACATGAGCTCATAGTGGTTACAAATATAATATATTCTTAATAATTTAAATAAACTCAGTGTTTTAGAAAGTAAAATATATATTATGTATATTTGTGTTAATATACATATGCACGCCTTTAGAGCTAGCGCGCAAGAGCAACTTTTGTCTCCGCAACTATTTTGTCTCTCCCATCAACTCTATGGGCTAGTAAGAAAGTGCGCGCACGTAGCGACGCAACTCCCCATAGAGTTGATGGGAGAGACAAAATAGTTGCGGAGACAAAAGTTGCTCTTGCGCGCTAGCTCTTAAATACTAAATGTCTTGATTTCAGAAAAAATAGCCCTTGACAAAAAAATTTACAAAATATCTCAGGTCAGCATTTTATTTTGAATTTTATAAGAATAGGCAAAATTTCACATAAAATGGGAAAAAAAGCTTCTTTTTAATTGCTTTCATTCATAACTATTATTACAATCATCTATTTACACTCAACAACTATTCCTTTGAATTCCAAACAATACTTTACCTTGAATGACCTTATTCAAACAACTTGTTATTGATGTTTAGTATGCTTCAATTTTTAATGCATAGTAATAAAAATAAATAATCAGTTGTGAATGAATACATTTGAATTTCAAGGTCTTTTTATTTTAACATCATTTGAGATATGCAATAAAACAATCAAAACTACATCTCATTTGGTTTTTTTACCTAAATTTCATATTTTGGTACAACATTCAGCACAAAAAAGAAATGAAAATGTCTTACTTGCTAAAGCTCTGTATGGAGATCCTTGTTTCACTGTTAGTGAAACGTTCCTTGGGAAATTCATTTGTAATATAAAATAAATGGTCTTCTGGACTGCCGCTGATTTTCCCATAGTGTAGAAATGTCTTAACTAAATAACAAGTCCCATTGAATATCAGATCAAGGTTAGTAGCGAAACATACCTGCAAATTGTTAACAACAAACTATGTAAATAGGAATTTTACAATTTCCATAACAATAAATGAGGAAAATCATTTCACTTACATTGCTACAATTTAAATGTGTAATATTCACATCTTTGTTGAAAAACGAGTGGCCCTGTCTGACATACAGAAAGGCATCACCGTGGCATTTGTCTGCGGTGGTGTTTTCTTTGCATCGTAACGTGAGCTCCCAGCTCGTCACCTTGTCCTTCGATTTAGGCGTCGTACACCACTCCACCCGGTACCTTCCATCCACTTCATCGTTAGCTGGCAAGAAGCTAAGCCTCGTCTCGGTACTGTTACTGCACTGCGTCTCGACGTCCGCGTTCGATATAGCACATAGAAGTACCACTAATAATACCGTTAACATTATTCTTACAGTTCCGTCACGACATAATGTAAATAAATCTTCACTTGGCACAGGTCATCACATATTCACTTAATTTGTCGAGGAAATTTATGAATAAAATGTTAAAGGTTATCGTTTCAAATATAAATGATCTTAAAGATGGATAGATGGTAAATTAAACATGAGTTCGTAGCGTCATTCGTCAACAACTTTTTATAGTAGGTACACAAGAAGTTGTGAATGTTCTCTAAGTATTCAAAGCACTAATCAAATATTGTTGTACTCCCAATTTGGAATTTTGATTTTGTGAGTTGAAACTTGAAACTAGTATAAAAATCGAAAAAATATACAACCAATGTGCAACTCAGAAAATAACACGAAAATAAAATAATTCGCAACTTCGCAAGAAGCAGAAGCTTCGGCTGGAATTGTCATTGGTGACATATGTCAACCGTCAAATGTCATTTATTTGATTGACGTATTTTTTATTCTTTTTATAAAGTAGAATGTAGAATACGATGTCTTTCGATAGTACCACAGGATAGTACGTACAATCTCCAGTCAGAAGAGAATACAAATTCAAATTCAAATTCAAATTATATTTATTTGCAAGAATGTAGTTACAGATTCTAGATGTTTTAATTACAATGTTATGTGGCTAATACATTCTACCCATTGATTGGGTGTGCAAATATTACAAGTTTTATGTATTGGATTTAAGAAGGCCATTTTATTAATAGATCACCCTTATAAAAAAAAACACGGTAACAATTTTTTAATCTTTATTTTTATGACCATTTTATATCCCACTAGCTTTCAGCTTGTGGTTTCACCCGCTTTGTGTAAAAATCTAATAAATTATACACTCAAATCTTACTTTTGAATCACTCTTCCAAAAAAAAAATCGCATCAAAATCCGTTGCGTAGTTAAAGATTTAAGCTGTGGATTTAAGCTTGCATACATAGGGACAATGGGGATAAAGAAATCGGCTTTGTTTTATGGTTTTATACTATGTAGTTATTTTGATAGATGGCGCTAAAATGTGATAGCCCTTGAAATTTATACTGTGTGACTGAAAGCGGAGGCAAAAAGCTGGTAGTTCATAAGTATATTAAAGTCAAGAGTATAATTTTGGGGATTAAAACTATACATGGTTTATCTATAATACCTATTATAAATAAGAGAATATTTGTTTTTTTGTAAATTATTTAACTGGTAGATAGTCGAGTTAGTTCGAGGAAGGCATATATTATCATCATGCTAAGACCAATAATACAATTAATACAAACTGAATTAAAACTTTGTTTATTAAAATAATAACAGGTTAAAACAATAATTACGAAATAAAACCAAAAATTTAAACTGCATTCTAGCCACAACACATCTTTATTATAACTTACACATACACCAGATAAACTAACATGCACTCTTTTCATTACATAACCAATTAAATTCCAATCTGTTGAGCTAATACTGCATACATCGCTAATGCAGTGAGACCTACTACAGATGCATGTGCAGCTCGTACTGCTAACAGCGCCCAAGCACTGAGAGACAGCACGCTGGCAATTGCATCTTCTATTAAACTTCTGTATGGAGATAGAGCAAGGAGGGTGATGACTATGGGGGAATGTTTCTTGGGTAGATCGCTGCGAGTCCACAGCCATACTAGAGCTGCGGTGGAGGCGTGCTGCAGGAGCGCTACATTTGACTCGGCGCAGGAGCGAACATATCGCCAGTCGAATTCGGAGCCGCGCGCGCCCACCCATAGGAGCACACTGCGGGTGACAATCACCTGAAAGATGCAATGTTTATATTTGTAATTGTGAATTAATTAAGTTAAATAAAAATTGAGTGGATAAATCGAGAAAAATTTATGCCAATGTTGCAAAATTGTGGAATAATTATTAAATACACATGTATCATTATCTCATCAATTACTTATGAAGGTTTTCCTTTCAGAGAATAAAGCAACAACATAAAGTATAGAGTTTGTCATGATACTAATTTCTTTAAATAGAACTACATTCTCAAGTCCAATTTCATATTGTATTTTGTCATCCTACAAATATTACTAGGTACTGTTTTAATACAATTATTATTCTACTCATTTGCATTAATAAAAAATGCTAGTCTAAAACTATGTTCAGTGTAATATTATAACATTGAAGTTTGTATATTGTAAAACATTATACAAACTTATGTGTATTGTAAAACATTTAACACAATGATATAACAGCCAAATATGAATAAATGTTTTTTAATTGACTGCGTTGAATTTACAATTGCCGCTTGCAATATTTAGTATTGCTGACTAGGGTGTCTGGTGGTCATTGCAACAAACAATTCTCCACCAGATTAAGTATAAATTATAATTTTGTTTGTTTGAAGCTAAGTTTAATTTTTCTTACTTCTGCACTAGCCCAGCCTATAGCTGCAGTGAGAATCTTTGCATGTCCCTTCCCAGGCACAGAGTTGATGGCAAAGTACAGACCCAGTAAATCTGCTAAGTCCACTGTAGCTTTAAGAATTTCCTGAAATTAACAACAAATCTGATTAATACCACAGAACATAATACTGTAAGTACTTGTGTTAATATAAGATTTTAAAGCCCAAATCATGGCAAAAAATTTGAATCAATTGAGATAATACTACATGTTTTTACTTGATAGTTCAATAAATTAAATACTGGATTCCTTTCCTTAAAATCCTATAAGAATGTGACTGTTATCACCCAGTTAGGTGATAACTTTAACCCAGATAAAACCTGATTATTCGTGTGAATGTCTACATAGTGAGTTTTTATCCATTCATACTTCAAATAATACATATTGTGAATTGAATACTTACTAAAAGAACGTCGTATTCTCCATTAACTTGTGTGTTATCGTAATCTGGGAAGAACGTTGCTAGAAGTAACATTTTGCACAGCTGAGTGAAAATATATAGTCCACCGGCATACACACATTTCGACAACGTAGCATATTCAGATCTACAACAGAAAAGTAAAGCTTGAAATCATTTATAATAAAAAGTTTGTATAACCTAGATAATAATGCTTACATTCCAGAATACTTGTAAGCCATATGATATGGCGCATAAACTAATGCTAAACAATTGCCGAAATGGTAAAGAGTCATTTTTGATGATTTCTATACATAAAATAAGTAATAAATATTAATTTAATTAAAATGATAGATCACAATTTACATTTACAAATCTGAGTACAATTGACACATGACATTTAACTGAAGTGTTCTGACAAGTGACAGCTTACAGGCAAGGTTGCAGGTTGGTTGCAGGAAATAAATTTAAACTTTTTTATTCACTGTGTGGCCAGCCTGCGGTACTATAAATTATTTTGAATTCTAGAAAAAATAATAAATATACACACGTTTCATAATATCATTTTAGACTAATATTTCTAAATTTATCTTTGGACGAGTTTTATTGGAAGGCTTTTGGAATGGATTACCTACTAATTCTACACGAAAAAATATAGTAAGGTATCAAACGTTTGGTTTATAATTATATTATGTAGACAATATATTTTGAAATGAAAGGAATGTCAATATACGGTCTATAGAATGAATACATTTCTACTGTAATATAATTCGACAATCAATTTTATTCATGTTTATCACGTAAATAGGAACGACAGCAGTCACATACAAAAAGTTCGCGCTAATTTTTGACGTCACATTCAGAAATAAATAAACTTTACAACGATCAATAATTATTGCGATAATTTATTTCATTTTTAGATAAATGCAATGAACATTTAAATACAATAAATTTGCTATATTGTGAGAAAGCGTTACATCATTAATTAATTGCAGAAGCACAAGGAGAAATTTGAAATAAAACTATGCATTGAGCTGAGGCATTGAATTAAGTATTTATTTTATTTTAATATCAATTAACATTGTGTATATTTTAGCTGCTTATGTATGTAAATTGGTGCTAAAGGCATTCTTAATATATTGCCAGTCCGTGATTATTACAGGTAGATAGGTATGTTTAAAATTTTAAAATTCATATTTGTATTTTGGAATATTATATACTTATATACAAGTACTTATGTTCATAAAAAGTCATATATTTTTTTTATCATTTATTGATTCTGTTATAAATTGAGATATATTGATATAAGTAAAAAAGAACATTGTTCAACGCAGAGAAAAAGGGATGCAAAATAAAGGGTGAGATAAAAAAGGGGTAGCTTTTTAACCCTTTCGTTTTTTAGCACACGCGCAAAGGGGTAAGGGGCTTGCTGGCCAATGGCAGGTTAGAGTTTTGTAAATTTAGATTTTATTCGTCCAAAGTTGCGTTGGGCCACAAGGGATCCATGAGACGGAGTCTCTCCGAGCGACTGCAGTACAATTTTGACTATCAGACCAACAGCTTGTCTCTTATTTGCATATTAACCATCTTAAATGTTTACTATTTGTACAATTTGAATTACAAATTATCCCAGGGAGATAATATGACGTGTGGATTGCAGTACATTGGGCGTTGGAAATATTATATAGTTACTTTTCTTTGGTAAGTTTTACAATTTTATTATTTTCCTGGAAACAGTTGATAGCTTTAAATATATATAAACATAATTAATATAAAAAAATAATTAAGTAATAAAGCTGATTAACTGAAATTTAAAAAAATTTAGGACTATTAATGCTTTTATTATTATTCCATGATACAATTAATAATGTTCATATATGAAAATAAATTAAGTCTGTACATAAATAAAGAAATAATTTACATTTAAAAAAATCAACTCAAAAGTTTGACTTTTAATATACTTATTTAAATTTTATTTTAATATGGTAGGCTTTAACCAATAAGTGGTCTTATTGGTTTCTTAAATTTCAAGTAGGAGTAATTTTATAATTCTCATAAGACTAAAGTATTTTTATTTATGTTAATAATCTAATATATATAAATCTCGTGTCACAATGTTTGTCCTCAATGGACTCCTAAACCACTTAACCGATTATAATAAAATTCGTACACCATGTGCAGTTCGATCCAACTTGAGAGATAGGATAGTTTAAAGCACAAAGCGGGCGAAGCCGCGGGCGGAAAGCTAGTGTATTATAGGTTTGACCTTCATCAATACCAATCAATGAAACCAATATTGTAATGTGGCAAAGTAATATTATTATGTAATATGATTTTCAAATCTTTATACTGGATCAATTAAATACTTATGCAATTTTAAAGGAATAATATTTTTTTATTTTAATTGTAAAGATAGGTTTAATATGCATAACACAATACAAGAATTTATTATTTTTTATTTAATTAGGTACATAATATGTTGAAGTTTTTTGGCTTGTTCGTAATAGCGGCAAAAGTAAACAAAACGGATTTTCATGTGATTTCATAAAGGGCGATGCAAAAACGAAGAATATAAATATACAATTAAATCACCACGCGGGAAGCTGGCGCATGTAGATTCTAAAAATTTATTTTCCTTTAATTTTCCATATCTCCGGTTTCAAAACTAGATGACTTATTAGATTTTATACAAAACTATTATATTATTTTCATAAAGAGCTACTCGATTTCTTACAAGGAATATTTTTTTCTTATTTAACGAGTGCAGATTCTCCAAATCTCTTTTTAAAATAAGGTAGGTGATATACTTTAAACACGTCATTATAAAATCTAAACTAAATCCATATCCACTCAGTATCTTTTACTAAAACTTTATGTTAATAAACGTAATATTTCAAAAATGTTTCTTAACAATTTTCTCGCAAATACCCGCAAAAAATAGTAGTGAATAGAAGTATTCACGGTAGTCCTCTCACGTCAACCCTCCATTACAGCTTTGTCCACTCACAATGGCGATAAAGAATAAAGAATCGGGACCATTAGGTAAATTTCCTTATTCATTTTTTTGCGTGACACCCTCACCGGGTAAAAAGCGGGGAAACTGTTATTTATCACGAGAAGACACTCTCGAGATCTCAATCTTGGGGGTTTTTTGTTTAGTATAATCCTTATCGTTTGAGACTACTTGTGTACTTGAAAGTTTGAGCTTATTTACGGCTCTTTATCATTATGTTATTAGAATGATATAACCTTCTGTACTTGCGACTTGTTGTAATAACTCAGCCCCCGGAATCACAGACACAATAGAAAATCTATTGTGTCGTGGTCCGATTGGACCGCTCGGTGCTCAATGGGTTAAAACTTTAAAACGTTAAGTTACAAATACCTACATTTATACATGCCTCAATTAATAATTAATAATTACCTATGTAAAATAAGCTTCATCGTTGGAAAGCATCGTGGAAAAAGCTCGATATATGTTAATTTATTGAGGCCACGTATCGACCCGTTTTGTTTTTGCAGCATCTTTCTTAACATTCTTTTGATGATTCCAATTTGTAAATTATAAGCATATCATTGAAAATTCAAATATACTTATTTACAAGTAACTATGTAAAAAGTAACAAATAATAAAAAGTGAAATAATTATATACCTAGACTGAATAAATTTAAAACAGTCATTACAATCATCGGTGAATTGTCTACATTTCAATAGTCCACGGTAGAAATATAGTTATTTCGCGTGCGTTATAGAAAAATAATTTCAATTTGGGGAGCGTAGGGCGTCCGGCTTGCATTATTCGCGTCACGCACGGTGCAGGCGACTGCGGCGGCCAGATAAGCGAGTATTGACTATCGGGACCAAAGAAACGTCCAAGTTCGGGGCCTTATCGGAAACGGCTTACCGTGACCCCATGCAAACTCCCTAATGCGACATTCCTCACCGGCCCTCCTGCACCCTCCGGCGATCGATCTCGATGCAAAATTGTCCTCTCGGCGGGGAATACTAGTTTTGTTACTTTCCTCATAATCTCGTTTTATTACTCTAACTTTTATCTTTATTATTTAAGTGGTGCCGGTTGTTTGATGTTCAAAATTGATATATTATTACAATAGCGCCTGATAAAAATCTTATTTTTTTACCTATTACTGAATGTTTATTATTAGTAGGTACCTATTATGTTATTTTAACATATACCTAAAGATATTTTGTAATCATCTCAATAGTTATGGACTAAGTATCTGAGTACCTAAATGTTCAATTGGTGAAGAGAATATCGCAAAGTGCATTCAGTTATTGAGGGCTTTAAGCGTTCACTAATCTTGATTATAGCGCATTGATTTAGTCACGCTCGCGCACATATAAAATATTAAAACTGATCATATCTAAAATTCCATTTGTAAGCAAGATCGCATCGTTTGGTAAACATTATATTCTGAAGATGGAGCTTCATTCTTTATGTATAGGATACCGACGAGCGGCATAGAATATTTGGTGGCTGATCAAAAAGTCCAATTTGGTTTTATATGCCACTGAATATTGAGCGACGGACCGCTACATTTTGTGGACAGAAATTCGATAGAGAATGTAAAACAAGCTATGGAATTTGTTTCTATTTCTGCAAAAACAACCTATTATTTTGTTCTTTGACCATAATTTACATAATCGATAAAGATTCGGCTCATTTTATCACGAGGTATAGGTACTACCGGAGTGCAGCGTTTAGAAAACCTTAGTTTTCATACATAACTTTATCTTATGCATAATTATTATATTCTGTGTGATTTATTCATAGACAGCTTTGAGTCATAAATATTAAACAATGCTAGATTTTCAATTCGACGTGTATCCCCTTAGATCTGAGGCTTTCTCCGAGTTCGGATTAGAGAGGTTTGATATATGGCCGCGGGTGGCGGTAAATCAAATTTTGATTGCTATTTTCTTTGCGGAAAGTCGGAGTTGTCCTCTGGGAACGGTGGTGGTGTAACGTGGGTTAACCGATCCCAGGACGATTAAATTCGCTTTTTGTGAATTGCTAGTACTGTTGGTATTTCGCATAAACTTTTCCTCATAATGTACCTATCATACGCTACCATCACAAGCTTTCAAACTTATTCTTTTGAAATTACGATTTGAGCCTATGCTTATCAGTTTTTGGGTAATTAATGTAATAATTAGAATAAGTAGGTAATTACTTAAACAAAATACGAAATTTCTAAAAATCCAATATTTTAGCTGCTTTTCTACAGAATACTTACCTAATAGTAAATAGTTTTCGTATGGGAGCGTATTTTTTCCACTTCTCAATGTAAATACGTTAGACGATAAAAAGTCGCTCGGTAAAAGTAACAACTGAGCTATGCCAAATTGATACAAATTTAAGTTTACTTAGGGCTATTGAAATCGAATTTGCTTGGATAAGTAGATTTGAGTGAAGTCGGATGGATCGAGGCGATCTCAACCGCTCATGTGATCCAATTGTGCGTCACTCGACCTTCGGGCTGCGATCACATTTCGACCTTTAAATATTTGAAATGTTTTGGGGTTGGGAAATTGCAGGGGAAATATTGCAATTAGGTAGGGCATCGCATCACGCATGCAGTTGCTTATGCATTTATCAGACTTAATACCTAAACAAGTGCAAAGTTAGTTTATAGCAGGGACAGACAGAGAATTCATCTGCATTTCCTTTTTGATGAATAACGCTTCTGTGATGCTGTCGAGTTTATTTTATCTGTACACGGTACCCATTTATGTACCTACTTGATATCAATTATTAGCATTTTTCACAGAACTACAGAAGTCCTTTTCCGATACAAAACATGAGTTAGTCTCATCTCTGTAGGTACTTCGCTAAGCTGCAGATAATAGATACTTGTAATAATAATTTCACATTACTGGATTGATTACAAATTATTTGTATTTATACTATTAAAATCAACATAATCAAATGTCTGCATAATTGCCTAAATGTTCTATTTTTGTCAAGTATATCATGAAACGGCAATAAATAATACTTTATAACAATTGGATCGCAACTAAACGATAAAGGTTTCGCCTAAGCACAAGGTGTGGGGAGGTGGGCCGGGGTGGCCTTGGATAAAAAATATCCCAAAATCCTCGACCCTTTTTATACTAAATAGGCAGCTAACACGGGCTGAGTGGAGTTTCAATAGATGCTTTCTCGACGGAAGAAGCGACCTGTAAGGAATCGAGGAGCGGACCCCGTCGCATGTACACGTATATAGGTACACGTGCGTAGGTATAAGCCTGTCGCTTTTCCTTTATTTTTTACGCGTGCCCTCCTCAGAGGGATGAAAGGAATTCTTTTTAAATTGGAAATGTTTTCTAAGAGGATTACGATTTGTGAAGGTGTGCGGCGATTTTCGTTCAAAGGATCGCGTTACTCAATGGTTTTGTTGTGTTTTTGCGTAATGGGGATTATAATCATTTATATAAATTTAAAGAATTGATACTACATGAAGCGGAGTACCTTAACTTGTATTTTTTTAAGAATTAGCTAAAAAACTTTTTACCCGTCATAAATAAGAATTGTGAATATGCTGCTTATAGATGTTCACAATATTATTTGATTATAATAGGTAGGTAGTAATAGTAACAAAAAGTGTTACTCACGAATAATGTTATACAATTGTTACTGCCCAATTAGAAACGGTAAGAATTCTATAGCTCTGGATAATGGTACACACTCCCACGACACGATAATCCTAACAAAAAATATAAAGTAACAATTCAATATAAGTGACCATTACGATTGTAGGAAAAAATTCATTGAACTTCCTTCAATACTTATTACGTGTGTGAAAAGCATTATTTTCGCAGAGCAAGTGCAATAAATGTAAATAGCACACTGTCCTGACCGTAGTGCACAATGCAGGGGATTAAGTTTAAATTTTCACATCGTTTCCGACCCCTGGCATTGGAGTCTGCGCAATTTGAGAGATTTTATATTTATAGACAAAGAGAAGGTGATAAAAATTTTTAATTTATAGTCGGTATTAGTATAAGTTATCATTAGTTCATGTTTAAAATATACCTAATTGTACAGGAACCTACCAAGGCAACGATTTTTATCGCCAATGCCTTTATTATTCGTATCAATGAAAATGATTAGATAAATTTCATTTAGGTACCTATACAAATAAAAAAAAAATACGTGTAGGCTCTAAAGCTGATTGATACAGTAAACCATGGTCTAGTCAAGTCTAGTGTCATCTATGTAAAAAAAGAGTACCTACTGCGCTTGTGTTAGTAGATTTTTTTCAATTAAAACATAAATGTAGTGTGCCATACATTACATATCGATGCTCTATATTTACTTGAAAAGTTTACTCTCATCCATCTGATGCTCTTACACTATATTAGATTTAAACTAGTAAAACCGCACATAGGGTGTACTCTAGTAAAAAAATATTTTTCTTATAACTAAGTACAAGGGGAGCGTCCGGCGATTTGAATTGCGCCCTTAATAGAGTTTACACCACATGTTCACGTCAGCAGAGTGGCCAATGGATTGTGACAGGTGCTCAATTTACAATTATTACATTCAAACCACGTAGCGCTGTAAAAAAAACGGAAGTGTCAATTTAGCTAACACTAATGTTATGGATTAGCAACGTATTAGCGTTTTATGAAGTTATTGAGACATTTGTCAAACGATATCCCGTTTCATTGTGTTCCAGTAAAAGGAATTTTATGTGATAATAAGCTCATTT
Organism: Colias croceus; assembly: GCF_905220415.1. Lineage (NCBI taxonomy): Eukaryota > Metazoa > Arthropoda > Insecta > Lepidoptera > Pieridae > Colias > Colias croceus. Next base: position 206,599 of record NC_059544.1, on the reverse strand, counting down.
TACTATTACGGTTACATCCCGGGCGCCCATTACTTGCATCGAGCCGGTCGTTACACGTTATGATTTTGAGTCCGCGTGTCGCCCGCCATCAAAATATTTTATTCGAACATAATGCTGGTTAAAGTCTTTGTTATTTCGTTTTAATGTTAGATAATATTAAAGTTCTGATTTCTCATATCCTTAACATCACCCTACAATAAAAGATTGTGTCGTTTATTAGGTATTAGACGCATTTATTGGGATATTCGGGGATCTATAGAACATCCGTTTAATTATGAATGGAAGTATTTTTTATACAAATTTCCCAAATGAATGATTATAATTTATAACCATTCTTATTGCTGTTATTTGTCAATTTTGCCATAATAATATGAAATTTCATTACGTTATGCGAATTTTTAAGTACAGTTTAATCCTGTCAACCATTCGCACATAAACCTGCCATATAGTAATCAAGACCTTATAATATTGTTTCACGACATTGCAAGTTTATAAAAAACGGTTGGTATTGCAATAAAGCGGGTACAAATGTTAAGAGCGATATTGTCCGGTTATTACCGCGGAATGCCCGCGAGGCGTGACGCACTCAATCTTTTATCGTTGTTTCACGGCGCATCCCATAGAGGAAGGATGTATAACTGAGATAGAGTGGCTACTCTGTGGTAATAAGTGCATGTATGGAACGTGCTGCCATCTGCAACTTTGTAGGATAACTAATGCTTTAAAGGGGTATATATATATATATAGCTATATGCAGTATGCATATCGACATTTAGCACCAGATATGGAGCGAAAGTATATTTACAAAAATATTACTAACACCAAGAAAAGCGTCGTTTTCGTGACAACACTCTTTTTGTGGCGTTAGTAATATTTTTGTAAACATACTCTCACTCCATAAGTTGCCTTGTAAGTTGAGTAAATAATAAATAAGTAATGAGGGCAACCAGGGGTGAGAATAAAAAACAATTTCTTTAGCGGTATTCACGTTTATTAAATTGAAATTGAGATTTATATACTATACAATTGCTAAAACCTCTAAAATCTGCTAAAACCAAAAGCTTTAGTTATTTCAGTGCAGTCACTGAAATAACTAAAGCTTTTGTTCTAAATAAATAAATAAATCATTTATTGCATAAAAACATGGTACATACAAAGATATTAAGATCAGAATTAAGGAACATTCATGTTTTTACCTTAGTTTTTACTATAACTACATAGCATACAATAATTATTATTAATTGACATAATGAATGAAAATGATTAGATATTTATAGTAAAAATACGAGTCAGGAGTATTGTCACTTAAAATTAGGTTATACATAAATCATTAGTCATACAGTCAATCAATTAATATCAATATCATTATTTTATATTATTTAGACATTTTTCATATCATACAGAAATTCATTTAGGTTGTAAAAACAATTCTCTAATAAGTATTTATTTAATTTATTTTTAAATCCTGGAAGAGGAACCCCTTGCAAGTCTTTTGGGATTTTATTAAATATCTGAATACCTATCTAAGGAACATTTTTTTTGTACAAAGTTAATTGGCCTCGGTAAAAACAAATTGTTTGGATATATCTTGTTAATTTTCCAATTTCTTTATTAGTTTTAAAATATTGAGGATGTTTTTTTATGAAAATACAAATTTCCTTGATATAAATACATGCAAGAGGCAGGATTCTCAAGTTTTTAAAAAGTTCTAAGCTTCTAGCGTGTTTTCTCCTCCGTTGAAAACTCATGATCACAACGTTCACAACAGTTAACAACAATAAAACAAGTAACAAAATAACAAAACAAAACTTAACCAAAACAAAAACTTAAAAGATAACCAGATATATTTAACAAAAACAAATGAGATAACCTCGAAATCGCATCAACGTCCGTCCGAAAGTTGAAAACTATGGTTGACAATGACAGTCGCACATCATTACAAGATGGCGGCTTTTTTTTTAATTTTAGTTATACCACTCATCGCCCGCGTCGCTGTCGTCTATGCGTTTACATGACAGTTTTGAGTGTGCCCCCCCTGGCGCATCCACAGCACGTTATGTCCTAGCGCACAGCGTCGTAACATCACGGTAATTACGAAAAAATGTTATTTACAAATAAAGCGATGAGAATGTCTCGCTGTTTATTGTTTCGCTGAAGTGACCTGTAAAATTGATGTATAATAATATAATTTTGTTGGTTATTAGTTATTGTTGTGTGTTCGTTTTTTTCACGTGGTAATCAAATTCGGGAAAAGCTTCACAACCAAAATTAAAACCACCCTATCTGAATGTAACATGTTCTGTTGGCGGTTTGACAGATCTATAAACTATAAAATGTTTAAAAATAGCACTCTATTTCAGAAATTGCCTTTTTCTACTTTAGATAAATTTATAGAGCATATTGCTTTTGCATAATATATATTTCAATCCTTATCATAGGAAATCTGAAAAGTAACATTATGCACAGCACCAAAACCAGAAAAGTATTAGAAACCGTAGATCCATTATAATGTACTCCAACATGGCTATTAGGAAAGTGGAAGGTAATTAAAGGGTTGAGCATTACCAATAAGTGATGGATCACCTCGACTACTCGATATCGCCATTAGGAGCGTTGTCTGAAACTCGACGCATGTCAACACCATTGTTGTAATAACATATGACTTCCATTATTATTAATGACCATCATATTTTAAATTTAAGTACTCATATCTATTGAAATTTATTCATAGAAGTCTCACGTAATTAAAAGTTACCTCTTAATTTTCACACCACCGGAGATCAAGTGCTTGTTGAACGTAGGTACTTAGAGGGTCAGAAAGTTAAAAGGGAAATTTTGAGTTTACAGCCTCCAAAGAATTGAAACGCCTTATTTTTTTTAAGTAGGTAATACTTAGGTAGTATTAATTGTAAATAAATCTAGTGTAAAGTATAAACCGAGATTTTGGAGATAAAGTATCTAATAATAAACAGGCCCTAAGCAAAGCATGTCCTACTTCACCACAACCATTTTTCTACCCGTTTAGCTGTATCTATTGATAAAATGCGAGGCATCCAGCGAGGACCATAAATAAAATTTTCGTTTACAAGTCAGTGACTAAGTAACCGTGTAACGTGAGTTGGCAATCAATCAATTCTATTATCATAAAGTTGCGTTAAGGAATAGCCACTGAAAGTGAGGTCTTGATAAATACTTCAGCGATGACTCGGCGCTGCCAAGTCGAGCGCAAAGTGGAGGGGATGTCACAAATTGTGTAACGTGGTGGGAGGGAACTAATTCATGGTTACCTTCATGCCATGACTTTGCTTGATTGGTTTTATCGCGATATGTTTTGATGCTGCTGTTTATGGTGACTGATACCGGTGCCGCGATGTGATGATTCGATATCGATTATGCAGCTACCTTCAAAATGAATCGTACTTTATTGAAATATCCTAATAGTCAAGTTGTAAAATATGCAAATTGAGAATCCCATTCCAGTTTTTCAAAAGAACCGTATATAATTGCTACAAATAATTGAATTCTTTGATTTTTAGATAAGGAAGAACTTACGCTTACTAATACCAAGCGAGTTGTTATGATCACAAAATAATGATTTGAGCAAGAAAGACGTAACTTCGTGTATCAAACACTTAGATATTAAGTGCGTACAATTATCATATAATAGTCTTGTTATACCTAAATCATTTTTTTAAGAGGTTGTCATGTTCAATTCTCACTATTGTGTTATTTCTATTATTATTTAGATTTTCATCATGCTCAATGTATGAAATGGTAAGCCGATTCGTTTTTGTTGAATTGTTGTTGTGTGTTTTGATTATAAAATATTCAGAAAATGTAAATGTGAAACTTCTTTAGGCGCGTTGAGAGTAAAATTTCAATGTCGCGTCATGGCAATACCGTCACGTGATGTAGTAAGATGAAGATTTGGGTACCTATCTATGAATCTTGCCAATGAAGTTTCACCTCAGACACGCGTGCTCGGCACACACGCTTTTTTATTAACATTTTACAATGAACATGTCTTCAGAGAGAAATTTCTATTAACTAAGTACGTTTCGTCTGTGCAAATAATGACAACTCGAAGTAAGAAAAATTGAAGTGAATTTGCTTTAATTACAAACAGCGATCCAACCAGATAAAGGGGATCGTCAATTCCAAATACCTATAACATAAAAACGATAGGATATTTTCAGTTTTTTACCGCACGTATCCTCGGGATTACCGTGAGATATTTATCTGGCGGACCGGGGCCGGGGCAATCCATTAGAGCTGAAAAAACACTTGAAATTCACCTACTCATACAATATACATCGCGGCCGAGACACGCTTTTTGCGAACAAGAGCTGCGTTTTTGTACGGTTTTCCTTTTATATTTTTACGTGGATTGTCGAATTGGTTACTTAAATTGTTAATGTTTTTTAAATTATCGTAAATTTCGTAAACGATCAGATTTAACGTATATAGCATACCTCCTAAATTATTGCATGTTTATTTTGGTAATTAAAGCTTTCTTTATATAAGTAGGTACTTGAACGTAAGCAATTTTGACGTAGGTAGGTACCTCATCCTGTCTAATCGATGAGACTACTTGTTTAATACATATATTAATTAAAAATCAAAGTAAATGCCCTATTTAAAATATAATGTATACAAACCGAACAATATTTATAAGAGAAAAGCCGGTAATCCGTGGCGGTCCATAGCCTTGTTATTCCTCACAGAAGCGAATATTTTACCCCGGGCCGTCGGCGAGGGATTTGTGGTGTCGGAAAAAATTGATACGACTTATCTCTCGTGCGTGTTTTAACTTATACGCAGAATGTTTCTTTTGATTTATGGGATATTTATTCACTGGCGTTGACGTAGTATCATTACGTGGTAGATCTTGATAAATGTTGGCTAAATTCATGGCGTTAAAAGGTTGGATAACCACTCTCTGAAGATCTGTCTGAATATATGTAACCTGAAAACAATAGTGAAAAAAATCATTAAAGAACAAGCTGTGGTCTTAGGCTGTGGTATAACTATGGCAAATCCATACTAATATTATAAATGCGAAAGTAACTCTGTCTGTCTGTCTGTCTGTTACTCAATCACGCCTAAACTACTGAACCAATTTGCATGAAATTTGATATGGAGATATTTTGATACCCGAGAAAGGACATAGGCTACCTTTTATTGCGAAATAAGTACCACGGGCGAAGCCGGGGCGGACCACTAGTGGGTAATAAATAGAAGGAGCTTTAAATAATTATTTACTATCTAATCTTGTAATATTATTATATATATATTCCTTAATGTAGGTAGATATGTAAAAGAATAAAGATACCTAAGGAAAATATAATATTATTTGATACAATTCTTCAAACCATTCTAACTTATTTAACGTAGAGAAAGTGAGCAAATATTTGCGTATATTTCCCAGACTCGTCTCATCTTTGTAGCTGCGTTCCCTAGCTCCCTCCGACTTAACATTCACTGCATAGCTTGCTTATTACGCATTCAACGAAATGCCCACATCCAAGGGGAAACTTTACTTGTGTCGTATTTATATTTTATTCGCACTGTCTGCCATCATTCATATTGGGATAAGAAAAAATCGATACATTGTGTTGTTATGCTATTTCCATACATAAATTCTACCTATTCTCATCTAATTATGTATTAAAGCTATTTTAATTAGTATATTTACACCTTAAATTTTATGTTAATGTATGTTAAAAACATTAATCATGAAGACAACGGTAAGACACGGTCAAGTGATAATCAAATGTAAAAACTTGTATAAAGTTATATACGCAATACGTAGGAGTTTAGGAAAAATACAGCAAAATATAATTATATAGGTACCTAGTATGTATACGAAATATGATTGTCAATCTTGACATTTCTGCAAAATACATTTTTGATACGTAGGTAAATAATTGCAACTCTACATTAATTATCGACACTCTAGTTCTCTATAATGAGAAGAAATCAGCTCAAAATATTAACATTATCTTAATTGAAACGGAATGTCATCATTATTTCCTATCGAGAACTAGTTTTCCCGTGTAACTGTTAGCAGCACTAGCGGAGGCCTGGTTCACACACGCACTTATCATACAGGATTGCGGCCATTCAGCCCACAGCTTCCACGATCGTTTAGCTAACGAATGATTTTATGTCCCTGCTTTATGTGCGTGGCGCCTATGAGATATTGTTGCAACCTCGCCTACATACCTTTACATACATGGCGATGCAGACTCGGAGAAAAACCGCGGGATAGAGTTCTCATAAGTTGATTAACCACGCGTGTTGAATTCAAACTTCGACATTACCATCGCGACGCGTAATTTGAGATTGAAATCTATGTTGAGTAAAGCATTTCCGTTTAAACTGATGTAGTATTTTAGTAACTGGTAATACATTGAATTGATTAGGTCCAGCAACACTAACTTATTATAATTAAGCAAATAATTTTATGGTAATGTGTTTAACGAGTTGATTATACTTATTTTTATGGTCATGAGCACGGATTACAGATGATTCTAAAAAACTAAAATACTTACCGTTGAGTGCTAAAAATAGAAATGATCTAATTCGAGTGTAGGTACCTACTTATTATTCATTCACTTCACTCTAGATGCAAGAAAGCAAAAAGATACATGGAATTTTTAAAAACTTAGTTGATGTAAGTATATATAAGGATTGTAAGCCATATTTATAAGTTTTGAGCGTTATTTTCGACTATTTACACAGTTATTTTTTTCCGTATTTCTGCCATTGAACAATAAACTTCCATACGTTAGTGCCACGCTATTGAGCGCCACACCAGCCGAGCGATATGGACCATGGACCCTCGAGCTTTCGAGAGCTTCAAGTGAACAGATTGAAACACTCCTTCATGATTTCTATTCAATTTCGTACACAATATGTCGTTAATTTACTATTGAGTAAAATAATAAGCCACCATAAGATATGCGCAGATATTTTTTGACACTTGAAAAGTGCTGCTTTCGAAAGATTTATTTATAAAACGTTGCGGCCTATAGATATAATTTTAATATTAATTAAAACTTTCACTTGTATAGCCTTACAATTTAGTACCTACGTAATAATTTTGAAATTATATGCTTGAATAATAATCATCATAGGGTCTAGTAAAAAAAGTGTCTCTAGTGCATTCAACGTGAACATAAAAACATGGACAGAAATTGGTTTGAAAGGAAACCGTACGTGTACCATAATGGTAAAAAGCCGGCCATTAAAAACATTCTTCAAACAGTGGAACACAGTTTTTATTTCAATGAATATAATTAAAATACTCTTGTAGCATGCATAGTAATTTCTTTTGACGAGGGACTAATTAAAGGCAATATAAAATTCTTGGCTTAGAATCTAGATGATATTTATGCAGTGTGCGGGAGCCCTTTGCGGCGCCGACGTCACCTGTCATTCGTCAGTCCGCCGCGCATACCGCGTGCGCGGCCGGCGTGCGCGCACACGTAACCTTGTAAACAAATTTAAATTTAACGGGACCCGAGGAACGCAACAAAACTGCGCATTCCAATGCAGATGTGTGCCGACCGGCTGCGGCCACGGACGTGCACCAACATAAAAGGATTCCGAATTTGAATGGAATTCGAGACGCGGCCCAATGATTATCATGATAATTGCCTAGGTACAGCCTAGCGTGTTTCTCTGAATTTGCATAGAAAAACCGCACAAAAACCTCGTTCCTGCTTGCACCTTTTGTACCTAAACAGGATTTTGTACATGTGTAATGAACTGGCCGCTAATTATGATGTACGGATCAATGAATAATTAATTTGTTTAGGTACTTACGTTATGTTGAAAATAAATTATCCAATCTACTTACGAACTTGGCTATAACTAATCTTTCCTCTTCACTCCAAGAGGTCAACTCCAAAATTTCTCCTCGTTTAAATATGTTCAATAAACAAACGGTGAAGATTCATTCAATTTTTTCTTTTTACATATCAGTCGCATCAAACGACCCTGAGCTGAAGATTTGGCCATTCATCAGCGGCCCGTTATTGGGCCAATTGTCTAAATTAGCATACTTAGCAGAGGCGCCGACAGTCGCGCTGCCATCAAAGAGAGCCGCAGATCATTCCAATTTAATCTCTACCCTCAAGTAGATAACGTTTAAAATGCATCACAAATAAACATTATCTATAATTGTTGCGATTAAAACTTTAACGGTCTGAAGTTAAAGGCTAAATAATCAAACCTTGACTTGTTTAGAGCCAGTGCAAATTGATTAAGATTTTAATGATTATCTTGAATACTATCTATAGATGATATTTCACAATGCAACTTGTTTAAAAAAAATCTTGGCTCTACAAATGGTAGCGCATTTTACATTAAACACGTCATATAATAATATCTTCTTAATTTCCCATATGTAGGCATGGTCAGAAAATGTATTATTGTAAAATAAAGGAGCGACATGTAAATTCTGTAACATTATGGATCTAAAAAAAATTACTTACACCTTATTTTTGGACATGTATTACCTTTGAATGCCACTTAAAATAATGAACACTGCATTATTTTAAAATTTATCATTGTTTACTTGAAATACCAACCTTGCCTGTAGTTACATGTTTTAAATATAATAAATTGGTCATTATTTTCACCGAACTTGAAATGTCACATTGGCAAAAACAATAGAGTAGAAAGAAATTATTTTATGACTCTAATTCATTTATTTAATTGGTATAACGGTAAATTGACATTTAAGAAAGCTGCGAAGAAAGTGCTTTTGTATTAAATGCCTGTATGAGCATGTGCGTTATTAATTAAATTTCTACCTATTGTATAAAAATATTTATAACGTTAAAAAATGTGACATTTTTGTTTTTAACATAAACAACTGTTTTGACATTCGATCCAAAATTTAAATTTGGTATGGACACATGTCGCTGTTCATACTTGTTTTTTCTAGCTATATGTTTCACTATTCATAATTGCCCGTAGTATAATTCCATATTGGTTAACTTCGAAGTGCTGAAATCTATTTTAATAAGTACTTAATTCAACTCATCTAATACCTATTTACAGTAAGCTGGACCACATATTGTACCTACTGTTAAAATGTTTAGTCTCTACATGCATCAAATTTGTGAAAATCCAACACAAGAAAACAGTTTCAGACATTACCACCTTTAATTACCTATAGGCACCGTATTAACATGTTCTTTATAAATGTAACCTTACTGCATATATGTAGCATAATTTATCAAATACCCAGGATATATTAGAAGCACAATTTAGTTTTTTTTAACATATTTGAGCGTTTGATCCCGCCGATGGCTGTCCCGTTATAAAAACGGGAGCAATGCATGTGCGGCGTCCTTAATAAGTCATTGATGTGCATTTAAGAATGCTCATAAACTAAAGTAATTTGCCTCACTCATCTATGGAGATATTTTTTAATTGAAACGGGAATTCTACTTGCTCAAGCTAACCTTATTACGTATTTATTCTTTGGATGTACTTTGGTTAAATCAAGTTCAAACATTTATACATTGAACTAGAGTTCTGATAGATGTACTATATTAATGTCTGGTATAAAAATCTACAATGTGAAGATTTTATTAAGTGTTTATTCGTTTTTTTATCGAATAGATAAGCTTAAAAATATTTATAGCCTAACTCCCAAATGTCAGGCTTGTTTTTGTTTTTTGTATCGTACCCGACTAAGTGAAACTTTTTTTTTTAATAAATGCAGTAGACTGATTGTACCATTTTTATTTTAGGTACTTTGTACAATATGTAATTATTGCCAATTGATTAACTGTCCTGGCAGACAAGCACTGAACAACAGAAGACCTACGTTATTGAATTTGCTGAAGTTCAAGCTAGAGCAGCTAAACACAACTTTGAAATATTTACATCTGGTATGTTCAATGAAATAAATACATGTAAAAAAATAATTTTGTGTAACATCTGTAAATTTATGTTGCAGAATTTTATATTTACTGAGTTAATTTTAATTGTTGGTTTGAATTTAAACCTTTTTATTTGAATACGAATGAAATTAACTTAACGAGTACTTTAAACTTGCTTCTAACTTATTCGAAAGACTTGCATTGTACCTAATGATTAAAAAAATGCATATCATGAAGTGGGTATGAACACATTTCAATTGGGTACCTATGTAGTATTGAATTACGAAGTAGAAATTATACCGACAGCATTTTAATTAATCATTATTGATTGTCTCTATGCATTCTTATTTTTCATAACTTTTTAAGACGGATTCTTAAAAAGTTATGAAAAATAAGAATGCATAGAGGCAATCAATAATGATGAATATATTTAAAAATTTATGAACATACAATGATGCAATGCAAAAAAAAAAACACAATCATATATCAAAGTCTAGATAACCAATGCGATTTCCCTAAAAGGAGAAATTGATTAAAAATACATTGTATCTTGAATTTAGCAGCAACGCAGTTCACATGACAAGAAATAATTGAAAAAACAAATTTGACGGTAACTAGTGGGTATTCCTACAATCCCGTTACTTGCCCTTTACGTGTCCATATAGTGATAGCTTCATACAATTTTTTGTTCGCTAGAAACAACTTTCTCCTCATATAATATGATAAGTTATGCGTTCCATTCAATTTTTGCACGCGCCCATTGTAGCGTGTCAAATGATACAGTTATTTCTTTATTTAAGCCTGAATAAATTATATTGTTTTCTAAATATAAACTGTTTTTTAAGCAATTAAATGTTGTATAGACTACATGTTTTAAGTAGTGTTTTGTTAATTATTAATTAATATTATACCAAGTTATATTTGAACACATAGGTACCTAATATAATAACGCATTGGTAAACTGAATTATTTCATATGCATCAAGGAAAACTTATATTTATCGTTGTCGAAATGCTTATAAACAATGATGTTATCAATACATATAATAATCTATCATACATTTTATACCTTTAGGTATATTTCCTCAATCGAATTTTCTTAAAATAAACAAAACAACATAATGAAATTGCAAGTCTGAATGTTTTCAATAGCGAATTAGTGAGCAGAAATCAATTGTAGGTAGTTGTATTGTGCGCTTGGCGCTGGGGTCCGCCGTGTCCCCGCCGGCATTGTGCCCGGCCCTACTCCCTTCGTCTAGTCACATCGCTATACATCCAGCATCCTATAAATGTAATTGACATCCATCCACTATTGTATTGTTTACTTTTTTACGCAGTTTACAACGGAATGAGAAACTTTATGTTAATGGAAAAGTACATGAAACGTGTTTGGATTGTTTAGCTCTAATTAAAGTTACGAAAACATGAAATAATTTAACCTTTTAATCGTTTGTTATTTCGAAAACATATAGATAAGGCATTATACCAAATTGTTACACGCTATGTTTAACTTATTTGTAACATGTTTTTTTTTTAATACAATGAAAGATAAAAGTGAGGAATTGATTTTGTATGTGCGTGTGTGTGTCACATGTATCTTTCCCATTGAACTTGCCACTCAGGTCAAAACATAAAAGATTTTCATCGTAATTTCCTACTTCCATGTCCGATTTTCACAAAGGTACAAGTCATTTAATTGGAGAGCAATATCTAAAAGTAATTGTAAAAGTTCGATCGCCATGTTTGCGTCCAGCCCGCCTGAGGGGGGGAGGTCCTGGGGCCAATTTAATTACCAAATGGTTCGTTATTCGTGACCTCTCGACCATATAACTTGCTAACAAGCTTCTGTGTAGAGGTCTAATTGATTCTGTAAAACGAATTCAAAGTTAATAGACGGAGAGCCAGTCAAGCGTGAGCTGGCTTTACGCTGAGGTGTTTCGTATCGATGTATTAGATTTATGTCCGTTTTGATGCATCACATCGTAATAACTAAATAAATAGAGACAAAAAGAACACGAGGAAATGTTGTTCGAATAAAAATTTATGATGCGTTTGATTAATTTGTTTACAATCAAGTAGATTTATTTGTAGAGAAATCTTATGTTTTTTGTGTAATTATCGGCTTAGTGCTGTACAATGTTAATATGAACAGAGATATTGATCTACCTACTTTTGAAACCAGTAGACATTATGAGGAATGTTTACAAACAATATTAATATTAACATAGACGAATTTGAAAATTATTTGCTGCAATGAACATTTTCAAATAAAATCTCTAGGAATGACGAATGGAGAACCTCCATCTTTTTTGAAGTCGATATTGTATTAAATACCTTGTGCGGAAATTAAAGTAAGTAATATTTGCATACTGAGACATTAATAAATGTGAGGAACGATTGAAAGCAGCTGTCAACAGTACTCCTCATTAAATATTGGGTTAACCTAAACATGGGAAAAACGGGTATTTTTTACGGTGCTTATTATAACCGCTTTCTAATAGCCACACAATGGATTTCCACGGCAATGAGCAAATGATTGAGTCTTCAATGGCTCATCAATATGCATGGCTTGTTTGTGCCATTTAGCAGTTTTGACGTTGCTTGATCGACGAGCATTCGGAACAATTGCACTTTGATTATAAATTGCTTCATTATCTCGCTGCAAGATTTATAATAAACCCGGCTGAGTGTGAACGATGTGTGAATGCAAATTTGTTGATATGCAATTAATTGTTGTGTTTGTGTGATTATGTTCATTAGCGATACGTGTGCCAGATCTTTTTTACTGGATTTTCATCGACTGTTCTTTATTTAAGTATAGATTATAAAAGAAATGCTTCGTAACGTAGAGATGACGAAGCTGGTCTAAATACGTTAACAACACAGTTACAAGAACCTCCCTCGTTATTTTAAACAATTCGATAATGAGGCCCGCGAGCCCTGATTGTAGCAAAGGGTCCCCCTAATGAGGGGGGAGATCAAATAGCGCTTGTTTGCTCACGGCGAACCATTAGGCTGGATTGGACATATTTGAAACTTTTGACCGTTCGACGACTGTTTTATTTCTTGTTAAATGGTTGTAGACTTTGCTATGAGTTGTTTTTCTAATGTTGATTGAATTCATCGTCTTTATTTAAACAAAGTTATCATTAATAAGTCTAAGAGGGAATGAAAATTCTCCCAAGATGAGCGATACGTTTATGGGTTACCAATTTAACTCTATCTTTTGTCTAGATTCGATAGTTAAAACTTGAAAAGGCACAATTATCTATACCTAAAAAACGCTGTCAACTTTCTTAAAATCCCACCACAAATCATCTCATATGGAGACGTCGCATCTTATTCGTCAACAGAACAAGTTTAGGTACCTATACAATATATATTTGCATATGCCCCTCGGTTCCGCGAATCAAATTGTAAAATGACACTTGAAGTGAAGCTCGCATTGCGCAGGACCGCGGCGGGCACCTCCGGCCAATCACAGCACAGCGTATGTAAATTATATGTAAATGTACATTGAAATTTGTTTAAAATTACACCGCGCATGCACGGCACGACGTTTTTTATTGGCGTTTTGCGAAGGGCTGCTTCCAAGTTAGGGTTGAACCCCTAACCCTTTTGAACCCTTTTTTTGGGCAGATGTTTTTTAGTTGGCACGAGATTGTCGCGTGTGTCAGATTGATTTGAACACCTGGTGATTTTTTATCTGAAAGTGCTTTAAAGGTATTTTATAATGTATTGTGTTGTATTTTTAAATTCGAAAGTGTGTGTGTTGTTTGTTTATTCTTCATACAAAAAATGGATGGCTGGCTAAAGTCCAACTTTCGCTAGCCCGGGCGTGTAAACTACCTGCATATTTTACAATTGTTTCAAGAAGAGTTTATGTCGTATTTTAATACCTCCATAATATCTTATAACATATCGTACGTACTTAATAACTAAATATTGAAATAAAATACGTAAAATTTTTAAAGAATAGAAAAAAATGATCATGAGGCGGGATTAGAACCCGCGTCTTTTGCTAAGTAGAAGCGTTCGAAAACTGAATTTAATAAATACCATAACACTCAAAATATCAAACAAAAACAAAAGGAAACAAAGAAATTCTTAGCAAATTTTATCTACATCTAAGTAATTTTAAGTTTATGGCAAAAAAACATTGAAAATTGTATCATTTACAAAATTTTCCAACAATTTCAATTAATAAAAGTAATGTTTGTAAAAACATCGATATTAGTAAGTCTCGAGTATCGGTTACTGCGCACACAACGTTGTTTATAGCTCTGATGTATTGGAAAGCAATTTAACTAATTTCCTGGTGTGGACAACACTAATATTGGCACATCGACGCGTCTTCAAAGGAAGGAGCGGTCACATTATTATAATAGAACAAACACAGTAAAAGCTGGCTAGTTTATACCTAAGGATAGTTTATTGAGGTTATGGATACGTTACATAGATATAAGATAAGGTAATAATATACATACAAAGTATGAGGTACGTATGCACTTAATGGTCATCTTTGTGTAAAGATTTTGATAAGTAAAAATTGGAAACTTTAAAAAATGATATAAAATCTCTTTGTAAAAAAAAATAACAATACAAAATATCACGCTATACAAAGGTATTAAATAAACCACCGGTGGTAATCTAATAAAATAATTGAGAAGATTAATGACTAAAAAAGGCCATTGAAAATATCTGCTTATTTTATGATCATAATGTAAAAAGATAAAAATACCAAAACTCTACATAGTACAAACGTGCAAAAACACCATTAACGATAACTTCAAAATAAACCCATAAAACTGAAATGTTATAAAATATGTAAAAGTATGAGTAACAATAAATATTTCGCAGCGGGGCCGGAAATGGATGAAGCCATTGCGTACACCCTCCGTGATATATGCTTGCCGCCTGCCGCCACTCGCGTCGGATGTTCGCTTGTTAGGTATATGACGTCATATTCTTAGCATTTCTAATGTTCCTGATAAGACTGTCGTGGTTTTCATGTATGAAAAGAAAAAAATGCCATTTGTTTCATCTGATTAGGAAATTAAACACTACCTACTGACTACACATATGGGTTTAAAATGTTAATCAGCGTATTTATTTTCAAATTTCGTATACCTATCAATGAACAATGTTTCAATCAAAATATATTAATATTAAAAAAATACTATTAAGAATGCAATAAAATATCCTAAAGTTAAAAACAAAAGTTTTTAACTATAGATATCGTTAAACAAATGACAATTGATGATCATGATTACATGAATTTTTTTAAATAAGTCGAATTATTCACAGTGGTTTGGCTCTACCTTTTTAAAATTACTTGATAAATCGTACTATATATTAGATATACCTTATATGTAAACATAACAAGGCTATAATACGCCAAGCCCATGTTTTATCCCTGTTGACAGTCACTTAGCACACAAATATTTTCCGATCAGTTTTCATTTACACAAAAAACAGAACATAAGATATATTTGCTCAGCTATTTCTCCAACTTATTGCATTAGTGTTGTTTATGTAACTTCCATTTGTTATGCTTTTACTAGTAGTTAAATAATAATATTCAATTATACTATCTACTTATAATAATGAAATAATCATTTTTCAAACTGAATGTAACTTGTAACATCGATAAATCACATAATTATTTAAATAATGTAGTAGTATTTACAGTTTATCGTATTTTTACGAATTCAATGCTTACTGCATCATCTGCTAATTTAGTGCTTTCATTCATACGGTATTAAATTATATAAAACATTATATCGCACTTCATATTTAAAAATAACATTTGCGTAAAAGCCATCACAATAAATACCTCCATGAATCACCGACTCCACGGGCGGGCAGGCGCGGGGCGGGCGGGCGCAATCCTTCCTCTGGGAGGTCATCTATCACTCCGAGCGAAATGTATTTTAATCCACTACCCTCCGCTTCATGATACGTGAAAAATGATTCTCACCCACACACATACTACGTGATATGTGTGCTTTTAATGACGTCGCTAAGTGTAGCAAAAAATGAGAGATTGCAAAATGTGCTTGTGCCAGCTTGGGTAGTTTATTTTCGGAAATCATATGGAGGCTAATGTCTAAAGTATAAAGAGGCATCCGGTTAAAAGTGTATGTCGAAAAAAAAATCAATCCAATAACACGTCCACAAACTTTTTATAATGATGTTTTCGTAAATTAGAAGTAATTCTAGCTTTAGTTTGAACTTAAAAAAGTTTTCTGGTTCAGCTGTCTAGGTAATGTTGTAAAATGTCATAGTGGTGATTTATGCAAACTTTATAAAATATTCGAATAACAGTATATATTTCAGAAATAAGTTTTTCTTAATCAAAATTCTTTATTTGATAGGCTGTTCAATCAGACAAAAAAAAAATACAGAAAAAAACTTTCAAATTAAATCACAACCAACAAATATGTTACGTTTACACGCTTTTTAATTCCATCCAGAATAGCCTACATGTAAACACGCAAGCATTTTACAACGTAAGCGATCTCAGGAGGCTGGACCATCCATCATCTGACTGCCGACCCTCGGAGGCCTCGCTTCTGCCAGTCATGTTCCTTTGACAGACTATACCAAACCAACCGTTTCATAGTTAAAAGTGACTTTATGATTGACTGGCATGGAAGATTTATTATTTTTTTGCATCGTTTATACATAGCATAGTTTGAGGAACATAGCTGGTTAAAAAGTTACAGTTTTGCGTAGAACGATGTGATTTAAAACGTCGCTAAATGCCGATAATCTACCATATTAAGGTATATTTGTAGATAGTTGGAGATCTATAAGACTATTTACAATTTTGTTTCAAAAATCATCATAAAATAATGGTGAAACAGAACAGCTATATAAATCTAAAAGCATCCCATCAAAAGGAGTTTTACAAATAGTGAGACATGTATTTTGCATTTACGACAATGTCTGTACGGCGCGGCTCTGACCCCAGGGTCGCAGGTCGCGTATGATAATAACATTGATCGTTTTATTGGTCCGTCACTATCGCGGATTACTCCAACATCTGTCCCGGAAAATTCACTCTCCGAGTAGTGCTGGAGGGGAGATAAAAAAACTGCAATAACGTGGTGTCATAACAAAGACTATGCCGATAATACTATGATTAATACCCGGCGTTATCTCGAGAGTGCAGGCTTCTCCCGCCCTACATCACATTTCTTAAATGTCCTACTTTAGATTCGACCGGACTCGATTTCGACGTTAAAACTGCACAGCTAAGGTCGACAATCGAGCCAGAAGCTGTTAAGGTATTCTGGAACCCAACATAAGAGTTACGGATTTCGCATAATGCATATTATATTCTGAGGGAGGCAGAGGGTCGGTTGGGCGCGGCGGGCGCGGGCGGGCGGGGGAGGAGGGCCGCGTGACCGCACGTCTTTTGCACGCGACAAGCTCTCAACATTTTTTTATTATTATTGCGCTTCGATGGAATTTATTCTGAGGGTCCTGATGCAATAGACACGCTTGTTTAGATCTTAGATTTTGAATATTTTTAAATCGCGTAATGGAGTGTTTTGAGTTTGAAGGGGACTCGATATGAATGTATTAGAGTGAGGGAAATATAATGGCGGTTATAATTGGTTTTACGGGACATTGGGTCGGGATTAAATATACGATTAATAGGGTAATAAACAATGGTTATGTAAGGCTTCAGCGGCAGGTGCTGCGCCGATATTGGACGCATTGATAATAATTAATTACCCGAAGTTGGAGATAAGAAGAGCAGCTTCCCCCAGCGCCCAACGAATATATTAATGAGGGGATTATTTGAATCCAACACTATTATATACTGGGAATAGTCGAGGCTTGGATATATATCTCAATATATTATTTGTTTTTCTTATTATGAGTCAGTAATACATAAAGAAATGGGAAAATAGGTAAGGAGTAAAGAAATATAGGTAACTGACAGCGCTTTACGCTTTGATTTGGGTGGACTGTGAACTTTAGGAATTATTCATCAGGTTCTATTTTTACTTACCTTTAAAAAGGGTCCTAACTATGTTAAAGGCAGAATCTTCAAACAGAGTTCGTTTCTATCTAATCACTAATGTAATCTATAAGTACAAATTATAAGTGAACTATTACGTATTATTATTTTCCAAGGTATATATTGCCTGTTAAAATAAAAAGTTTCCTTCATTTATTTATTAAGAAATGTAGTTTATTTTTTATTTTGATGATACTATTTAGAATATTCATAAAACCATATTAAATGTAAGAGTCTTTTAATGTACATTGTATACATTGTTTCGACAGTACATTTTAGTAAAAATTAACGTAACATGATTTCAGGTTGAAAGCTGATCTTGTTAACAAGCACAAGTTCCACAGAAAATACAAGTACGACAAGTATTAAAGCTGCTACGAGAAACAAGAGACGATTGAATCCAAAATGACAAATCTTTTGAATGTAAGTTGACAAGGTAATAATTAAAAAAAATGTTGGTAGCTCTGAGTTAAATCTTCTTTGAGTATACTTTATTTCATGCATGGTACAACGTTTTTAAAATTAACATTTTCATAGTAAGCATAATATACAACAGATAACATTTTAGCTAATACAAAAACTTTTACAACTCTATGTGAAAATGTGCACCACCAATAAATTCTATAAAACCAGCGGACACGGTCTTCAAATGAACATAACCTCCGTCAAACGCTATTAAAGTAATAACATTTAAAAACCTGTAAACTAAACTCGACTGTATCGTACATCTTTTCTTCGCTTCTCGTGTGTGTAATGTCGTTGGGCTTTCAACTGACCAAAATAACTAGACCCCTCTTTTTCCATTCTGTTTCCCCGATCGCGTCTTGAATTTGAGAGCTGCGGGGGTTGACAGGGGTCGAGTTATACTGGTAATGGTCCGTACATATTTCTGCAATTGATTAGGCGGGGGCGGTTGCCATGGCGACGGGTTGCACTAGGGTACTCTCCCTCGTCCCACACGGCTACTGTCAAACTTACGGGATATTCGACCTTGTGACCATGCATTAGGGTACATAGTGTTGATTCGCGTGCTGATTGTATTCGCGAAACCCCTTTATGATACGCGAGATGCTGGAGCTATTGTCTTGTCTCTATGCAATTTAGTTCGCTCCTGAATAATGGCGACGCGAATGGAGACTACGATTGTCTTTCAAACGATACTCTTCATAATTTAAACGAAAGTTGAAACAAAGAAATGTCGATAAAGTATTACGAAGCGTTGAGCGGGATAATGCACGACCCTTCGATGGGGATGAGACAAACCTTAACTTGAAAAATCTTTTTCTTTTAGAAGACTACGACTAATGTAGCTATTGTTTATGGGCGGTGTGTTTTCCATTGGGACGTTTATTGAAAATTTCCTAATTTCCCGGCAATAAAATATGTGTTACAGAAATAAATAATTTACTCAAATTATTTAATATTGGTCTGTAACGATATTAAAAAAGACGTGTGGCACTCGGGGACTGCCGCGGTAAAGCTATTGCATGCTATGCCTTCAAGCCACACCTCCGCCTGTCGGAATGGGGAGCGTGAGGTTTTTTCGTTACGGAATTTCTCGATTCGGTCCCCGCGCTCAAGGCCCGCGATAGAAGCTATGCAATAGCTTAAAAAAATTCCAACGACATTCACGTAATATTTATCTACCTTGCTATAATATAAAGTCAGGATGACTCAAGTATTTAATAAAAAGTATAATTTATTTTGTCTATAATCAAATTTAATTCAAATAAAATTTTTCAACATTAAGAATGTTTTGAAAAACTTTTAGAACTCTACAATGTAGTAACAAAGTTTTAAGTTTATTAATTTAGTACTCAAAGGATTGATTGATTGGCTGTGTGAAATATCCCTACTTATTTATTATTTTTTTCATTAGGCTAAAAATCCACACATAAAGAATAAGAAACAAATAGTGTACAACTTTTCGCTATAAAGTTTCCCCTCGGCTTGCAATCCGGAATGCAATAAACCTGTTCGCCAGAACGTAACTGTGAAATATTTCAGCTTTCCACCAAATACCTGCTATTAATTGAAATGGCGTAGGATTGTCTCGTGAAATACGCGAGGCCCGGTTAAAGTTAATTTCGCCGGGTAATCCGCCCGCTAATTGCTGCCCCCCCTCTGCCTAGAGGGGGAGGGTTGAAACTGCTATCTGAGTTTATAAGTTTCTATGTATTGGTAAATTTTGTGAAAAGCTGTGTGTGTTGGTAGTAAATGTGGTTAATAATAATTAGACCAACTACGTATTGGGCTTAGGTTGTTTCTTGTATTTAAAAGTAAAAGTAGATAACTGATTATTATACCTATAAAGGTTAAAAATTAAACTAAGTATTCGGTATTCCTACTTTTAGAAAAAGGAGAGTTATTGTTCAATCCTAATTTTCTAAAATAAATGTGTTTAATGTATATCCATCTTGCATTCAGATGAGCTCCTTAATGAGCATACATTTTCGTGTCAAAAGCTTACAAATTGCATTCAATATTTGCACGTTATTTGAGAGAGATATTGAGAACAACTCACACGCGATATAGAAATTAGTATAAATCATTGCATTATTGTAAAGAAAATCTATTAAATGTAAACAAGTAGAGAACAATATTATATTAAACTATTGACTTTAATTGGGGCTATAAACCTTTCGATTACAATAGTTTACTTGTTCAGTAGGTATTTTCAATTTACAATTCAATCCAATTAAAATTCGTTTATTTACTTAAATATTTATATGTAATTTAACCTAAGAGTTAAGTTTATAAGTAGATATAGAGCAATAAATGCTTATAGACAAAGAATAAGAAATACCTATGTCTAATTATGTAAATAATTATAATTTACACTAAATACATGATTTGTTCGCATTGGATTAAAATCACAACAGCACAACATTGAATGTCGGACCGGACCTACGGCATCAAGTAGTGAAGTGTCGCTCGAGGCTTAATTACGGAGGGTCGTTACTCGTTAGGGAGGGGGAGGGGGAGGGTGTCGTCTACCCTCTTATGAGTATTCTATGTTAATATTTTTGTTTATTTTTATATAATTAACGAAATTTTAATTGAAATAACGTAATCAGTGGAATTGAACGTAGGAATAAAAGAGACAGGTGTACATTGTTTACTTACGAGTTATCGGGATATTTACTAAGTATTGAATAATATAAGAGAATAATTAAGAATTATGTTAGGTAAAATAGACTAAAAGAATTATCCAGTTATAATTATATAACTGGATTGTCATTTACAATCACACAGACAATAATACCAAAAATATTTTTTTTTTAATTTTTATTAACCTACTTTTTAAACATATTCTATACGTTACTCAATTGAAGATAACGATTTTAAACACATTATAACTTCATTATAACGAAATAAATAATCAACACGTCATGAGATATTTTGAGATTTTTTTAAAAAGCATTTATATTTTATAAAACTTAATAATAATAAAATCATCAACAAGTTGAAATAATTCATGAACGGATTAACTTAAGCAATATGCATATTGCATATAATATCATCAAGGCATATATCAAAGAAAATTTGGACAATTCATCTCAAAGCTCCATGTAACAGATGCAGACGTACGTAGGCAAAACAAACAGTGTGATTAGTGAGGGCCGGGAGGGTGATTATGCATGCGATCGATACCTCCTCCCTCCGACGCGCACAGAATACATTACCCATATTTGCATAAGTTGATGAGATGGCCCCGCACTCCCAGTGACGCTAAACTCATGTTTTTACTAACTAATGCTTTGAGAAATTATTATTCTATCTATACTAATATTATAAAGCTGAAGAGTTGTTTGTTTGTTTGTTTGAACGCGGTAATCTCGGGAACTACTGGTCCGGTTTGAAAAATTCTTTCGGTGTTAGATAGCCTATTTATCGAGGAAGGAAGGAAGGCTATAATATATGATCACGCTAAGAACAACATGAGCGGAGCAATGCGGGTGAAACCACGGGGAACAGCTAGTAAAATGTAAATATAATTATATGATAGAGGAGATTATAATTTACGTTAATGAAATCTTATTTCATCTTGTAAATGGTATTGGAAATGAAAAAAAAAAATATTTTAATATTTTAAGTGCTACCTTTACACCTATCCATACTTATATTATAAATGCGAAAGTAACTCTGTCTGTCTGTCTGTTACTCAATCACGCCTTAAACGAAACGGGAACTATGCGGGTTTTTTTTGACTGCGCGGGCGATGCCGCGGGTGGAAAGCTAGTAATCTATATGTTTTACATATAAAGTAATGTTTTTCCATTTAAACGTTCTTAATCCTGAGCGTTATATTATTAAAAATTTAACTTAGAATACATAAAAATGAGCACTTTATATTTTATAGAGAGTACCTACTACTTAACACTTGTAGAGTAAAAATATGTAACGACTCATATACAATCATTTTAAATGTGAAAATCCTACAAAAAGGATATAGTAATAAAAATTAAGCTTTTAAAATTTTACATGTTAATTAAAATACAATATCTTGCAAAGGGAAAAGCTGCGGTATCTATAAAGTAAATTTAAAATGGATGCCAGCGTGAAGTTATAACACGTTATATCCCATCTCGCAGTTTATGGCTCATTAATGACACCATTAAAATTTAAACCCGTGAAGTGTTATTACTTTAATATCTGAGTTTGTTGATTAACGAGACTTTTGTTAGATGTGGGAGATGGAGTCACGTTCTTAGTTTTATTTCAGGAAACATTTTGATGTCATTATTATCTAATTTCTTGGAAGAAAATAGTTTAGGTAAGGAAAACACACACTCATTGAACTGAATGAATGAAAAGGATAAGGAATTATATATTGATAAGAAACTATTTGAAATTTCTGTTTTTAAAACATTACCTATAAAAGTTTAGTTTTTCGGGAAATTCCGTCCAGTGTCCAATCATGCGTGTGTGTAAAAATCGTTACGAATTATCAAGTTCTCTTGGGAAAACTATAAAACTTATTGGTGCTTTAAAATGTCTAACCTATTCTTCGAGTCTTTCAGTCTGTGTGTTTGTTCGTGTTGTACCTACATCACAATGCACACTATTTAATTTTAAAAGCATCTACAAGCTAATAATGCCAAGTATGCACATGCTATTGTCTCAAGAGTAACAGTTTCAAGAATGTCGAGGGTGTTAGGGACGCGGGGTGCAGGGGTGTGGGGGCGTGAGGGGGTGCGGGGCGCGGGGGTGCATTCCGCCTGGCCAATATTATACGGGCCTAGTTAGCGCGCACTGATATTAAGAATTCCACGAGGCACAGAGTAAGTTGAGGACCAGAGAATTTTAAAATGTATGCAAAAGAAAATTCAGAGAACATTACATAACAAAAACTGATGGTTACACCTAGTATATGATGACTTTGACCATGACCTTGTCTAAATGAAAATGAAATGCAACTAACATAGAATTTTCAGTAAAAAAATTACTTTATGGCGCATACCATATTATAAATTGCATTTAAAAAGATATATTTTACGAAATGACGTAAAAAAGGTTAATTTGAACTAGTTTTACATTGTAGAAATTTCTTGAAACCATAATATTATCGTTATAATGTCTGCAAATAAAATCACCATTTTCAATCTTCAATTGATTCAAGTGCGGGCATACATAGGAGTCAAAGAATTTCAAGATGGATTAAAATAATAAGTACTAAGTACTGTATGCTACACAATCAACTTAGTCGTCAAAATTTAATCAAATGAAAGCCTTTGTGCATTCATTGCTCTACACTCTAAGATTGGAGCTCGGGCACAAAGTTGGTAATTGAAAAATCTTTGCAGCGAGCACCCCCCGCGACCCCCGCCCGCCCCCGCGCCTGCCCGTCGCAAATTAAACACCACTACAGTCGCACATTACATGAACTTTTATGTGGTATTTAGATACATCTGTAGTTAGATGTCCTCGACTTCTCCGTAGAATATTCATGTATCTGAATACTTTGAATCTTCACAATATCTCTGGTACTAGGCATTAGCTATTTACTACAGTATTTAAATGTAGCAAACTGCAACCCAAAAGTAAGCATATGTTGTAAATGTAGAGTATCGCTGTAGCAAACAACTATACTGTCCGAATATTATGCTATAAATACCTGAAAGGTTATATTTCAATTTGAAAGTTACTAATCTACAAATGATACAAATAATTCATCCACAAAATTAATTGAATTTACTGTATTGTTCGAATGGATCCTGTTTTCGGAGAGTAATGTTTTTTCATGCGATTGTCGTTGACCCATGTTGAAATTAATCTTATCTCATTCGAATTGTTTAAATAAACATGTACGACAAACAACTGTCACTTTAAAATCTACAAAATCGGACTGAAAGTTACGCCATGAATTATTTTGGTAAAGCGTAGCGCTCTCGTAACTAATTTGCCTACGAAGTGCTACGAAATTTTAGTGTAGCAACTTCTTAAAAATATCTCATACTATTTGTATCGAACCATTCAATTCCTTAGAAATTGACTTTCCGGTAAATTATGAAAGCAGATAAGATTGCTATACTATTATAATTATACTTTAAAATGTCGTTAAAGTCCCTCTACGCCTACACTCAAAGGTGGGTGAATTATATAATGTCGCGACCCCCCTGGGAGGGTGGGGCATCGGTGGTGGGGGGAGGTCTGGCCATTCGTCAGCGCTCCGCAGAAATGTTTTCATTTTTATTTCATAAATAAGGAGCGGAATCTCGCCCGAGCGTAATGAGGAGAGCAATATCTGCGACTTTTATACTCTGTGTATTT
Organism: Colias croceus; assembly: GCF_905220415.1. Taxonomy (NCBI): domain Eukaryota; kingdom Metazoa; phylum Arthropoda; class Insecta; order Lepidoptera; family Pieridae; genus Colias; species Colias croceus. The sequence goes on along the minus strand of NC_059544.1, from coordinate 181,889 downwards.
GTTTAGCGTTACGTTTGTATTCATTTAGAGTTAGTTTACTTTAGAATGTGTTTTAAAATAATGTATATTTCATTGATAGTCGTAGCAAGACCGTAAGAAACTTACTTTTATGTTAAAAGCTCCTAAACTATGGTGGACATGTAAGTATAAAAGGAATGATAATTATGTGGTAAAAAAAATATTTCATTCAATTTATATTTCTTGGTAATGTAAGTTATAAAGGTAAATGTACATTTATTGATAGTAATTATATATTATAAGGTTAAAAATTTCTTAGTTAGGTACCTACTGTTAGAAACTGTGTTAATTGTCCTTTATTTAAGTAAGATTTAGTAAAAATAACATTGAAATGAACGTTGTTCGACTACATTATAGATACACAAAAAGGGGAACGATAATGTTACAACTAAAAATGAACTGCAAATCGTTTTACAAAATTCCAGCACGTAAAGTGAATTGTTAGGGCTAGTATGATATTTGTCCGAGGAATATGAACCCAAAGTGGCCGAGCCAAATCTAATATAAGCCCAATAGCGTGCACCCGCGAGGAGCGCCGCGGGTCGCCGCTCCCTCGCGGCGCTGTGAACATCTCACTACATTCCGCAGCAAGTGTTTAAAATTGCTCCTCGGCCCCGAGCGGGGTAAAGGCCAAAGCGATCTCCCCCGACATATTGCAAACATATTCTCCGCTTGAAATTTATTGTAAATCGCGACGGGCGGGGATTTGAATCCCCTCGCCGCTCGCCTGTCAATAAACCGAATGGACTCGCCTGTTTGCGTTCGCTTTTTCGCCGAGCCTCAGCCTCCCTCGGGCGCTTCCGATTTTATTTATCTAACGTTTTCCATTTCGACGTAATTGTGTGAGTTACGCGATTGTTGCTAAAGCGAATATTTATTCGGGTCGTAGTTTGCTTTCCATTTGCCGCAGCACGGCTCGCCGATATTGTCCGCCGAATTCAATTTGCGGCTCGCGCTGGCCTATGACGTTATCAATAAATTGATCGCCCGCTTGTGACGGACATATCTGACAGAGCTGCGCTTTCCTACGTCACTCCTCGATCATACCCTAACAACTAGCGTAGGCTGTAAAAATGAATTATTGACCGCCATAAAATCTACATAAGGTGAGGTTCGTTCGATCCCATTAATTCTAAGGCGGGACGGGTGTGGGGGTGGAGGGAAGGGGAAGGTCTACAATCAGCATTAGTCAGAATATATTTCGCGTAAATCTTTGACGGTGGCATTTTATGTATATCGTAAAAAACGGCGTGAGGCGAGCGGCCATAAATATGGGTCGTAAAGGGCGGGCATCCCCGCGCGGTATTCATTGCCAACACACTATGAATAGTAAGCTACAATAAAACTTAGGCCTGGACCATTTAAATTTCCAGTAAAACAGACGTACAGGAAGCTACAGATGTAGTCCAGCATTTAACTTGGAAAAGCTGCCATTGCTTACGTACGAAACATAAAAACCTATATTACTTCATCAGTCATCGATTGTATTGATAACCTTAATAAGAGCAAACAGAAATATTATTTAAAAATGTTCAGCCACTATGATAATAATTGTATTTACAACAAATTCAGAAGTATTCTTCTGAATTTATTATATAATAATCTTAATATGTATATATAAATCTCGTGTCACAATGTTTGTCCTCAATGGACTCCTAAACCACTTAACCGATTATAAAAAAACCGCACACCATGTGCAATTCGAACCAGCTGGAGAGATAGGATAGTTTTAATTTCAAATCGTTTTAGAGAAAGCGGGCGAAGCCGCGGGCGGTAAGCTAGTATTATTATATATTACAGTGATAACAAATCTTTTGCATATGTGATTCACTCATCACATAAGATGATATCTTCCGACTACAATAATTTCCGTTTTATTCCTTCCTATCTGATTATTACGATTAGTGTAGATTATAAAAGTCCCCATTTCTGTGACGTGGGGTAAAGTTTTACGTTTGCATGATCAGCGTTATTTGTATTTATTGTTTTGGACAGGAGACAGGAGGGTCGAGCCGGGACCGACCCCGGGATACACTTTTATGTCATATTTTTCTTAAAAGTTACGTTTATCCGACTAATATAAATATTCATGTCTCTACATACGAGCATTTTATTATATGTAGGTATGTTTGTGTTTTAGTTTCTTTTTACTAAAGCTCAATAATACATTTATTATGATCGTTTATAAACACATGAGTAGATAATGAGTGTACATTGAAAAGTATCTACTTAATATTTTAAAATTTTCGATACATAAAATAAGAAACGTTAAATGTAGAGCATGTAATTTTGAATATTCAGTTACAAGCTATTCGGATTATATTTAATGTGTTGTTTAGGTTAAAATTATCTTAATAACTATGACTATGATAACGTGTTCTGAACTCCCTTAGGCATTCGATCTATTTCTGTATCTATTTAAACATTTAGGCTAGAAATCTTTTCCTCTATTTAATTTGGTATGTCGATAAATAGATTAGATGAGTAGACTTTTATTATTTAATTTCAACAACATTTTTTTTTATACCATTAGCGTTAACGTTTAAAAGTGTAAGTGACAAATATTATTTTTATTGTATGTATTATCATGCTGAAATATTTTCTTTTATATTCCAGAAGCAGATAATCCTAGAGATGATGGCGTTATGGCGGGAAATATTTAAGATAAAAAAGAAGAAAAGAATTTCTTTACAGCCTACAGGATAACGATAGCTTATAGTCTACAAATATTGCATAAGTATTTAAACCATACCATAGATCCTTTGAGGTAAAGTATTTTGAATTAATTAAATTAATATTTAAAATTTCAAGTTATAAAATTACTTTTCCTTTTTATTATTTTTTGCCCGTCATATTTAAAATTTATGAGGATAATTTCTTCATTCATCCTGATTCATCCTGATGCAAGTAGGTATGTTACTGTTTCAAAAACAACTGAAAAACGGCTTAAAAAATCCTCAACTCCTGAAATTTTAATTTATTCTATATTTTCTTAATTCATGATGTTACATTTTTCTATATCATATAATAAAATACAATAAAATCATAATTAGACTAGAAAAATATGAATCGAATTGAAGTTTTCACAATTCGTGAATTGTGACTATGGGAAATAGGAATTATTTAGCCTTCAATCTTCTATGTTATACAAGTAACACTTTAGCAAATATCGGGATTTAGTAACATTACAGTAAAGACAATCTCGTTGTATCGTTTGTTCGTCACATCTCACTAAATAAGGTCTTACCGCGGCTATCGCGATTGGGTACCGCTCGCTACAGTTAAGGCTGCCGAAATTTTGGCTCAAAGAATAGGATATAAGTGGATAGGGTATAAAAAGAGTTATTGGATGTTTAGCAAGCATACAAAATTTTAATGTCACTAAACAAAGATTCAGCAAATGGGAGTGGCTACTCACATCGATGCTAGTGTGTTTCTTTATTTCTTAAACAATTATCTTGGTGAGGAAAAAATAAGTATGCAAGCGAGTTTAGAACCCTATAATATAACAGAAAAGAATTCGGTTATTAATATAGAATTAACCTGTATCGATACTTGATTTTCATGTTTAAAAATATGTACAACACACATCCAATAAATTCCTGCACGCATGTAACGATAGACGCGATTTTCCGTAAGACAAAGTGTGTTATTTCTCGCGGTTCCCGAGGGCCAGGGGTCGCGGGTCCGGGGGCTCCAGGGTTTGGGGTCCGGGGGGTTGGGGGTTGTAATATTTTTACGAGAGCATTTTATTGTTGGCGGGATAAATTTGTCATCGCCGTCCGTCCCGCTGTGGCATGCAACTGCACTAACTTACATTCTAATAAAACTATAAAAGTTACATTTTTATATGAATTCGAGGAGGGAAATACGAATGTTATTCTGTAGGGTTTGGTTTATGAGGAGGAACATGGTATAAAACAGATATATTGCGTTGAGACTAGCATGTATGAAAGTTGAACTATATTAACTAGCTTGATGAAATTCGCAATATCTCACACGGACACAACACACTCGAGTTTAGTTTGACAAATTTGGAATTTATTAATATTGTAGGTACTTGTCATCTTACTTTTTCTCATTAATCTTTAGAGCTTTTACAAGCTTTCTAAATTTTCAAAGAAGATCAAATGAATAGGAATAGTTGGCTAATTTATATTCAAACATGTCTCAGCCTAAATACATAGTAATAAAACAAAGGTTTATAATTTTTAAAATTTTTCCTATATCTGTAACATGGGCTATTTCATATTTATTAAAAGTTTCCAACAATAGCTCTATCATGATAAAATGTGATTTTAATTAAAGTTTTAAGTATAGCTGTCTGGCTTCAATTATAAATTATTATTTAAATACAAATACTTGACACTTATGTAAGTACTGATATGAGATCGCCTAGTTATGTTCTCTATTGTTATAATATTTACATAGCAATTCGAATAAACATAGAATTAAAGATTACCTGCGTACATAACAAGGTTTATTGATATCTACGATTAATTCCAAGAAACAGACACTGAGGAAGGAAACAATGCTTTTACTAGTTCAATAAGGAAAAAATAGAGCAGCTTTAAATTATTTTTAAATAATTGTGATTAACAACGTGGTTATGAAATGTCTTTACATTTGTAATCAGCCAATTTTATTCATTTCTATACTTTTGAATGAAATTGGCTGATTACATAATATACCTAGAGAAGCATAGAATCTTCGAAAAAGTTTACTGTTTAGATACCTACATAATATAATGATAATAATGGGGAATGAATTAATGAATAAATGAAAAGACACAAATTTTGCGTTTTTTGTTGTAATCAAAAAACAACTTTTAAAAAGCATATAATCCACTTGAAAATTCTGCAATCTACAATACAGAGCCTCGCACTTTGACATTTCAACAGATAATCTATCGGCATAGAAGAAAAATGTATTCTTTACATAAATATTTTAAATAATAAATGTGTCGATAGTACTAGATATTATATGTATGTCTCGAAAACCATTGCTTTAATCGCATTCCACAAGATAAAGACAAGTATTATAACAATTAAAACAAAAACAAATTGTTTTAATGAATCATATAATTAAACTAATTACACTTTCAATGTGCCCGGTTACGGGTTACTATTTACAAATAATTGACTTAATTATAAATAATGAATCTTATTATATGGTGTAGCTATAAGCTAGTAATTGTTTCAATTCGCACAATTATGTTATTGATTATTATTATGTAACACTATATTTTCACGCGGACATAGCTTTCGTTCATTGTACGCTGTAATTATACTTGATGATTTGATTTCAATTGTCGTATAAGTTGTATAAATGTATAACTTAATATAATAAACTACGTGGATATTCTTGCTCTAACTTTTATAAAGACTAGGTATTATAAATATTATAGCTAAAAGTTTTGTTATCAAAAATAAATATATAATGTTTTTTCAAAAATTATGTATCCGTCCTGTACTTGTAGGTAATAATGTAGGTAAACGATTATGATATAATAGATAGAAAAACCTATCTCTAATAAAATGGAGGGTGTTCAATATTTGTACAATTTTATAAAATTAGGATAACAATTTCACTCTACTCTACATTTAACACAATAATCATTTAATTGAACTTAATGTATTATAGTATGAACTAAATAAAATAATATGATTGTTTCTAATTTCAGATACTCGGAGCTGATTAACGCTGTAAGAAGTACACATATTCTACTCTCTTCTCTGATGAGGTTATCTAATAGGAGAATGAAGGGAATAGAAACAGGCAGCCAGATGATATAAATTTTCCATCATAGTAAGGTAATATATAAATTTCATATTCCACATAATACTCAGGTCTCAGTTATTTTGATACTGATTTCAATTACAATCTTTTAAGTTTTAGTTTTAACTAGCTCTAAACCTCGATTTCATTTGTGTGTAATCATTCAATCCAGATGAAAAACCTACCAGTCCACTTAATTTAAGGGCGGCCGTACACGGACCGCTTCAAGCAGTTGAGACCGACCGCTTGAAGCCGCGACCGCGCGGTGAACTATAGGCATTCATTCACCGCCGTACACGTGACGGCTCGAGCCGTCGCGACCGCTTCAAGCCGTCAACTGCATGACGAAATTCCACCGTGCCGTTGACGGCTCGTGAGCGGTCGTGAGGCATACACTGACTGCTCGAGCCGTTGACTGCGCTAGAGCCGTCGACGGCTCCCTTCCCCCCTGAAAATCAATGACTTGACTAGTCAAAAAAATCAACCGCTCGAGCGGTTGGTAGCGACGGCTCGAGCGGTCAACAACCGACGGCTCGAGCAGTTGAAGCTGACCGCTCGAGCCGTCCGTGTATGTCGCTTAGCCGTTAACTGCTCGAGCGGTCCGTGTACGCGGCCGCCCTTAGACTATATTTCTATATGCGATATCTACATGACGTGTCAAATTCAATCGTCCATATTTTAAAGGAATTTGTAAAAGCTTTTTATTCACACTATACTTTGTGTTCAGTAGTAGGTACCTAGTAAGAAATTTTCAAGTTATTCATGGAAAATAATTTATGCGTTACTAAGAACGCTAATAAAAACCCAAAGCAAAAAATATTTCACATTCGTAGTTACATCGTCATTTTCTTCGATTTTGTATTTAATAAATCGAAGCATTATACTACGGTACATTGTAAATTGGATATCAGTACTAGGTCATTACTTATAAATAATTATTTATTTCTTATGTTACATGTTTCTTTCGTGGAGAAGATTTAAAAGTTTCAAGCGGCTACACGAAGAAGAATACTTAAATAGATTAGTTATGTATTTTATGTTATGTAAAACGTTTAAAGGAATAAATAGTTTAATAACATTGGATGTGTACGTTTTTTATTTGATTCTCTCTCCCTTTTTGTCTTCAGAATATTTTCATATAAAATAAACTTATAACTAAACAAACGAAGACAATTCCACTTAAGATCTCGGTATTTTCATTAATTTACTACTAATCATAATGAAATAATGAAACGAAAGGAAAAATTAAGCTTTTTCATTCACCATTCATTCACTCAATACACATAAATTATTACAATATTGTAACTCTCAATACACTAACACTCAATACACATAAATTATTACAATGTTGTATTGTGTATACCTACAGTACCTACTCTCACGAATCAAGATGAAGACATGTCTATAAACTATCGTAATGTTTCTCGCCTTCTAGTCTCCATAGCAATTAACACAGAAAACCAAAACCACAACCCTTTTTCCCACAGTCGGTTAAGAAGTAATATAAATAAATGGCATAAACACAAATGAGGATTACCCGCTATCGGTCAGCAGACAACACCTCCACTCGACTCTCTGACGCACGATGCTATTTGCTCACATACAAACCAATGATACGACCCTGAACATGAATATTTGTATGTTTTAAAGGATATTTACAAATATTTGGGTAATTATCGATAAAATATAAACAATGTACCTACTTATATCTAAAACTGATAAACATTAATAGAATTATACTATTTATATCAATCAGTTTTTGATAGTTCTATGTTTACTTCATACTAGAAAAATATATTTTATTTTTACTTATTTCAGTGTTATTGCGATCGCCAGGACTATATCGAAAATGAAGTCTAATTTACACAGTTAATTTCACTTTAGAAGGATTGATTCACATTTGACCGAGAAATAAAATTAAAAAGTTTTCTGCACTAACATTTTATTAACAAAGAGCGGGTCATCGAGCTTGTAGTTCGCTTGGTGGAAAGAGATTAGCAACGCCCATGATGAGAATTTGCGAAGGTAGAGTCTCTGTACATTACTCTCTATTTAGTATTAGGAAAATGATTAATTATGTTGATAGAATTAAGTATGAAGCAGGGAGCTAGAAGATTAAAGGAAAGGTGTGGAAAAGAAAATGGTCCTCAAACTTTAACACTATCAAACTGCAATAACATGGCAACGATTCCACTAAACTATCTATAACACTAGCCAATTGAATATTTATTAGCACGTATAAACAGGCTCAAGTTATTTGGTTTCGATAACTTTCACAGTATCGCCTTATCGCTGAATCAACACGCGCTATCTTACATCGACAACTCGCTTGATTTATGTTTTCAAAGGAACATTTAAATCAAATAATTTAAATTAATTTACAGGTGTAGGCTGTACAATTTTTGATGTGTTTTATTTTTATAACAATAGTTTTACTAAGACATCATGATCTGAGCCGTATATGAAAGATCCGTTGTTTTGGATAAGAAAGCATTGATAATTTATTAATATAACATGAATTATTGTAACACACCAAACTACTATTTGAAATAGCTGTGCCTATTTCAAACTACATACCTACTACCTACTATACATAAAGCTAAGATAGACCTAAAATAAACAAAGTTTGTCAAAACCGCAATGTATAATTATAACAAAATGAAGATATCAAATAAGAATGTTCAAAATTGTTGTTTCCGTCATAAATATGTGAAGCGATTAAAATCATCGGCATCATGACTTCGTCACCGATACAGGCGCGGGCGCCGAGCAGCACGCTGGCGTGAGATTCTTATCAAGTGAATCATTTGCATGTGACTGTAGTATATTAGTAGAAATACTATTTATTTCAATACTACTTGAGTACTGGAAATACTTCCGATAGGTTTGTACCAAGGTGAATATATAATTCGTGTTCTATTTACTGCGTTGCAATAGAATAAAAAGTAATTTGTGTAGATATCTAATTAATTCATTATTCAAATTTAAGACAAACGTCGATCTTGTCCCTTAAGTTTGTAATTTTTGAAAAATAATGCTTTTGTAAGCCTCAAATTGTTTTATACAGTAAACCGTTACATAAAGATTGAGGGAAGTGTATAATGTATCGATATATTGAAAGTTAGTTTTTAGTAGGGATATTTTTATATACTATGTTTATAAATATCAGTTGTAGTTATGATTTATATCCTGTTAGATTTGTAATTAAACTGTTCGGATGAAGATTTATTTTACTTATAAATTGATCAAGAAATAAAGCTACAACTTAATTAAATGACGGAACAATAATAACTGATATTATGTGTCTCATATTAGTTTTTTGTATTTTTATAAATGATTTTAATCAAGAAAGTTATCATTAACAACTTAATTATAAAATAATGTATTCTAGATCACTACATAGTATAAAACAAAGTCGCTTTCTCTGTCCCTATTTCCCTATGTCCCTTTGTATGCTTAAATCTTTAAAACTACGCAACGGATTTTGATGTGGTTTTTTTAATAGATAGAGTGATTCAAGAGGAAGGTTTTAGTATATAATTTATTAGTTTTTAGACAAAGCGGGCGAAGCCGTGGGCGGTAAGCTAGTATATAATACACTTACATTGATTAGGCTTCGACACTACAAGACTATTTTAAAAATTCTGTCACCAATAGAAAGTTAAATCATGTTCAAATAACATAATATCCTATATATCACGTATAAAAACAGCTAGTCGTTAATAAAGTTTGCGAATAAATTTTTAATCACAATATATCACGCCTCATTTTGATAACCATTGTAGTGATCTCAAAGCCGAAGCCACAAGCAAAAGTTATAAAAAATCGCGGCATTTATTAGAATGTGTAAGTGTTATTGATAAAGATTATCGTCGTGTGTACGATACAGCCGCTAGCCGGTCCGGTTAAGATGCGTGGTTAGTGCGACTCGCTGCGCGTATGTGCTGTGTCCTCTTGCCTGTGTCTGTGCCTGTGACTGTGACCTCCGCCATGGACCTCAGTCAGGTAAGCCTTGATCTTACGAAACTTGGACTATGTGGACGTCTGGAAGTAAAGAGATATGGTTCATGTTTAATTAAAAGGTTGATTAGGTTTAAAATGCAGGCTTAGATTTTAGATTATACTGTGCATGTATGTTTCGTTAATTTATTTAAATATTATGTACATCATTCAATAATATGTTAATTTATAAATATAGTTATTTTAACTCTGTATTGGTTTCAAACAAATATTTACATAAGAGAGGGCAATAATGTCACGTTAAATGGAAAATTTCTTCGTAATATTGATTACGACATATTTTCGTCAGATTAAACGTGTTAATTGTATTCAAATGTGCATTATTTAGATATAGATAAACGCGCGTAAACAAATATTTACGATAAAAGCGGTTTCTACCTACAGATACGGCTCTCGGAAAATTGTACTTAGTTTCTAAGCTCCCTAGTATGGAAAAATCATACCAAAAAATTGCAAAGATTTTGTTAAATATAAAGCATGTTATTTAAATTAGATATTGGATTAAACTGTAAAGCAAGTTAGGGCAAACCATTGACTTTTCCTTTCTAGAAAGCTCGATTGTAAAAAAGATGCTACTTCTTGAAGAAATAAATGAAAACGAAATCTCGGGTAATAAATAGTTGTAATAAAGTAGTCCTGTATTTAAGGTAATTTACGTAGAGATTAAATAATTTTATATAATAATTTTCCCAAGTCAATACTGGAGCAAATCAGTTGAATCTAATACGATGCATAAGATGTAAGCAACTTCATAGTGTAAGTATTCAATGATTTTAATGTAATAAAGCATGCAAAATTTCATAAAATCGGTCCAGTAATATCCTAGTTAAATAATAGCAAACATACTTTGTCACAACGTACATAAAAACAAAGTGTCGTATCACTACATAGTATAAAACAAAGTCGCTTTCTCTGTCCCTATGTCCATTTGTATGCTTTAAATCTTTAAAACTACGCAACGGATTTTGATGCGTGTTTTTTTAATAGATATAGTGATTCAAGAGGAAGGTTTTAGTATATTTAATTTATTAGGTTTTAGACAAAGCGGGCGAAGCCACGGGTGGTAAGCTAGTTATTAATAAAAAAGAAAAAAGAACAGGTTATTAATTTTCAGCAACATTTATATACAAAGGTTATTTATGGCTACCATAAGCGAATCGTAATTAGTAATTTTAATTATCAATTATTAGTTCATAATTCTATTCTATAAATTTCAAGAGCAAAATAAATTGTGTACAGTAGGAGGCAGTAAGACAGCCAACGCAAGAAGCTATTCTGGGAAAATGTAGAGTTTTGGATTTAGTACAAGTCAGAGAAAAATACATAGGTATATAAAATATTAATGTTTATTTATTTGAACTAAAATTGATAACTGAAACATCTTTTTCAGGTATATAATTTAAAATGTATCGCACGTACAACGTAATACTAGTTACATGGTTTTTATCGAAAGCTATGATAAAATACCATTCAATTTTATTAGTTTGTCGATCATTTATTTATTCATAAGGTACAAATTCATAATATACATCAAATGTATATATTTACAAATTATGTTGATAAAAACAGTGTAGATATGTAAGACGAGCAAGAAATACATAACTTTATTGTACTTTGTAATGAAATATTGCAATATAGAGCCACAAGTCTTTCAGACATTTTTGTTATACAAAACTGAAGTTATTAATTTTTATTGCAGAAAAAAAAATCGGTAAATAGCTCATTTAAAGCAGAATTAGTATCGGGCATCATCAATACTTAATATTATAAAGCTGAAGAGTTTGTTTATTTGTTTGAATGTGCTAATCTCGGGAACTACTGGTCTGATTTGAAAAATTATTTCGTTGTTAGTTAGCCCATTAATTGGGGAAGGGCTATAGGCTATATATAGTCTTGTTGAAACCAACAGGAGCAGAGCGCTGTGGGTAAAAACGCGTAGCACAGTCTAATATAAAATAATCATTTATGAATCTATCAAGTCATTATCGTTAGAAATAAAACGAAATATGATTTTACAGTTCTCAAGATACCCACCCAGTTCTTTTTCATGGAAATGCAAGAAAAAGAAACATAAATCACCATTTATTGTGATGACAATTATTTGAATGTGTGCATATTATGAAACTTCATACAACTCTATCTTTTATTAAATTATACAAGACCCCGGACTGAAAGGGGCTGGAAACAAAACTAATATAAGGCTATTTAAAAACTCTGAAATAACTAAGATTTCTGCTCACGAAAAACATTTCATCAAACAAGACATACATATAAAAAAATAATAAATCGATGTAATCTAAAATAAATAAGAAAATACAGGCGATGACAGAAAATGTGTCGCGATTTATACTTCCGATGATAATTAATTTATATCATAATATAACAGTGTTAAATCTTAATTGGACATCCGGTGTTTTGATACGAGTTTATGAACTAAGTTCATTTAAATGAAACGGATCGCATCCATTGATTTTATTACAAAATACGTGTTCTTCCACCGAGCTGACTGTGACAGAATTTTAATGTGTAATCTTCCTATTAAAATTGAGCGACGTTGTCTTTTTGCCGCCATGAATCGATTACGGGGACATTATTAAAGCCATAACTAAATGTTTTAATGGAACAATGGTAGCCACTTGTTCGTCTGTCGCGACTTTTTGTGGCGCGTAAAATGTTAAATTCATTCGAGATCCCAGGACGAGTTTGTACTTTATCATTTATGTGATAATTGCTGCGTGTTTCCGGACTGTGTTGGCTTTTTTGTGCACTATTTATGAATAATAAACGCGATAATAACTTGTTTCATAGTTCTGCTCTAAATAGACAAGAATGCGACAGCGCTTTGTCATGTATCAAGAAGGTTCGCTACTGAATTCACTATGCAAAATCGTAATTAGGGACAGATTTATGGAAATCTCTTTGATTTTTGCCCCTTAAACGATTAGGTAAGTTACAGTGCTTGTAGTAAATATCACATCTTGTCTACATTTTAACTTCAACATAATATTTGAATACGTATCGCAGAAATGGTTAAATGACTTCCAAATGAAGATTAACGAACGTGTCTAGGAATTACGTCGATGCTCGAGAATCTTAACCAAATCATATAATAATCTTGTATGCTAAATTTAGCCTGAACTTATAAGGACGTGTTCCCCAAATAAATACATATCTTTGCATGTTCAAGTGACACATAAAATGAAGGCGATAAATTCGCCGAGATGTATAATGTGTAACCCAGAAATGGTAACAGGTGCAGCCGGCCCACATCGCACATCGACAAACAGACAGTTATCTGTTTATATAGCGATAGGCACTTCGCGACTCTATTGCCATTCAACAGTGCGAAAACCCTCGATAGCGTATCGATACATGGAATATATGTAGGTCATTTGTATTCAGATTAATTTTATTTTTCACATAATACGATAAGATTTACTGTGTTTCGGTTTTGGATTAAATTTTTAACCAAATGTTTGTAATAATACGGTTGTTAGTTGTTTCTTATAAAGTACGCGATAAAGGAATGTTTAAAAGTCACATAGTACGGTGTTCGATATCTAAATTTTACATATTACTTCCTTCTCTTATCTTTCTGACCTAAATATATACGTACGTGATTCGTGAAGTCCATCTGCCGATGCATGTCAGCATGTGCAAGCGTTTCTTGCATATTTTAAAACTTTTAATTAATTGATAATCTATATAATGATCAATTTTAAAACCTTTAAACGGTAATAAAATGAAATCATCACCAAAAACAGATTGAGTTTCGGCCATTATTTTATTTATTTATAGGTACTACGTTCTACTACGTACTACGTACTACGTTCTCTACATTCTACAACATAAAAAAAATTATTTAACAGACAGTTAAACAAGAGCCCAAGCTCTTGCTATTATGATCTTTTAAAGCTTTAATCAGGGTTACGAGTAGACCTAGAAACATTAAGTAGGTACTTAGAAATAAGAATAATTCCAAATATTACCTACTTTAAGAGTAACACTTGTAGGTCTTGTTTTTAGGTAAAAAGTAACCTTGCCCAAAAATTTCGCTTTTCAAATTGAGTTAAATCAATAAACAATATTAACAAGCGTTATCAGCGAATGAAAAACGAAATGATATTAATTTGTGCGAGAGATAGTGTGTAGATGTTCGGAAGGTGTGGCCGTTATCAAGCTTATCACGCCTTGCTTATTGGGAACCCACTGCGCGAGTGATATCGCTCGCAAGTGACTACGAATTTTATGCAATGATTGACTGAATTTATATCATAAGGTAATTAGGATTTAGGTCATCATAATACAATGTCAAAAAGACTTTCGTGTGTAATGTAGATAACATAAATATCGCGAAAACCAAACGATTTTGTATTTTAAAAACTTATTGTGTAGGTACTAAAATCGTAACAGACAAAAATAGCTCACATTTAATTTTATTTATGATATATTTAGTTCTATATTATTATAATCGAGATAATAGATCAATATTTTAAATGGACATTTATATTATCTACTAATATTATAAAGCTGAAGAGTTTGTTTGTTTGTTTGAACACGCTAATATCAGGAATTACTGGTCCGATTTGAAGAATTCTTTCAGTGTTAGATAGCCCATTTATCGAGGAAGGTTATAGGCGATATAATATCACCACCCTAAGACCAACAGGAGCGGAGCAATGCGGGTAAAACCGTGGGGCACAACTTGTTGTAAATATAACTCATGTCAAATACAAACAATAATATCGCCAAAGACGTGCACTGCGTAGTCAGTAAACCGACGCACTGAAAATTACGAAACGATTATGATTAATGATTAATGTGAATTAAATAATAAATATTCACTTTGCATACAATTTCGTTATCAGGCGTCGGAAATAACCGTGAAATCATACCGCCTTATCGCTTATTTCATCAGATGATTATCGCCCTTATAATTTGTCTGGGTTATGTCGTTTTTAAATTTTGTGGTAAACCCCGTTTTTGTTAGAATGTGACCTCGTTTTTTATAAAAAAGACCGGATCTAGCAGTGTTAATGAATAGATATAAGTATGTTATATATAGCACAATTTAATATAATAACTTTGATCTCTGGAAAAGCTTGGCAAATAATTCAAACGATAAATCTAATTTGTTATTTTTTCGTATTGGATTAAAACTAAGTAGAATGAGGCACTGCGTTCCTATTTCAGTTATAGCTTTCCATTAAGATAGTATTTGACAGTTTGCTGTAGGTAATTGAAATTCTAACATTAATTCATCAAAGCGTTTTTCAATTAAAACATGGTACCTACTCAATTCAACAACACGAAAATAAAAGTGCAAAGTCGTACATTAACAAATACAATTTGACACACCCCATAAAGGTCAAATTTAAAGAGCATGTAACACGTTCGTGTTGGTGTTCGTTGAATGAATGGCAGCACATTAGCATACGAGAAGCAATTAGCGGCTTGTTACAACTAATTGCTAATTATATTGTGGGGACCTTTTTGCCCCTTCTCGTTACATTAGTTGTACGTTTGACGACGCTCCGTTTTTGTGTCAATGCAAATAAACACTTTAGATTGTTACAAACGATAGAATGTTTAAATGAGGGTGCCGTGTTATATGCTAATTTGTTGGAGCTTTTAATGGTGCAATTAATTTGTTATTATCGATTGATGGGTAGTTTTTTAAGATTGAACGTTTTGAAGTATGTGTTAATGGTTTGAGGGGTTTTGTTATTGTTTATATTAAGTGGTTAAGGGTGTGATGCTATGTTTAGTTTGGTTTTATAGTTACAATATTTGTATCGGTAGGTACGATTTTTTCACTAAAGAGCTATTTGACATTGACTCTTGAATGCTGTAATATAAAAGATTTAGTAAACTCTTACATAATTATACAAGACATAGCGTAATCATGCTTACAAATATTTAAAAAGATGTCATAAAATATCACCAATAAGAGAAAATTTTTGCCAATATAATCATAGATGATTTAATGCTCGATTTAGCGTCAGTCCTAATGTGCAAATGCTTATATTCCTAATAAGGTACCAGTTACCACCTAATATTGAAGGCAATACCATTAATAAATCATATACTAATCAACGTAGTGAAACAATTTCATACACTCCCTTGCAATAGAGATGTCACTGATATTTCTTGTCAAACAAAGAGTATATTACCACCATTTATGTATTCTCTAAAAAACTTCATATACGTGATTCACAAGACATGTCCTATTGACTTTCTCGCCGGTTAAGGCATGGCGCTAGCAAACACCTACCTGCGTACCTAAGTACCTACGTACCTAGGTACTTGTCAGTCTGCAACCTAGCTCACATTCCAACACTATGTGCCTATAGGGCTTAAAGCCTACAAATGGGCGTATATAGCCTGTATCACTTTTTAGTATAGGCTGGATAATATCACGTTTGCGTATAATAATAAATTGTTTATGTTTTGTTATATAATGAGCAAGAAATATAGCACTTTCAATAAATCTTTCAAGTTCTGTTTACTATTTTAGTAACTTGAAGTTGACCCAGTTTTGATCTTATGTCCTTATTAACATTACAATAAAACGTAGGGATCTATTTTAACTTATAAGCACACAAAATACGTACCTAAATAAAAAAATAATTATGTGCTAGCAAAAAGTGTTTTGGATAATAATTAGTACCTAGGTAGGTATTATAACTAGTTACTTAAAAAAAAAGTAACAAATAAAAAGTTAGGTAATTAGTATCTATTTGTATTAGTTTTTATTAGAATTATAATGTATTGGCTGTTTATATCATCAGACTGATGCTTATTAAAATCCTAAACGAACAGCTTCTAAACGAACGCACGTAAAAAAGCTTCCTTAGCATAATGAGCAAGAAAAATTACCATGCAATTCTAATCAAAAGCTAGTATCGAGCTTTACTAGACCGGCTAGATCGGGTCCAAGTGGGAGTGGGGGGGGAGTGGGGGGTGTGGTGGTGTGGGGGGGAGGGCAGGCGGGGCCGGGGCGGCGCGCGCGCATGCCATTCGCGACCTCCGCGCTCCTAGCTGCCAACACTCGCCTCTCATTGGTCCACGCCAAGATTTTCTTAATGTAAGCGACACACGGCCAGTTTATACCGTGGGATTATTGTATGCAAATGGTATGCTGTACAGGAATACACTGCTTGTTATTCATCAGAGATGCTTCTGGGAATGCTGACAATGTACAGGTTTATAGTTAATTGAGATTGTTAGTGTACTGCATTAATTTTTTTGTAACAAGTTGAATTCATTTAAATGATCTTGATTTATTTATCTGCGTTGTAAGAAGAAATGTAATGGTTTCTCAGTAGTAGAATTATTCAATATAATACGACTCTACATTTTTGTATTGATATAGATAGGTACCTACCTATTCCAGATTTATATCAGGGACACGAGAAATTAATTTAATACCTAGATATAAATACATGAAATCTCCAATAATGGTGTTCTAATAACCATTCTTATAAACAATAATGAGCAGATTTCTCTGTTTCAATACTGTGAGTTGTAGAAACTGTTAATAATTATAGAACTTAAGCTGTTGAAATTATTAAATATTGTTAAAATCGAAACGTTTACACCATAAATCAATACGGTAGGTACCTACATGACATACTTATATTGTTTAATCTCCATAGCACAATAAATCAATTTTAATCAATTATATTGAGCGTAACATAATACATTGATTACCTACATATAGGTAGTTAACACTTCATAAATCATATAACCTACCTACTTTAAAATACTCAATTGGTGATGAGATAAGTAGTGTATGTGATTGACCTCCTCGTGAGTTTTGCGGTAACGAATACCTAAGCGTTTTAACCAAAAGTTCTACTTTCAATCATAATTAGGTAGGTACCTATGCATACCTAACATTCATTGTCTGTTATTAAAACACTTTAAGTATTTAAGCAAACAAAAAATAAACACCTTTTTATCAGTTTGATACATTGAATGGTTTTTCACTATTATTGTCCCAAATTAACATTATAATAACTGTGTTCGGTGGAGTGTGTCGCTGGCCACGGCCAGGCGAGGGATGGGTAACCGCTAACCGGGCGCAATTGATATCAATGTGTTTACAGCCCCTATTGATAGGGTTGCCTTCCACTTTTATGCTAAGCTGTTCTATATTTTTATATTTACTAGTTTTATGTTGGTATCCAAAATAGAAAGCTTCAGATATGCATGTTAACATAGGTAATATGAACGAAAACTGATATTATGCAAAATTAGGAAAAAGGGACGAAACGTGTTTTTTTTAACTAGGTAGGTAGATACGTCTACTGTAATTATCTCTTTCTCGGTGTCGGAAAAGGTAAAATTAGCAAAATATGGTCGGGATAAATAATGTTGTGAAAACAATTACGTTTGAAATTCGTTTTAAAGTAAATATTTTTTTTATTTTTACATGAAATAAATAATTATTTTAAATTTTAATGATATGAATGAATGCATGACAAAAATAATTTTAATGTTATCTACTTTAAAAAGCTCGCGTGTTGTACTGGACGGACACCCTTAATCAATAGCTGATAATATCAAACCGACGTTTAATTCTATTAAACTGCGGTTCTTAAACGCTAATTACATAATAGATGGTTGTTTACCCGTCGCCGCTCGCCTGACAGCTTCAACTAATATTTATTTGTAATGATATCGATCTCTAATTAAGATCGTTCTAATCATAGTGCTTGATATTTTTGGACCTAAATTAGTCATTTATGCGGGTTAAAGTACACTTTAGCTGTTGTTTATTTATTTATTTATTTATAATAAGGTACCTTACAGCTAGTCATACAATTTTTGAGATGAATTAATACTAAGCTACGCCAATTAAAAGGTACACCAATAGGTAGTGAAATAAAATATGTATGTGAACAAAGACTAATTATAAGAATTTTACAAAATATGATATATTACTTAGGGGATTTTAATTTTTTGAAGGTAAGCATTGATCAAGCCCAATAAGTATTTATAAAGAAAGAAAATGTTATAAATATCTACAAATTCATAATAAATTATACGATCAAGTTAAAGCATTATTGGCTTAATTAGATTCTAATTAGAATTAATAAATTATTATAGGTAGAGTTTTTCATTTTCATATTGATTGTGAAAATTTGATTGGTAGAGCAATGACAAAAGAGCAACTACAGAGTTGCTTCCCGGCTTTTCTCTGTAGAAACTGCTTACTGAAATAGTGGTAAATGGTTAAACTATGTAAAGACGATTCAAAAGTGTTTCTAGAAAAAGTCTAATTAAATAAATATAATATGTTTGAGTTTGATATGGAAAATACATAAGCTGCTCTTATTATCTACCTAACTTTAGTAGCTCATTTAATAAGTTAAATAAGAACTCAGAATATTAAACTAAAGTTTATTTTTATTAAATTTTGTGTTTTATATCACATCAGAGATATATATTTACACAACTAATTACGTCTTGACATACCTACCGTACCTGTAGGTACTGCCCTTACGCATGCTAATAAACTACTCACTGTCACAGCCTCCTGAATTATTATTATTGGCCTAGTTCCACTATTTTTAAACTCGTGTGCTTTTCTGTTGATCTTGGTTGGATATAAATTTTGTTTAATTAAAGTCAAGGAACTCGAACAAGAAAATAAAGGATAGATAATCTTATTAAAATGTTTTGTCATAGGTGTGAGTCATAAGATGAAATACAGAAAATAAATTCACACAATTCCTTAATAATTGTAGGAGTTTTTGAATAAATTTTGTGTAAACATTGCATAAAAATCGATGTAGGTAGAGCCAAATCTGGTAGTATTATTCCTTAATTCAGTACATACATATATCACAGGATAATTATTGTTTTCCCGTAATTTAAGTGGAAAAAAATAAAATCGCATCCAAAAGCCATGAACGCGACATTGAGAGTTTTTGGTGAAACCTGTTTCGTTCCAACTGCTCAATGGAATCGCTTAATTCATTTAGACTGCAATCACTCGGGAAGTAAGTACTTTATATGCGTATACGAATAAAACATTAAAATACATTTATATTTAATTGTTATGCATTAATTGTTGCTTTTATTTATTAGAATATGCACTCGATTGAGCATAATATTATTTTCATTCGTTCGTAGTACATATATACCTTAATATTATTCAAATGCGTATGTAAAAGTCAAATTGTACTGTATTCCGATAAAAGAACTATAAAACTGCTATCAAAGACTTTTTGTCCCAATTTGTTGCGTCTACTGCGTCTAACTAAATAACTACCCATAAACCGAGCTCTAAGTTCTGAAATTTATTGTTTTTTAGCAAAGATACTGTAAACTAGCTTTCCGCCCGCGGTTTCGCCCGCGTTTTCAAAGAAATACCCGCATTCTTCCCGTTCTCGTGAGATTTTCGGGATAAAACCTAACCTATGTGTTAATCCGAGTTACCGTCTATATGTGTGCTAAATTTCATTGTAATCGGTTCAGTAGTATTTGCGTGAAAGAGTAACAAACGCACACACATCCTCACAAACTTTCGCATTTATAATATTAGTAGGACATAAGAATTACAAAGCAATTTCATGCAAGGGTATATAAACAGTACATACATTAAATTGCAATAAATAATTACTTAATGTAATAGCATTAATAGCCACTCGCCATGTTTATGTGTTCAACAAAAAGTGTCCGCTCAACTAACCTACTTTTACTAATGTGTATACATTTGAAATAATATCAATATAAATTAATTTCATTAAACGTTTATATAAATTCTGTTTATTTTTATCCAGACATTCGCTTTTTTGTTTGGTGATTAATATTGGAATATATCATAATAAATATTGAATCAAATATTCATGCAATTTGTATTTGTAAGCATAATATTGTTTTTTTTTTTTTAAATCACACACCTTTTCGTATATCCTTTTAAAGAACTTGTTAAAATTCATGAATATTTATATTTTATGAACATACTTATGAATTGGATCACTGTATTCATTAATACTTATAATTAAGTTCTCAAGTATAATTTGTGAGTACAGATGAAGGTCGTTAATTACAAATGGTCAGTTCTCTTCGAAGTACTTATTGCTCTTATTTCAAACTCAAACTCAAACATTCATTTATTCAATTAGACTACTATTTAGTAGAACTTTCGAATCGTCATTACATAAGTACCTACCTAAGTATTTTTAACATTTACCACCGATTCGGAAAGCAGTATCTATGGAGAAGAATCGGTAAGAAACTCCATAGTTGCTCTTTTAAAATCATGTCAATATTACATAATATTATGTAGATAACTTATATCTAACTACATCGGTGAAATGAAGTATTTATAGATAAAACTATTAACTTTAATCTGACATTGGACGTGTGTGACAAACACAACATTTTATTTAATTAATCTTTAAACATATTTAGATAGACTTGAAAATTCACCAATATTGACACACATCTAAATTTCGTTGAAGAAAAAATTTATTGTTCTGAAAAACGGCTCTAGCGATTTTAACATTAAAAAAGCTTTAACAAAGCTAAATCTTTACCAACATCTAGAATATTATTTCACAACATAATTTTTCACATCAATCTGGACGAAGCCACTATCAGTAGTCACAAGTAGTGAGTACCTAGTATAATAAATAAACACTACTTGTATATCAGCATGATATTCAGTAAATCTCGTATGTGATGCTTTTTGTCGCGCAAGTCGCCCGCGCAGCTGCGGTCACTGAGACAATTAAATATTTCTACATAATAAATTGGGCTTTAAATGGATCCTTGTTTATATTGCTACTGGGAAATAAAGCTTTTTTCAGAATGGCCGATTTGCAACACAAGTAGGAGTATTTCAATTCCAAGAGATGATTTCGAGATCAATATATTTATAAGAAAATTACAACTAACAAGTTTGTAACAAGTAACGGTTTTAAAATAAAGGTACTTATCAGGCAAAGTGATTTTCCAATACGATCGAAGATTATGCCTTTCTAATGTTAACATTTTGTTCCATAATATTTTTATACCTGAGAAAGAAATAGAATCTGGAAACGGTCGATCCGTAGTAATCATGCTAAACTACTAAAATTATTTATACCTAATATAGAGCATAAAGCTTTATACATTACTAGCTGCTTCGCGCGGTTTCACCCGCGTGGCTCCACTTCTGTTGGTCGTATCGTGATGATAATATATAGCCTATATAGCCTTCCTCGATAAATGAGCTATCTAACACCCAAAGAATTTTTTAAATCGGACCAGTAGTTCCCGAGATTAGCGCGTTCAAACAAACAAACACACTCTACAGCTTTATAATATTAGTATGGATAAAGGCTATAAAAATAACAAAGTTGGCTGTATATTGGTGAATCAGTTATTAAAACATACTTACTTGTAGTTGTCGAGATCCTCCGACATAATAACTTTACCTTTAGACGCAATTATACAATTATAGAGAACGAGTGAGCCATGAATCAGATGCACAAATAAATATGTCTTCACTTGCTTTTCTCTATATCAATTAGTTTTTATGTACTAACAAGTGATAGCTCTACTATTTATAATTATAACGTTTCTAATATAAAAAAGGTAAATTTCAGTTAATAAATAAAGAGTTCATTTATTGTGATATAATTATATAAGTTAGACTAAAACTCGCACATCATGCAAAACAAAAAAAAAAAAATAGTTTTTTTTGTTTACTTTCCGAACATCAACATACGTATGTACGCTATTTTTATAAAGTTCTACTAAGGGGAAAATAAAAAGAAAGATCAATTTATAAATGTTACAACATAGGTAGATATTTTTTAAATAAACGGTGTTAGGTCCTTATCGTATTTTTTTATAAATATTGATAAGAAAACATATCTCAACTTCTTATTATCTCTCAATTAGTCTTGTAATTAAACTGCAGCAGATGAATGACATACAAAACAGTGTCCCCACCACCTCACAAATGAATCAACCAATTCATACCCTTGACGTACTCAATATCTCCAGTACTTTTGATACAGGAAGTTTAGGAATACTAAGCAGGGCCACCCGGCAGCCCGTACCGGGAACTGACCGCCGACGCGCGCTGTTTTGTCCCCAGGTACCACCGACCGACCACCGACCACTATATTACTAATTTATACGGATTTACGCGACATTCCGCGAGACAGCTGTGCGTTCCGGCATCTTCCAACGCACAGGAATTTTGGTATTTATTCCAATTTAGTTTTTTTAATGTAGCTGCTGGGTGGCTGTCTGTATTTTGAGTTAAATATCGGAAAATACTTAATTTTACTGCTACTTGTTACAAGTAATATCATGATAATATAATAATTAGAAATATGAAAACTACATATTTTAAAACTTCGTGTATTTTCTTTCTAACGTTTAGAATAAGCAACGTCTCATTTACGCAATGTAATCTAATGTTTCATAAAATATGAATTGAATATGACACAAATATTACTCTCGCAGTAAACTATGTATTATTATACCTTTAATTGGGCCTTTAGAATGCAGTTTCTTCATAATTCGTCAGATATTTTCATGATTTATAAGTAACGAGATCATTAAATAAATTAATAGATTTATTAATGACATACGAGTGGTCTCGTTAAACGGAATTAAATCTTTACACACGCTTTAATAAACTAACTTTTTAAGTTTCTCGATTATATGAATTTAGATTGAAAATATTTTGATGAGTCGCTCATTAGCAGCAGATATTTGCCGAATGGCGCGTGACGATATTTCTATACAATGTGTTAATGATAACACATAACTCCCACACGCCATCACTTGGATATAAACCAGTGAAACTGTACAAAAACTATTTGCTTGTAATTTTTTTAATAATTTAACAACGCACTTTCATTTAAAATATAATGTCCTGTATTACATTATGGTTCGTGTTAACAATAAGTATTAATTCACACATTACGTAACATATCGATTCCATTTAAAATCATTTATGTATAATTTGATGTGTATATTGTATAATATTACCTAACTAAGTATTTTATATGTGAATTGATTCAGTTTACAATTAAAATTAAACTCTCAGCCTTTCAGATCTAATAGAGACATGTAAAGTTTTCAATTATTCGTAATATTTTTTTACATCATTTTTACCTAACCCAAATAAATAAAAACATATACAAATATAAACGAAACCTTTTTGTTCCGCGTAACACCATACCTATGTCTGAATATTCCATCAAATCGCGTTAGATTTCCTCACCCATCGAATGTTGGATGCTTTGTCTCGGAGCATGATGGCCAATTAAATAATGCCATTAATCACGGAGAGCTGTGGTTACCACGAGTCCGCCATTACGATCTGAGCTGCATCTAGCTCCTTATCTTTCACCGGCCCTTCAACAAATTGCTGCTTTCGGTTATTGCGAAATTCAAACAACGTAATTGTGCAAAGGGAATGCGCCTGTAATTACCATTATTACGTTTTAGATGTATTGATAGAATATTCGGAATTTCCTTTATACACTAGTAATGAGTTAACTGACTCAACATTAGACTAATTCACAAAGATGGAGTAAAATAACATTACAATAAATACAGTCTTCAATGTTCATTGAATTAACTTTCTTTTACTGTGTTTACTTTCTGTACAATCAAGGAATTTATGATTAAATGTTGAATTTAAAAGAGGGTTTAGATTACTTTTTTACCTCCAAATAAATAGTTACAAATTTAGTTTTTCTTGGGCACTTAACAAGTTTTATTTTAGCCGCATATATTCTAACGACTCTTATTGACCTTAGTTAGAATAATTGCAAAATTCGGCCAATAATTCCCGCAACATAGCATTACTTACCAGTCTGTAATCATTGGAATGATTGCAGCAAGATATTGGTATAATTAAGGGCTATGTATAAATAACGGTGGTATTACCATAATTTCGCGCGCCGTGCGCGGGTGCTTTATTGTGATTAAACTAAATCCAATCGATGCGCCTGCGCAGTTCAAGGGATGTGCGACACGAGATCGATACGGTTTTGGTTTTTTATTTTTTATGTCCATGAATTATATTTGATTAGATTAAGGGAATTGGATTTAGAGATTATTCAAGGTAAGGTAATTAATACAATCTACGTTTGATATTTGAAAATAAATAGACATGATGCCTTCAAGGACTCAAACTACTCGATTTTTTTTTAAATACATGCATATATATAAGTCCCAGCAAGATATTTTCGCTTTAATTTATAAATTGACTTGAATGCATGAAAATATTTAAATTGAAATAAATAAGTACTTCAGATATCACAGATATACGATACTTCAGTGTAAATATACATGATGAACACATGTGACGATAACAAGTGAACTAATAAATTATATTAGAATAATATGCTTTCTATCGATATTTTTGGAGCTTCCCTAGCATTTGAACGAAGCACGCTGGCCCTATTACTAGTCGACCCGTGCTCTGTGATTGCCGTGACGGCCTGCGACCGCCTCACACGACTATCCTCTGTTTATTTTATTTTATTTACTTTTATCTTAACGGAAATTTTAAAATAAATTTCCAATAAGTTAATAATGTCACAGGAAGTACGCGAGTTAACGGTTCTTAGAAAAATAACATTGTGTCTTCAATAATTGAGATTTCTTTAATTCTGATAAAACAATTGTCATTCTTCTATTCTTTATAAATTTATAATTGTCATTCTTTTAACTTCACAGATTATTAAAGGGCACGTATTTTATACTTCGATGATTGGCACTTGGAAATTGGAATCACTATCAAGAAATATATACTTAGCAGAAAGAAATTATTTTGACCAATAAAATTTTCCCTAAACTGTACTTTGTTCTACGTTCACACATTAGTCGAAGTGTACATAAGTCCCTAACATATTGTGCCATTTTTATTTCTCTACCAAAAGCACAAGCCCAAACGGCCATATTCCCAGGCATCCAATAAATAGTTAACGAAGAACGATCCGAGTACGATATTGTGCAATTTGGAGGACAGAGGCGAACATGTTATTACGAGCCCTACACGCCGATACGCAAATCAACTCTGCCCGGGGATAAATAATTGCACCCGTGACCGCTTCCATTATCCGTAACCATACACAATTACTGCCCGTCGCGTTTACACTGACCACCTCACATGCCTGCCGCAACAATCAATGAGCTACACACGGTATACATTGACGTGTTTCTTTACTATGTTAACATGTGTAGTGGTTCTAGAGCAGCAATGTAGCAAGCAATGCGATGGAACAATGAGCTCGTGGTTGCGAGGCTATTATTCGTGAAGCTCATTACAATATTAATCAATAGTCTCTCATCCGTGGCCGGTATAAATAAAATGGATGCAGAATAAGGTTTAATGTTAGTTGTGCAATACTAATGCCGGGTTAATCTCGCAAATGATAGAGTGCGGAGACAATATCTCTCGGCGCTACATTTTATGACATTGAAATATTTTTGAGTCACGTATTCTTTATTACTATGGGCCTGTTGTAATTATGTGCTCTGCTTCTAATCGCGGAGTCCATATTTAGCATGTTCATTACGAACTATTTAGATATCGTTGAAGATATCTCGTTATGTAAAGAGCTGAAATCATACCGACATAATCATAATGTAAAAGCATTTCAAATATTTAAGTCCCACTTAAAATAGTTAATGAATAATCAATTTTCACGGATTACCATTTGATTACCGATAACAAGCGTTGCTAAATCTGGACTAAATGCAAATATTGACAATGAAGGATTTTACAACCACTCCTAGTTATTGCCTTACATTTTTTATTTATTAACTAGATTTCCGCCTGCTGCTTCGCCCGCGTTTTCAAAGGAAAACCCTCATAGTTCCTATTCCCGTGGGATTTCCGGGATAGAACCTATCCTATGTGTTAATCCAAGTTACCCTCTATATGTGTGCTAAATTTCATTGTAATCGGTTCAGTAGTTTATGCGTGAAAACCATACATACATACATACAAACCTTTCCTCTTTATAATATTATAGTTTATAGTATAGATTATAAGTAATTGTTATATCTTCGCATACTTTGCTGAAGGTTACTTTTGTTTGTTCTCGATTGTAAATCGTTAAACAAACAGAAGGATTCAAACACTTTTATTGATGTGAGGTGTGCCGTGTGGTCACCGGTGCGATATAAACAATGACATGTTTTTTATATTGTTATTTTTTAATTAATATTTAATATAACATTCTGATATTGTAAGCAGATTCTAGCAGCTATTATATCATTAGGATTTTCGCAAAATAGAGTATTTTCGGAATCTATGTATAGAGCTCTACATGTAGGTAATATAAACTTCAATTCTTTACTCATCTTTCTTTAAAAAAATAGATACATAGTTATTTTACACATTATGGGCACATGGGAGACAAAGTTCTTGTTCTCTATGACCTAGTCATCGTTGGAATTAAGTAAAATATAAATAATCACCGATATGGCGATATGACAAAGCACATTTTGAAGCAAAACAAATCCTTGTACCTTGAGTAAAACGAACAATTGATTATTAAAGTAAATAAAATAAAGTGAGTCACTTGAGAGATAACATACAAGGAAAAAATGTAGATAATAATTTAGTTGGATTATGTCGTTGAATATTAATGTCGGAATAATCATAATTTTATTGTGAAGCTGCTCGAGGCAGTATGTGGGAAACAAAACATTACATTATGTATAATTATTTGCGTCTGTTTGTCTCTTTGTCCACTTTTTATTGAACTCAAGTTCGAAGAATTTTTGTTAATTTTTAACTGCTTGGCTTTTACCGTAAGCTCGTTAAATGGAATGTGAGATATGTTAATGTTTTGATCAATGCCTGAGTTATTTTAGTTAATTTATAATTTCTTGGAAATTTTAATATAAATTGTTTATAATATTAATTAATTTTAACAATAATGGTCCTTATTACTGTTATTAATTGTGTATTATATTAAATATCGGTAAAAAACCTCCGTTATAAATATCACCGAGCGCGTGCTATTTGCAAAGGAAAAGTTATGTTTTTACATCCTGGCACTTTATCTAGCTTTTTAACCTTTTCAGCCATTGTCACGAGTAACAAAATATTGTTGTTTGAAAAAGTTTTCTTACATTAAAAATATTATGATATCGTTATTAGAATATAAACAAGGATAATCGCGGTATAAACACTATTGTATAAGTACATAGTGCAGAGTACAATAATTTGTAAGGTATGTGACTGTTACCTTTTGAGGAGCGCTGAGGTAATTCTCCCATACCTACATTTGAATATTCAATTATTCTCGTTAGTGATCAATTATGTTCTTGTATCTAATAATTCAGTCAATTAATTTTTATGTATTTCTTGTTATTTTTTATTTTCGTACCGGAAAAATCATGTAAAATATCTATTTTTTTTAATATTTTGTTCGAAAAATCTATATTGTGTACTTATCTAAATGAAAATTAAAATTAAAAATAAAAATAATCACCAAATTTTAAATATATTTTTTTAATTATAATTTAATACTAATTTCAAGCAGATCTTTATTTAAACGTTTATAAAATGAAAGTAGAGAGTAGTATAGATGCCATATTTCTGAGCGTTGCTGCGCGGGCGCACGCTCAATAAATATATTTAACTAGATTATCAGCGCGGTGCTGCTCGAGAATGCACTTAATCATGTAGCTGTTACTTATATTGTGCAGGATATTTTTTTTTCAAATGGTTTTTTTTAGGCGGATCACTTTATGGGAAGTGCTACCCGCCGCCCATAAGCATTCACGATGTTATAAAGTTTGATATTCATACAAATATTTTAATGGTTCACCTTCATGCCACCTTTTCTGAATATCAAATGCATAAACATAATATGAAATTAGTTAATTTAATAGAATTATGTAATTGTACTCTAGTATTTAACTACTAGGTATCGGTTTTAATTTATTACTGAGGCTTAAACAATATTTTGGAATTTAAAATAACATCGAACTTCAAAAACCAAGTTTTGGCAGTATATTTTTTTTATTGGACTTAAATAGTTCGAAGTAGATATACTTCAACTACATACTACTCCAAGATATTGGACATGTCGCAAATAATCATATCTGTGGCTATTCTTTCTTACAAATTATTCAAAGGTCTTTTTGTTACTAAAGGTTTTTTAGAAAGTAACGAATCCTCAATATAATAGCTACATACCACAGGGCAACAGAGCAGTGATATTCAAACTGCCCAAGTTTATGAAAGCCGAGCTTGCTCCTCGCAATTACAATACCTCACAACCGCGTGAGAAGCCCTTATCAAATATAACCCATCGAAATCTCAAACGAAAACCGACTCTATCTCTTACCAATAAGGTCCTAGCTAGCTGCATTCATTTGTATACAGTGTTACATCGTACAAATATTACTTGTATAAACACCCACGATCTCTACTTTATGGCCCACCTGTTCGTATCGCCTTTATCAATTAATAGTTTTCAGTTTTATTAATATTAATTAAGGTTTGTACGCGAATTGAACTATGGCTATTTCTTTGAAGAGATAGCTGCGGGCATTTATTATAAATTATAATTTATTACAACATCAGCTGCTCGTCTCAGATTTAGTTTAATTAATTGTAATAATTATTCGCACAGATGGAATCACTATGCTCTACCTATAATTTTTATTTTATGACCTATGTTATATGTTGTCATGTTGTTTGCTTCTAATTCTGCCGTTGTAAATACTTATTTGAAACAGGTGATTTAAAAAGTACTGTAGAGTCAAATTTATAAATAAAGTTATACATAACACTATATTTTCTTCAATAATGTACCTCCAGATCATAATGAAAATCACACCACGTAAAAAAAACATTTTAGTCCAGAATTAAGGCTCGGTGGAGATAAACTAGCATTTTTAAATTAATCAATTTAAATTTTTATTTAACTGACCTTTACGATGCAGATTAATTTGTTTCCGGAGAAGTTGCAATTCCTGGATTGTTTTCGAAATCAATATCGAGAAGCAGTTACGGCCAGGGGTAATAGGAAAATATAAATCATTTATAAGAGAAGAATACAATTAAATAATTTCGCAAAAATTTCCAAACTTTGGGAAAAAAGAACCGATTGCCAAAGTATTTGCTAAATTAACCGATCATAAATAAAACAAAGATTCCGAAAAGAAAGTTAAATATCATCGATTACAAGACGCACTTTATGCAGTATGCATCGCATTGCCAATAATCTTGGATAACTACTTTTTTAACGAGCAGAAACGGGCGACTGTGGTAGGTAACGACTGAATTTTGCGTTTTAAATGTGACCATTTCGGTATATTTAGTAAAGTCGGCGTGTAAATATGAATGAAGACATCTCGTCGTCTCCCACAGTGCGCTGGACGGGCTCATTAATACAATTAAAATTTGGTGTCGTGGCTCCGGCAAAAACCGCGGGGCGCAGTGGTGGGGCTTGGGAACGTTTTGCGGCATCTTCTATTTCTAGAGGAAAAGCAAGATGAGATTTGATAATATGCATGGTGAAACAATGTCAGTTATAAATTATATCTAGGATTTTTAAGGTGGATTTCTAAAAGCTGGTGTAATAAAATTCAATTTCACTTCTGTGATTATAGGACTTGTATCGAGTTCCTCGATTGCAGATATCTGAGAATCTTAATGTATTTGATCCACGTCGATAAACCAGTCGAAAGAAAATACCGTGAAATTCCATTAAAATATCGCTCATTGTTGGCGCGTCATTATTGAACGATCGAGAGCTCGCAATTAAGTCGAAATGCATACGAAAGCAGCAAATCAGAGCCGTCGCTCGTCAATTAGGTCCGATGAACCGTACCGGTAGCTAATGGCATTAATTGTTGATAATTGCGCCGCCGATAACAATCGTCCCGTGGCATTTCCTCGATTACCATGCGCGTGCTTTTTGCGCGCGACAATTACGCGCGATCTGTATGCATGCGGTGGTCGCCCGCCCGCCCCGCACCCCGCTCACCCCGCACCCCGCTCCCCGCATTCCCGTGCTGGCTCGCTGGACCTTTTTGCGCATCTCGCCGTGGGAGTCTGCAGCTTAGATGTTTGAATATCGTGTAACATGGATTTTGAAGAATGCGATCATCATTTTTAATTACCGATCATAATATTATGTCTGGTTGTTTTTGTACTAGGTCGTTATCAGTTGACATCTCTTGATATTGATGGGAGATAAGATTGTAATGACTTCATTACGTTTCAGAACTTTTTCATTCGCCTAATCTTCCAAAGTCACATTTACATTCAGCGCTTGCGCTTTTGCTCACAATAATTATGCTTTCAATCGCTGCTAGTTACTATATTTTACACAGATGTTTAATATTTACTTCATCAATATGATCTGAATTAATCATAAATCAATCTACTCGTAAAATATTCACGTTCCAGATGATAATTTATCTTCTGTCAGAGACAGCGCCGAATATCGATTAGGGTAATATTGAAAAAAAAAAAAATCGCTTGTTGATGCAATACAGTTTGATTACATTTATATTTTGTTCTATTTTACAACAATCCAGTTAAATTAATACACTTCAATACCAGAACCCGGAATACATCGTCCTCCGTAGCTGTAAAGCGAGAATATTGTCTACCAATAACGACAATGGAAATTATAAGCACCCTGTATTCGCATACCTGCTGCTACATTTGTGCAGTCTATCAAATAATATATTACACAATCATCTCACAGACAGTTCGTCAGAAGCGCAACAAAAACCGTCAGAACATTTAGATGACGGCCCGTCTCGCCGTCACTCAGCGCATGAATATTTCATTTATTCAAAGCGGCCAAAAACGTCCGCCATTGAATATTCGAGCTGAGCGACGTGTTTGCATCCGATCGCTAAAAACTGCATTCAAACGAGCCGTGTGTGCCCTCTGCTGAGCTACAGGGTTGGCAGTTGGGAGATATTTATAATGTAAAATTATTAATTATTCTTCTAATTACTGAAATTTGCTTCCTCAGAAAGTTTCAGTTAGGTATTATAAGAATATCGTCATTGTCAAAAACGTAAATGTATATAGGTATGTAGGTATGTAAACGTAAATGCAAAGGCAAAATTATTATAGATAAGTTAATATTTCTCATAAATTGCATGAACAGGAGCAGATGATATCATCTGAAACAAAATAATGCCAATTTCTATAAGGTATCAATAAAATATTATTAGATAGTGCTATGAAAAAATGTTATGACGATTCTAAAGTTCTTTTATAAGAAGTGTAATTGAATAAATTAATGTTTGATTTTGAGTTTGATAGGTACCTACTTATTGCTACTGTAGATATTTTAAATTTTTAAAGCCAAAATTAAAAATGATAATTTATCACTTTTTTCGGCAGTTGTTAATAACAGCTTATTTTTCTAGACAGTAGTGTCTGGTGAGGAGTGTTTCTTAATCCTTATATAATATATTTCGGTTCACATTCAGTAAGGCTCTTCGCTCGGTGGCAGCCCTGCCCCCCGCACCCCGCCCGCTCTCCATTCACACGCGCTCGAATTGGCCGCAATTAAAGTGGCCGCAGCGACAATCAGATTCATATTTTTTCTTACCTCTCTCCCGCTCGATATTGCATTTTGTAAAGTTTTTGCGTTATGTTATTACATAGCATTAACTTATCTGTGTAATCTGCGTAATTATGTATTAAACACACAAACGGCTTGTTTCAATTTTTTGTGAGGCCGTATGCGCGGTTGTGATATTTCTTTTTATGTTCATTCGGTGCTTGTAAACACAATATATGTATAAAACCATAAATTATATAATATTTTTTTTGTATATATAATGTTAGACAATAAGTCGTTATTATAAACTTCAAAGTTCGTTGGAATGTTTGTTACTTTCTTAGTTTCTTGTTTAAAACAAAACCAGCTGATGAGATTCGATTCGATATTTTGTACAGAGATAGGTTATTGGCTAATTTTTATTCAAGTAACTACTTCGCGAATGAATCTTCCTGCTCCAGGTCCTCTAATAGTTATTTTTTAACAGTAATGTACCTATGTAGGTACTATGGTATGTACCTAATTAAACCTAAAATATGCACAAATATTATCATAATTAATTAAATTTAAATAAAAATTAAGTATGTATCTGATAGGTAAATGTTTATCATATCTGAAATCAGCAATCGATCAGTTGCCCAAAACAGGCTCCAAAATGCCTGGGAAAATCTGCCCTCAGAATGTGGACAAAAACAATGAATATAACTTTCTCCGCGCAAAAAATGTAAACGGTAAGGTCTTGTTTTAGTGTTATTTATTTCCTTCTCGTTTGCTCTTTTGGGTATGTTACGAGTATTACATGCAATGGTGACATTCATTTATTACACTTTAAACTTCAATTTGCATGTGACTGATGATATTAAAAAAAAAAAAATAATTTGGTTAGAAAGTAATGAATTGTAGTTATGATACAGTAAACAAAGGAAGGAACAATACAAGATTGACTTGTGTACGGCAATTTTCTTGGTACAGGTGTTAGGGAGTAACCGCTAAAACTATATAAAGGGTATTGATTAGACTCTAGGATCTAGATAGCGTTAACTTATATTAAGTATTCTGTGCTCTAGATGGAAATGAATCATAAAACACTTTTGCAGTTTCAACAATAATCTTTCTAATAGGCAATGCATAGATTTCTGAAGGCCGTTTTGAAGTAGATACCAAGTGTTTCGATGCAAATCTTTTTCACTGAAATTTATTTTTTTATTACAGTGAAACAGATGAACTACTTCGATTTACCAAACGCAGATATTTATTCAAACACAACTTTTAATTGTATAGTCTTGTAGTTTTGAATTTTCTGGCAATATAGTAGGTAAGTCATGGATTTTTTTCGTACTGTAAATAAATTTTTAAACAAAATTTGTATGAATATTATTCATCACGTTCTACTATAGAATTACCCATAGTTATATGGGTTATTGTTTGCGGTAACCGGAGAGCGTTTTAGCTGCCTAAACACTTTCGCCATCCATCACGATGTCAACCCATCTGATGTATGTATGTATGTCGTGTTCATCACATTACTGCCCGCTAGATCGTCTAGTGTTTCAGGTGCGATGAACTAGGATTCCTTGCCTTTCTGACTAGGTTTTTATAAAGACATAAATAAGCTCTAGATCTGAATTTTATATGATACGAATAAAAAATTATAATATGAGAAATGAAAATAAACGAATAGCCTTCGTACCTACATCATAGCAAGCTGTCGACACTATAATTGAATCTTCTGTGCCAGGATCAATGACTAATTAAATAGTAAAAAAATTACGACGAGTCAGAAGTTTCTATGAAATTTTTCTCGACTAGTGATTTTTATTATATTATATGAAAAACATCCTTAAATCACATCGCAATTATGTATTTCATTGCCAAGCGACCAACTACACAAAATAAATACTTAAATTTAAAAATAAGCAAAACAAGTTTCGTTTAATTAGACAGTCTATTTAAATAAAGAACAAAAAGTTTGGGGTCAGCGTATTTGTTTAGCTATCAGCGTGGCCCGCGGCGTCGCTCGATTAACCTTCATTTGTATCAATTATCGCCTCTCATACACAATGCTTAAATCTCCAACACCTTTATTAAAAGCCTCAAAATACCGCTCTCAATTATTTAACAAAAATGTACTTTGTTTATATAGAGTGAGAGTATATTTTAACTTATAGGATTGTTTTTCTAGCGTTATTAAAAACACATTAGATTAGTTCTAGTAGTTACGGGTGTAGTGATACCGGCTATTATGCCGGCGTTTGATTGCTATCTTTGATATTCAAATTTATGAGACTATTATTATTCGGGCATTATGTAATGAATGTTCAAAACAAACGTTTTGCGGTTAATTTGTAGCAACGTAAATGTGTGATTATCGGATATTTTATTATTGTTATGTTTAAAAAAAATTATTGTACTTACTAAACAACTACCTTATTATTTTACTGAGATTAATGTTATTAATGTAAGTTTTACTGACGACTCTATTATCTCTACCATATCTCTACTAATAACATAAAACTACAGGTAAACTATTTAACAGCAAATCCTAGACAAAAACACCATGAGATGATAATATTTCTGTTTGAAAATTAAACTTGGTTATACACAACAAAATAACGTATTGTTGACATAAGTTTGTTTAAAAAAATCATAGAGTTTTCAGTACGAAAGTCACAGCTACTTCTACATTGCGTTTTTATTGCTCGAATGTCACCGTATTTCACTAGTTCTATTGAAGCCAAGTAACAAGTCCTGTGAGCTCACACGCATGTACCTACCGACCACCAGGCACCATGTACCGATAGACACGCCACAAAAACAAAAGATTTGTTTATCTGATATGCGCATCAACATGCACCATTCAAGTCAATCGCAAATTATCGTTACACGGAGTTACGCCGATGATCGTTAGATAAAAACTTTATGAATGTCGCCGTGCGGCGCGACACGCGGCGATGTTGCCGACAGTCGCGCGACAAATCGTCCGGTGACTGACCGCGCTCATACATTTTCATAGTTGGACGCTGAGAAAAACACGGCGACCGATGTAATTGATGTATTTCCCAGCGGTTTCTGTGAAGGCGATCCTAGATCAATGATTATGCCTTCATTGAACGACGCGGACGCGGGCGCCGGCGCAGGATGCGGGAACTGCATATGCGACTATTTGTTATTAATGATAATTTACGTATATTTCTTATGTTATTTACTTTTTATTAGGACTACTTGAAATTAAGGGAAATATTCAGTATTTAATCAGTGTAGAAATTTTGATACGTCGACGGTTTAAGAATAATAATTATAATAAAACAGCATTTCGCGCTTGTTTCCACAATTTAGTAGAAAAAACGCGAAATCGTGAACGTTTATTGAGTGTCCGTTAAAACATTTTGTACATTGCTGAAAAAGTCAATAAGTTGATAGCTTTAATAGCTTTACGTAGGTAGATCTTTATAAACCACCTCCTCAACAACATAATGCTTGTACAAAAAAATTATGTTGCACAAATATAAATGTTTTATTGTTTCATATAAAAAGTTGCTCCTCCAGACTTCAGTATTATCTATAGATATTTGTAGTTTTTTTTTATTATGATACTGTATGAGTTATACGTTCTTGACATATGTATATTAGTAATTACCCGCTGTAGAATGTGGATACATGGGTGTGTATCGTTGATGCTTCCCTTCCTTTGGCATTTAAATGTAGAGCAAGAATGTAGATAAACGATACCAATAAATTTCAACCAATTACACTAAACATTCATTAATTATTATCGGTAATTTTCTAATGTATGTATCGGTGTACAATGTACATAGGTAAGTGATGATACTTTGGTCCAATTAAACAAGTAGGTAATTAATTAGTAGCTTGCTATTTTAGTATCGTCTCATCCACGTTATTATAAAGTTACTAGCTTTCTGCCCGGGGCTTCGCCCGCATTTTACCTGGGTTTAAGAAAAACCCGCATAGTACCCGTTTCGTGGGTTTCCAGGATAAAACCTATCCTATGTGTTAACTCAAGTTATAGAATATGTGTGCTTAATTCATATAAACCATTGTAATCGGTTCAGTAGTATTTGCATGAAAGAGTAATAAACATACACATACACATCAATCCTTACAAACTTTCGCATTTATATTTAGTTAGGATTAAAATAGTGCGAGCTTTTACTCTTAATGTAACGTATCAGCTCATGAAATGTACCATGCAGTCTATTATAATTATATTCATAAACTACTTTTCCAAAACCAAACACAAAATGAACCAACATCGCTTTAGCGAACCCGGCATGTGACAATAGTGCGCTATTCCCACGGTAATATAGCCCAAACAAATCCGAGCTCGTTAAGGGCCGCTTTTTGCAGCGCGCATCTGCTCCCAGGGAACGGGTTCCTTGCTCCACATTTTTTGGCCGCGAGCCGCGTCAGTTTTGGGCAGCATTCATATGGCCTGGCCAGTGATATGCATTTACATCATTCATACCATCTTTACATGTTTGCCGTGCTCTCATATGCAAGATTATTGGAATGTTACATTTCGACGAGTTTGTTGGCTGTTTAGGTGATTATAATATTTTGTTTTACTAAAAAACGGAAACTAAGCGTTTGTGCATTTTTATACGAACAGGCAAATGATCACTGCAAAGTGGTTTAAATTTATTTTATTAACTTTAAACAAA
The DNA here is from genome assembly GCF_905220415.1 of Colias croceus. Lineage (NCBI taxonomy): Eukaryota > Metazoa > Arthropoda > Insecta > Lepidoptera > Pieridae > Colias > Colias croceus. The sequence goes on along the minus strand of NC_059544.1, from coordinate 144,862 downwards.
CACAAATTACCTAAAAGTGAGAAAATGATTGGTGTGCAACGTATTTTCCACTGAAAAGGTTCCAGCGCAACTTACGCGACGCTAGTTTTGTGCTCAAAATTTACTTTTTTATCTAGAAAATAGGAATTGTTGAAAATTACAAGAAGTACCTATGTATAGTGCAGATAATTTGGAATGTGCTGCTATTTTAAGAAATACTAAAAATTAATATTATTCACAACTTCTGTATATTCAACAGTTTTTATGATTTCTCTTAGAGTTAGATATCGACCATAGCAGCGGGTAGGAACGTTTTCAAAGAAGAAAAAAATGAATTCAAAAATGTTTATCAAGATAATATTCATTCATTCATTTCATTCATTCATTCATTCATAATATTCATTGAAAGCCGAGCCTTCATACAGAATTATAATTCGCGGTTCTTATCACGAATACATAATAATCAGCGCGGTTTTCGCAATCGGTTATTCACCGTTTTTCTGTTCCCACTCATTACGGATTCAATTTAAATTCAGAGCATTTATCTATGCTCTTATCTCGTTATTTCGCAAATATTATCGGTTTTGTAATTCAGAACGCGTACGATATTAAAATGAGACTATAACAGTTTGTATAATGTATTGAGTGATTATTATACGAGGTTATTCGACTGGCTGTTTTTTACGGCGACTATTACGCGACATTCCCCGAGCCACATTAACTGGGAGCATTTGCTAAGTGCTTGCTAATGAATTGTGCTTTTTTAGCGTCTGTCAATCATATCTAGCTGCAAGTGAGCGGCGACCCGCCAGGGCTGCTAACCCTCACCGGAAACTGTTTTCAGTTTTCGTGATGTTATTTACATTCTCGTCAGTAACCAAAACTTATTTTATTGACATTTCAATTATTTATACAATCTATTTAATTTGTATTTCAACTTCAAATGCACTGATAAGTTACCTATCCTTTTGATAAACATTACGTGACAAGTTGCTCTTTCTAATTATTGATCTTCAGGTATAAGTAACACTTGATATTTTGATACACAAATAACATGAAAGCTACGACATTATAACACTTCATGCAATTGTTTTCATGGAGCTTTTGAAAGCGAATATATTCAAGGAGGCAGCCCTGACGTGACCATTTCTATGGCGGTATTGAGTAGGACATAATTTTCTTCAGATCACAAGCATGGTGTCTCCGTGGCGCCATCTGTAATGCTCTGGGAAAGTTCCGTCAGCACAGCCTTCCTGCATTATTCTGTTATATTATTTTTTACCACATTAAATATAATTGGTCGTTGGCTTCCTTACTTTAAGCACTTTGGTATGTATTAAACTATAGTTTGTAATATATTGATGATAACTTCTGCCATCTTATATCTCGATGATATAATAATAAATAGTCACTTTTTTCGTCCCTTCACAGTAATCTGTAATGTCCAAACTAAATAAAAATTAAAAAGCTAAAGCTTTGTCACCTTTTAATATAGAGCACATAACAGAAACACTTTATAATATAAAGTTTCTGAAAAACATTTTATTGAATTAAAAATAGATGAGAAAACAGACAGTTGACCTAGCTTTATCTGTCTTGCCAGGGTAAAACATATTTTTAACGAGGAAATCAACCAATAACCCATGAACTCAATTCAATTCATCTTTGTCATCTTTAGCACAACACTAAAATGTGGTCAAAATGTATAGATAAATAATGAATTCTTTAAGAATTAACCTACTCTAAAACAACTGTTCAAACAGGTGCAACTATAACAGAACACCTGATTTAAAATGTCTGTCTATTGTGGGAAACATTGATAAATATGCTGTTACCGGTGACGTCATAAATAGGCAATTGAATATTAATATTTATTATGATAATGACGAGTAATTTATTCTCTGTCATTCACAGCTACAGCCACATGATTTACATAAAGGACATGCCGATTGGTAATTTCATTTGAATTTTAAATATGTGCGACCTTACTGTTTCTTTTCTGTACGATATACATTACTTATTTTAGATATAAATACAAAGCATATTTTAATAAAATATAGGGCAGTTGATTATTCGAGCATAAAACAATAGTGGCTATCGTTTAGCTTTCATCGCGTTACGGAAACGCGTCTAAAAGGACAACAAGTACAATTTTGAGGAATGAAATTCTTCAGGCATTTTGAGATAACTATGACATGTCTTTAACTAGGAATTTTACATTTTATTTCATTAATTTAATAGGTTTTTTTCAAGGAGGTATTTAAAAAACACTGAAAAGGAGAATCCGTCATGTCTATGTCAGCCCGGAGTAGAGGAGACGGTTCCTCACCTGTTACTCGAGTGCCCAATTTTTGCAAGCAATAGATATGCTATTGAGCAAAAATTGGGCATGGCGATGACGGGTGAGAATCTGCCTTCCGCCCTGGGGGACAAGTGTAGGGATGCGTTCTTGCAATATTGTAAGCATATTGTAGTCGTAGTTAACCAAAGAAATAAGTAGTGTGTGATATTAGTTTAACTGTGATATAGGATTAAGTTGAGTGTTTTTGTGCCGTGTTTTTATTGAATTTGTACTAAATAATTTTGTCTTTATTTTATATTTATTTTATTTTATTTTATTTATTCATCTTAGGGAAACAACAAATATTGTAATTTAATTTAAGCTCTTCTAATTTTAATAGTACCTTATTTATATTTATATTATGTGAGTAACCAGTATGTTAATATTTCTAAAAATTGAAAAAAAAAAAAAAAAAAAAAAAAAAGGCAAGAAAAGTCTCTGGACTATAATCCAGAGGTGGCGCGAACACCCTGTGATGACGGGTGCCATAAAAAAAAAAAAAAAAAAAAAAAAAAAAAAACACTGAAAAGTCACACTTAACTTCATTAAAATATGTACCCTCTTAACAAATTGTACCATTTAGGATATATCTGCCAATATAAACAAATACGTTTCAAAAAGTTTTGTTTACAGCACTATTCAGTGATCCGTGAACGAGCTAATTCAGTAGTATGTTGCTATTTTTTATCAAATTCTTCGACAGAATATTGTCATTTACACTTAAAAAAGAGCCTCGCATAAACATGTCATAATTACGAGACTACGATAAAATACAACCCTTGCATTTTCCAAGCATATTTTCATGTTAATGTTTTTTAATGTTTTTAATTATTCAAACCTGTTCTTAGTGAATGTTCTGTAATCTATGAGTATACGAGTTGAGATGTTTTTCTCGTTGCGGTCGATGTTTATTTATGCGTTTCAGACCTTAAGCCTTCTAGTACTCGTTGTTTTTATTCAGAAAAGGGCGGGACGGACTGGTCCTCCTTACCGTATATATTACAGCTAATATATTATGTACTCTGGGGAAATTGTACATAATGGTAGAGTTAATTAAATTATACGATTCAGGTATACGTATTTATTTTATTTACTGCTTAGTAATAGTATAAGCAAGCGTAAGTACTAACTAATTAGGTGATATACCTATTTCTCATTCTGTGAATTCAGTTATTAATGTCTAGGTTTTACTGCGTTATTATTTGCCATAGTTTGGGCATAGTTAAAGACTATGCTTTGCGCACACAATTTCTATTTAAATATGTAAGTTTTGTCAATAATATTTGAACCGAAGTATATAACCACATTGCATAATAACAACGACTAAATCGGCTCTACTTCAATTTTCCAAAATATATCCCTATACTCAATCTTTGCTTATTAAAATTTCACGACGATAAACCAGCAATGTAAACTTCAAAGTTTTCACCTCATAGTTTAATTTCCATTGTACACAATACATGGATGCACTAGCCATTCAGTAGCCATTGTCCTTCAATACCGAAGCAGCAATGTACAGCGCAGTGAGCGAGTGTCGCAGGCTGTGTCGCGGTAGCGGGCGGGCTCGGTTCTCACGGCCCGCCACCATTAAAGGATCGCGTCGCACCGCAGCGAACAGTAATTAATCCACAAATGAACGCTAACATTGTGATTTATAGAATTGCATATTTTAAATGTGTGTGAGAAAACTAATCGACTTTTTGTGGCTATTGACATTTGTTACATATTGTATTAGATATATTATTCAAATCATTTCTTGCTAAAAATAGCCAAAATAACTTATCTAATATATCTGTGTTGTTATACCATCTTTAGGGATATTAAGTCTTTTCACTATTTTTATACCACTTTTAGAGACGAGAAATTTATTAATTCTAATTTTTGTTTCACCAAAAACGTGAGTTGTGAAAAGTATGCAAAAAATCCAAACTTTTCTTTTGAAATTCACAAAACGATCAAGCAGATCGTTTTGTGCAATGTGTGTAACGCAGTGCCTACACAGCGTTTATAAAAATTATACTTTTCATAAAATATTGACATTTAGACCTTGATAAATATTTTATAAGATTTCTACATAATATTATAAATATTAAGGCTTTCCAGGTAAGACGATTCATTGCTTTATTAAGCTTTTAAGGGCTGATGCAGGTGAAGTTCTCAATGAGTTGCCATATCAGCTGTAAAATATTATTATTGTACTTCGCATATTTATACTTTTCAGATGTCGATATAAAATTTATAGAAAATCATAATTCTTCAGTTTGTCTACTGTGGCTCGTTGTTAATTCATCTCTCTCTTGTTTGTAAATACCTGCAATTAATTGTTTTTAATCTTTTAATTATACAATGGCATGTGTTTCATACATATCGACTTTCATTTATTCAGGGGTTATAGCCAAGACTCAAATTGGTTGATACACGCGAACATGGGTATGGATAACTTATACATGAATCTAACTAGTATTGGTTAACCATATTCCATAATTTATGATCTAATCGGTGAAGAAAAACGCGACGAAAACGATATGAACTTAAAGCTTGATGTGATATCGAAGATGTAAAAACTAGTGCTTTTCCAGTGTAAAATAAAGATAAAGTACGTAGAGATAGCCTAACAAAGGTCACGATGAAGATGTTAATTTCAGTTGAATATAAAGATTAATTATTGTTGTCAATACTACGCATTCAAATTATTAAGACAATCGTACCAGAATTAAAAGTTTAAAGAAAATGTACTAATAGCATAGAGATAGAGTCAGTCAATATATTGAGTTGGCAATGAATACCATACCTGTAGTTATGCCTGGATTTATTGCGTGTTTTATTCAAATGAAACCCGTTGTGTTACACTGTTGTGGCTAACTGTTATTCATTATTTATGATCTTATCCCATGTGTGGAAACGCATTACTTTATCTAATATTTATTAACGCGCTAGACTTTGTAGTGCTAAATCTCATTAATTTGAGCGCAAGGAGCATTGCACATTAATTGTAATTCTTATATTCGGTCCTCTTTTGCAAACTGTCTTATTGTTTAAGTCGAATAAAAATACATGATTGAAACTTAGGTTCTTAAGGGTATTTCTAAAAGAAAGTAGTCAAGCAAAGTTGATAAACTATTAATTAAACTTATATTTATTTATGATTATTCCAAGTATTTTCATATAATTTGATCAAGTCGATCAAATTATTGCAAATAAAACACGATCACGTACTTTGGAAGTTCAAACAAAAATAAAATAGTGTAGATACTCATATCGTATTAATACACGAATGCTTCTTAACAACTGGTTGACACCGTTTCTTGTTATTGAAATCGTTGTATTGTTTACAATGTAGGACGCCTCGTTTGATTTAATATCTGAACGATGGTTGCGTGTTCGGCACGCGAGCGACGCGCGGACGGTTGCGGCTTTTTGCGACTTTTTGCGAATTAGGACCGCTTTGAGCCGCCGCGGCTTTATTAGCACCTACATAACACTTGTAACATTCTAAGAAGTATTTGATAGCCGTAAAAAGTATGAATAACTTGATGCGTAAACAAACGGAAGAGGTTCATTACGCGTAATGATGCTCTGTGAACGTTGCTTGTGCAATGTTTCATGTAATCCTATTTGAATGTTCGTATAATTGAATATCTCGAGAGGTATGTAAATTGTACATCACATAATGGTTGGTATATTATACAATTGATAAATTCTCGTAAGTAAAATTCTTCTATTATTTATATTTAATCATTGTTTAAGAGATTTAGATTGCCAACTTACCACCAAAAAAGAAGCTCTACTCTCTCTATGCTCAGCGACCTAATGTAAAATTGAACGAAAACCGTTTACCATTTAACTGTTATTGCCAACGAAAATCTTTAAAGTCCACCTTAAAACTTAAACAATGCTTATAAATATGTAGTTGCAGTCTTTGTCTTTTTGAGTACAAAATTGCATAGCGGGCGTTGGGCGGGCGGGCTGGGCGGCTGCACACGGCGGGCGGCGGCGCGGGCCCCGGCGGGGTGGGGCAGGGGGGAGCGGGGGACAGCGGGAGGGGGGTGGGAGGGCGGCCGGCACCTGCCGCAATATCCTATTTATGAATAATGTTTTATTCTAACAGCGTGCGACCCCTCGCGCCTCACCCCCCGCGTGTACAGGGCTGTTATAGTCAAATTATTGTATTTATTATGAGGCAAAATTATTCTAGATACCTGAGCGATTAAAATATATGAAACACTTTGGTTTATGGATAGAAGTTTTGGGTTGTAATTCGATTTGCATTGAAGTGATAGAAATATTTGTTCTGTTTTCCATAAAGTAATAAGATTGAAGCCAGGTGTAAAAGCTAGTTCAAAACGCTTTCAGTAATGATAGTAAAACGAAGAGAAATAAATTTATTCCTATACATAAACATTTGTTAAAGCTTGTGCAGGTTTGCAGGTAAAATGGTTTTCCTTTGACGTGTTTTTGTTTCGTATTATTTTGATTATTATGGTCATGGCGTGTAATAACTAATACACAAGTATGATAGAAATGAAGTATTGCGTTTGTACAATATTATTTAGACCAGTTTGTCGGTTCGGGAAGTTATAATTGTCGGCAATAAACGACTCTCTCCCGGCTAGGGTTGACAACTCGCAGCACAAATCATATTAACAGACCTGACTTATTCCCCTTTGTTTGTTTGTTATTTCATTGATTCCTATTTGAATAGAATTATTCTTGTTTATGTGTGTAGGTCCGTCTGTCAATATTGGTCGAGATATTTTATTCAGTAGGTAATCAATGTAGAGCCATTTTCACAAGAGATACATTTTACAAGTTGTGTTTATTTTACAGCTATTCCTTTTTTGTGCAACTATAGACAGTAATGAAAACAAACGTGACGTTACGTTAAATTAAAACTAAATTATTGTAATTCTAGTCGTTTATTTTCTATGCGATTTGCATATTCATTATTATTTAATACTAGCTTTCCGCCGGCGGCTTCGCTCACGTTTTCAAAGAAAAATCCGTTCCCGTAGGATTTCCGGGATAAAATCTATCCTATGTCCTTTCTCGGGTATCAAAATATCTCTATACCAAATTTCACGCAAATTGATTCAGTAGTTTAGGCGTGATTGAGTAACAGACAGACAGAGTTACTTTCGCATTTATAATATTAGTATGGATGGAAGGCTTAGATAAAATAGAGCAACTGTACATAATAAATTTAACATTAAAAAACAACCTTGCAACAAAGAGAATTCGCCACAAATTTCCTCGAAAACATTATATTTCCATTCTATAGTAAAATTGTCCAATTTCTTGCGCGTTCCGTTTTCTGCACCTCACATTATTATGATTTAGTGGAGCAGTTGCAGTGGTGCAGCCCTCCCTCCCCCTCCCGCACACGGGTGGGGGCCGCCCGGGGGGGCAAGTCAGCGTAATAAAGCCGGCCATATTTCACACTTAACGCGTAATGAGCGCGCGCCCAAATAATTGGATCACGTACATAACTCATTATTACCTCGCACCTCACTGCGAATGTATCATTACTAGCCCTCCCCCCCGCGCCCCCCACTCGCTGCCCCCCTCCCGCCTGGACACTGCTCACACAATGGAAGGTGCAACATAAATGTCTTATTGTCTTCAAACTTTGATGATATTTGCTCTGTTTAGCGAGGTGTGGCGGCTCATATTAAATAGCTGTAATGTTTGTTAAAAACACGTGCGGTCGAATCGACAAGCAATATTTTTCATATTGATATCATTCTAATGAATAAAATTCTATTCACCTTCAGTCTTTACATGCTGGATGAATTTTAAACGAGTCGGTTTATCGAGATTTTTTTAACATTGTTCGCTTTTGAGTGTGGTAGCGATACCTAGTAGGCCTAGTATATGCTGAATATGATTATAATATCGAAGATCATAACAACAGAGTGTGCATTTTATCTATTCCTAGGAACCAGTGGAAACTAAATGTCTTTTATACGTGACTTTACGATAGTTTATGTTGTTCAACAATTAGATATGAAATTGGAAAAATATGCGGTTTATTGCTCTTTACTTAAACATACAATGTAATCTGCTTACTATTCTTATTTTTTTTTACGGCACGTCCTTGCCAGGATTAGTATTATCTAAATTCCCATGAGATATTAGAACTCCGAGTTATCTATTAGTTATTTTGGATTTCTAAAGTGCTTTTAAATTATAATAAACTAGCTGTCGTTGTTCTAACGTTGTTCTGCCTTACGTACTCCTATCACTTAGGATTATGAAAAATACCTAGATGTTGGCCGTTTCTCAGAGCTACCCAATATGCACAGAAAATTTCATGAGAATCGGTCCAGCCGTTTTGGAGGAGTACGGTAACTAACATAGTGACACGGGAATTTTATATATTAGAAGATAACGCCAAGCTACTGGTACTTTGTTCCTTTAAAAACTGTAAATAAAATTGATTTGAGTAGATATATGTGCTTTCACGTTATATGGGAATAAATTGAATAGGTTCGTATTCAATAATCATAATATTATTTTCACATAGGAACCGCGTCTATAAAATATAAAATGAAATACTCCGTTGCGGTACCTCCATCATTTTACGAGTGTTCAATAACTTTATTACAGTATAATTATAATATTAAAGTAATAACTGTTTCTTGCAAGTAATAAACTTGTTAGACTCTCGCTAAAAGAATACACACATAAAAGTATGTAACGTGCATACTTTAATATGATTAGCATTGCAGCGATATAGTCATAAAATAAGTCCTCATTTCTGTTTATCGACATTCGTAAACAATATTTTAGCAGAAATTAAAGAAGAGCGTCAATTAATAAAGCTATGCACGCGAGTGGTGCTATTCAACTCTGACATTTACTGCGCATATACATGAGCCTTCATTTCACCCTTTTTTCCTATGAATATGTAGATTGAAGAAAGTTCTCGCGCTTAAAAACGTCTAGCTGCTGTAATTGGCAGTGGGCTGCGGCTTTTTGTGGCGCTAGTGCTGTGCGCCAAGTGTCGATATCGATAAGTTTTATTAGTTTTACTTGCTGTATGAAATTTTATAAACACTTATTTTGTGTGGTAAGAATTTACAACTTATCAGTAGGACCTACTACCTACCTAAAAGTATCTTCTATAGTTACTGACGTTTGTAGATTAATTTATTTTAACGAATCTAATAAAGGTTAATTTTGTGTTTAAACAATATATCTTTTTAAATAATAATTATACCAGTTACTACGCAGGATTGTAATTAATACCTACTTCTACCGACCACCTTAGCTAATTAGTTTGCAATTGAAATACATAAACAAAAATTTTCGATAAAAAAGTAAAACCAAATATTATCAAAATCGACATAGCGCTTGCGCTGTGCGCAGCACGCGCCTATTGTTAAATAACTGACATTAGCCTGCAGTCGGCAGTCGGCTGTGTGTCTGTGTGTCTGTCTGTTTGCATGCCGTGGCTGGCTCAGCTATAAATCGTTCAGCGCGGCCAATTGGAGCGTGCGCGACTCGGATTTATGTTCTATCACTGCGTATGATATTGTTATCACGATACTTCATTAATTAGCCGCTTATTAAGATCTAGTTTTAATAAATATAATAAGTTGAGTCTTTCATGTGTTTCAGATTATAGAAATCGTATGCATTTCTTGTAAGATGTTATCGCTAGCGAGGATATTCAATCAATGAAGCTTGGTTCTATTTGAAATCAGCAAGAAGCAGTCCTATTTCACATAATATAAGATGTTGTATAATTTGCTGACGAAACAGTATTTTATAGATGGCTTTGAGCCATAAGGCCGCCATTTGTGCATTTTGATTGGGTGGTTTTGTTGTACTTTTATTTTATAAGACTTTTGTACAATAAAGAGTAAATAAATAAATAAATAAATAATACCTATAAATCTTCTCTAGATTGGTTATAGAGTAATAATCTCTAGCACATTGGAAATACACTATTCTTTAATGTTTCTAGACTCTACATTCTCTACATTGAACGTTTTTATTTTAAATAGTTTATTCTACTTAGTATACTATTTTCAACTTCTGTAGTAATCAATGATATTGACAATAGCTTATTAGGAACTAAGACAGCGTGTAAGAGCCTGTAAAAATTAAACATTGGATATTTGACTCTCATGGAAACCAAACGAAATATATTATGCTTGCACATTAGAAAGTTCTCAAGAACAATATCAATTTAATCTAATCATAATATAATATGATAACACAGTAATTGCGGAAGTATCAATACCGGAGAGAGCTCAAGTTTTTGTTGGTTGAGAAGTAAAAACTTAATTGGGGTTAATACAGAAATGCTATGAATAATTTCTCACGAACATCCGCAGCGCACACCGAGTTACACTAACGTAATAAATGGCTTCGCTACGGAAGTGTTTATTATTTCAAACTATTTATATTCTCATCATTTACATGCAAATGTATCTAAGTGCATGATTTGTATATGAACGTGCTCTTTTTCTTTGTTTCTTTGGTTAAGTGGTTAGTAATGTGTAATGTTTCACCGAAGAAATGATAGCATAGATACAGAAATGGCAAGAAAAATTATTACGTTCTGTGTCGATAAGTATAATTGCATACTTGGTTAAGGATGTATCAAGTTTAATTGAAATAAGGGAGAGCGATAATCACCACGTTTTATTAAAAATAAAATAAAAACATTTTAATTTTTTTTCATAAATAGTATAGATATAAAAACATATTGTGTTAATGACGAATCTATAGTGTTATTTCGGTGTCAGGTTAGATCTATGGTAGTAATTCGATCTTCTCATTTGAACTCTCTCATGAGTTTCACTTTAACATGTAGCCCTTTAATTGTTGCGGCAAAGAGAAATTTTCCTCATGTATAGAAATTTTCGTGGCTTTGACGTAAAGATATTTTCCTGGCGTATATATTTTTTCCTGACTTATACAAATTTTACTGACGCATAGAAATTTTCCTGGCTTATAGAAATTTTCCTGGCTTACAGAATTTTTCCTGACGTATAGAAATTTTCCGGACTTATGGAAATTTTCCTTTCTCATAGAAATTTTCCCGACTTACTTATGGAATTTTTCCTGACGTGACGAAATTTTCCGGACTTATGGAAATTTACCTTTCTTATAGAAATTCTCCCGACTTATGGAAAGGAGAATGCCCATTTTTGGTACTGGTTTTTTCTCATGCATCAAGACAACAATACTATTAAAAAAAATCTCGGCAATTTAGAGGCCTTCTTACTATCGGAAAATATATTTTGATCAGTGAATGTTTTGTAAAATCTATTAAGACATGTAATTGTTTAGATCCGTTACCATAGATTTAGTATCCATTACCGGTTACCACGGTAACCAAGCGGTAACTATTATGACATTAACTATGGTAAATAGCTAAATGTATAAATATCGATTATTGTTTTCATTGAATTAGAAAAAAATCAATTAACATGAAATCACTCTTAAGGTATTGTTTATACACTGTAGGTTGTTTTAACATAGATAGTGAAGTAAAATAATATAAATATATATAAAAAAAATATTATTATGACATAGCTTGGTAGGTAACCAGTTATTTCTTATTTGTTTCTTTCTTCAAATATGTAGTGAAAAAATGATTCAAACAACAACAACAATATGTAAACCGAATAAAAACTCTATTGGCATTTTTTAAATATATATTTAGGTTTTCTTGAAATCCGTCCCGGAAGATTTCTGGTGCCTACCTACACTAGCCGATGAACAGATAGACTTTGTCTGAAAGCATAAGCTCTACGCATAGATTAAATATGTTAAAAGAAAAATAACCTTCAGACGATAAAATACAACCTAAATCACACATAAACCTAACTAAATCGGGTTTATTTAAGTTTTGAGGTTAATTCACATTTTTCTCAATATCTTGTAAACCCCTGTTTTTATCACAAAAAAATCAATTGGTAAAAATCTTTTGAGTATCGAAAAACCCTCCAAAACCACTCTGGCATTGACGCAACACTATACTGTTGTCCATACTTTCATGGGCATTCTCCTTTTCCTGACTTATAGAAAATTTTCCTGACTTATCATAATTTTCCCGACTTATGGATTTTCCCTGGCGTATACAAAATTTTCCTGACTAATAGAATTTTTCCTGGCGTATAGAATTTTTCCCGTCTTATCGAAATTTTCCTGACGTATAGAAATTTTCCTGGCTTATAAACATTTTCGTGACTTATACAAATTTTCCTTATCTATATAAATTTTCCTGGCGTATAGAAATTTTCCTTACGTATAGAAATTTTCCTGGCTTATAAACATTTTACTGACTTATACAAATTTTCCTTAACTATATAAATTTTCCTGGCGTATAGAAATTTTCCTGACTTAAAGAAATTTTCCTGATGTATAGAAATTTTCCCGACTTATGGAAATTTTCCTGACTTATAGAAATTTTTCCTGACTTATCATAATTTTCCCGACTTATGGATTTTCCCTGGCGTATACAAAATTTTCCTGACTAATAGAATTTTTCCTGGCGTATAAAAATTTTCCTGACGTATAGAAATTTTCCTGACGTATAGAAATTTTGCTGGCTTATAGGAATTTTCCCGACGCATAGAAATTTTCCTGACGTATAGAAATTTTCCTGGGTTATAAACTTTTTTATAAAAATTTTCCTTAGGGGCTGTCCATTAATCACGTGAGGCTCGAAAGGGGGGGGTTCCATCAAAAAATCACGATATATCACCAGGGGGGGGGGGGTAAAGTAATATATCACGTGTATTTATTTTTTCGGCAAGCGCGCGATACTCAACCGAAAAGCGGCGTTACATGTTTTTTTTTAGAAGAAGAAGAAGAAGAAGAAGAAGAAAAGTTTATTCAACACCACACACATAATAAAAGGAAAAAAAAAATAAACACAAAACAAATGGCGTATAGAAATTTTCCCGTCTTATCGAAATTTTCCTGGCGTATAGAAATTTTCCTGACGTATAGAAATTTTCCTGGCCTATAGAAATTTTCCTGGCTTATAAACATTTTCCTGACTTATACAAATTTTCCTTATCTATATAAATTTTCCTGGCGTATAGAAATTTTCCTTACGTATAGAAATTTTCTTGGCTTATAAACATTTTACTGACTTATACAAATTTTCCTTAACTATATAAATTTTCCTGGCGTATAGAAATTTTCCTGACTTATAGAAATTTTCCTGACGTATAGAAATTTTCCCGATTTATGGAAATTTTCCTGACTTATAGAAAATTTTCCTGGCTTATCGTAATTTTTCTGTCAATCGAAATTTCCCTAACTATTGTTAAAAATTAAAATCATTTTTCTAATCTTCCTAGCCTATGTCCTTTCTCGGGTATCAAAATATCTAAATAGCAAATTTCATGCAAATTGGTTCAGTAGTTTAGGCGTGATTGAGTAACACACAGACAGACAGAGTTACTTTCGCATTTATAATATTAGTATGGATTTATAATGTGGTGCTCATTTTTTGTAATAAATTATCCTGCTAACGCTATTGTATTTTCGTTGTTTTATTTCAAGTGAACACCCATACAATTTTGTCACGAGCCGCATCTGTTTACACAATATATTAATTTGTCTGATGCTAATTTCGGTAGCGTAGAAAGTTTAAAAGCCAACGAACTCTACTTGTTTATATTAGACATAAAAGAATAACAATTTGACGCGTCTAAAACGTTACTAATCAATAATGGATGATCGATAATCAGCAACGGTGAAAGTGTTGCCCTTTGCAGGCGAGTGACGAGTGCAGTGGCGAACGGCGCCGGGCAAAAAGCGAAGCTACCGTTAGCCGGGGTCAAGGAGACCCTTGCCCATTAGCGGACACACGGACACACGGACAAGCTAAACAATAACTTATTATGAAATAACTATTACAACGCTTTGTTTTCATTTTGTTGTGCCTTTTTTATTTCAATTACTAGGTCCGAAATAGTAAAGTTTTTGTGCTGATAGTTTAATATCTAATGGAATTATTCATTGTTAGAATTAATATTATAAGATGATACATGTTTACATTTTATAGTTTACACTGCATTATTCAAGATGATATATACATTATACATAATTTTTAATAATTGTTTATAAAACACATAAGTATGTTACAATTATTCTGTTTACTGTGTACCTACTGTGTTTAATTAAAATCGTTATTTACCAAGAAAATTGTTTAACTCGTTGTTATGGTTTAACCATTAATATTAAACAAAATTTTTTTTATTTAATTACGAAAGTAGAGTCAAAACAAAATCCGATACAACTAGGTATGATTTTAAATTGTAATATAAATTAACTTGTTTTTGTTCCAGGTAATCCCACTAAATGCGAACAACAAGAACATTATAAAATGGAAATGAAAATTATTCACCGGTTACAATTAAAGTGAAAAGCAATTAAATCATTCTGTATCTTACTGAAGGCTGCTTTTCTAATATATTATTTTAAATTACAAATCTGTTGTGGATGAGGGATCGTGTGACGTGTGATGACACATACACCTCTAGTTACGTACCTTATTGCATTATATTACTCATTACATTAACATTAAAAGTATATACTTACAGTTATAAGTTTCATAGATTAAGATGTTTTAATTATTTACGTTTGTTATGAAAAGCAGCCTTGCAGAAACTCTAAAATGCTGATGTGAAAATTTATGCATTATTGTGCTTTTGTTCTCTTCCATAAAGGTGAGAATTGCAGTGTTTAGGAATTATGTTGATTTGATCGTGTTGAATATAATGATATGATCTTTATAAGTTTTTAAAAATTGCCGAATATAGCTGATTTGGCATAATGTGTTTGCAAGTAATAATAAATGTAATATTATTTAGGTAAAATTGCATGATGACATTCGATATGTGTTAAGTCAAAACGCGCTTCTTTCCAAAAAATAGAAAACCTCCACCAATATAATATTATGTATTTACTTAGGTACCTACTACATATAGTTATAAGTTACACTAAATATGTCACTGCCATGTTGAACGCGACATTGTAGTAACAATTACAGTAATTATACTGTATAATTATAAACGACACTTGAACGTGCAGCACATAATCGTGTTAAGGTTGATCTGTGTAATATATTATATCACAATTTGATGGCAAATCTGTAAACATTCTTTGAATTTTCATAATAGCTCGTTATATGGTGTCTTGTTTTTATCATGACAATGTTTTTTTCTAATGTCGATGTTAGAAAAAAATTGCGTTATCATACAATTTGCCTGCTCTATAAAGTTACACCTACTCAGATTATAACAGTAGTACAACATACATCTACGATAATTTAAGAAATTTAAAACGCAAAGTAGTTCGCAACACAATTGAAACCAATACAAGCCCGAAACTCATAAACAATCGCGAATTCTCACGGAACAAACGACGCGGCCACAAAAAGCAGCGCCCAAAAGCAGCAAGGCGGATCGCGATTGCCCGCGACTTGTTTATTGCCCGCTGATATTATTGCTTTTTGTGTCATAACCAACAGATGATGTATGCGAAGATAATCTGTTGCATTTTCCATTTGTCGCGAGTGGGAGCGGTCACGGCTGGCAGCGGGCAGCGGTCAGCGGGCAAGAAGTAGCGGGCAGCGGGCAGCGGAGCGGTAGCGGCGGGCAAAATGCCCTTCGCAGTGAATAGTACCAAATCAGATGGACAGCGCTCTTCGTGAGCCCTAGCTTGCTGCTCTATAGAATAAAAATTTACTTGAGATTCATGTCTCTTAGATAAAGTTTTAACAGAATATTATGACCAGTGACCAAGTATATTGTGTCAGTGAGCAAATTAATTTATGTCTAATAGGTATGATTTATTTCATAAATTAATATTAAGCGCAATATTAAGGGCACTAACACAACATAACACTTGCAAAAGTTGTACAATGTAAATCACGCTATTTTTGGTGTCATTTTGTGTGCACACGGTAAGCAAGCACTGCGCCTACATTGCACGGTGCACAGATTCAAGCGTCATATTATGGTCTCTGGGAGCGCAAAAACTGGTCCATTCATATGCACGGGGTGGAGTGCGGCGAGTTTTTGTTGCGCCGGACGTTCCCCGCGTTTTATTTGTAAATTGGGCGCGCGGCCGGCGCGACGCGACGCGCTCCTAACGAGACCGGAGAGCGTCATTCAAATGCGCGACTAGTTTTTGTCGCCACGCATAATTGAATACGAATAGCGGCCTCGGAATGAATCTAATGCGGCCTGTAATGAGGCTGCGACACCGCGCTCTGCCCGCAAGCGCCCGCTCCGCTCGCCGCCCGCCGCTCGCCCGCCTCTCGCCCGCTTGCGGCTCGTGTAATTACCAACTCTGCGGAGGATGTGCCGCTTAATTAGCGACTGCATCTTATAATTCAATCGCTTGCAAATATTTCCTAGGAAATGTTCGCCGGCTTACATTATATTCATTACATTTTTTGTGCAGCAAACATACTGTAGAGTGTAGACACTACAGGATATTCTATATCATGTTTATGTGGATAAGAAGCGATAATTGTTGAGGTTTCCATTTTTTATAGAACTGAGATCGACGTTTAAATGTGCTAGTTGTATGTGTGATAATTTCATTTTCATCCTGTAATGTTACAAAGTATTCAATAATAAGATGGATACTTTCAGTTGAAGCCAACAATGTTTATCAACAAGCTGTTGTGCTAATATTTGAAGTGTCAAAAATTTCCGGTTTGGCTCCTCACCAACTCTCGCGGCCAAGCTACAATTGTCAAAATTTTATTCGACTCTACCGTTATTACTAACAAAATTTATGTCGACCAGAAATTTATGATTAGTATCATCATTTTCTCAATAGTATTCAGTCACTAAATATGCTATGCAAATAATTTTATTGCAGCTTATTTTTTCTGCAGCTGAAACATTTTTGTCTTTTAAACAGATTTTCATATCTCTTAAAGGCT
This sequence comes from Colias croceus, assembly GCF_905220415.1. Taxonomy (NCBI): domain Eukaryota; kingdom Metazoa; phylum Arthropoda; class Insecta; order Lepidoptera; family Pieridae; genus Colias; species Colias croceus. The sequence continues at coordinate 127,610 of NC_059544.1, read as the reverse complement.
TACAGTTCAAAATATTGCTCGATTCTTCTAACATTTTTAATTTTTTTTTATAAATACGAGTAGGTGGTAGTATGGTTTATATGAATTTTTTACATGAATTATTTCCACATAACTACATGTTTCGAATGCCCTTCAACAATAATTCAAAGCATTGTCACAAGTGAACCGCGGTAGAGATTAAGTTCTGGCGCGGGGCCAACTGACACTGGACCTTCACATCACGTGACACACAACCATTATATTTTGAGCCCAACCACTGTACAGTAATTTTATTTTGCAATTAGATTTTTAATTTCTATTTTTTGTTTCAGTAAGTAAATTTTTGGAATATCTTTACGTCATTATTTTAATATGAGTGATAGAAATCTAATAACGAAAGCAAAATTTAAAGTTTTTAAATGTTATCCCTATCAGTGCAATAGGTATATTACTGTTTTGAATAAATATTAATATATTAGTTTGATTTAAACAAATCGTATTATATAATAATGTGACACAGGCATATCCCCTAAAAAATGCATCTGATAATTCATACTTATGCATGTGCATGATCGGGTAGGTAGAAGTAGGAAGTAGCTGCAAAATGACTTTTTTAAATCGAAGTCTTTTCTATTGATATCATCCTTGGCTTCATCATGTAGAAAAAGATTTACTCTCGAAAATAATAACAAAGTAAGGATGTGAATCACTATTGTAGAGCCTATGGTAAGGATATATACACTACTGACTGTCTATTGTTTATTTATTTATTTTATTTATTTACTCTTTATTGTACTTACAAAAGTCTTATAAAATAAAAATACAACAAAACCATTCAAAATGTACAAATGGCGGCCTTATGGCTCAAAGCCATCTCTGCCAGGCAACCTTCAGGCAAAGGACAAATCAAAACTTTAGGTGCCTAGCCAATTAGTAATTTTGCATTTGACAACAAAAATAAAAAATAAAATAAAAAAATGTTATGTGTATTCAATTTTAAATAAATAAACTACTGATATTATAGCAATCTTACTTACTCAAATGTGTATTATAACATGAATTCAATATAGAAATACATGTATAATTTTACATTGGAGCACTAGTCACTACCTATAGTCTATCTACACAAAAATTGTTGTAGTTTCCCAATTTAAGCAACAGGGCAATGAAATTTCTCCTCGCGATAAGATCCCAGACGACTGTATTATACATTCCGCTGTCCAGTTAGGGTTATCAGCAGAGACTAGACTGGCTAATTACGGCCCCTATAGATTTAATGTACACTAAGGCCAGGAATGTTATCTAAATACTTCTTATCAACCTTGTTGTTAGATTGGTTCAGCTGTATTAGGTAATTTCCAATATTTTTATTGAGTGAAATGTGAATTTTTAATGCCAATGTTAGGTTAGGTTAGATAATTATTATACGCAGATAAATGGCAATGTAGCAGATTATAAATGTAAATCTTTAGGTATTTTTATTTTGTGCTTAGGTAATTTGCTGTAATTTTGCCTCTTGCAAACTTAGGCATTAATAAGTTCGCTATAAGATTGGAAAATGTTGTCGAAAATTTATTACAATAAATGTAAAAACTAAGAAGAATGTGCGCTTAAAAACGTTAAATAATTCCGCACAGTCGTCGATTAGTAGCGAGTGTATTTAAATGTTACATCGCAAGTGGACGGCTTATATCTGTTAATTTATAGCCATATTTTAATTGAGCCTTGCATCTCGTGGCCGGCTCATTCAATGTAAATGCGCCTTAAACTAATGGCCTCGTCGCCAATTGAGCTGACGTTCCACCTCCCCCCTCCCACCCCTTCTCTCCCCCCCACAGCTTAGATTGCCGTTAATTAATGTTAATTCGCAATTTGTTTGATATTTAACTGTTCTTTGGTTTGAATGCATATGAAGGACCGTGATATGAACCTTGAGGGATGCCAATTGTTTTCTAGTTATACGGCTGTCATCATTGTGTCTGTACGTGTTAGTAGATTATTGTGGGTGATTTTCTAATTGGTCGTAATTAGTTATTGTGTGTGGAAAAGTATCTAGGTATCAGATATTCAATGGAATAAATGCAGGAGATTCTAGCGGCTGGGAACGTTTAGCAGTACTAGGTGCATAGTAATTAGGCGCCGGCACTTGTCGCGGAGACGGGGTCTTCTTCAATAAAACATTCGGGCCGCAAACTGCATAATCCGACTTTCCCGGAATGGAAGCGATACCAATAAATTCTACGTGCTCTTGTCAATTTACTTATTTATTTAGTGTACATTTTAACTTTTTGGCTTAATGCGTTTTTTGCCGCGCCTACATTCGGTCACATTTTTATACGACAACAAAAAGCGTGGTTCGTAGAGCGGCCGAGTTTTTAGTTACAAGATCGGTCGGTCAATCTTGACAGCTCCGTATTCGCTTACCGGGGTTCAGTCACCGAGCCGGGCGAGTTTTTGCGCGGTGCAGCCCGCGCCGGGCCCGCCGGGATATAAATCGTGGGGAAAAAGCCGCCGGCCGTTTTTGCGTTTTCTTGTTGCGCGCTTTTTGCGTGCTCGACAAACGAGTGTTTTTGTCGAGACAATGGTCTCATGTTAGGACGTGCGCGCGCGCATTTGCATGCGGCCAATCGTCTCGCGGCCACGCCCCGCGCCGCTTGCCGCCCGCCGGCCGGGCGCCCCCGCGCCCCGCGCTGCGCCTGCGTCTCGTCCATTGTTCTTCTCACGCAATATTCGCAAATAGATTCACGTCACGTTAACTATCGCATTGGATAATAATTGTGTGCTCGCCTCGCGCCTCCACTACTCCTGGCTACTTGCTCCTGCTGCCTGTATGCTCTTACGCTCTGTACATTGATTGGCAAATTAATGCATAGCTTACCTACTCTACTCTAAAAATACTTTAGGAATACTCAAATGAATGCATGCAGATTAATTTCAATTTAATGCCTAACGTGCAAAATCTTTCATACATTATAGCTCCGTGCCGTGGATTTATCTCTGAAAGCGTAACAGACACACAGACATTCATTATTAAATTAATATTATACCTATCTATTTAATTTAGGTATGAGTAATTACAATTAATTTAGGTACTATAAGCATTCCTCATAACACACAGTATAATCATTAATGACAAAAAAAAAAATCATTAGGTAAGTAATAAATATTAGTTATCTGATAGTTACATATACCTACAATATACATACATAATTATATTCGAATTTATAGATCTACATTTAAATGAGCAAGTTTTTTCTTCATTTCTAATTAGTTATTAGTTACTACAATCGTTCGGAATGTAGGTATTCCATTATTGTCCTGCAGCCTTAATTGTTGCACATTATGTAATAGACCATTGAAAAGAAATTCTTTCCGTATTTTTCCACAAACCAATCGAAATCATTATAGCTCTCCTATTTATTGATTAAAAAAGTTATTTTACCTTATCAAAATACCTACACCTAATTAAAGATATCTAACAATATCTACCGTGCCCAAGAGTATAAAAGGTACCTAATATTATAAAGCTGAAGAGTTTGTTTGTTTGAACGCGCTAATCTCAGGAACTAAGTACTAGTCCGATTTCAAGATTTTTTTCGGTGTGCTCCTTTATTAAGGAAGGCTATAGGATATATTATATCATCACGCCAAGACCAATAGGAGCAGAGCAACGCGGGTAAAACCTTAGGGCATAGCTAATGTCATATAAAATTTAACTTAAAGTTCCAAAAAGCTTAAAAAATTTAAAGGATACAAAATATTCCTATCATCATGATTCTAACCTTCATCTTTTCTTAAAAATTCTTCAAATACTTATAAGCATTTAATCAAAAGTTAAATTCTTAGAACCATCAGTTAAACCGAAATTGTCATTATATAAATACGAACATCACTATAAACCTCAGTGGTTTTTTAAGTCACAACTGTACACTTATATTTGTAAACATTATTGTTTTTGATAATAAAAAAAAAAAAAAAAAAAAAAACTTGTTTACGAATTACGAGTCGGAAGAGTCATCAAACTTATATTTTTTTAAAGAAAGTTGATTTCAACTTAAAAATTCCCACAATACTTGCATTATTAACAGAAATAACCTTTAGGTACCATAACAACATAAAAAATAACAAAATAGTAAGTAATAAAATTTGCATTTAGCACTAGCTAATTTTATTTTATTCAATCATTGTTTCTACGAGGAAAATAAACGAAAATGTGATTGTTTCCTTAATTGTAACGATCCTAAATGGGAATAAGGACTCAACTTTATGGCCGAAGTAATTCGATCAATCTGAATAATTACAAACTAATTAAACAACTTTAATAGCATTAATAACAAGTGACACTGATATTGTGATAATTTCATCTTTTGTTTACCGATATTTATCTATATCTATGCACATTCAGCAATTTAGAATACTTTCTTATTCACGATTTTGGGACGTTTTTGGTAAAAATTTTAAAATTATTATCTAGTTAACTAGGTACTTACCGATGAAAGTTATTCCTTTGCACTTTTCCGTATTATTTGTATTAATTGTGCAATGTCGTAACATACACGAAGGCATATTTGATGCGTTTCACTTTAAAACAAATAAAAAATGCGCATGCAGTTACACCATATGGCGTATGTTGAGCGGAACATAAGAGATGTAGCCGGTGTCGTCTCCATATGTATATCTCAATGATTATTACCGATCCTTGATAAGTGTACAAAATTAGTGTTAAATCTGGCCGTTTATTAATTGGAATTCTGATCGTTACTTTTGGACTTCACTGTTTACAGAAGTGTAGGTAGATTTGGTACCTATTATTTTTTCAAAAGTTCATTGCATTTAGAAATGTAAAACTATGGTCGAGGCTTGATTGCTAAACATGAATATTACAATTTTCTGTGAAATTAAACTTCAATGTGATATTATATACCTACCTATATTTTTTTAAATAAATATTAAAGACTCTTTCACACAAATATTTTTAAAATTTGAAACATAATTTAAAATATGTGTAAAATTAATTAAATTTCATGTTTTTATTACTACCTACAGCCACACTGAAACAATTTTGAAGCAAATAAATTCAGATGTAAGTAAGAGGTAGGTAATAAAAATAGGATATCAATAACGGCATCAATAACTAACAATATTGGGAAAGCCGGGCCACCCTTTACATCCCTTCAAGGACATAAACACGACTCATAAACATATTGCTCTTCCGATAAATAATAAAAAATTGCCTTCGACCCTTATCCGATATACTATACTCAAAGGGTTATGCCACTCGTCACGGCATTTTGAACTTTCTCACATAGATGTAGAGTTTATTTTGTCGTGGACGAAGCAGTGCATATATCAGTTTGATTCACAGTTGACAGAAATTAAACTGCGTACCTTTTGAATGGACATGCGGGTGCCAGGGTTGTCACTTTTGTGAAACGATAAATTAATTTTTGGGTTGGTATCAATTAATATGTTTAATATTTATGTGTTTAATTGCTCATCGTTATAAATAATAGATACTAGTTAAGAGTTATATCAACTATAAAACATTTAACAATACGAGTAGATATTATAAATGATTAAATTGTGGTACAATTTTTTTTGTGTCTCTGTTTTTTGTGTATCTGAATTTTAAAAAATAGCCTAAATAGTACGAATGATTATAAATTAATGGATTTTAACTTAGAGCTTTTGATGATCTTTGTTAATCCATAAAATATTTCAATAATGATGTGAAGGCACATACATACATATTTGAATTTTAAACATATCATTAGGTACTATTCCAAATTAACGTATGCTAATATCCAATTAACAGCAACATTACACCTTAACAAAAATTCAGAACCTCTTCATTTGACAGCCCTATCCATCAAAGACTTGCTTTGTTAACTGGACAAACATTCTAAACGTTCCCTAATTGACCGCACCCCGCTCCCCCGCACTCCTCACCTCCCTCACCCCCGCAACCCCCCGCTCCTCGCCCCGCGACGCATCTGGCTGAGGGTGTTTTTTATCAATTCATTATCAATAGCACCACGCGACCAGAGGGTTGGAAAGGGTCACGCGTGCGGGCTTTCTACCTACTCATCTTGATATTCGAGTGTCAATGGGCTTAATTAGCGGGTGGTTAAGCACCTTTGCTTTATGAAATATGATAACTTGTTTACACCCTTTTTTGTGTCCCCTTTTTAGTCTATAGGAAGTTGCCTTTGCCGGCAATAAGACTGAGGTTTTTTATAGTTATTGTGTATTTAGTTAAATGTTCTAATTCAAATACTTACCCTTATTTTATTGAAGAATAAGCTTGTCAATATGTGATTATTGTCATTTTTCATAAAATATATTTAAAAAGATTAATAATGACAAAAGGCGTATGTAATTTAAATTTTTTATGTGTTTATACTGATTTTAGACTGATTGATAACCATCCAAACAATCCTAAAACTTAATTTTACCTAAGTAGATTTGTTTGAGGTTGATTAATCCTCTAAATCCTATAAAGCTTTGCTTTCGCTTTCAGTTCGTATTTTTTATATTGTGTCGAAACCTTGATTGAAGTCTTGGTTTATTTTCATAGGCACTCATAAAAAATCTCATCTTTAATACTCCTACCATTCAAATAATCAACGTGTGAGGTCAATTATGACATTGGACAAACAATTTGCAGCATCAAGGAATATTCCCGGGATAACAACCATATCAGCGAGCGGGTCCCACGCGCGACGCGCCGAGCGAAGCGAATGCGTTCCGCGATTCGTCGCACCACCTGCGCCTGCGCCTTATAACATCATAATGTGCAATTGCTGCACGCATTTCAATTTCAAATTATCACTCAAAATGATTGTGTTATTAAATAAGTGCATAACCAAGTTATGAACATAACTGAAATGCATAATATGGTTTTGACTAAGATAAAAAAATACTACAAAAAGGTAACATTAATTAAGGAAATTAAAGAACTACATCTAAAGTAAAATAATATTTAAAGGGGAAAATGTTGTTTGTGTGTTTATTTGTAATATTTTAACAGAAAAACTACTGGACTGATTTAAAAAATTCATCATTCACTACAAAGCCGCATCTTACCGAATAGGTTAGGTATTTTTTTTAACTCAAGCAAAAGGAACATCCAGGAAAAGTCGGGGCAAGCAGCTAGTAATTAAATATCCTTGTAATTCTTTAATAATTTAGGTAGAGTCAGAAATAATGTCATGTGCAATACAATTAATAGTACCTATATGCTTATTGCCTATGATAATTATGTCGGTAGAGCCGTATCCAAATAAATTTTCTCCTGTATATGGCTTCATACGTAAATTGATTCGCAAGTCATAAGCACATACCTTGGCAGGTCGCCTCGTGCTAATGCCGTCCCGCGGGTGGGCTCGCACCGTGCAAATGGCAAATGACGCACGCGCCGCCATTATAATCGCATTTCACTGCGATTGTCTACGCGTCACATTTACATGGCACCCGAGACCTTCTGGATGCTGTGAGATGTTCTTTAGTTAGCCTTGTTGGTGTAATTGAATGCGAATTCGTAAGTCTTGTACATGTTTTAGACAAATACAAGAATCCAGTGTTACTGTGAACCAATAAAATTAATCTCAACATTTTGATCCCTCGCAGATGGTAATTATTATGCAGAAATATGTTGCTTCTTGCAGAATGCATTATGTACCTACGTATAATAAATAACCCATCAAAGTAAACCAACAAATATGAGAGCAAAGCGCTTGAGATGCGCAGTTAGGCGAGCGAGGTCGTCGACCGCATCAGTCGATACAGCTGAAGCAATCTAACCTCCTTATTACCGCACGAGCCTTCGATAATCCGGGGAACAATGGCGGTGCACAGCTCATCGCTAAAACTGCGCTTATCTGCGATGAGTTATGATTAGTAAATTGGCGAGCGAGGGCGCGATCCGTTTTCTAATAAATTTCCTGCAGCTCACAGTATAATGCGGCCTATTCCGACATCGCGCGACTCGCCAGCGTTCTCACGCCGGGTTGCGAAATGTGTTTCGAAGCTTACCTTTTACGTGCCGTCCTTAAACAAAGCGCATTACACGATAATATACGATATTAATATAAAAACGTTTATTCGTAACGTGGAACTCGATTAATTATGATGAAAAATTCGATCGATCGATTCCATTCGACTAATATGGGGGTAGGAATTATGGTATAGAGCGGCGGTATTGCCGCGGCCGCGGCGAGCGGCGAGATGTGTCATGTGCCGCAGCTCGCAGGGTCGCGGGATAGGGGCCCGGCTGAGATGTGCAGCGATGCTATCGGGCAATGTAAAATGATGTTGCGATGTTAGCGCTCGCCGGACGGCCGCAGCGGACGGAGCGGGCGCTCGGACACATCGCCACCTGATTGATGGCTGCAACGCGGATATAATCAAGTCCCGAACGTAATTTTCTTTACTTATTACATTTACTTAAAATTTCAACTTACGTCTTAATATTGGCGTACTTAAAGCGATATCGTTTGACTCTTTGATCTATTTGTATATTGAATAGTATTATAGTTAGGTATTCATCTTAATTAATAACTAGGGTTCTTGTTAATAAAGAGACGTATGAAACATATTTGCAATTCCAGTAGTTTTTCAAGATCACGATATGCAATTGTACGGATAATTATTAATAAGTTATTAAATTGTGATTATTAATTCACAACACCTGTCAATGAGCCAATAAATAAGTATTGGTCTGAAGTCCTTGCTATATCGGTTATGGTATGTAGAAGTAGGTACAGGAGAACTTTTTTATAAAAGAGCCTGTCATTGGAGTCGGACAATTAATAAATTAGTTTTTAGTTTATTAATTATTACAAGTATGCTCGTCCTTCAATTTATAATTTATAATATTACTGCAACAAGCAAAAGTTACTTAGCTTATAATATGATTTTGATATACGATTGATTGATGATTTGATTTTCTGATTAAATTAAACTTTATGAAGAAGACGGACAGACCATTTGCTTTATATAAGCTCATATACATAATATAGACTAAATCTCCAGAACATAATCCAGTTCTAAACCATTTTCAGTACTTATCGGAAGGTATTTAAACAAACAAAACAGAAAAATGTGAATAAACAGCTTCGCACAGCACATTAATTGCGTCGTTGTAAAACTCGGCCCAATTCTAATAGAACCCTTTGAAGTGGTCCGACAGTTCGCTGAGTGACAATTGGCTTAATTAATTCAAATAAGACGTGGCCAATTCTATTTATATCTGTCTTATTACTTATACGAACCTCTATACTTATAGGAACAATTGAATGGGAATTTCAGGATATGTTTTAGTAGAAATACAGTAAGTTGGGGTGAAGTTGTGTGTGAACGAACTAGAAAACAGAGTTACAGTAGCTACTAAATGGTCGCGGAAGAATTCCAACCAATACCCGCGGCCCCATCATTAAAGCGGCTCGACGGAACACAGTGGGGTTTTAGTCGGTAGGAATCCGACATAACCCACGGCTCCTTCCCCGGGGGCCGTGGGTATCTTTGGAAGATTTCCCCACTATAAAAAAAAAAAAAAAGCTACTACTTGAATTCATCCTGCTTGAGTTGAATCTTGTAAGAAACTGAAAGTGATGCTAATAATGGTATTGGATAGATGATTTTTTTGCCAAAATTTGTTAGTTGATCAAGCTCATAATAAATAAATTGTTGGTAAAACTGATTAATTTTGGTTGATTTAGATTCCATAAAAATTATAGATATACTCTTTAGAATCATGACTTAGATCTATAACGATCGTGTCCTCGATTCAATCGATGTAGCATAAAACTTCCAATTGGCAATAGCGTTGTAAGTGTGCTGTGATTTTCGGGTGTCCCATTAAAATACCTTTCCCATGTGTAGAGACGAGGCGTGGTGACGCGGCAGTTCTGTGCGGTTCCCACGCGCGGCGCGGCGGCTGGCGACAAATTGACCGCCAATTATACAATTGCTCACTTTACAGCACTTTACACAAACTGCCGGCCATGGGAAACACTTATTGATTCTCTTGTTTTATCTGACACTGCTAATTATATTACGGTCCCGCCGGCATTAATTGTCTCACTTGCTGCTATTTGCCCTATCTGGTTGACCGTTTATTGTTTAGAGATCATTTCATCAGTGACCATTTTCACCAAAAATTTGCGGTAAACATAATAATTGATATGGAAACAAGGGTACAGATTTAGTGGCCATATTTCATACCCTTTGTCACTATACTGCGTATAATTGAATGGAATTATAGGGATGGATATCGACGGCATTAATAGGTGACCGTTCTTAATCACAAGGTTAATTTTGATCCCTTACTCGTTGGCGTAAAAAGTAAATTACACAGTCTAGAGTTTCGCAAAGGTTAAATGAAACGGAGGTGCCATTAATCGAGCCGAAAACCCACAAATAAGGCGAGAGCGGCGAAGTACGCAAATCGTTTAATTGTCGGCCGGCGCCGGGCCGCACTATGGTTAGAGGCCATAAATCTAGCGAGATCATCCGCGAATTATTCAAAGGCACCGCCTCCGCCGCGCTACGTCTAAACAAATGTTACATTGAATACAATTGGCGCGGGCCATTGTCGCGCAATCGCACACGGAACCGGGCGCGCACTATTGTATTGTGCCGGGTGCCGGGTGCGATTCATAGCGACCGTTTGTCCTTCCTGCTTGGCAGGTATCGCGCGATATCGCGACGCGCCTATCGTGCCATCTGCGTGAAATATTCCACCTTCGCGACAATGCCGGGGCCTTTGGCACGCCGTGCCGCCGGACGCGCCGTGCCGCGCCGCCACAGGGCTCAGTTCCGCGCGGCCGGCTGCAGCGCTCGCGGAGACAATAACGACCTGCGCCCGCGTAATTCACACCGCAATCATCATGCAAAGCGGCGGCGCGCAAAGTGGACTTAAAGGCGAGCGGGTAAGGGCGCGAATGTGAGCGGCGTGCGCGGGGGAGCGATTTGAATGCGCGTTGCGGTGGTCGGGCGACAGATACGCATCGGCTTGTTAGCGCTATCAGATGGCGCTGTAATTGGCACGGAGCCTGCCTTCATACACGACGAATAAACGCTTTTATCAATTTTAAGTATTCCACGCGGCCGGTAATTTTAATAGCCTGAATTAGGAGCTATCTGCGCCCGTCTATTGTCCGTGTAGCTTATCACGCGGACGTATATATTCCGATTTCCGAGCATGGGTTCACTTTATTTTATAAATTAAACTCCGAGGTCCTCTCGTAGACTATATCTAAGTTTAAGCAGTAGGTATTCTGCGGGCGCATTTAAACGCCCGCTGTAAATTTTTATCGTTATTGTAAATTGAAATTGTATCGAAACACACAGTTAGGAATATTGAGATAAGAGGGCAACGCGTCGTCAGCACTAGCAGATGTAATCGATGTTAGACAGGGCCGTGCGCGCTAACACGCGCTAATGGGCAGCCGCAGCACTGCGCGTCGCGTGCGTCGCATTTACATACAATACGAGCCGATAGCGCACTCGCATTCGGCGTAATTGTCGCCCGCTGGCCGCTCCGAGCTCTGGTTAACACTGCTCAATAGCTTTCAAACGCCCAATAAGGACACTTGGCATCTATACGAACAACATTTTTCTCACATGTTTGGCCAAAGCGAATAAAAGAAAGAATGTCAAGATTTGTTTGTATAAAATAGCATGAATTAACGGTACCTACCAATTAATTATTAGCGTAGCTTTCATTACGTCTTTCATAGTCTGAAGAATTGGCCAATTAAAGATACGTATGAGGCAGCAAGTTTTAAAAATATTTAAAGCAACATCACGTAGTTTGGCGGCGAGAATGAAAGAGCGACTAATTGTCGCGGGCGCCTGCGCGTACCGCCCCGCCCGCTGCTCGGCTGCCCGTCCTAGCTACATTAATCTACTGATTCTAGTTATCATGCATATATATGTTTTAATAAATAACGTTCTTAGATTATTACTAGATCATCGAACATTTGATAAAAGATGTAACTACTAAAAGATGTAAGCACGAAGAATTGCATGCACGCATTTAGGAATTACACCGCAAATGTTTGTTTAGTTTGTAAGGCTGTTTGTGTCAATTCCAATTTGTGAACCAAATAAATTAAAAAAAAAAACTACTACATCGACTAGGTACATCAGTTTTACAGATTTTGTAGTGTTTCACAGATCTGTTCTTGTCGTGTTCTTCCTTTTCTGAAAACTGCTCTTATACATAACAAAATAATATTATTATGTGCCGAGCATACGTTTCAGAAGTGAAACTTCTTAGGCAAGATTCAAACATACCAAAATCGTCACCTTTCTCCATGACGTGACGGTATGCGACCTTGAAAATTTACTCTCAACTCGCCTAAAGATATTTCACTTCAAAAAACTAATTAATTCGCTCAGAGAACTAAATTCCTTCCTCCCCAGTAGGTACCTATTTACGTTAAAGGAAAGTTTTCCTCGATAAAGTTATCACATGGACTTGAATGAAAAAGCGGTAAATCAGGAAGATGAGCATATTACAAGAAGTGTAAAGCATAAAATAATGAAGTAATAATGGTCGGGGCTCGTCGCCGCGGGCGTCGCTCCCGCGCACCCGCGCACCTGCTGCGGCGAACTGTCTGCAGACTGGAGATGCATTCTATTATACACACATTTGCTTATTGATTAAAATATTGGTATTCGTTTTTAAAGTGTTTTTTGGATTTCTGGCGGTTTCTGGGGCAAATAAAATTTGATGTAAAAACACACTTTAAAAAATCGTAATTTTTATGTTGACAACATAATATTATTATAATAAGCAAAATTTCAATAATTTACATAAAAAATAACATAAATGTGAAGATGAAAAAATCTAAACACAATTACACTTACTCTAAATTATTTCACGCACCTCAACAACAAAAGGAATGGAAAGTCCATATGTTAAATGCGAATTTAACTTCGAAATTTCACGCCAAAAATAATTGTACCGGCTGGAAACAACAATTTGGTTCGTATGGCCGTTGTCTCAGGGTGTGTTTCGCGAAGCCGGGCCGGCCGTCACGGTGGTCGGCGATCTGGACCACGGCACTATCACGATTTGAATATGAGTCTGTGGGCGTCAGCGGCTCAGCCGAGCGAGCGGCGAGATTAAGCGCTGCTTTATTGCCGATCGATTTATAGCCGACTTCGGCCGGGTTCAAAGTTCTGATCGTTATGCAAAATAAAGGCAATTACATGCTCACCTTTTATAACTCGCGAACCGATCGGAATGCGTTCTCGCAGCCGCGTTATGAAGCTCTAACTCTATGCTCCGCGTTTAAATTCATGAGCTGGAATTATTGGTCTTTATTGAGAGCGTAGACCACATGTCGTCCCTCATGCGGCGTATTTATTACAGTTCGATCACATAAATTACACTTATCGATGTAGTGACTATTCGATGATGTGGGCGATCGCGGCCGCAGCATCGAGCGGGTTAATATGTTTGTTTGTAAATTAGCGGAGTCACCGAAGCGTGCGAATTAAGTGCAATTATTTAAAACAATGTTAATGCACTATTATTCCGAAGTGCATGTTAACGACGCAATAAAAGCAACGGAACATTTTCGTGGCGCCGGCGCCGGTTACATAATTAGTATTTCAATGTATAATTGCCTAATTGACATTTTATTGTTCACATCTTTATAACATACGACGCGACCACTCCGCCGTCGTCCCGTTCCAATCAAATTGTCACTCGAGTTTAATTGAAATTTCCTTGAGATTGGTGTAATTTAACTATCAACTGTATAAAAAGACCATCAACACAAAAATAAACCAATAGAATAGAGTGACTTTGTTAAATCTACATACTTATATATTACTTACTTATTAATAACAAAGATATGATTGTTAAAAGTAACAATTATTGTGTCCTATAATCTTATCTTAATATATATAAATCTCGTGTCTCAATGTTCGTCCTCAATGGACTCCTAAACCACTTAACCGATTAGAATAAAATTCGCACACCATGTGCAGTTCGATCCAACTTGAGAGATAGGATAGTTTAAATCTCAAATCATTTTAGAGAAAGCGGGCGAAGCCGCGGGCGGTAAGCTAGTCTAATATATATTATAAAGGTGAAAGTTTGTATGGATGTTTGTTACTCTTTCACGTAAAAACTACTGAACCGATTACAATGAAATTTAGCACACATATAGAGGGTAACTTGGATTAACACATAGGATAGTTTTTATCCCGGAAATCCCACGGGAACGGGAACTATGCGGGTTTTCCTTTGCAAACGCGGGCGAAGCCGCGGGCGGAAATCTAGTATGCAATGAAGAAGTCCCTTTTGTTGGAGGCTCCACGGGTCAGGTCCGACGTGCTCTCACAGTCATCAGGCACGGGCCGAGCCAGCACCGTGAATAATCCCGGATAATGACCGAGCCCGCGCCCGGACACTCCCGCCCTGGCACACTCGTCCTGGCGCGGTCTCACGCGAACCGAGACGTTTTACGATCGCGCACATTAATAACCCCTTTAACACGGGTTTCATCTTTTAATAAAACTTTATCTTTCGCAATTAAAACATGCTAATAAAGGATGTCGTGATTTGTTTAAGTTTCACTCGGTCATTTTAATTTTTGATTATTTCTTAATGGCCGGCTAATTGCCGCGGTACTTGTTACAATACGTTTATGTTGTGAATAATTCCACAATGCATTATAAATGACGACGCAAAAAACGACTCCACAAACTTTTATATGGGAATCAATTTGTATTCTCGTTTGATAATTTTCATCTAGTCGACCACAATAATTGTGATTTAGTTTTATAGTTTCCATCAAAACAGTATCTCTTCCGTTACCTTTCATAGCTCCATCCTTGCTCCATCTTAGATCTTACCTCGGATAATATAAAATCTACTATACTGTACTATATTTTACGGTATCTTACTAACAATAAAATTCAGTGCAATATATTTAAAGGCGAAGTATCCAGAAAATCATGAAGACTAAAAGTAAAATGTGTGGTTATTGAGGAGTTTTAATTTAAAAAGCAGCAGTTAACACTTAACAGTCGTGACCACGGCCGGCATGTAAAGTGGTGATTTAAATCTGCTAATAGTTTTATTTCGATTGGTATCTGCTTTATTTATGCCTCAAGATGTACAATATTCAGTCTCATTATTTTGCGATGATATTAATTTTAGTTGGAGCGCGTTATCGGCGATCGGAGCCGGCCCGGCCACCGGCAGGGATGGCCCATGCGCGTTCGAACCCGGGGTATGGGCCACTGTTTATTATTATTTAAAGAAAACTTACCATTTAGAGGTATATTAAGAAAAAAAAAGAGTTTCTTTATAGCTTATTTAAGTGCATTTTAAAGGAATAGTATGTAGAAAGACATGTTGAAAGACATTTGTACATACTAAATAGTGTTTCTTTGATCTCCTTTATGATACCGAAGCGATAGGAGTTCGTGGTAGAGCTACCTGCATGCTCTCACAAACCGTGTTTTAAAGAACTTTATTCGTCTCTTTCAATATGTATTGATTGGTTATACGTTTTTTATCTTCATGTTTTTATAAATGAAAACATTTTTTAGTTCTTTGGTACCTACCACACTGTACAGTTAGTAAGCTCTTGTGGTTCGTGAGGTTCCACCAAAATTTTTAGTCAACTTTTCGAGACATAATATTCTTTCATCACAAAAAAATAATCAATTTACCACATTTATCACAATGATATTAACGAATACACTGTATTAGCTGTTGTAATGTATATATGCATAATAAGTAATTGACAAAGATGTTTATGGACTATGATTATGATTTATCATAAATTATTTTTTGTTATGATTTATCATAAATTATTTTTAGTGTTTGTTAATCAATTCAGTATTACTAGGTGAATACCTAGATGAAGTCATAACATTATGATTAAATACAAAATATAGAAATAGAAAAAATCTTTATCTATTGAAAAAGTTTTAAAATAAATAATAATATACAGTTAAAGTTAAAATTTATTTAGTTATTAAACACGATACCACAATGAAACTGTTTATCAATGTTTAAGTTCATACCAAAATTTCTGAACCAATACTTTATATTTTATCTTGGAGACATTTTTTTTTATTAAAACGCAAAATTTTAGAGCTTCTTTACGGTAGAGACATTCTTGCAAGCAAATATTATTTTAAAGTAAAGTGTGTTCTGTATCGAGATGTTAATTTCCATCATGTTCGCGCTAAATGTGTTATCAAGTATCTCAAACGTACCTTTCCACACGTCTGGACAATCTACATATTCCCACAGGTAATCAGATGCACACGCGAGCTATCACGTGCCAGATAAACTACTTCTCACGGCAATCCCATCGATCTGGGCCCAGGAAAGTGGAAACAAGCTCATCTACTTGATCATCGCTGTGTTAAGGCATTCGTACTTTCCAGTGAAATGCTTATTTGCTTATATTTCACACATTGTACTACTTTTTGTTATTTTAAGTGGTTATTATTTTTAATGTAATTCTTTCAAATCCAACGCTTGTTTCATAATATCAATATTATTAATATGTCAGAGACAAGGACAATTGTGAATGAGATCAAATTGAAATACATATTAGAGCCGTTATTAATTATTCTACATTTTGACTTGCACTTTAGATGCCAATGTCTCTTCATTAGTCATTAGTTCATTACTATTTAGTTTTTCAGCATTATTACACTTATTTTAAGTATGTATTGCAATTTGTTAATATGCTTAATGCATATACATATAATGATGCTTGGTCATGGACCATGGTCACGTATACCTAATTTTGAATTATTTTTCATGATTGATTAATTCTTTAATTAAATTGATTATCACACACATTTTTTCTAGATTTTCCACATTTTTTTACCTTTGTTATTTAACCACTAAGACTTTAAGTGTGATATTATACGCATACCATTTTGAATCACTTTAATTAAATAAATATACGTAAATTGGCAGTAAATAAAATATATAAAATGTATATATTATGTATTTTATTCACTGCTAATATACCTAATTATTGTTGGCAGATATTTGTTTAACAGCATGATTGATTTTACCTGTAAGTGAAAGAATTCATAGTGAAAAGAATTAACAACACTACAAAGACTACTTTGTTAAATAAATTTTTACGTGCTAAATCTGAAGTTGACCTATTTAATGTTAATATTGTATCGTTTGTCTCTAATTGTACCTTATTTTTAAGTCAGACTTTGTAATAATTGTTATCTTTGTGCGTTTTGGTATGTTTTGTACTGTAAGTCAAAGATGTATAGATGAATAAATAAATAAATAAAGCTCTTGTAAGCTTTAGTGAATATTTCAACGATTTTATCTTTATTACCGAACTGGCGAATTCATTGAAGCCTTTTACAGTTTTTTTAGAGTCAGTCAATCAATCAATGAATTATACGGGCGAAGCCGGGGCACACTGCTTGTACATAGGCGTAAGGTAGAGGTGTCGCCATCTTAACGATGATGTTTTGCAGATGGTAGTGAATAAACTCAATCTTCCAAGATTACAACTTATTAACAACAACATACTCTATCTCCGTAAAAATTACATCATATTATTAGTGAGCGAGCGTCGCTGACAGGCGGCTATAAAAGCCAGGCGGTCCGTGGCCGGCACGACACGGCACGACACGGCACGACACTACACGATATCGCATGAGTAAGTGCGATACGCGATAGCCGATACGCTATGATATAATTAGCTGGCTCACGACGCCATTACCATACCGCGGTCTGATCCTATCAGAACATGTGCTGCTGAACTCGCTTGCAACGAGCTGTTCATCATAAAGATATAAGGGCTTCATTTTGTTGTACTATGCTCAGATAAAGGATGCTTGTAAAGATAGCTGTTAATTATTGCTCTTTAAAACAACTAAATTGATCTTTCAATCATTGAAGTTGTTAAATTCAATAATCTATTACAAATTTGAACCATATAATAATTTAAAGAAAATGTAGAGTTATTCACGCGAACGTAAGAAATGTCACCACACGCAATTATAATAATTTACATCGCGATACGCGGCTGTTGTCAGCAGACTTCTGACTGTCTATTGCTTGATATATTGTCTCTAAGTACACATTGCCACTGGGTCATGATAATCATCATGAGTTAATGTAAAATAATTTACTGTGTATGATGTTGAAGTATAACTAGGCCATCATAGAGTCGTAAAGTTATTGCTAAGAGCCTTTCTAACAGGAAAGATTTTTCAAAATGTGCCAGCAGTTAGTTACTAAACCAAACTAACAATCTCTTTATAAACTAGCTCTGATTAAGTTTAACAAAGGTATAATCACTTGATCGTCGATTAGAGCGAATGCGTCCGCGTTGAGAGAGACAATCGCTTTCAAATGAAACGCAAAAAACTGCGAGATCGCCGCGATTCATATTCAACTTGCGTGTTTGCATTTAGGTCTCGCATACACGAGCGTTAAACACGCCGTGACTGAGACGCTTGTTTGATTTGCAGTTGAAAACTCTACTAGCGATTTCTTATAAAAAATCCTGGAAGATTTTATAAAAGAAAAAGTATCAAATAATTAACATGAAAATGTGTATATAGGTACCGAACAATCTTGTAAATAATTATTAGATAAACTACGTTGAAAAAGATAGTTTTTATCTGTCTGCTTTGATTCTGACATCGCTAGTCTATACCACGCTTAACATATACCGGACAATGAGTTACTTGAGTAAAAAAATCCTTCGATATTGTCAATATTATCATAACAAATCACGTGCATCTTATCATAAACACATAGAGTTCAGAATCGTGGTGTATAATGTGATGTAGTTGTGATGCGAGTCGCGGGCCGCACACCTGCGCGGGAGTGGGGCCGCGCATAGCAAGCAGATGCATTAGACTAATAAACTGCTTAACGCGGGAATCAATGACTCACCAATGTGAGATTTATGTATATTTGTCAGGTTATTGATATAATTTGATAATGTTCACAGACAGTTTTCTGATATGATTTTTTAATCAATGTTTAGAGAAAAATTGATTAAAAAATGACACTATAATTGTAGAGACAATTCTACAGTTACCGAGTAAATTAATGTAAAGTTAAGAAAGTTTGAATTTGAATTTTAAGTTAAAAGTAGAAATTACCATTATTATATCCTACTTTGCACTTATAATTACAATTTATTTCATTGATACATTCTGTAGCTTTTACTTGTTTTCGTATCCAAAATCATACGATCCATTATAAGCAAGGTTGAATCCAAATTCCAAACTGCAGCAATGTAGGTAAATAATATCACGTCATTTCGTCTTAGAAGCTAATAGATTTTTTTGCACAAAAACTCATAAAATAAGAGCTATACTATATCAAATGATATTAATATACAATATATTTTATCAAGGAGGCTCATAAAAAGATTAAAGATTGACTGTCCCAAGACATCACATAATTTATATTATATTATACGAGTAACAACCTTCCGTAAAGTTTAATAAAGTTTTATCATCCTACGATTTTTAAAAAATAAAAAAAAGATCTTGATACACATTATTATTGTTAGTTAATTTATCTTAGCGTCAGTAGGCGTCAGTGATAACATCATCGTTACTCACTTAATATTTTTAAGACTTAAAGCTAAGAATTA
The DNA here is from genome assembly GCF_905220415.1 of Colias croceus. NCBI lineage: Eukaryota > Metazoa > Arthropoda > Insecta > Lepidoptera > Pieridae > Colias > Colias croceus. Next base: position 107,985 of record NC_059544.1, on the reverse strand, counting down.
AGAGGTGTCTTGTCTCTAATTTGTGATTTATTGAATAATTTGAGATTTGAATTAAAACAATATTTTATTAATTAATTATCTTATTTTTGGATGCTCCAATGATAGAGCTGATTCTTAACAGCTTTTTTCTGTAATTGGCTGTATTATATTTTATTACAGTTCAGTGATTACTTGTTTATGATTTTCAGAATATTCATTTTCTTGTAGCACATGCTGCACATAGCTACCTTTATTAACCACACTGATCAGTGAATAAGTATTTTTCATTTTTTGTAATTTTTTCGTTTTGTTTTGTGTGGTGCTAAACAAACATTATTTCTTTCTTTCATTTCTGTTTATAATACCTACACATAACTAATCTCCTAATATTTTGCTAAAAATCAAAAGTGTTAAAAATCAAAAGTGCAAAACTTCACACACAAAGCACCTGTATCTAATCTAACAATCTCATCAAGATTTTCCCATTAACCGCAAACATAATCCACGGCGGCAAGGCGATGAGGTAAGTGGGTTCGACCCCGGCCTTGCCCGATTCGGCGCCGGTCAATGTCTCTACACTTTGTATGCGCCTGCGCAGCTCCAACACTACACGGCGCTCCTTTTGTGGCACCTTTTGTAATTATTGTGTTTTGTAATATTATACGAGATGTGGATGAACTATTTTAAATTGTCGTCACATTCAAATATTAAGTAAATATTAACTAAACTTACTTATTGGAAAAAAAATTAAACGTTGAAACAATCGATAACTCCTTTCAATTAACAATTACAGGTAGATGCATGAAAATAAAAAATCAAAGAGAGGGGGAGCTTATCTGTGTCTTTCTACCTTTTACCATGACCTTCCTCAACAGAAATGGAAATAAAATCCGATAAAGATATGATACATTTATCTTTTATTATTTTATTCGTAGAGTTCGAGCGTACATTTAGCAAAACAATTTCATTTTTGACTAATCACCGGTTAATAATTGAACAGCCCAATTAATTCCACGCAATAACATCCGCATATACATAACCAAATCTTTAATAGCTGCCCAAAAGCGTCCCATAGCGTACCAGATCGGGCACAGGTGCGATTAGCGCGGCCACTGGGAGCGGACAACACTGGGCACACGTCGCGCATGGCAATGCGCAGCCAACAGGTGCGCTTCCGAGAGACGCTTCCTTCCCTGAAGTAGAGCCTTCCACGGTAGGGCCGCGCTTTTGGTACAGATTTATTTCTATAAAACACAACCTTTTGCCAGCCAAGGTTTTTTTTGTAATTTGATGAATTTTTTTAGAGTTGAAAGGAAATTTTGATAACATACCACAAATGATAGGAAATGTTGATAGTGTATCGCACCTGTAACCGATCTGGAACGCTATGGGCCGCTTTTGGGCAGCTATTAAAGATTTGATGGTGGAACGGGGATATAATCCATCATCCGGTGCGGAGAGGCGGCGTGAGAAGTGTTCCACTCACGCCGCCCCTCCAGGAAGGTAGACCTGGCGGCCTCCCGCCACATTCGCGTTGGGCCTGGAGATAGGCTGCCGCTGACGGGGCCGCGGACGCGGTTCTACCGAATACCCGCGGCCCCGTCTATAAAGCGGCACGGCGGAACACAGTGGAGTTTAGTCGGTAGGTCCCTGCACTCAGCAGGGTGAGTCCGACATAACCCAGGGCTCTTTCCCCGAGTGCCCTGGGTATGCCTAAATGCATTCTCCACTATAAAAAAAAAGCTATTAAAGATTTGGTTATGTATGATAATGACAGAACGAAAAGCTATGCAATGAAGCAGTCCAGGATGACATAATTTGTAGAGAAAATATTTTCATGTTTGGTTATGTTAAAGTAGTACCTAAATAAGAATAAACGAGGGGTGTATCAACGTCTCCTTTCACAAAAAAACATCAATGATTCGCTACAATATAATAAAAATGTCGATACTGATTTTTTTAATCAACAACAACTCTTCACCGACAAATAAAAACACACGTACTGCTTTATATTTCAAGACGCGTGAGGTTAAAAAAAAACAGTCACATCTATTATAACAAGTGTCATGTGGCAACCCTATCGGAAAGCTCTACTCCGCTATTGTCCGTGCGCACGCGCAGTCCATACACTCGACACTTTAATATGTTCCGGTCGTACGCGGGCCGTGGGTTCGGATCCCGTCGCTTCTGCCTGTTTACTAATTGATTGGGGATTTCTGAACTGAGTGTAGTCAACTAACGGTCATGGTTTGTCATCTCGAACAATATATCAGAATATATTTTTTATTCTATTCCAAAATCGAGCACCTTTGTGATTTAATTAAATCTCTTACGACATTATTCTGAAACACGGCAGCAAACGGGTTTGTAAATAGTAAACTGAATTCTATAATTACAGTGATTATTTTTCCGACCCAAATATCGACCAATAGAATTGCACCATTCGACGTCACGTGGTACAACCTACATGGTATTATACAGTATACTGATAATTTTTTGAAAATTTTCTCTGGTCGCTGACGTCAAACTGCCAGGTTTAATTCAATTGTGAAATTATTGGCCGACATTTGGGACGGAAAAATAATCTCCAGAATACCACACGAGCTTCAAAATTATCTGGCATTTCCCTCAAGGTTCCCTGCAAACAAATAGAGTCGTCAAGTTTTTCAGGAAAAATCACTCGCGCTTCGCGCTCGTGAATTTTTAGCCTTGACTAAAAACTTGACTCCTTCATTTGTTTGCAACGAACCTATCGGAAAATACCCGATAATTTTGAAGCTCTTGTGGTATTATAAGTGATTAATTAAAATTTGATGATGTCGAAACTAGATACCAATTATTTTACCGATAAAATATTACACTACCTATATAGGTAAAAGGAACTAGGAAGTCGATATTTGAAATATAATATAATATTTCAATTTCATACATCTTAGGAACACTGATCTAAAATGACTGGATCCCAGCTTCATACAGCTTAAAGTCAATATTCTGTAAATCAGATAAGTACTTGTTACATATTCTTGTAAAAACTTGTAGACGTCGATACTAGTATTTATTTAATGTTATATGAAACATAACGCATTTCTTATTCATAACAATCAGTTTGAAGATTGTTTGCTACATATATATATACTAGCTTACCGCCCGCGGCTTCGCCCGCTTTCTCTAAAACGATTTGAGATTTAAACTATCCTATCTCTCAAGTTGGATCGAACTGCACATGGTGTGCGAATTTTATTATAATTGGTTAAGTGGTTTAGGAGTCCATTGAGGACAAACATTGTGACTCGAGATTTATATATATTAAGATAGGTATATATTTTGTAAGTGGAAGGAAGGATGCCTCTCACCCATCTTTCTTTCCTTTTCACAATCTTTTTAATCCACGAATTATTGGAATTATAGTCAGTCATTCGCAAACCAAATGCCCATGTGCGGAGCTAACTATCAAAAAACTCAAAACCACGTATATAATATCATCTCGAGCCGTTTTACATTACTCGTCATTCTTTAAAATATATACTTTTGAATAGGTAAATCTTGTCACATATCGGAGTAAAACAAAAAACAATATATTGATGAGTTCTGCGTAAGTCCTTGCGAGCTACATTGTTCGCACGTGGCTGATCGGTTCGTGGAACCCGCTTTTGGCTGACCTTTGCTTTTATGACCCTAGTTTGCTTTCCGGCTTTGTACATTGTTATTATTATATTAAAGCAGAGTTGAAAGTTTGATTGAAAACTCCTCGTAAATGTAAACTGTATTGGTTTTCTGATATTTATAATATGCCGTAAAATATTAAACTGAACTACATATCCAAATAAAATCAATACTAATGACAAGCATTTGTCAGTTTGGTTCCCGGAACCAGAGGCGTGACTCTCATCAATAATTATCAGAATAGATAATGTGTAAATTTGTATGAAGTGTGGTGGATCATTAAATCACGCAACGACAAGCCAACGGCTTCCACTCACTTTGACGATTCTCTAAATTATCCACAATATGAATACCAAGTTGGTTTTTATTATCTTCATTACAAACTATTAGATCGTATCTCTTCTTAAACCTTTAGGGCTACAATACAATCACGATTAATATTCAATAGCATGTTATCAGAATTTGTGTTAATATAATCATTAGGAGTAGTTACTGGTTAGTGTGTAGGTATTGTTTTTACATTTAAATGACTCACTGTGCATGTAGTTTTTAAAATTCACACACTAATTAAATATTAGCCACCCTTAATACACTGTAGTAAGCAAAAAAGGTACTCACAACACTAAGGATCCATGGCTAGACATGCTTGAAAATTCTCATCTTAATAACTTGACATAAACACGCACAAACAAGCGAACAAACACAATCTAATCTCAATAGTCGCTCCATTTAAGGTATGACCTACACACCGGCTTTCACCGCAGGAAAGCGCAAAAAACTGCAGCTTGGAGCCCGGAGATAGTTCCGTTACACCACTGTCCACTACACACCACTGACCTTTCGAGAGACCTTTGCGACATGCGCACACGCAAACTCACATTATTTCACTTTAATTGTGACGCCACCGCGTACCGGCGCCGGTTCCAAAACATAAATAACAGGTGCTTGTTAAGGAATTCATGAAAAGTTTCACCTTTACGTTACTAATTTGCGCAAAACACAGGCTAGAGTCAAAAATAACCAAATGGTAAGAATAAAATATGAAAAATGGACCTGTGTGTTTTTATAGTGTCGATTGAACAGTACCTAGTAGGGTTTACGTAATATGGTGCTGACAATCTAATTTCGAAAGCTCTGTTATGAGATATAGAGTAGTGAACGTCTTACGATTATAAATAATACTACATACCTACTTATAACTTACTTCTTATTACTAATTGAAGGTGTAAATGTTTAACCCCAGGTGTCATAATGTCTCTCACACGCATGTCCCTACTCCTTTGTTCCAGCTGCCGAGTGATCAAGGAGCAGGTGACTCTGCGATATCAGAATGTTGTAAATATTAAATGTCTTTATAATTAAAACAATGTATTGGAAGATCCGCGAAGGCGGAAGGGTGGCAGGGCTGTCAGTCGTTTGAAAATTAATTTTAATGCAGTTTTATTTTTAAGCGATCTAGCTTCAATATTATCTAATATACAATTAATTGTTAGAATATATATTTTTGGTTATAGCTTTAATGGGAAAATATTATTTAATAAAGGACTGTTCATATCGATTTTCGTTTCAATCATCTTCGAAGACATATGTTTGCAAATAAAATTATGTTTTAAGAGAGCAAATATGATTAAATAAAAAAGTCACAGAAATATCCAAGACATTTTACTATTCCCTTTTAATTAATTCTCTTTTAAGAGCATTTGAAGTAAAGTTTTCCACCTGTGGCCAGCCCTGGGGGGGCGGCGGGCGGCCGGGGGCGATCTTGTTTGCGGACCAGGCCTTTTGTTTACCGTACAATGAAATGTTATTAGTTCTTAACAAATACCCCACATTCTTGTTCGGAATTGAACCGAATGCCTCCGCGGAACTTGTGTACGGGTCCTGTGATTTGTTTGCTCACCGAATATTATTGATTTAAAGAATTGCTTTCATGTTTCCATTGGGTGTTTAGAAACTCGCAGTTTACAGCCGGATGTTTTGGGTTCGAGCCTCGAGCGAGACTGGGAGCAAGCTCCTACGGATACATTGAAATATGAATGAATGTATTGAAATATTTGTTTTAACCACCTTTCTAGTCGCTAATTGAAATAAATTGATTACATTTATTACATATAGACAAAAAAATTATACCACAATAATATATTGTAAATTTTAATACAAATTCATGTAGGTAGTCTTCTTGAAGCTAGAAGAGGGAAGCTAGAAAATTACGAGTATAATGAGACACAAAGAAGTGAAATGTGTTTTATTAAAATAAAGAATACAGTGTGAAAGAGTACGATATTTAAGAGTAAGTAGGAAGTATATTTCAAGGAAAATATTGTGATTTGTTATCCAAAGCAGTGGCGAGTGGCTAGTCCGGGATGTTAGTTAAATTGTGCGGACAGTGGTGGAGCCGTGTGGAAAATGATAGGCCCAGCCGCGCCCGACTGTGAAACTTGCTTACATCTGGGTTTTACACTTATAATCCGCCAAATAAATCGTAAGTATCCCGGTACAAAAAGCTGCATCGGGGCGCGAGTGTTCAACGATTTGTTATATCGAGTTTCAACTTTCCAGGGAACACTCTCGAATGTTCCTTATCAGTTTTCGTATTAACTGGTTATCTATGAACAAAGTAGTACTTATTCTTAACATATTCTAATATAATATCATAAAATATATCTTAACAATATTAAAATAATATCTGTCGTATTAAATAGTCAATAATATACATAATACAATGTGTTGTAACTGTTTCGTCGTTTACGAAATAAAAATGAGCGTCTATTAATTTAAGCTCATATGTATTGAAATTCATAACTTTTTAGTAAGTATTTTAATTGCGTCTGAACGTTTTTGTGGCTGCAACGGACATGAAATGTCACACGTTCTGATAAACTTTTTAAATTTAAATGCCCTTTAGTAAAATTATAAAATATGTAGGTATGCACTAGTTTAGTTTAGTTTTTAGTCTTTCTTGGCATAGGTCAAGGTACTTCGCTTTTCCTTAAAATATAATATCTAAGGAACTTAACTAATGCTTTCTGTTAATGTTTACTCTGCGGTCATGTCTACATCATAATATATTTACATTACTCATATATTCTGATCAGTAAAGCTACATTATGACGTAATGTTCATATTTGAAGCGTTAAAGTGGGACCCACCCTATTTACATACAGTGGTGTAGGCTTTATGATAGAGCTATGCAAGCTCTATTTAATTGTCAATGGAGCTATTTAAACCGCGAAATTTAATGCCGAGTATTCATAGGTAAAAGTAATAAAATATAAAATTTGAACATGACGTGTGCAATGAAATATCAATAGCAGGAGCGGCGAGCGGAAGCCGCTCGGCCTTATCGAGCCGCACAGCCGCCCGCCGCGGCCGCCCCGCCGCGCGAATTTACAATGCTCCCCCCTCCCGCCGCCGCTCCAACAGCTGATAATCGCCTCACCCACCACGGGAGAGAGCCGCTTTTCCCGCGCCGGGAAATCCTTTGCGAGTGTGCGTGAAATTTTCTCGCCTGTAAATTCTAATGCGAAGCGCGACGGCGATAAAAAATGAGTAGCTTGAACGTGAATACATTAGAGAGAGAGAAGGCGCGGAGGCGGCGCCTTCAGGGAGCCGCTCCTTTATCGCTGAATACATAGTACGTTTCAGCGCCTCGCTATGTGCGCTGTGTGCTGTGTGCGGTGCGCAGTGTGTGCGTGCAACTCATTATGTTATGACACTTTAAAGCTCGCTGAGAACCATATCAATAGACACTTTCTTTAATTATTATTTTCTGCGATAAGTTGCAGCTCTATGAAGATGCTATCTTATTGGGTTTATAGAAGTATATTTTTAGAAGATTCAGTTGATGAAAATATAATACCTAGGTACTGCTCACTTAAATTTATAGATATGACGTGGTAATTATTACCTCATTTATCGAAGAATCCAACCATCAACAATAGAGCGATGTTCAAAGGTATGAACATTGTGTAAATGTTATTGTAAATCATAATAAAGCAGACAGAATGGAAGGGGTTGCGTTAGACGGAATCTAATGGCTAATTAGTTCCGGCGGGTTTGCTCGGGGCCGCTAATTGGCGCAAAAAACGCAACATGTCAAAACAGCTGTTTTTGTCGCGCGCGCGTTTTTCTAACGCCACCTGACTGCAGCACACGTGACCACTACAATACACGGCGGCGGGCTACACACGAGCGATTCGAACGCTGCTATTTTAGTCACATTCACCTACTAGGAGACCACATGTTATTCTGTATTTATTATAAATTATAATGTTTTTGTCTTTGCGCTATTATTTATAATCAATCACGCATAAAGAATTAAAATATCAATTGAACTTAGTAAGAGTTGGTTTAATATTCCGGCAGTATTTCATTCCAAAACCTCAATTTAATAATTCATAAATATAGTATATTTTTTTGTAAAACTAATACGCAGTTAAGAACGGTTCAGAACCTAATTCAGGAATAAGTTACTTTACAAATTAAATGATTTTAAAGTAATAAAATGGAAACATCTCTCTCAACAGTAGGTACTTATCTGAAGGCGCGGGTAACACCAGTGCACGAGCAGCCTATAACCATAAGGCACTAAGTAATATTATGAACCCTTCGTTTGGTCACGCGGAAGTGTTCATTGTTGCTTTTTGTAACAAACGATAAGACGGTTCGATTCCATCGATTGCTGACGCTTTTGTCTTTAATCACCCATTTGTTGATAGTTTTTATAGCGTTTTTACACTCGTATACACTCTTAGACCTCTATTAACATTCTAACGCTGTTAGAAATTGTTTATTGGCATATTATATTATTTACATCGACAAATTGACTTCGTTTTTATAATGATCAAGTACTGAATATCAAATGAGCGCGTGGTATATGTTTGTTTTTCTGAAAAATAGAAGCTTTTACGAATATTTGTTTTATGTGAAGTTGTTATTCAAGGAGAGTAATGATGCATATTGAGAAGTTAGTAGTGCGTCAAAGGAATTTATGAAATTCCATGAATACGAAAAGTTTTAGTTCGCCATTGTTTTCCCACAAACACAAAACACAAAGTTACCCTATACGGTCAAATGTTGTTTTAATTGACTTTTAATGAACTACTTAACTTTGAATCAGCTTTTACAATTAATTTATTAAAAAGTTATAACAAAAGTAGGTACACAGTGTATATGTAGGTACTCATCGATTTTTTATACCTACTGGAAAGCAATTTTTTCATGCTAATCCCAGCCTATAATAGATACCACAGATCACAGAAACTCTATGATAGATACCTACCAATTAATTTTCAGGGTCGATTTATGTTATTTTTAAATGTCAGTTTTGAATTAAATTTTATTCCCTAATTGTAACAATCTACCTCAACTTATTTAGGGATTAAATACGATTTTGAATTGTCAAAATGCATTAAAGGTAATCTTTACAAAAGGTCCTGAAAGCAGTTTCTTCAAAGAGTTAACATAAATTCCAAATTTAGCTCTACCCAAATAAACTTAACTATATTTTTTCTTATAAATATGTTTGTCTGTATGTTGCAGCGCCGCGCGACGGGCGGCTCATGGCTGCAGTACCCCGAGGAGCGGCTGCACCGGCTGCTCAGCGCCGCCTGCGAGCCGGAGCCACTCGACTGCACCTATGCTGCAGGTAACACCTTCGCCTGACTTTTAGCAGCCCTGTAAAGCAGTAGCGAGTGTTGGAGTGTTTATGGATAGTGGTGACAACGTAGTGTCCCATATGCATATGGAAAAGCGATGCATTGCTTTTCCATAAATTACCTACCTAATATAATATGAGATCCTAATTCCATGTTATTTTAAATTTTGCTGATTATAAAAAGTACAGGCATTACACGCATCCAGTACTGCAGCAAGTGACATTAATATAATATTTTATGACCTGTCTAACATGATAAGACCACCCACCTTTTATTAAAGAATATTTTAAAAAGAAAGCTGCGTACTTCAATATTATGTTTATTTCTAAAGGTTGTATAAACAATTAATGTCCCGATGACCAAGCGATCAATTTAATGTTTATCACTTACGGCTTAACTAAGGGACCGTTATAAACAAGAACCAGTTTGAGTATTCAATGGATAAATAAAGCAATAAATTAGAATACCTGACCTATAGCTGGCGTTATCAATGGACTAATGCGACCTTCGGCTGACCTCGCACCGCTCGACGCTCCACACAGCTCCACACCACTCGCCTCCGTGACAACTTCATATATAACAAGCTAAAGGATAAATAACATGTTTTTCAAATAATTTACTGTATTAACGAGCTGCTATACTAAGGAACATAAGATTGGCTATTTCAATATTATTTTATATTAACTTAAACGTAATGGATGCTATATGTTACTGGATGGTTTCATGCGTGTGTGTTTGACATGTTTAATAACCCTGTTCATGTTCTGAATACTAAGCTAGATTTTGCTACGACGCTACGGCCTAGAGCCTAGAGGTAGCGTCGATTCATCAAAAGATATCTCGCAAAAAACCTATGATTATTTTACCATAATTATCTATTGAAATAAGAGAAATGCGGTGAAAAAGAACTTGCTAATTTAAAAGATCTGCCAGAGCACCAGCCGCATTAATTTTAAGGAAACCTTAAAAAAAAAATACAATGGTCAAAAGTTTACCTGGCGCAAATTTTTTCAACCGAACCTAGCCGTAAGCATCTCATCGTGCCATAATGAATACTTACTGTATATTTACCATCTGTGTCATTAAGATTAGGCATAAAACATTAAACGGCAGTTACATTATCACGTTGGGTCGATGTTTATCGCGTGTGAGATTAATTGACACATATTGGCGAGTGGCGCTGGCGGCAGAAGGTGGCCGCAGTGTACCCTTTGCTGCAGCCGGCCGCTCGCCGCTCCGACATCTGACGGCACCTTGATATACAGTAGGTAGGTACTGGATGCACTTTTGCATTTAATATTTTATCGTTTTTAATATGTTATCTTTTGACATTCGCTTACTTTGTTATACTCATTATTATAGTATATTTTTGATTATTAAATTAATGCAGTGTGATTACTTGTTTATTTTTATCCAATATTTAAACATCCTCGTTTTATATCATATATTTTGTACTATTTAAAAACAGGTAGGTACTATAAATATTTAATTCGTTTTTAAATATTTTGTAATGAAATTACATTCACATCGTGCTTAGCCATATGAGGCGAACACTGCCAATCGATATGACAATTACAACATCAATATATCATACAATTTATTACAAATATTAAACGCTTCCTCGACTGTTGCTATAAATTACGGGATTAGAAAAACGCACAAGCATTATATTGTGATTGTCGATGCGACTCAGTAATTTTATTGAATTATTTTGATCTAACACGCTACTGCCTGTTAATGCGTATTAATCGTTATTGTAAAATATAATATAAGAAATATAACGATTAACATATCAATGCACTTCTTTACTAGTTTTTAAAACTGTTATTTTCTCTTACAATCAATTTCAATATAAAAAACAACTCAAAAGAAAGTCAGTGGTCTATAAAAAATCACTTTCATGCCTCTTCAAGTATCTCTATATCCTTGTGCATTATGTCCGTTGCTATAAATCTGCATGCGCTCCGGGGGCCACGGGGCTCCGGGGAGAGTGCGGGGGTGAGTTCGCAGTACCGTGGGGGTGCGGGGGCGGGGGGGACGTGCTCCAGGTGCGGGGGCGGCAGATGTCGCGCGTCACGCTCCTGGCCTACATCGCCAAAATAACTCTTAATTGCATTCAATAAGGACCAGCCGGTAATGAGGGAGCGTGGCACGGGTCAAACCGCTCGACGCCAAAATGCACGATTTGCTAATATAATGGCTCGCAGTGTGCATTCCAAATCTATTGATTGCTTCATAAATCAATGTTGGACAGACGAACGTTAATATTTACGAGTTGGTCGACATTTTAATTTAACACGAACTCGATGTTTCGAATGGTTATATAATTTAACTACCGTTTCAGAAACTTACTCAAAGTAAAAGAACTGGAAGAGGTTCTATTTGTCAAAAACTACGTCAATAGTGCACTCTTGTGAGTGCCTGTCATATTCCATCATCAACGTTTTGTTACGCATTAATGTTCGCACAATGCAATGTTACTGTAAACTTCTTGACCCATGAACTGCAACAAAACGATCCAACGCTATCAGCGCAACACACGTCACAACTCCACTCTTTACTTTGACATTTACATTGCAAATGAGACGGATGTTTATCAATGTACGGCACTTTGTAATTCTCACATTAGAGCAATTAAGGAAGGCAGCGAATGTGAAATATTTAAAAGCTGGGACGTGACCGTTCATACTGATGAACTGCGTCTATCACTAATTCACTAACACTAGCACTAGCCACTAACACTAGGACTGATACTAACATCAGATAAGACAAAGTTTTATTTTTCCTCAGTTTTGTGTATAGATGAGACTCTTCCCTATCCTCTTAATTATTCCGTATCTATTGTCATAATTATTATAGGTACCTACTCGTACTTACGTAGATGTGAAATTTAATTTTGAAATTGAGAATACGAAGCGTTCGAAAACGCTCAATCATAACTTTTTCATTCTTATAATCTTTAGTACCCTAAGTTAGTACCTATTCAAATAATATGTTTTAAAACTACATGCAATAATTTGCGATTTTACCAAGAACAGTAGACAAGTATCTTCCTCAATAGTTATTATTTTATAACGTAACTTTGCAGTTCACAATACTTATAATTTACCTAAATTCATTGACTGTCTTATTTAGCTATTGTATATAGTTACCTAATAAACTTAGTACTTGCCTACTTGTTTAAAAAAGTATTCTTCTCATTAATAATAATATTATGTACCAGTAATTGTTATTGTTGTTATAGATGAGACTGATCGTCCTTTATGATAATCAAATTGCAAATAAAGATAATATCATTTTGAAATCAGAGAGACGACGTCTGTGATGTAGAATATATTACAGTTTAATTAATATTTATTTCTTCCCTAGATCGGCAATCAAGTGAAAACTGCAATCTGTCTGCTTGTCAGACGTTACACCACAGTATTTTGCTCTTGTAAATGCTTTGCTGTTCCAATGATACACTTGAATAAACTAACGGTAGCTTTTTTGTTTCAGCGTCATCACCACTTAACATAATTTGTTTTATGAAACGTACCTTACGTTAAATACGTGTTTTTAGAGCAAAATAACGTATTATTTATTTGAAATGCAATACTTTCTATTCTATTCTTCACATTACCTACCTATAAAGCAAAAATAATCATTTTCTATTATATTCTAACATCACAAAATACTAAATACTTTAACTGACAAAAACCAAATATGATTCATTTATTTTATTATATTCGAGAATAAACCAGTAAAATAAGCGAAATAAACAGGGCAAGTGTGAAAGTTTAGCCGTAGCGTGCTGACTCGGCGTTCCACGTAATGGCCGAATGTCCGGTGACCTGTTCCTACATAGTTCCTATACACTTGTTATTTCCACTTTATGGCTCTACAGACACATAGAGTTTCAAATGACTATTGTCGTTGTAGAGATTTGATAAGTTTTAAAAAACTCTACCACTTGATAGAGTATCATTCTACTATAATATTATGAGACTCTATCGAGCAAAATTTGTTGTATTTAGTCATCCGTCTACGTTTAATTCTTGATAGCAAATAAAGGCAAGTCCTAAGGTGAAACAATCTATACTACAATATTATAAAGCTGAAGAGTTTGTTCATTTGTTTGAACGCGCTAATCTCAAGAACTACTGGTCAGATTTGAAAAATTCTTTCGATGTTGGATAGCCCATTTATTGAGGAGACGACCAACAGAAGCGGAGCCCCGCGGGTGAAACCGCGGAGCGCAGTTAGTATTAGATAAATATACTATAGGTATGGCAGATAAAACAATAAAATGAATGTGTTACAGTTTTATCTTTGAATGTTAATATTTAGAAAGATAATACTGTACTTTATTGTGTACCTAAATTTCACATTATCGTAAAATTATACCTTTTTCATTGTAAAATGATTATCAAATCACGTTATCAGACCGATAGAGTTTAATTAATTGTTATATCAGGACAATACAAATCGTAAATTACAATTATTGAATCGGGATTCAGATGAAAAAATTTCTAGCTTTAGGTATTTCTTTGTGGAAGATGCATTTATGTAGAGTTTCAGCACATTATTAAATATTCAAAACTCTCTATTAGGTATAGAGTTTTGGCAACTCTTCATACGATTGCATTCCTAGATAAGATTATAGGGCAATTCTAACTAAAATAGTTTTTTATACGTGTAATCTAAAGTGAAATTGACTCTACATGTAAATAATAAACATATTTTGGTGTACCTAGTTCGTGGGATGTAGTGTGGTTAGTCGTTTGTTTAGTGCGACTTGCGAGCTAATGTAGGAGCTGCGGATGAGGCAGTGGGAGGATGTTGCTATTATTTTGGGTTCAAGTTCATCGCAGAGGGCATCGACCCGTGACGTCACACGCCGACCAGCCTGAACACAACCTTCTACTCTACTCATTACGATATTGGGATTATTAATAACAACGTAGATAATGTCCTTTTTCACTTATATTATTTGATTAGTGAAAATTATTTGGATTTAAATATAGCTGTACATTAATAAGGTCGTAGTTAAGGTGCGATAATTAGGTACGAATTGAGTTATGAAAGTATTTCAAATAAGGCAATTTGTATTGGTAGGTTAATACATATCGAAATTGAACTATTTAAACTTTAAAATAATCATCAGCAGTCAAAAAATTATATAGTTGGAAAGCCGAAAGTCCGGGCCAATGTAGAGTCAGGTGAAGCTCGGCCAGTCGGCAGCGAGCAGGTCGTATGTAAAGTCGGAAAATCCATAACGCGCCGCGGAAAACCCTTTTAATATATGGACGTAAATAAGAGCGGGCGGCAGCGGGGGCGGCGGGCGTGCGGCGGGCGCGGGGCGGGGGCGGCGAGCGCTGCCATTGGCCGGCGCCGCTCCGCCCCGCGCGGGGAAAAAACCTCAGGAAAAAAGCGTGAGCGCGCGTCAGTGCCTCACGGACGACGTGGGCGGACGCACGCGCTGCAAGAGACGGCGCGACCTCCGACCGGCGGCCGCGGCCGCGCCATGCCCGCGCTGGCCTTGCGCGACCAGCCGCTCGACTGCTCCATGCGCCTGCGCGACGTGCCAGCCTGGCCGCCGCCGCCTCGCCACGGTCAGTGCCCCCAGTGCAGTGCCGCTCCGGCCCGCTCACGGCCCTCTCCGGCCCTCCGCCGGCCCTCTCGGCCCTCGCCAGTGCGTTAGGCCTATCGTGTGTATACTGTATTGCCAAGTGACTAAGTATCGATGCATCAATTTTTATTCGAATACCGTTCGCTGCGGACAAGTAAGTAGAGTTTTATTTACGCGAGGACGAGGAAAACGCGCCGAATGCTACTCGGAATCGGTAATTTAATTTTAATTAAAGGTCATTTTCATCTAACTCTAACTCAATCATCAAAGTAACCGTGAAATAAATTATCTTCTACACCGAACCATCCAATAAATATTTCTTAAACTACTAAAAGTTTTGTAAAGTTCGCAACAACAAGTGCAAACCGAACGGATCGGCTCTACCGCGCTCTACATATTGTAAAGAACGGCTCGCGACCCCTCAAGTAGTTTGTTGTGCCAACATTTTTACAGTCAATAACGAGTATGACAGGTGTATAATTCATAAATAAGGTCCCCTCACGTGGTGTTGACGTAGAGCCGTGTCAACAAGCCGGTAATCTGTGCAGAAGGGTTGCGGGACCGTCCCCTCGGCAAGACGCAAAGCTCATTCAATTTGGAGCGAGCTGGACTCGCGGACCCCACTCGAACTCGACGTCTTTTGATAGCAATCCTTTGAAAAATACTCGGCTTACAATGAAGTCACCCCTGGGTCCTCGGTGTGCCCTCGGTGGACAAATGGGTATATTATATTTGTCCCTTTAAATGTGCTCTTTAACACATTCGAGTGAGGTCAGGGTGGATTTATTAGTATTAGTTTTATTACATACACGAATACAATATACTTTGAGAAATTACTTTTCTTATTTTCACAAATACATATTATATTTGATAACCAACCGAATACAAAAATTTTATAACACCGACATCAGAGTGTGAAATATGAATTAAATTATAAAATATATAATTTAAAAAAGTTTTTTGACGGAAAAATTCTAACCAAGTGCAATAATTACGAAAATACTTCAATTATTAAAATTTAATTTACATATTTAAATACGTTTTCATCTATATTTATCGTGTCCAGGATACAAAATATATAATATATTTTTTCCTTCATAAATAGTTTCACTTTTAGTAAAGTAAAGTTTTTCATAGTAGGTAGGTAGGTACCTAATAATAATATTTTTTTTATTACTATAATTATAATTGGAATATTATGTTAACCACGATTAAAACTTTTGAAAATATAAATGAGTAATTTACAAAAACGTTTATATTTTCCTCAATTAGGAAAAGGTTGTTTTTAATTAATTGCATATGTAAAATAGTATAATCTTCCGCTATCAATTTGAGTAGTTTTAAATACGTAGATATGTATATAATATAATATTCAACTTATGAAAATATGTCGAAAAAAAAGGAATCAAGTTCTTATTATTATCAAAATATAAACATAATGATATCCGTTGTCCGGTGGCCTGTCCAGTGTCCGGTGGCCGGTGTCCAGGGGTCGGGCCGGTGGGACACGGCTGAACTTCTCACGCGAGGTTCACCTGTTACGATCTCGTCTCGTTACAAACATTATATTCTAATTACGCCACATGTTCCTCCGCGATGCCCTCCGCGACCACATGCCGAAATGTTCTGCGGTCAGCCTGCATTGTACCAACCTGCTTACACTCGGTGCACTCGCTAACTGCTTCCAACAAACAATTGGTATCGTGTTGTATTCTAATTCATATCTAATAATAATAAAAGAAACAATTTTTAGAATGTTTGCAATATTTCTTTATTCAAAAACTGACTGCATATTCAGTACCTAACTCAAAAATGTTAGTTATAATGCAGTGAACGTAACCAAAAAAACTCAGAAAAAGAAAATACTTATCTGGGGACACGGTAGTGCCTCCGCCAAGACGAGCCAAGCGAACAAGCGAAGCGCACGGGCACTACCTACCTTTTCTCGAAGCGCTTCGACGTTTTTTTGAACCCTCATAACTTGGGTTTGGATTATGCTAGATCAACAAAATTTTCGGGATTTATTGTCAATAGCGGACTTATTGAACATATTAAGTTTTAATTACATTAGCTTTTATACTTCAGATTTTATTTATATATAAAAAACGCTTATTTCGTCACTGACTCACTGATGGTCATCAAAATTCTTAAGGTATTTCCTAATGTCCTAGAAAGCTGAAATTTTGTATGTAAGCTAGTATTAGCACACAAACAACAAAAAAATTATAAAACTTGTAACTTTCATCCCCCAACCCCTTAAACTAGGGGATGGGAGTTTGAGTGTGTGAGTTTGTATGACCTGTAATTTTAAATTAAATTTTGATGACGCTAGAGGTCTAATCTAATAATCTTAAACTTAGTTCCCCTAGATATATATAGATATGTATAGGTACTCCTTGTTAAAAAAAAATTTAAAACTTTAATCGACATATAAAATTTTGTTACAAACAACTTACAAAAAGAAATGTAATCCCACCAAAAACATTTTCATGTAAAATGTTGCCAAGACGAGCCCATATGACTCGCACTGTCAAAAAGTTATCAGATCTCATGTAGAGCCAAGCTTCTAACACTACACGCCCTAACTCTACAAGGCCTAACTTCACAAACTCTACACCTTAGTCAAAGTATGTGGCTTGGCCGTTCGTTACTACAAGAACTATTGTATAACACAAAAATAATGAACAGTGAATTAATTTTTCACCTTACGCCGATGTGAATGTAGCGAAATGGCTGAGCCACATATTTTGACTAAGGTGTAGAGTTTGTGAATGCCTTGTAGAGTTAGGGCGTGTAGTGTTAGAAGCTTGGCTCTACATGAGATCTGATAACTTTTTGACAGTGCGAGTCTGGCAACATTTTACATGAAAATGTTTTTGGTGGGATTACTGTTATGTGTAAAGGAATGCATTTTTAAAAAGCAAAAATCAACTTTTAAAAATTTAAGTATTATGCAATTTAAATGCGTTAAATTAGATTTTGAAATTCGAAAATAATTAAAAAATAAAATATATTTACCTATACCTTATGTTTATGCACATAAATATAATTATATTAAAATTAATATTATATTATTTGTATCTGTAATGGCAATGTGTTTATTATTTATAATTAAGAATTAAATGGTGATAATAATCGTGTATAATACAACGCTTTATATTATCTATCTTATCTCTAATAAAAAATGAACATAATTTACATACACTTTATTATATACGTAGTTAATTTGAGTGCATTATTAACATATTCAAATTGTTGTTATTTTTGGCTCCTAGACCAAAAAACGTGACGCTCGCCTCGTAGCAAGTATTCTGAATAATGAGTCGCTGATTGCATTAGCATATTAATTCGGTCTCATTAAAATACCAGCTTCCAACGATATTCATAATAATCATTGTTTTGTTAGCCGTCATTTATTTTTTGTTCACGCTCTCATATTAAACAACGCGGTTGCTAGGACCTTTACTTCTATAAAATTCTATGAAAAATTAATATAGAAACTCATAAACTAAATATGACGTAAAAATAATAAAATTGGTCAATAAGCCCGGCCCCCTGCAGAGATTGCATTTGTATTTGCACGTTTTGCAATGTATATAAATGCCAGTTTTTATCGCTCTACATGATATTATTATCTGTTGTAAAACAATTAATTCCTATAAAACACTTCATAAATAAATGTTATATTCAATGTGTTTATTTTTAACTAAGAGAGAATTTTTTTTCATTTAAATTTTAAAATATAATAGAATATGGCAATAGAATCTGCAACATCGGTCGAAATAAATAACTGAAAACAGGAAAAAGTGTTTAACATTGCTTTATTGAAATAAACTAATTAAAAAACTCGATGCATATATATTGTTCTTTTTATTTTTCCATTGTACAAAAACAAAATAGAATAACTTAAAGTTAAGAAGTAAGTATCATTTTTAAAATATTCAAATTAAGTTATATTTTGTATATAAAAATAATATAACATCAATTAGGCACACATATACTTCTATACATAATTAGGTAAATTTTGGGTTTTTTGCAATGAAAAAAAATGGCAACGGTAATGGAATTCATCGAGTTTCCTTCTAGAACGTGTCCTCTCACGGCTTTTTTATTAATAAGTACCTATTTCCTTCTTAACATCTATATTTTTTTTTTACTAAAATAGCATAGAAAGAATGAGATCTGAAAGCATTGTCTACAAATAACTGACGGGAATAGTTTTTCACATTTGGTAAGCTAAACCGAAATAAAAAATATGTAAAAATAATATATATTTATTGAGATCAGATTGTGTTGTTGATAAAAGTTAAAATTACCCAAAATACTAATTATTTTCTGAAATCACGAAAATAAATTGCATCAAAGCGTTATAATTAAACATAATTGTGCATTTTTTGTCTTTCTCTGTGTTAGTTAACATGATATTAATATTATTAATTAAAGAGCAATATTCACACTTTATAAGGATTTTGTTCTAAATGTAAGTATTTTAGATAATAATTGAGTTGGTGCATCAACTTCAAGTATCTTGTCATCAATTATGAGGTGTCATAAATAGCATATTAAAATTATATACGAGTCATTTGATTCAAAAGAAGGATGCTTACGACATCAGTTGAAAATTATCTAATATAGTACAATTACCTGTAAATTTGATATAATTTGGTAATAATTTATACCTCACTACGCTCAAGGTACCTACCTCCCGTGCATTATAGGAAATCATTTCGCGGTAATAAAATATATTTTCTTTTTATATTTGCTTCGTAACAGTTACGAAAGTTTACTTTTAACAGTTACATTATATTAAGAAAAGAAAAATGAGTGTAGCTGAGGAAGTCTAACGATGAATTCTGCGTCTATTTCATTTTCAAACAATCCTCATTAAAACAATTAATTACCCTACGAAACGCGATAGTTATTTCGTGCACAGATAAAATCGCAGCTGAGTTATTTCGCAAAAACGAGAAATGATTTGAATAATAGAATCCTGTAATTGAATACGTTAATAATGAGCAATCATTCGGCCGCGGCAGCAGCGCAGGCGCAGCTTTTTGCCGCTCGCCTCGTGCTGGGTGACGCGCGCAGTGCGGGAGATGCCGCAGATGGCTAGTTTTTCGCCGGCGGCATCAGGTTTGCGGCTGGGAACGCATCTGCATACCTCGCCCGAGCTCTGATACAACCATTCCTCTTCGCATTCGGATTCTTCGCAACAAAAACCCCATTCTAGTTAGTTTTTCGCTCGTAACGCGGCAGAGCACATCCGCTGTGATTCCCGCGCGCTCCTTGTGTCTCTACAGCTAGGAAATAGCTCATCTTAAAAGACATTTATGGACGTAATTATTCATGTCTTCATTTTTAAGCTCCGTTGCAAGCTGCAGCCCGCAGCGCTAATTGTCATAGTATAGTCTTTTACTTCGTGATCATTAGTTATTACTAACTTTATCTTAATATTTTTAACTTCCTCTACTTAGTACCATAAACAAGACAGATATTTCGTATGTGCAATCGCATTATATCTTATTTGTTACTTGTCAAAAAACTTTCATATGTTTACTAAGCAGTCTGTGTATATTGTCCATGTGTGAACTTGTACAACTGCAGTTTGTCACGCATTTCAAGTAGCCGATATTTTGATTTGTTAATCTAAAAATCTTTATTCGAACGATAAAAGTTGGAAAGGGTTTAGGTTTAGGTGTAGGTTTGAGCCATGACGCATCGTAATCAAGTTCAAACTTCAAAGCTTTATTCAGTTATAGTAGGTAGTATCTTTTCAGAGCAGGCAATTCGGTACCCTGAGAGGTTCCTCGAACTAAGCAGTCTGTGTAGGTATATTGTCCATGTGTGAACTTGTTCCCATTACGGTGTCATCGATTTTCGTATATAGGGCGAGTTACGTACGCCGACGTCATGTGCGAAGGTCTGCGTGACCCCGAGAGGGGGGGCGGGCTCCGGGGGGGAGGGGGGGTGAGACACAATTAACCACCCGCGGTCAATCACCCCGCGCGTCTCGCACGAGAGGTGTGTAAATGTTGCTATTTACTATTTTCATGCGACCCGCCGCTGGTAGGTACATGACAATCGATAGCCACTTGACTTGTAGCAACAGTATGATTATGATTAGTTCAAGTAATTAGACTTACAACCCGTATATTATAATCAGGCCCGATGTCGCGGGAGCGTGAAGTAAGCGCATGTTTACATAGTGCTAGCTGCTAAATGTACAAAGTTTGTAAAATCATGCATTCATATGTTTTATCTCAATATTTTAAAAGGTTGTAAATTATTATTATATCACCTGTAACTGTTACATTAGTGATTAGACGGTCGAAATATCTCTCTCAGTAGATCATACAAAAACGTAAGCTTGAAACTGACGTAGATGATTTAGGATCAGCTAAAAACCTTATCTTAATATTTTCTCAATAAAAAAAGAGCGTGAACAAAGAGCCACGTTTAGACCTTTCTAAAAAATAGTTCACTATTGTTAAATTATCGATGGAATAAGGAGGCTTTTTGTCACTTGTCCGTGATCCATTATATTATGAACTAGCTGCTCCACGCGGTTTCACCCCCGTGGCTCCACTCCTGTTGGTCGTAGCGTGATGATATATAGCCTATAACTTTCCTCGATAAATGGGCTATCTAACACCGAAAGAATTTTTCAAATCGGACCAGTAGTTCCCGAGATTAGCGCGTTCAAACAAACAAACAAACTCTTCAGCTTTATAATATTATATGTATATATGTATTTATGTATAGTATAGATGTGGCTCCAAGGAGATATTATCATGCGCTAGTCTTTTCCAAAGTACATATTAGAAAATATGCAAATATTTATCACATTTTAGACAGCATAAGACAACAGAATTAATATGTAGAGCCGTGTACAAAATATAATATTATACTGGTATTATGAATTCGGTCCATAATTGTTTGTTCGCCGGTTAGAGACGCGTTTGTTTGGGGTAAATGGAGCCATTCATTATGTCCAATTTATGTACGATAAATTTAATTAATTATCGGATTTTGTCTTGCTTTACTTATCTTGTTCCATTTTTAACTGGTTTTACTCATTTTTAACTGAAAATGAAAATGTCTTAATTAATTCTTAGCTAAATATTATTTGAGTTTTATATTAAATCAGAATCAAATTAACATTTATTCTATAAAATATATAAACCATTAAAATATTAAACTAACATCTATATCCATTACATTCCTTCATAATATTATGTAGTTTATTTTAAACGTTTAAACAAAGTTTAATTTTAATTCTCAAAAATTTATTTTATTTCAAACGATACCTAGGTATTAATAATTTTGTTCAGTTAGTTTTTTGATACCATTTTATCATATTGCTACACTAGACTTTTAATGTGTTTTTTTTATAATTACATTAAAAAAGAACGGCAAAAGTTAACTTAAATCTACTTTGCTAGGATTTATATTCATAATTTCATTAATTTATACTATTTTTTATTTATTTTTGTTCATAATTATGTTGCATTATTTTTTTACTTGTACAAACGAGACCATACACCTACTTCTTTTATAAATTGTAATTTTATTTAATTGTTTTTGTTCATTGCAAGTTACTTTGTTGTTTTTGCTTTGTATTTTTGTGTGTTGGATTAAATGTATTTTCTTTCTTTCTTTCTTTCTTTCATTTGTAGGTATTGCGTTACGCGCGCATTGTGTTGCGAATAATTTGATCGTGTTTATATGATAAAGTACATAGACGTATTTAATTATATGGATGCTTGTTAATAGTTAATACTGTAGGCCTACGCACATTTCATGAGTTTGCGTTTTTGTACTACTGTATATCATATTTTCGTGTATACAGATAGAATCAAATAGTTTTCCGCTATAGGAAAATTACGAAAATGTTTGTCTTATCTTAAATACCTAATATTTCTTTTTGCAAAATGGAACTTCACTTAAAAACTCTCAGTATGCAAAAGAAAGTCTATAGAGTCTCAGCTATGTACCGTTCGCCGAAGGAAGTAAAAAGTGTGCATTAATTAGTATCGCAGATATGAATAGCGCGTATCAGCTAATCCGGAATTAGCATACAGCGGCGGCGCGGGCTGTGCGGCCGCGGCGGCCGGCGCGGGCTGCGACGCTTTCTGCGCGGGAATGCACCGCGCGTACCTTTCTAGTGCATTCATTATCATACAAATCTCATGCGCTTTATTATTTACTTCAACCTGTCTTTCATTTAAATAATCGTTTACCGTTTCGACTTAACGATGCTCGATGGTATGGAGCCTCGAACGATTCGAATGCAGTCTACTTACTTTCTAATTTTATATACTTGAATTTTCAGTTCAGTGATTCTGTAATTTTTCGTCATCTGCGCCGCAATATATTTCCAAAATATTTCGTTATGTGCATTAATAACAAATTGCGAAATTTGTTTTTTAATGATTTTTAAATATTTATGTCGATTTGTCCGCCTGAAATTGATCTTTTTAATGTAATCTTAACGAGGTTGACTTTTAGGGTCCGAGCGAAAAGTAAGGACATTTTCCCTTATCAGGCGAAACATAATGTATGGGTTTAGCATGAAATAAACCGACCGGTCAGGCCGAAAGCCCGGGCGCAATATATCCTTGGTCCCGCCGGGAGAGAGGGTGGAAGTTTAAACCTTTCCATCTTGCCCTTTGTGACATTCGATGATCTCTTCTCTGTTTACAGCCCGGCTTGCGCTTAATTCAGGACGAGGCCGCATCGCCCTTTACGAAATAATAAGTAAAGTAAAAGGTTCGGGAACGAAAACAAAAGCGGGCAATCGCGGAATGCGCGATCAGAAGCACATTTCGTTTAAAGTAAACGGAGGTCGAGGGGCGCCCTAATAGAATTGTTGCCTCACTTCAAAGGAATAAGTAATCGTCCCGGAGAATTCTCATTCGCCCGTAATCGGACCCGAAAGATAGCATCGTATTAAAGGATAGGGAAATAAACGGGCGAGGGTGGCGTTTAGAGCGCGGCCATCGCTCAGGGCCCGCGATGAATCGCGTCGCGTGAAATAGTGCGGCCGGCGCGCGCCCCGGGACCGCTAAATCCAAACAACGGGTGGAATTTAAATCCCATTAAGGCTTTTATGATTCGTGCGGCGGCGCCGTGCGCACGGCTGCGCGGGACGGAAATTGGCAAGCGGGCCCGGCCGCCGCCCGCCCGGCCACCCGGCAGCCCGGCCACCACGCGCGGCGCCTAATGAAGCGTGCGCCCACAGACATTACCAGCGCTTTGTTTGACGTGCTTACGTGCTTCGCCGCTGTAACTACATCAACCAAACGTCGCAAATTGACTAGATATCTGTAATCCGCCTTCAGTAGGGAGAACGTTGCTATTTTCGTTAGCAGGACCATTATTTTATGTATGTGAATGCGCAGAAATTCTTCAGTGTTTTCTTTAAAGTCATAAGGAAAAGTTAACTGATGTGTCATCTATCTGTAGCGTCAACATTCCACAGCTGTGACTAGTTGATGAATCTAAATAGGAGTCTCCGGTAGCCGATTTAATCCCGACAATGTAATTTATCACGGGTAAAAAGCTACTTCGATGAGAATTTCACTAAATATTAAATATAGAGAGTATACAGACTTGAAATGTTATGAACTTTTTTGGCTTAAAGTCAATGAGCACAAAGCGGCCTACATCACATATCAGAAGCTTTAAGATCACAAATCAAAAAGGGCACGCCTTGTAAATTTACAAAAATTATTCAATATCTTCCACACACACACGTTCATACACGACCCCATTCATAAAACAAATAAACTCAAACTCAAACTCAAACATTCATTTATTCAATTAGACTACTATTTAGTAGCACTTTCGAATCGCATAAAGCATTCGTATGTTGAATGAATGCTATCATCGGTATGCACTAGTTCATAAAAGTATATGAGATATGAATCGAGTAACATCGTGTATCACCTCGCGCTATCAGAATTCAAATCACAAGTGCAAGCGTCGTGTGTGTTTAGCTGCGAAGGCCATGATTACGTGCAATAAAACAATTCGTTGTTGTGCTTGTCCCATGCGAGCAGCTCGGGTGCCGGGTGCCCGGTTGCGGAGGCCCGGCAGCGCGGGATCCCGGCAGCGCGGGTGCGCGGGCGCGGCGCCACAGGTGCGGCCGGCGCGGCGATAGCATCTCCCCCGCCGGGACCTTCCCCAGACGACTTGTTTATCCTCGTTTCGTTCACTTTTTGCCCATATTTATAACGGCATAATCTATTAACCCTAATAGGGCTCATTCCTATGGAAATGGAGTAAAGTGTTGTTTATAAATGCCATTGTAGAGCCGTTCGCTTTAGTATTTTTGCTGGGGTTAGATGGGGTGCCAATGACATACGACTGTATCGATATTCACACATATTTATGAGGTGTAAACCATGTGTGTTGGTTTCAAACAAGCGTTGTCTGTTATCTATTCTAAAGAGAAACCTGCAGTATAATGGTAGAGTTTTTAAAATAGATTTATCATTTTGCTAAAAAATATATTCAAGGAGTACGAGGCAAAAAAACGTCGTTGAATTCTTTTGTATTTATCAAATACTCGGTTCATGATTTTGAGATTTAAATAGTTCTTTTAACATCACAGCTATTCAAAAAATACCATTTACCGTTTCCGCGTGTCATT
The DNA here is from genome assembly GCF_905220415.1 of Colias croceus. Taxonomy (NCBI): domain Eukaryota; kingdom Metazoa; phylum Arthropoda; class Insecta; order Lepidoptera; family Pieridae; genus Colias; species Colias croceus. Next base: position 82,421 of record NC_059544.1, on the reverse strand, counting down.
CTAATTATATTTCTTAAATCAAGCTGTAGGATACGATAATAATTTAAAGCTATTCACAGTTACATGACGTTCGGTGGAGCTTTGCTCGGCAACAATAATCGTGCGATCTAGATGCGTATCGCGGGTATCAGTTGCGGACAAACCCGCGGCGCGCGCTTGTCACGCGTCGCCGAGCGTGTCCGTGACCGTGACCACTGACCACTGACCATCCACTGATATCCATAAACTATCTTACGCACGTACTTGTCAAGTCTATGGGACTGAACTAATCGACAGTAGCGCCTCAGAGATGTCAATGTTTGCTAATAATTATATTTTATAAATCAAATATCAGCCTATATTTTACGTCCAATTTAGAGCATTACCTAATCTTTGTTTTATTTGACACTTAACATGGTATAAACTTTTTATTATTAATTTATTACACTTTATTATGAATGTGTCTAACAAATCTTGTAAAAAAGTGCTTTTTCTTGGCATTACCTATTTATATTTATTGTAATATCTTTCAATTTTACAAAAAAAATACTAACTTAGTACCTATTTTTACAAGCATTTCATAAATATATAGTTTAATTATTAATAATTCGTGATCCTTTTTGGCAAGGAAAAGAAACAACATTTTAAAATTTGTTTAAATTTATCACCCGGTTGATTACGCTTATGAACTGACACTAAAAAAGTGATATCTAAAGCTTAGAAGAGCGCTCTAGGAACGTAGCTTGCTGTTACTAGCTGCTAAAGTGAGCTCCAGTCCAGTCCGAGCCTCACGCAATGAATATTTTATTGCTGATTGAGTTGTGAAATAAAACACTTTGTTGTGGATATAACATGCAATTCGTTAGTTATTAAACCCGACGCTCTATCGCGAACGTGCTATAAGGAAAGCATGACATGCGACATAATATACCCAATGTTTATGACGATTAACATGAATAATTTTGTCTAAAATCTGTTAAACAAGTTTACGACAATAATTTATTCATTAAATGAAATATTTATGTGCTAATTCTATGCATAAACGTTAAATTAAAAGGTAAGACATTCATAGAAAGTGTATCTACAGTGTAAGTTCCGTGCGATATTTCATTTCGGATTTATAGCAATGATCAATACGGCTTTTTTGTCAATGTTTTGTGTAATATATATGTTTTATTTCACATTAAAGTACGCATTAGATTTCTTAAAGATTTAACTGAAAATAGATAAAATTAGATAAAGAGAAAGATAAAATTAGAGAATACAACACACTTTAACAATCTTTAACAATTAACACGTGATATAATACAAGCTCATCCAACGAATACATGACTAAACAAATACACAGCAACCGGCAGCTCATTCGCAGCTATTGAACAATAAGCTGCAAGCTGGTCGAGTCCCTCGGCAGCGCTGAGACTCGATCCACGCGACCGATAGCTCGCAATAAAACGCGCAACGGGCCTGTGACGTCACCGACCATTTAGCGGCCGATACATTAAACGCTTTACATTAACAAACATCATTATTATTGTATGTCGTAATGACTAGTTTGCGGCATGCTCTCCGACGGACCGCTCGAGCGATAAGGTAATTTGGGAAACCCAATATTATTCGATCTGAGTATCGGCTGCTTAGGAACCTCTCGATGACAACGCGCTCAGCTCTGCGCCGGGGAGTAAGTTCAGCCTTACATTGTCATATTTGTCTGTTTACTTTTAAGATATTATTGGGTCTATATTATTCTTATGTATTTATAATATGTTGAAACTGTTGCATGTGTCCAAATATGGCCTGATGTTGTGTTTACTTTAACTATAGATGTGCATGTCTTATTCTAGTTTTTTTGCAATTATTCGATTCAAATAATTGCTTCAACTTCTCATAACGCGAGGTGCAGGTATATTCCCCAGTATCCTCTGGTCTTTTCACAGATAAAGTAAATCAAATTGGAATACAATAAGGAACGGTCATAATGTTCGTAGATATTTCAAACGATATAATATAAATATATTACAAGTAAGAAGTAGGCTTCAAATGCAAGTTAGCTCGGAGATAATTTGCAGTAAAGCAGCACGAAGTAACAGAAAGAAGATTGATGTTATCTTTTTATAAATTAGGTATAAAGCTTTTACCCGTGCAGGAAGCAGTTCACTAATGAATAAAAACGTTGTGTTTTCCTAGAGTCCATCCAAATGTTTTTATACGTGTATTATGTCATCATACATTAACTACTGGATGTTTGGACATGGTTTCAAATTTGTAGTTACCTTGATCTTTGAAACATTTCTACAGCAGGTTGATCTACTTCGCTCGGGGCTGCACTCATACTGGGGTCGATTGTTGTTAATTATACGTATTATATATATATACGTCTAGACTCTAGACTAAGAATAAGTTACAGAGAGCTAATGCAAATATAATTTAACAAGCTCTACTTATAATTAATTGATACACGTTTTCTAGAGTTTTTTATGTAGATTTTTGGTTTTTGCCGGCTGTTTTTGCTTTAGTCTAGTCTCATTATCAAAAATATTTCATGACGCAATGAATGTATATTTTGGAATTAATATAGTATCGTTGTTGCAGTGTCGGGCCGCGGTGACGTCAGTGGCTTCTTCAACACTCAGATGGTGCTCGACCTTAACGGTGAGTGAATACAGTCCATTTTGGAATAACTTTTATATCGCATCTACATACATATTGCGCTATTTTGCTTATTTTATCTGATTATTGTTTTGAATATTCAAGCATTCGCTGACATGAGATAAGTGTTTAAAGAATACGATGTCTTTTTAGCGGCCAATAATAAATAAATAAATAAATAAATAAAGCCTTTATTAACAACATAAATGTTACATTTCTTCTCAAAACTACTTACTAACCTATGTATTATTGAACATGTTAGTTTATGAAAGCAACATCAAATTAAAATATTATTGTTTGTATTAGACACCGGTTTTATGATTGTCTTGCTCTTTGGCATAGGCCTTATTATATTTAGCGGCCAATATGATATGATACAATAATGTTGGAAATTCGCGTGACGTACCTAAACATTATATGTAGATGTCAGTTACATCTTTTAGACTACCTCAAGCCGTGATGTTGTACCTCTATCGCTAACGTGCCCAACACATCGCTTTAACAATGAAATCACAATTACAATGCACCGCGGAGCTTCCTTCATTAGAATATGACGCTAGCGCGGTCCCCAAATTGCCTAATTAATTTTTTGTCCGCGCCAGCGCTGCAGCGCCGCTTCCTGCGCCCGCGCCCAGCTGCGTACCGAGAACCACCGGCACTAATTCCTCCACTTCTTATTGTGTGAACGGGAAAAACAAATTCGACGACGTCCAGTTCAATGAATCGAGCCGGCCGAGAGAGACAAAACGATTTAATTGAATTAATTCAAATGCAGCCCTTTTTGCCGCGCGGGAGCACCGAAACATTTCTAATTCTCATCTAGGTGGGTTTTTGTGCGCGTTAATTACGGGATGAATGGGTCGGAGGAAGCTTTCGGCGCAGACGCCGCGCTTTTTGCGGCCTCTTCGCGGAACTCTAACGTCGATCGCTTTCCAAACGGTCCGCTCGAACAGAACCGTCGAGGCGAGGCCGATTCAAATTTGGGACATATTACACGGTGACACATTTCAATCAGAGAAACGGCATTTCCACGTACTGCGCTGACGAAGCGCGTTCACGTTTCTGTTTATTTCCTATTGAAAGAAACTCGGTACATTCATTTGATAAATTCCAGTGATTTAAATAGCAATCTCAGCAAATCTATTTCGTGGACAATCTGCAAAAAGCGTAAACGTGATGGAACCACGCTTCGGACCATCACTGATGAGATTCATTACGCTCTAACGAGTGAATAATTTGGTTGGTTCCGAATAGATTCGCGGCGGAGCGGTGACACCGCGGCTGCACGGGCCGGCTACCAGCCGCTCCGAGCGCCGAGTTACCTTGCTATAGGTTACTGTAAACTAAAACTTTTGCCCCAACTATGCAGTAATACTAAATAGTTACTAAAGTTTATGTTTAAGCGGTGATCTCTAGTCATCTGAAGAATTATTTTTAAAGGTTTATTGCGAAAGGAATAATATGGAAATAAATGTCTTGGCCACAATATGATTAGTGGCACCTACGTCAAATCCTCGCAGCTCGCAGCTCGCAGCCCGCAGCTCGCAGCTCGCGGCCGCAGCGCAGTACCGTTGCGACTAGCTGCATAATGTCAGTAGCTGTCGCCTTTTGCGTCCGCCTATGATTACCATTGAAAGCCGACGTATAAGGCTCGACTCTATTCAATAATCTACATATCGAGCTCCCGATAAGCAGTTTGTTATACGAGAGACTATTTTATGTACTGGCTCATGTCTAGTCAACGCAACTCAATGTAAATGGGTCAATATAGCTTTTAGGGCTCCGCAGGCTCTAGTTAAAATAGTTTTCGGTTACGTTATGCCTATCGGAGCTCATTCATAATTTAACCAAATTTCCCAAATATAATATATTATTTGCATAAGGCTATTTTACTGATGAAAAACCAGTAAATCGTAAAACATTTGAATTCTAATTAATTTCAATTCAATGATTAAAATAAAGCCTATGATACATTAATATATTTTTATCTATGTGTCATAGTGTCATTATCCCCAATACAAATCAATGCAGGGGCATTAAATAAATACCTACAGTATGTGTGCAATGTGGCGAATGACGTAATGAGTGACGTGCGTGTGTGTGGACGTGTGTATGTGTTGGCACGTCACGTCGGCGTGGGAGCGCTTTTTGCCGCGCGCGCGTCGCCGGCCGACGGGCGACATACCGAAACATGTCGCCGCGGATATTTGATTAATACCCACGTAATTACATATAGTGGTTTACAATCTTATGTGATCTGTCTGTTGAAGCTCTTTCAATGAAGCTAACGCGAGATGTCTACTAAGCGATAGAGCACAAGAAGTCGTTTACCATTTCGTTTTTTCTTCGCTGCCATCAAAAATTTTTCTTTGAATTAACTTTTAACTTTTCAGTAATTTCACACTAAGAATACAACAAAAGTACTTTAAAGTACACATAATTAATTTGGAGTATTCCTTTGTCGAATTAGAATTCGAGTTAAAAATCTCGGCAACACCGTCGCCATAATGCCGTTCCCGTTACACTATCACCGTTTAATTGTGCCGCGTAAAAAGTAGTACAATTCACACTAATTTAAAAACTTGGTAAGTAATTAGGTATAAGTATTGATGAAACAAAATGTCGCGTCGTCCGTTCCGCACGCGCGCGCGGCCGCGGCGTGCCGGCGCGACGTCGCGCGATGACCAAGCGCTTTTATATAAGGTTGAACTATTTCAAGAAAACACTATATTTTTTATTGTACTCAGAGGCTTAAATAAGATTTTTTACAACTATTGGCTCAGTGGTAAATTCATTAAAAATATGTCGTATTTATCACGTCTATGGCTACGTGGATCCAATTATATACTGTATTTTATGATCTACTAGACGTCATTTTTCTTTCAATCTTTTTTTTTACAAACACCACAATCATTATTTTTCTAACATAATTGAAAATGCTTTTCTTTACATTAACTACATGAATCATTTACATTACTTAGATTGAAAAAGACTTTTCACACCTTCTTACATGATTATCATCACTATTGTCGTTTGTTATACAACTCCAGTGTATTCTCAGGCAAACATGTTGCATTAATTTACGTTTACAGGTATGATTATTTTAGGTGCACAAATCACACTAGGTATTAATTTTAACCGTGCACATGACTTTCAAATTTAATTTTATAATAGCTGCATTTATTTAATAAAGCGCTCCAAAACGAATTAACTACTTGTGTTAATTTAAAAGCAGTAAAGTTATTTAATGTAATTCAACGTTCATTATTTTATTATCCAAAATTGTAAACATTAAATATCATCGGTCCAAAGCGGCAGCCCTGCGGCACACCGCGCTTTGCATGTCAATGCTCCGCGGAGCCGAACAGATCGGCTGTCCACGATTTTGTCACCGATCCCATTCTCGGCGTCTTCCCTTGTCTTATCTACATCGCTTTCAAATTAATAGCTCCGCGGTGATGCGGACTTTTCGAAAGCACATCATCATCGTTAGCCCAATAAACAATAACTAATTCATCGTGCCGACTGCCGACTGGCGACCTCTCCACTGGGCACTGGCTTTGTTAATTCTTAACAATTATCCGCAGCTCCATCTGGACGCGTGAACGCGACTCGGATTATTAATTTAATTTTGTATTTGAATTCAACGCAAACACGATAAACGTATAATTAAGTATAAGTTCTTCACACTATAATTTTCACATAACGAAGCGCATATTTATTGCTAATTTTCTTACATTTCGCCGTTCTATTGAAATTACTTGTGCAAATATAAATTAAAAAGGAAAGATAACCGTTGTTGAACAAATCGTCAGACAGGCGGCAACAGCTAACATGCCAATATTCTAATTTTTTGCATGACGAGGTAAAGTGGGCCGCAGGTAACACGTGCAAACGTTGTGAAATGCATTCCGGAATACTCATTTCTGTTTAATTATGCTATGATGCACAACATTATCGTGAAAATATGTAAGAATATAATATAACATCATCCATTCGTATCAATCCAAGAGCAATGTTATACCGACATCGAACTGAATGGGATTAAGCGTAAAATATAATATTTATACAAGTTAGTATAGAGTTCCATGTTGCAACCGCAAGGTGTTGCATATAATGACTGTACATGATCGATAAACGTAGCAATTAATGTAGATCAAGACGTAGAAGTAATAGTCCGCTATCAAGTGAGTTAGCACGTGAGGCGCAGGGTCGGCACATTTGCATGCGCGCTGGCTACCTGCGCCCGCGCCGCGCCTGTGCGACCATCTGCGCCTTTTTTCATTTCACCGGCGAACAATCAAGCTTGCATATTCTATCCATTTCTATGAGTTTTTGCCGCGGTGAATGGTTTTTTTGAAGATTTATTGCGAGCGGCAGACGGAGCCGGGCGCGGCGCTAATGGCGATTTTAATGTGTTTCATGCACCGGGCAGATAATATTATCTTTGTATTCGGACATAATCGAGTAACGTCTTTTAGCCATACTGCGCATTCACGTTGCTTCTATATCGCAATGCCCTGACAAAAAGCGACACCAGACTAGTAGTAGTAGACGGTTATTGGCTGATTTATATCCTTCGATGAATTAGGAGCATTCATTGAGTTATGAAGACATCCACGTGTCCCTTTGTTTATTATTATATTAAACGGAATAAGTCTAGACAAATACCAACTACATAGATTACAATTAAAAGCATTATTATTTCAATTAAAGGTAAAAACCAACACTTTTGCTCTCATATTGTACCGATGGTTGGCCAATCACAACTAGTCGGTAAATAATTATCCGTAAATTATCTGAATATTAATAAAATCCCTTTGCTGGACGCAGTTCTTTGTTGTCTATTAAACAACTTTGACAAATTTGATAAAAATAATATTTTCATGCGTTTTTAATTAATTCATAAAAACAAATTCATTCGGCGATCACATTAAGTACAGGCTTGATATCCATTCAAAATAATGTAAATGATCTGATACGAGATAGCTGAGAGCCGTGTTAACGAGAGTTCTGTCCACCGTTAACCATCTAACAGCTACTGATTACTATCTTCGCGAGACACTAAACAAAAATTTGTACGGCGCATGTTCACGCGCAAAAAATCTCACTTATTCAAATACGAATTAAACTAAATTCAAATTAAAGTTCGGGTATAATTGCAATTAACATGAAACTACCGACTCGGCTCGTAACGATGTGTCTGTAACATGAGACTTAGTACTTAATTTATTATAATTGTTATCGCTCGACAAAACAATAACACACGAACGTGTTTTAGAAACTAGAAGAAATATAAAAAAGTGAATCAGATTCGCGATTATCAAAATTTATTTGATACCTACCTAAGTAGTTAGTTTTTTGGGCGACTGTTACGGTCGCTTTGTTGAATTCTGAGAACTTTGAAATAAATGCGGGCTCGATGCGTATTGAAATTTCTAAATGCACTTACGAGTAGATCGTAGATTATTCTTTGCGGTGGTCATGTGAAAAAGTTTCTCGGCACATTGCAATACAATTCACCGAAGATTGTGCATACTCTTAGTTAAGAATAAAGGTCAGAATGGCGTGCAGGCTAGGGTGCGAAGGTAACAAAGGATTTGCATACGTCCAGGTTAGTCGGCGCAATTTTTTGCTAGCTTTTGTCCGGAATCTGAAAATCAATCACATTTTGAAGACACCGCTCTTTCTTCCCGGTGCGAAATACTATAATTTATTCGTTTTTCTGCACATTGTTATTTTCTAAGATTTGTCCACATTTATCATTCAGACTTTTATGGATTTATAATTTATGCTTTTCTTTCCTTTTGTGACAGTTATATCGTACAATCTACCGTTCACTGCGAGTAGATACCTTCAGAGCGCACTTTATGCATACTGTGGGTTTTGTCTCGACTTGCAAAACATAACAGACGTCAGACGACTTCAAACGTGTAATTACATTGTACAAAAAATCTCTTGAATATTACACGATCATGTAACTACATGCACTAAAATGTATGTAAATGTTCATTGCGATCATAAACATTTGCACATGCAATACGCATCGTGCGCTGCCTCAGTAGTTTGAGGCTCCTCTATCGTCATGAAAATGAAGGTAGGACTTAGGAGGATTTCTATTGGACAATGAAAATGGATGGCTATTGCTAATTTATTCAAATCTGTGAATAGCATAGGAAAAAAACTCTTCATAGCAACTTACAAATGAAAAATGATTTAACCGAAATCGCTTTTAGTATTTTGACTTAGTTCAAAGTAAAACTGGAACAAAAGCATCTGTTGAATGCACGATACCCAAGGCTAATGTGTCGAATAATGATGCAGCGCGCGCGATAAGCGGACGAGCGGCGAGCGTGAGCGTGAGCGTGAGCGTGAGCGGCGAGCGTGAGCGGCGCTAGCGAGTAGCCACGGCCGGGCCCGTGCGCACTCAAGCCTTGCCTATTATTTATGGGGCAAGCGGAGCTGGAGAAAGAGTCTAGCTAAAAAAACGACGAGTGCATTCACGGAACATGCAAAGCAGTTTTTTCCCGTGTTGTTTACTGCGCCCGCGCCGGTCGGGTCACTCTACTTTCTACGATTAATTTATTCAGTTCAATATCACCGCACCTACTCGTGACCGCTGGGTTTATAAATCGACTCCAGTTGAGAGAAAATATTTTCATTCCAACATTTTCTGCAAAATTTCACCGAGTTCTACAATCGGAATATCGGCTGAAGTCCAGTTTCCTAGATAACTGACCTTTTCGTATGATATATAAGGGGTAGGGGAACGTATTATCTAGAATTCGGTGTTATGCAAATGTACATAAACAGTTCAGCTGTATTTGCTCCTAAAATGAAATCAATTGATAAAGCATATATTAAACTGCCCACCCTAAAACATGAATTTCCGATGGATTTGATGATGTTCAAGTGATTGTATATCTTCTATTTTTATATTGTGATTAATGGTGTGTATCATTTGTACGTAACATATCGATGGTGAATGAGCATTTAAACATGACACACGATTACAGACGAACTCCTTGGTCTAGTGGTCGCGCCGATTGGCTGCACAAGCTCCCCGCACTATCGTCAAAATATTTGCAAATTATGTAGTCAGGAAGTATAACTTTATTCAAACGAAATGTATTGCATTTATTTCAATACCTAGTGAGTATGGCAACTGAATCAGATTTCTTCCAACCTGTATCGGATTAGCATTTAAAGGAAATCACTACATAGTATAAAACATAAGTCACTTTCTCTGTCCCTATGTCCCTACGTATGCTTAAAACTTTAAAACTACGCAACAGATTTAATGCAGTTTTTTTTTAATAGATAGAATGGTTTTCGAGTAAGGGTTTAGTATATAATTTATAAGGTTTTAGAAAATGCGGGCGAAGCCGCGAGCAGAAAGCTAGAATAATTACAAAAGGATACAAATCCTACATTTGCATATTTTAGACAGGTCTTTCTATTTGTGACCGCTATAGATTTTTGCCACCGTCGGCCACGTTAACGTTTAGCTAATTGCACACATATAACACAATAAGTCATTGTATTTGTGTAATTATAAAGTACAATGTTTGAAATGGCACGCCAGGCGCTAGGCCAGTGGGCAGTGGGCACAGCGAGGCGCCGCACCAGTGGGGCTGGGGAGGTGACGCGCTAACTGTCGCCGCACCAAAACCGTATGCAAAGCACATCTTCGCGGAACAGCAGCATGGCGAGAGTACGCAAATCAACGTTTCTTTCTAGAAAGAAATTTGCGTGTTCACGTGACCGTGTGCTGTCGGTTTGCATCTCAAATAGCTTTCTCCTATCCTTACTTTGTAAACCGATATGATCAGTCTCGATCGTGCATTTACATTCCTAAATCAACACACACATAACTGTCAAATGTTACACCACCAATTAAAGGTGCTTAGTGTAGATAATATTTATACAATAACATTTAAACAATTGCGCGATGAGCGATAATTGTATTTTTTAAGTTTCGTAATCAATTAAAAAGTTCCATACATTAGGCAGTGGAGAAAACAACAAAACAATAATTAATGTAAGCCATCTATAAACATAATAACAGAAAGTCGTTAGCTTACACGTAAAGCGCAGTAGTTGTGTCACAACGGTCACTGGTGAGCCCTGCGAGGGTCGGTGAGGTCGGTGAGGGTTAGTGCAGGGTAGCACGTCACACGAGCGGTCCCGTTAGCTGAGCTGACCTTTAGTTTTTCTGTCCCGAGCGCCGGCCGGCGGGGGCCGCTCGGGGCTGCTTGTCTGGACTCTGCCTTCGAGCTGACATGAACTCGGGTGAGTCTTTCCACTTTATAGACTGCAGTAACACACAAAATGAGGAAGTCAAATATAATAAAGCACGTGATAATTATGTCCTTTCTATTCATTCGGGCACTGATTGATATTAAGTATTAACTTTATTTCATGGTAAGCGTAACCAACCATTATCCGACTTTGCTCATATTATCGGAAAAAAAAATAAACGTCTGATATAATCGTTTTTCATATAAAATTTAAATGATTATCTTCGACGCCAGGTAAATAGGCTTTCTCGACCCTGATGAACCTTTCGGTATATGGGGTATATTTTAGCAGCATTTTACATAGACGACTTTGTTATTATAAAATAATTTTTAAGTATTGAAACATCCAAGTGCGGTTTGACGCAGGCCGCCGCGTGACTCGCCCCCAACTATGAGCCTGTAAACAGCTGATATCGGAACTGTATCTTCATCCCGTAAGATCATAAATTATCTACCTTTCTTTTGTTTTGTTGCGTGTAAACTTCTCTGGTCCTCATCTGAAATGAAATCTTGTTACGTCACCGCAATTACTTAGGTATTATCTTTTAAAACTATTTCGACTTTTTATCACTAGCGTTATAACATTTCGAACGTCCTTCGTGACAATGCATTCAAACAAAAAATGTATTATTTTCTCTTTTATCGAATTAGGGAAGGCTCGAAGAAGCAATTACGAGGGCTTTTGTGTCGGGGAAAGCGATCGGCAAAAAATATTCCGCTGCGTCGCGCGACCACGTGACTTTCTCATTTATTGTCCCAAACAAAAAGTTAAAAAACATAAACAATCGAAATCGTAAAAATTGCACGCCGTTACGCATAACGCCTTACAGTTACTGCCATAAAAGAAAGCACCGGCCATTTGAATACAGCTACGCTTTTATTGCCTAACGTAACTTTTTAAACTACCTATCTGTTATGTTTCGATATTTTAAGGTTTCAATGCGCATAATAATTGTTTTTAACAATTCGTCGTAAACGGAGCTATCGGGTCTCAAATAAAAATAAATTCGAGACCCTCGCGAAGTAAATCTATTCATCTTAAATAAAGTGTGTAACAGTTGTTCAAAGTACATTTGGAGAGGTTGTAAAAGGTTTTGTGAGAATGTGCCGCGATTTGGCAGGCGGAGGGTCGCGACGGCGGCGTGGGCGCGAGGGCGCCGGGCGCGAGGGCGCTCCTGACCTTTGGGTCCCGTTGGCCACCTGCGTCCGTTGAGGTCCCGCTATGCATGCATTAAGTCCAGACTGAGCTGCCCTTTAACGGCACCGTATAATTGTTGACCTAACTGTTCGTTACGAGATGCGTTGTTGACTAGCGTCCCGACTCCTGCCTAATCACTAGCCGATGGAATTATAATTGCAAATGTTATTTTAGACGTTACGTGGAATTATTGGCGTTCGTGGTATTTTGCAAACAGTTACATTCTTTTTCTAATTTCACGGAGCGTGCAGACGTACTAATAGACTTTAAATAAAAACACTTTTGATTAAAATAATTCTGATGCTAATATGATAATTTAAAATCCAAAATATATTATACAGGGTGTTATCGTTAAGTGTGCACAGGCGATTATTCCGTAACTATTACAGATATCAAAAAACTTTAAACTGATATCGAAAGTATTTAACCTAATGAGTAAAATGGCCATAATAAATTTTTAAAAATAAAACGAGAAATATCTAAAAAATTAACTTGAAACCCTCCCATACATTTAGTATGAGATACGACAATATTAAACAAGGTCATTACAGTTATAATAATTATGTAGTTCTCTAGATAGTCTTCTAACTAGAAAATATACTTCAATATTTATTTTCCTAAACTTTAAAAAAAAACTTTGACTTCATCCACAAAAACCCCTCCACGCGGCCATCACTTCGCTGTCGTCTTAAAATAATTTATTGCTAAGAAAGTGTTTCTTGTGCCGAGGAAAGAGATAAAAGTAAATAGGAGCTAGATCTAAAAAATAGGGTAGGTGTTCAAGCATTTGGAATGCCGATTCTTGAATGGCAGCCATCGCAACTGACGCTTTGTGATCTGGTGCGTTGTCTTGGTAAAACAGCGTTCAGGTCCGCAGTTTTCCATGTCTCTTTTCCTTACTAACCTACCGCAATCTTTTAATTTGGTCTGTTTAGTAAGAGCACAATAAAGTGGCTACCTTTTTAAAATATTCCACCATAATTATTCCTTCAGCGTCCCAAAAAACTACCGCTTTAATCTAACCTACTGATTTTCACTTTGAATTTCTTCATCGTCACTTTGGAAGCTCGCATCCAGGACATTGATTGTTTTTTTGGTTTCAGCATAAACATGGTGAACTCGGGTAACGTCCATGATCACAAAACGTGCCAAAAAATTATCCTGATATCATTAAAAATTTAGAAATTTACCCTCTACATGTCTCGTTGTTTCTTCTTTTCGTCGGGAAACATTCTGGAACGCACGGTTCACATTCAAATTAATGTAAATAATTGGAAACGTGGCCTGTTGATATGATTTTTTTGTGATTACTTAGTGAATACATGAGCAAGCAAAAAACATTTATTTTATATTTTTATGTGCACAGAAAATACCCAATTATCATTACTTTTGGATCAACCTAGTACATTTAATATGAAAGATTTTAGCTTTTTCTTTCTTTTTTTGGTTTTCTGCTTTAATTACTTCGCAAATTTGAAGGGAAGTTCATTTAGAAACTGTAAATAGAGCTCCTCATTGCATTGCACAATGAGGACATCACTTTGAAAATCTGCTATGAATACAAAATGTATGGTAAATAAAATGTATGGAAGCGTTTAATGTAACGTTTTTGGAAATTTCTCATTTTATTTTTAAAAATTTATTATGGCGATTTTACTCATTAGGTTAAGTACTTTCGATATCAGTTTAAAGTTTTTTGGTATCTGCAATAGTTACGGAATAATCGCTTGTGCACACTTAACGATTACACCCTGTATAATAGGTTTGAACTATAGAGTGTAACGGAACGAAAGGAAATCGAAGCATCTTTTTTGGATCTCCGAAAGGTCAAGTAGATATATTTCTCATAAGCATCGCAAATGGTGTTGTGTACGACGTAATTGGGCAGGTTGCCGGCGGATCCCATTAAATCATAATTGAACAGTTTTGGCGGAGTGCGTGCGGTGTGTGCATCTCATCAGCGCCGCTCCGCGCACGTGCTCGCCGCTCGCCGCTCGCTGCTCGCTGCTTGCCGCTTGCGGTTACTCGCTGTAATTGACCATCACCGCGCGATCAATATGCTTCCAATCTCGTTATGAGGTTAGCCCCTGGACGGTATGATTATTCCGAAATAGATATGAAAATAGCGTTGAATTGTAATAAACGTAAATTCGTTTCGAATCACCTATGTAGAGCAATGTAGAGGTAAATTTAAATGAAGTTCAGCGTTCACCGTGTCTTAGGTCTTTACGGTTCTCGCGACGCTGTGGGAAGTTTTGCAGCCATATTACCATTGTAGCCAATTAAACGCGAATGCAGTACCTACTAAAATAGAAGATTTTTTGCAAATACAGTGAAGTGGAGTTACTACTCAAAGTGGGATCGAATGTAAGTAGTGAATTACCGTCGGCATGGGATCCGGTAGTTAATAGCGGAGGTAAAGCGCTCAGTACGTGCTCATGACTTGTATTAGCCACTTTTTTTTAATGTAATAAATGTTTTGTATTCAACAATTGGCTATAAGTATAACATATAAAATATTGCTGTGTTCTCTTTTATAGTAGTTTTAATTGAGGTGCAATAAAGAGCATTCATAATTTTCGCCTTCCAAGTTTTAATAAGTAAGTAATATAAGTGACGATAGCTTTGTGTTCTAAATATACAATACATATAATATTATGTACTTTAACATTTTAGACACGAATACTTCGGTAAACAATTAGGTAATATACCTGTTTGTAATAGATTTTATTATTGACAATCTGCAATTTAAAAATGTAACTGAAAACATGCAGTGTGCGTGGTGGCACAATAACAGTTGATCGAGCGCCGCCTGACCTTTCCGATCAATTAGCGCAAATGTTATCTGTGGATATCATTAATTAGCGCAATTTGCGTACGTAACGGGACCGCTGGGGCATGGGGCGGGGGGAGCGGGGGTGAGCGACTCGCGATGATATTTGTGTCGCGTGCGCACCTGCGCGCCGGGGTCAAGGTCGCATTCCTGGGTACTTCATGATTTCCCATTCATATAATATGCACCCTGAACCGTTGTTTGTGGTGTTTTTATCGCATTGAGGTATTTTCCGATGTGGAGAAAAAATTATTTCTAAACAAACATGAACGGTTCCGTTACAGTGCATAAAGTTCTAAATATGGGTTTATTTAATTATTACTTCGATTAAATTATTGCACGTTTTCACAATGGTACCTCACGTTATGCATTATATATTTTATTACAACCTCGTTGCCTAGGCGGGTTTCGAGCACGAGAAGTGCTTGTATTAATAATATTTACCAACATCTAGTATCCTATTGGAATAAATTTTGCCTAGAGTTCGTATAAGAAATAGCAACTTATCAGAAAAATTCAGCAAATAAGACGCATTCATTGATAGTTGATAGTCAAATTGTCTTGTAATCCCGTGACGTTATTGGAGGCGATCGTTGTCAGTTACGTGATGGAGCGGGAATGCGCGGTGGCTGTGCGGGCGAGCGGCACGGGCGGCGCGGGCGGCGCGGGCGAGCGGCCGGGCGAAGCGTGGGCGACGTGCGTGCGCTCCTCAATTTACGACTTCCCTCCACTTCCTCCCCTCCAGCCAGAAACGCATACCGCGCACCGCATGTGCAATTATTGTCAATTTTTCACAACCTTTCCCTATTTAAATGAGGTCAATGCCCTGACGACGCTCGTCATATTGTGTCATTTATGAATGTTTTGTAGAAGATGAACTCACGAGTCTCTAACCGATGTGTGTTAACAAAAAAGCTAAGAAACATAAACAGTCTAATTAGTGACAAGGAACGATCTTTCGAAATAAAGTATCATATCTTATAAGGAAATAATTTATCAGGCAGAATCTGTAAGATAAGCGCCACTCGTACTTAAATCGCACTTTATTTTTTTATAGCAGCGGCACCTGCCCGCTATCTCGGCACACGCGGGTGTACGGGTGGACAAACAGACAGACACGCCGCCGCGCACCGCTCGGGCCATCCTATTAATCAAATCATACCTACTTATTTACGTCAACTATGCTTTTTGTCTGTTTACGGTTCGCTACTTAAATTTAAATTTTAACGTTGTGTTATTATTATGATGCAGATGTTTCAAGTAAATGAGTAATGTTAATCCGCTGTACGGAAAAAACACAGTGAGATCTTTTAAATCGTTGAGCTAGCATCCATCATCTGCTATTATTGTGATAGCAAAATACAAATGAACTTAAATACGAAAGTAATTTGGACGTTAATTGAAGAAGGGTTATTGAATAATCCGACGCGATGACTCGTCCGCTACACAATGTTCAACTGTACAATGCAAGTCAACATGTTATCTGAGTACGGGACCTCCTAACTCTACACGCACTTATCTAGGTGCATACCTACTACGGAAAATATGATTCGTATCTATCGGAAAATCAACATATTTATAGTAACTATTGCTCACCAAGTTCTCGCATAACAGTTATTCATTAAACGGGAACAAGAGATAGTGATCATAATTATGTTAAATTTTGAGTTATAAATATATAAGATAACAACACCGACGCGTTTCCTGTTACGCACTTTAAAAAAATGAGAAAAACAAACACCGACGTCAAAGTCGTTTATGAATAATTTATATTTTTCCAAATTTAATCTAATTACACGTAGTTACTTTTTTCAAACTACATTCTAATACTACACTAAATGCTGACCACTAAGGTATTACAACAATATTATAAGGTAGCGTCGGGTGCCGCTGGCCGCAGCTGACAGCTGACAGCCCGCGCAGGCGCACTACAATACAGCTAATTTGTTTAAACTCACTCGGCTCGTAACAAAGTAGTCTTCCTGAAATTGTCCAATTAATTCTAATTACGAGTGTTTCCAATGTGATTACTCAGACAAGGATTAATTAGCTGAGATACGCGTCTGTGTGTTTGTGTGCGCTTTCTTCGAGCTTTTTACCTTCTAGAACTTTGTTATTACGTAACCGATATTTTAATTTGCTAACATTTACATTATTAAAATAGAATACAACTAAATAATATACATATACCTATAGTATGTAATGAATTGATAAAACTTTAATATTTGCATGCAAATGACGATTTGCTCTACATAGATTAAATTATAATGATATTATCAGTTTCATATTTATTTACACTTATTCTGAATTTTCGAAACTCAATAGCAAGAAAAAATAAACTACAATAAATTTCTCAGTTCTGGCAATGATGATGTCATTACTTTAAAGCAATGGTTTTAAAATTTTCACTAGCAATAAAAATATTATAGCGCCTTTGGCTTCAAAATATCAGTGCGGATCCGCTAATTAGGGTATATTAAAATGCGTCTTTATGGAGCATTTTATGCGCATTTAATTGCACATATATATATTTAATATTTTTCAATTTGCCATTCGTGAAATCATTAATTTTAGGCTAATAATTCATTCATTCTCATAGCTCTACATCGTCCCCTGTGCTGAATCACAAATCACGTACATGTAAAGATTCGCTAAACATATGTCGACGGAATATGGAACGCGTATAGAGGGAAGTAGACAATAAACGATTCCGTGAGTCCCGTGGAAGGGTGCGCCGCTGGTGGCCGGTGGCCGGCGGGCGGCGGGCAGCGGGCGGCGGGCCTTAACATCCGGAGCAGCCAGAGCACTGAGCACTGAGCAGTGGCCAAATCTTAAAGTTATTATTCGCGCCGCGACGCGAGCACAATGTGCCCGATACTCCGGAGAGTGCTTTCGGTAAACACTTTTCATTTTGAGTAATTCGCCGAGACCTTTTATCCCTTTCCTGAAGAGTGGGGTCTGAAGGGCCGAGATAAAATATTTACCCTTCCTTACCCGTTTTAATTCTAGTGCGGTACAATTGGACGTTGAATATGTTGGAAATGGTTTTAAGATGGCTTTATTATTCGCTCGGCTCGAGCTTGAAAGTGCTCCCTTTTGGTTATTTTAAGTTAAACATCGTTATAATAGAGTCGAGTCGAAGGCCGTAAAGGCACGCAATTATTTATGTTCGCCGTCGTTATGTAAATGTATAAAATAAAACGGATTACATTACAGTTAGATAAAAACTGTTTGTAGAACTATTAATCGAGCGGCGGTGAATGTGAATATTATGCAAAGTTGTTAAGGTGAGCGTTGCGAGTGCTGCGCGCGATCCCTTGTCATCGCCGCCCGCCATCCGCCGCTGCGCTCTACGAACGATATTGAAGTAATATAGATGATATTATTTTATGATTGATATTCAAAAATTGAAGAAACACTTCAAAAACAAAAATTTTAAAAGGAAACTTTTGTTATTTGAGGTGGAAGTTGATCAGGAGAAATTGTTGCCAGCAACTTTTCTTTGAAAAAGGTCATCATGTTTTAACTGTTTCTAAAATAGCTTCAATAGGAATGAAAAGTCAGTTTTTATCTATGGTATTTAAATTGAAAATGACTGTTGGAGCACTAATAAAATGAGAGCGAAGCCGTGTGGACATAGAGCGCGGCATCACGGCTCTTATTATTGTAATATACTGCACTCGGAACTTTATAACATAACAACTCTTTGATGATTGAGTTAAAAATGAGCGAGTCAAATGGTTTTATAAAATTACATTCATTCAAGGTCCATTTTATGTTATTATATTTCTAGTTAATTCATTAATTGCAGATGTATTTTCAGTTATAAAAACCGTCAGGGCTCTGAGCTGCATAATATCATCTAATTAATATTTTCTTGGTGTCTCATCACATAGATTTTATAATGCCGTTGTCTTGGCGTAAATTATAAAAGAAACACGTAGATGCTCCTATAAAAAAATGAAAAGCTTCTAAACGAGTGACAAAGTCGTCTAAGCGTGTGCTTAGACGACTTTAAGCTGGGTGACCAGGCAGACCAATGTCCGTACAGGGTCTAGCAAATCAAACTTAGTCAATTAGACTTTTGAATGGTCAAACCAGTCAGTCAATCATCAGTTTGACCATTTGGCACGGATCAGAGTTTAAACTGTTGTAATGCATATACTCGTAACAGAATGCGAGTGTCGTCTACGCTATTTCACTTCACCTGAAATATCAGAAATTATAATATTAAACAACAATATTAAAATATGTAATGATTACCTAGTAATTTGACGTTTCCGTTGAATGTTATGAAAAGAAGGTTGCGTATGTTTACCAGTGAAATTAATCACTGCACGTACTTAACGTTGATTAATAATGAACAATTATTATTATCGTAGGAATATTATAAGAGCGCGATGTTTTCAATTACCGCAGTAATGAGCCCGCGACCCGCCGAGTTTAATATGCTAATTATCGTATTCCACTAATTATAATTATAACTTTGGCCATAAACATGAAAGCCGTTGATCGTAAGCGAGATAAACCTATAGTTTTTATGAACATCGCTCACTACGGTGGCAATTAGGCCGTACCTGTTCTGTGAATTTATTCATACAATTTTTGGAGAATTTGCATACCGAATTGATGTTTTGTTCTCATGTGAATACGTTGTTAACCCGAAGCCTCGGCGAGTGGCCGGTTCCGGTTTGGTGACGGGCGTGTTCTGATCTCGCTGCGTCGCGCACACACGCACATCGCCGCGCACAGGCACAGGTGACATTCTGCAAGCAATATTGTGATCGTGTGCTCGTAAACATGTGCGCATATGAACAATTCTAACCCGCAAATGTGATATCGTTAGCATGCGTGCGGTGACAGCGTGACTGCTGCGATGGAGCCATTATCGCCACGCAATTAACCCCCATCACATGCAGATCGTCGGCGAGCGGTTTTAATTGAATCGAATCGGGGTCTCGATGACCACTTTGCATTTCCAGGCTGATGCGGCCGGCGCCGTCAATGGAAGGGTTAACTCGTTCCGAGTGCGCCTCGCTAATGGCTCATCGGAACGTTCTTTTGGCGAAGCGTTTAATTAGTACGGATGAGTGATTAACGGCGCTGAATTGACTCGTCAAAACGAGCTAACGACAAACATGATTAGGTATGTACATTTGAGAGCGTTTTTACTCATTTATTTATTATTTCCGAGATATGAAGCGCTATGGCGAGTGAGCTCCCGGTCGGTCGGCTGCGATAGACTTTAGACGAATAAAATATGGATGTTTGAGCCGGGCTGCGTCGACTTTCCGCACATTCCGGCGCGCGTTTATTCCGCTTATCTAAATTTTAAATTGAGGTCCTCCAACGGCCCCTCCCGGCCCGCCGTCCCCTGGCCACTGAATTCCTAGCGGTCCCACCAATTCGACCGTAAAAACCCAATCAAGCCGCTATTTTTGTAGCGCATCTCCATCACACACACGGCTGCTCCCGGCCGGCGGCGGTGCGGTGCGGTGCGGCTGCCGCAGACCAGCGGCGCACATTCCGGGGGATGTTTTTGCGGCTCCTCTCGCCCTCTGCCTCCTTATACGACGCAGCTGAGTCGTCTTCATTTAGTTCAATCGAAGAGCTGTTACATTCGTTTTTCTGCTATTTCATATTAAAAAAAATATCAGTGTTAGTTAGTATTTCTGAATTCAAATCAGATTCACCTATAATATTAATCAAATTATCATGTCAATTTGAATTATATTGGTATTAGTAGACTTACACGAATGTTTATTTTCAGATCATAAAAATCATAAAAGCTATTTTTGGAAACTGTTATTCGTGTTACGGAGAAAACGGTCATAATTCGATAAGGTAGTGACACGTCAGTACAGAGATCGGCAGAGGAGCGGCCGCGACGCCGTGTGATGGTCGCCGAGTGCCGACCAATTATTAGTCCGTCATGAGATTTAATGCCGGGCCGTGGGAACCGCCGCCGCCTGCCTCGGCCTAATTCCTGCCGTCTAACATAACCAGAACCATAACAACAACACCTCATTATTCTTAAAATGATTGCTCTCGTAAACATAGTCATTGAGTTACGTCTCTATTATTTAACTACGACTTCCTAAAATCACTACGCCACTGGGAAAGAAGCCGGGTTTCGTGTTTGAATCGTCGCTTGAACGTTTCTTTCGAAATAAATTAAATGTATTTTGACCAAAGGAAAATATGAGACAAAAGTATGCTCCGAGCCGCCTTATATTTTAATGTCGATAACTTTTATTGAGACTCTATATGCAATAAAAATCGCAAAATGAACAGATTGAAGAACACGTAGAGTTAAAATAAAAGAATATAAGGACGAGCTAATTGCCGGGCTCCGTAGAAGGGCAGTCGATTAAGTTGAAACAAATTACAAAACAAATGGTTGAGAAATGGTCCGGCCGCATCCATCGCAGGCCGCAGGCCGCAGGCCGCGCACGCGAGCGCAGCCGCGGGCGGTCCCTAGCTCGCTAATTAATTAATCATTCATTGCTTTCATCCAGCCTAGTCATTCACATATTGTCCTAACTTATCGTTAATCGTTCGATTTGTTTATCAATTCTCAAGTCTCGTTTTAAATATGGTTGTTTCTTTAAAGTATACCTACCAGTAATTGCGGGTCAACTAAAGAGTTGATAATAATTAAAGAATTAGCATTTAGGTTCATAGTCTTTTGTTAAAAACATCGTCCGAAAGATGGAGCGGTTGACTTGTTACATTTCGAAATGGTAACAGGCCGACGCGTACTCGATGCAGTTTAGCATAATGTGATCGAAGCACCTGCGCTGGTGTAATACAGTGTAATTGAGTGTAATGCAGTGAGAGGTGTCGGTCACACGGTGTCGGCCAGCGGCGGCGGTGTCGGCGGGTGTCGGCGGGTGACGGCGGCGCACGTCGCAGCTCCATTACGGCCTCCGTGATCTTACTCATTTGCGTGATTTGATCGAGAAAAAGGCGACCTGTATGATTGCTCTCCAATTCACATTGCCGTGGCCTTCTTATGTGCACCAGCTTGAATGAGTTGATGTTATAAGTAGAATTAAAGCTAATTATTCAAATTATACTCGTTATATTTTTTAACTGTTTCTTGCAACATAAATGTTATAGAATCTCAAAATAGTAAGTATTTGCGCTCAAATTAACATAATATAGAAATTAGAAAAGCTCATATTTCAAATTATTTTTATATGACCAATGACAAACTAAGAACTACATTATGCAAGTCCAGTTTTAATAAAGCAGTTAATGGTCTCACCTGATAACATTTGTGTCTGTTTATATTATGATTGCGTGCGTATGTGTGTGTGTGTGTGTGTGTGTGCGGGCCACACGGCAGCGGGCGGCACCCCGCCGTGACCTCCTTGAAGGCACGTTTTGATCCTCAGCATAATATGCAGTATGCACCACATGTGTTTGTTTCATTACTTGAATGTAAATCTGTCTTTGATTATTTATAATAATTATAATCGCAATTAATGCTTTAAGCTTTCACAGGCGAAACTTTATTGTGTGGCAATTTGCGTGAAAATATCGGTAAATGGATCTCAATAACCGTCCCAATAAATACAGGATTACAAATGCTATTTACATATTTAAAGAGTGCGGTGTATTCGTGCTCTACATGACACAAACGGAGCGTCGGTTTCGTTCGTTTAATTTCTGTGTTTATTATTAACGCATGACATTTGGTGAGCAATAAATAACTTCGCTTCATATCACAAAGGTCGCGATCGAAACTCGTTATCGAAAGCTCGTTAAAGTTTCAGCGATAGTAGGTATCGACTCATCGCGCGATGTCGCTCGGCGGCCCGCCGGCCCGTCCGCCGCCGCCCGCCGCCTAACGAGCCGCGATCAGCCGCGCCCGCCGAGCCCGCTAATTAAACGTAGTGACTGTGATAAACAAACACACGCGTTACGCTCACAGGAGCCGCGACCTCTAATTGAGTCGAATGCTCGAAACGAACTATTTAATGATGACGCCGTCAATAAATATAATCTATCATTCCGAAGAACTCTTTATGCATCGCTCTTTAGTATTTTTCTTTAGCGGCTTATTGGAATATACCTACGTGTTCTCTTTTTGTACGACGGGTAATTTTTTACGTCTAATAGGCACAGACTACTTGAATCCAACTTTTTGTCTTATAAGATCCAATTATTTTTTATTTCTTACAGGATTGTTTAAATTCATCCAGTTATTTGACTGATGCTTATGTTTTTGAAATATTTAGGCATATTAAACAGATTACATTAATATGAATTCAAATTGGATATGACTCCATTGCACAATGAATGTATCTCGGTGAGGTAGTGATTGTGAAATACTATTATTCTATTACCTACGATAATATGTAATGCGGGCGGAGCGGCGCGTCCGGCGCGTCCGGCGCGGCTCCACGCGATTCGCGTATTACCTGTGAACTTTAACTTCGACCGCTTTTTCTGTTTACGATTCCCACATCGTGCACTAATCGAAACGAAATCAATTTTGATTGAAATAAACATTAACTTTGCATTATATTGTACCCACCTAGGTATATAATATGTTTTAGCATTAAATAAAACATATTATTATTTATTATGCATTATGTTAAATCTCTTTTTCAAGACTAGGTACGACAAGTACTAGTTAAAGACAGTGAAGGCACAGAAATGAATAATATTCATTATAATATCAATAAAATTAAGGTTCTATTTCTTTCCCGTCATCCAAGCGCATCACCTATTAGGTACTATTCGGTTCTTATTGGAATAATATGATGCGCAGTTTCCACGGAATAGTGGCTTTAATAACTCTGGGAAGTGAAGTGTCAGGCTAATTGGAATGCGGTCTTACAACACTCGTACTTTAATCACCACTTTTTAATTATATGCGTGAGATCGGTAAAACCGCGGTGAGTTCTGCTAGTTGCAGTTGCATCGAATTAGGATCTGCATTTAATATCATCAGCATTGTCTCGTGCAACATCGTAACTGTATCGGGAACGTGTCATGTTTTGTCTCTAGATGATTCTATTGAAAAATGTACTTATATTATAAAGAAACTAATTTGCATATTTCATTTCAGAAATAAGTTTAGTAAATGCAAACATCGTGTGCGCTTTCTTTGACTGAGTGACTCACGGTGAATGTAGAGCGTATTATTCGACGGTAATCATTTTCCCATGATCGCCGATTCAAAATAATGCTTGTTTTTCATCTTCTTAAATTGCTAAAAGTATTGAAATTAAATTGATTGAATAAAGTCATCTAGTTGCCGACATTTTCTCTAATTGCGTATCGCCATTTGCAAGTGAAATAAATAGGTATATTGTATGCAATAAAAAATACCTTCAACGATTGGTTTCGCAACGCACGGCTCGCTCTCAGATTAACATTCGAGAAATGTAAACTTTGTAAGCTCAGACATACCTATTATACTCGTATGTGCAAATTTGTTCTCAAGCAGCTGCTAGAACATTTACTTAAATATATTTTCTTTCATGAAAGCCGGTGAGACCAGTTTATTCAAATAGATTTATTTTGAACCGCACAATCTATTTGTTGCTTATTTGTTTGCCTCGCGTTCGTACGCGTTCGTAGGAGTAAAAGGAGTTTTTGTAGGCTATAAGAATTGGTCTGCATTTTTTTATTTTATCTTATTTGCAACACAAACACATATAATAATAATATAGGTACGTACAATACTTATTTAACTTTATAAACCTTAATGACTAATTGTTATTGCAATAACATATTGTGTTGACTATTTTAGACTTTAAATTACAATCGCTTCCACATAAACAAAGAGTTATCAATATTTATTTATTTTATTTATTTATAACTCTTTATTGTACAAAGCAATTTAAGACATGTGGTACAGACTAATAAGGTACAACAATTTTGCACAATAGGCGGCCTTATTGCTACACAGCAATCTCTTCCAGGCAACCTGGTAGGAAAGGAAATGTAAGAAGAATAAGGATAGCGCAAAAAAGAAATAAAAGATAGAATATAAAAAAAAAAAATGCCTACATACTACATAAACTACATATACTGTACATATATACTACACAGTAATATAAATATACTTCTATAATACACTACACAAACTACAATATATATAACGGTATATACAAAAATTATAATCATACATAAATTATTTACTAATGCTACTATTGCATGGCTAGATAATGAGCTTTCAATAGGGACTTAAAAGAACAAAGTGTTTGTGCACGTCGGATACTTTCCGGCAAGGCGTTCCAGAGCTGAATGGCACGAACAGTAAACGAATTGTCATAAAAGTTTGACCGATGGACAGGAGTACATAATAATAAAAGGTTGGAAGAACGAAGAGTGAGAGTGTGAGTAGAGCTAAGATAGTTAAAGTTGTTTTTTAAGTAGGACGGTGTTTTAGGGTGAAATAAAATACAATACAGGAGATGAAGAATGTGAGTATTCCGGCGGAAGCGAACGGGGAGCCAGTTTAATTTTGTTCTAAACTCAGAAATATGATCAAATTTACGTAATCCATAAATAAATCGTATACAAAAATTTTGAAGCTTCTCAAGGGTGTCTAGTTGGTATTCATGGAGATCTGGATAGGATGAATCGGCAAAATCAAGGAGAGGAAGGAGTAAAGAATGAGCTAACGCAATTTTCGTAGCGATCGGTAAAAAGTTTCGTAAGCGCCGTAGCGAGAACGCCGATGAGAAAACCTTTTTACGTACTTGTTTTATTTGCTCATCCCACGAAAAAGTTGGGTCAAGTATCAAACCAAGATTTTTTACTTGTGTGCTATATGGGATAGACACACCATCAACAACGATACTTGGTAAATCGGCCCAGTCGATTTTTGATACGAGCTGTCTGCTTCCGAAAATAATAGCTTTGGTTTTAATTGGGTTAACTGTTAAACCGTAATGTTTACTCCATGAGACGATTGTCGCAATATCAGCGTTTACTTGAAAAATCGCTTCAGGTAGTTCGAGTAGTGATGCGTGTTTATATAATTGGAAATCGTCTGCATACATATGGTAGGGTGACTCAATATTTTTGGAAATGGTGTTAATAAAAATGGAGAAAAGGAGGGGAGAGAGAACGCCGCCTTGAGGAACGCCAGCAGTAACATTGCACCAAGATGAGGAAATTTCCTCAATCTGTATACGTTGCCGACGTCCCCTTAAGTAGCTATGTACCCAATCGATAGCCGATGCAGATAAATTAAGGGACCGCAGTAAAGCCAGCAATATGTCGTGATCGACCGTATTAAAAGCGTTACTAAAGTCCAGCAACGTTAGAATTGTGAGCTGCTTATTGTCAAAACCTCGCCGGATGTCGTCAGTGATTTTGATAAGTGCAGTGGTCGTACTGTGACCGGGACGGAAACCAGATTGGAAAGGATTAAGGAGATTATTGGAGTTAAGGAAAATACTCAATTGCTCTTGAACCAGTCGTTCGAGAACCTTAGAGAGAAATGGAAGGATGGCAATGGGTCGGTAATCAGATGTAGTGGAAGGGTTAGGAATTTTTGGGAGAGGTATAATGTGAGCACTTTTCCAATCATCAGGAAATATGCCAGATGCAATGGAAAAATTTAGGATATGTGTGATAGTAGGAATGATTATAGGGAGGATTGGAATGATCATGTTCCGACCAATGCAGTCACTACCGACGGCCTTTGAAGTGATTGACAATATGCTTTTCTTAACACTACACTCGGTAAAACGATTGAATACAAAAGGAGGAAAGCTGGGATGGGGTAGGTTATTTAGGTAGGATAGTGTATAAGATTTAAGGGTAGGATGGAAATCTGAGGGAGGATTAGAAAAATGGGAATTGAGAACATTGGCCTGGGTTGAATTAAGACAAGGATTGTGTTGGGATCTGCCAATTCCAAGAGATCTGAGGAATTTCCAAGTTTTAGAAGGATCACCATTGTCAACCGACTTAGATATATAAAGTCGTTGAGCATCCCTACACAAAGTATTGCAGCGGTTTCGAATTCGATTAAATTTTTCACGATTTATATCCGAGTTAGACAACTTTAATTTAGTCTTTGCACGCGCCTTCTTCCGTAAAAGTGATTTAAGGTTGTCGGTCATCCAAGGGGCAGGCAGGTGCTTCAATTTAACTGGACGCATAGGAGCATGTGAATCATAAAGTTGAAGAATTAATGAATTAAAAAGTGACACTTTATCATTGATGGTTTCAGCAGACGAAACTACCGACCAGTCCATGTTTATTGCGTCTTCGCACAAGCACTCAGCATTAATTTTACCGAAATTACGTTGCAAAATAATCTTAGGTTTCGATTTAGGAAGTTTTAATTTATAAGAAAGGAAAATAAGGTCATGAAAGGAAAACATGTCAGCTGAACACTGTCCGTGCTCGGCGACATTCGTTGGGGAGGAAACAATGATGAGATCAAGGAGGGATGGGGTACAGTTGGGAGAGGAATGGGTAGCCTGTAAAGGGAGGATTTTAAGATTATAGGAATCAACTAAATTTATAAGCTTATTACTACGATGATCACCCTTGAGTAAGCAGGTGTTAAAATCTCCCATAAATATAATATGATTATAAAGAGGAGAAAAGGATTCAAGGATCTGGTCGAAGGATTGGAAATAGTTAACAGAGAGGTTAGGGGAGTAGAAGACGCCTAGAAGGATTTTAGAGTTGGAAGAAGTTATTTCGACAAGGAGATGTTCAGTTTGTTGACAAGGAGATGTTCAGATTGTTCAGTTCAATATACTAATTAATGGCTATAATAGGTAATTTAAAAAGTGAAATGGTATAAAAACTACAGGGGACAAATTTCTAATCTATTGAAGGACTTGCGACAGTATAGTAAGGTTATCAAATAGGATTGAGGCATTTCCGAAATCTAATAGGTTTACTCCCGATAGTCAAGATCTGGAATCATCTCACATAACTTATTGTAATTTGTGCAGATTCTGTTTAGAGTGCTATAATATGCTCTTTGGGTGCGGTGGATTGGTAACGTTGGTAACTTCTAAGTGGTATATGAAAGGAGGTTTGGGAAAGAGCTGCAGTGGACAGCTGTTGACCATATATAATTTTATTTAGTAATATTAATTCCAATATTTTCCGACGATCTGACAGTTTTACTTGTTTAAAATAAGATAATCTTTCCTCATAAGTATAAAGCGTTTTGTTTAGATGAAACCGATATGAAAATATTCTCATAAATTTGATTTGGGTTTTTTCTATATTTTTTATATGGATCAAATAAAAGGGGGACCAAATCATACTTCCATATTCCAATTTGCTACGAATGAGTGAGTTAAAAAGACAAATATAAGATTTAGGATTCCGAAAACCTTTCCATGAACGTAAAATAAACCCTAGCAATCTGTTGCATGACTTATAAATATGTGTATCATCATCATCATCATCATCATCATCATCAGCCCATATACGTTCCCACTGCTGGGACTCGGGCCTCCTATGAGGGTACAGGCCATAATCCACCACGCTGGCCAAGTGCGTGTTGGCGGATGACACATATCGTCGAACTTTTTAATTCTTCGACATGTCGGTTTCCTCACGATGTTTTCCTTCACCGTTCGAGCAGTGGTGATGTTACAAAATGGTCCAAAAATGAGAGTTTGCTATCAAGGATAATTCCTCAATCATGTACGTTTGACTTCCATATCAAATTTTTAGCATTTATAGAATAATTATATTTTATTTTTACTGCCGTAGGTACTACCAAATTCCATAACATAGCATTTATCTACATTAAGAAACATAGCATTTGTATCACACCAATCTTTTAATTTATTCAAATCATTTTGCAGTTCAATGCAGTCATTTATAGTGAAAATTTTTCTAAATATTTTTAAATCATCAGCATAAAGTAAACAATTTGATGAGAAATTATTGCACAAATCATTTATAAAAATCACAAACAATAAAGGGCCCAGATTTGAGCCCTGAGGAACACCCGATAATACAGGTATAGGACGAGAATAAATTCCAAGTATTCTAACTATCTGAGATCTATTTAATATAATATATGAAGAGAGCCAGCGCAGCAAATTACCGCGGATTCCCTCGCAGAATAGTTTACCAAGTAGTCGCCTATGATTAACCTTATCGAAGGCTTTCCTAAAGTCTGTATATATAGAATGGACTTGTATTTACTTTAATATACTTATATCAATTAAAACATGCAGTTTACTTTTTGTTGCACAGAACAGAGAATTATTTATTCTCATAATGATTTTAAGTTTTATCACATTACCCCAAGGTGTAAAGTAGACACAACCTCGTGTATGACTAGTGTCACTCCTGGTTGTGGCTGTTTTTCATTCTGGCACACCTTTACGTCTCTTTAGTAGGATACTTTACAGAAACTGAATACTTGAAAGATGAATTATCGATGAGATAATTTTTCTATTACCTAATTAGTATCTCATTTTAGCATTTTGATTTATATAATATGTTTATTTTGTATATGACGTGGTTAATTAAATAATAACCGTTTATATAATAATTATTGAACGTAATAAATTACAACAAAGTGTCGCACAGACGGACACGCACACTCATTGCGCTTATTGAAGCTTTATTAAATTAACTTTAATTTTTACAATTTTGTGCATTTGGTAAGTAATAATATTTATTTTTTAATTTACAACTGGATATTCCGCATACTGCAATTAAAGTAAAACTGCCCATTAGTTCGAAATTTATAACACGGTGCTTTGAGTCTGCACACGTACAATACTCAGAATAAATCTATTAGATTTCTTAATTCTACAAAATACATTAGTGGCACGTGTTGGAGATCGGAGGAAGATCGTTAAACTTAAATGCCGATTTTGCGAAGGGGTTGCGCACGCGCCGCGCACCCCTTTCCTACCCCTATGTGCCACATGACACTATACAACTATCTTTAAGAAATCGAAATGGATTAAAGAAAGGTGTTACACAAAAGATTTTATCGAAGGTTATTGCCATGCTTGTACAATGTACAAGCATTCAATAACTTAATCTATAAAAACTTAATATTTAAAACATAAATACATGTGAAATACTAATGCTATTCTAACGGTGGTGCAAAATAACAACGACAAATTTAAAATATTGCACGACGATGAATATATTATCAAATATAATATATTCTTATATATATTCTTCGAAATATTGCATCAGAGAGTGCTTTACGATCGATTATATAGCCTATTATATATTCTTATTATTATAGCCTTGTTAGTTCACGGAATCAAGATATTTTGCATACTATTGTCGAGATAATTTAATGGAGATTAATCCCATAATTTTTAAAAATTGATTTACTTCAATAGAATTGGAAAAATACACCGAAATATGTCAAAAAATTTTCCTGTCCGTCATGTGTGAAACCTGAAAACACTATAACTTGTGAAAAAATCCATCATTTGAGTTAATTTTTTTTTTAAATATTCTAATCGACGATTGTAGGTCACTAAATGCGAATGATTAATTAATTCAGTGTCGTTTAATTGCAATTAATAAAAAACGAAAACTACAAGACTGTATATCTATATATTTTTTATATTTCATAATTAAATGAGCATTATGAGTCGTGCACTTTTGGATTTTCCAAATAATATTATTTTTTCATTTTGTTACGGTTTTATCGAAACTTTTGTTCTTCTAGATCAGATAGAGCCGTGTAAGACTTATTATATCGTTACCGTTAAGACGTATTTATTAATTAATAATTATTATAACAGATTCGATTGCATGTTTACATAATATTTCTTGATCAATTTCGTAAAAACATGAAAATAGAGTAGAATAGAAAGCTGGGCACGCTTCGGCCCCGGCTCGGCAGATTGACGCGGGCGGCGCGCCTCAAAGCGGATAATATCTTCATAAATCGATATTTCCACCGCTAATAAAGCGATATTAATTATCTAGTATTCAAATCTGGGATGCTGCGCATTCGTGCGGCGCTCGTGACCGTACCCCCCCCCACTGCGCCTCTTCCCGGTGGATTAATAGTGGCGGTCGTCGGCCGCGCCGTGCGATTAACGATCATGATTCGATTACCGCGCCGCATCGTGTACCTCGACCCCCCCGCTCCTTCCACTCCGGTGGTGCTCTTCCTTGCAAACAGTCCTACAATTTGTACAGGAACAATAACAAAATAAACTCATAAAATTCTCGATGTTTACGATTAACCTGATAATTAACCGACTTCAAAAAAACGAGGAGGTTATCAATTCGGCCAGTATATTTTTTTTTTGTATGTATGTACACCGATTACTCCTAGGTTTCTTAACCGATCTACGTGATTCGTTCGATTTTTGTTCGATGCGGGATGGTGTCGAATTGGTCCCATAAAAATTTTATTCGGATAGGCTAGTAGTTTTTATTTTATGAGCATTTTTGTCTGTACTCGATGACTTAATTGAAATGTAGCAAGTAACTTTGATTTACTTCCCGGTAACCGATTGAGCTGAAAT
The DNA here is from genome assembly GCF_905220415.1 of Colias croceus. NCBI lineage: Eukaryota > Metazoa > Arthropoda > Insecta > Lepidoptera > Pieridae > Colias > Colias croceus. The sequence continues at coordinate 50,990 of NC_059544.1, read as the reverse complement.
TTTGTATACGTATGTAAATTGGATAGCGATGAAACATTATCATGACATAGAGCTGATTTGATGATGAAATCGGAAGGTTGCCTTAGGAACTCAGTAATATATTGACTCAATTATATCGAGATTGGGCTCGTTTGATTCGTGTTGAAAAATACACTAAAAAGTATTAAATAAAAATAACTGCGTTAAAAACAACCGACTTCAAAAACAGAAAAGTAAAAAATAAAAAAGATTTGATATTATTAATTACTACAATATATTATTTAGATGTGCTATTTATTAAATAGGTTTGAAGTCGGTGCCAAACACTAAGCACTAATTAGTATTAAGCCCGTGCACCGACATCAAACCTTTTTAGTAAATAGCACATCTTAATAATATGTAGTAATTAATAATATCAAATCTTTTTTATTTTTTACTTTTCTGTTTTTGAAGTCGGTTGTTTTTAACGCAGTTATTTTTATTTTCTATTCAACGGTAAAAAAATGTCAGGAATTTCATTCGATATGATATTACAACAAAAAGTATGGAACTGCTCGACTGGCAGCCGCCACGAAGCCAACAGCTCAACTTGAGTCGTAATGACTGGCATTTTATGGTTTGTTAGTATTTATAGTAGGCATACACTATTTATTTGAACAATTAGATTTAACCAAATAGAATACCTCCCATATACACTATTTCCTCACAAACAATCAACGCAAATCTACGATGATTTAATTATAAAATAAATGTAATCTATTTTATTATGTCAGTGTCACACAATGCACAAAAATGTATATAGACTGCACTAGTACACTGATCGAGCTGCTTCGCGCAACACTTGATCCGCGAGGCTGCTCGCTCTGTGATCCACACCGCTAATTAATACATTGTCTCCTGTTGTGCATGTGTGTAGTGTGTAGTGTGCTGTGTGCAGCACCTGCCCGCGGCCCGCGGCGGCCAGCTCCGCGCCGCGCCGCTCGCGCGTGACAAAGCTCCATTGTGCTGTTGAAATATAAAATTACTTGTCATATTAACGATACCATCGCCGCCGCTCTTGTTTGATAAAGCCCACGATCGACGGCCGGCTCATTCAGCCTCCTTTGTGTGCATCTAATAAGTAGATCACCGATACCGATGCTATTTACCTTACAATAAAGAATAACCGCCCTCGCCGACGTATTCTCATTAACCTCCTCACTTTGTGCGCACAGAACTGTTGGACGCTAACGGCTAAACAAAAGATCCGAGATCTCGAAACAATGTTGCGGCGTCACTCGCGAGTCGCGCTCTACTCAAATATTTATAGATCTCCATTCACGCTAACGCTGCGTCTCGATAATAAAATGCGTCACATTCGTTTTTTTTTTCACATTTTAGTTAACAATGGTGTCGAGATAACAATCGCGTTATGAATGATAGACATAATGGCAGCTCAGCAATAATGACGCGACGTTGAGGATTCGCGCGGCGGTGCGGTGGCGGCGCGGCGCTTGTGCAGGCGAGCGATGCAAATGCCGCCGATAAGCGCCGCGTGACATAATCGCTTCTACCGCGCCGTGATAAGGCGGACAGTCGCCTGGGGGATTATTTAAATGAGCTGTAATTTGCGGATAAGATCGCGTAATTGCAATATTGTTGTCACTGCGCCGCACGCACTCGTCGCCTTCCACCACAGCGTTTTATAACGTTGGTACCTATACGATAGCTACATTACGATGGACAACATTTTAACTTAAACAAAATAAAGTATTTCGCAAGCCAAATTTTATCCACGCATAATTAAATACATAATATACTCTATTTCAGATGCAGCTGTCTTTTGCTATTATTGTATACTTACTATGCATAATGCAATAGCCTACCAATTACTTTGGTGAAGGTGATGAGAACACAATTGAAGTGTTGGTTTGAAACTGATTTCTTTGATAACTTGATAAGAGATAGAAAGCGATAGTTCGTTAAAAAAGACTGCTCTTATAAATCAAGAACAATGTTAGAACTAATATTAAGTATAAATAACTGTTAATTGTGTACAATAGAAGTAGATACAACCTAACCGGAGTCAAGTTAAACAACATAAAACAGTAGGTATCATTAAAATTGTCAGTCTTAACTCTTATGAATGTTAACAGCTTACACAATGACACAGCTTCACGAGACGTTTCAAGGTTACTGCACTTAAACTATTTGAATAATAATTGAGAAACAAAGCTTGATGAAATGAATAGTTTTGTTATTCGTATCGAGGTCGTGTGATTTCGCTCAAGACTCGGATTCCGATGCTAATCATTAATTACTAAATAAATAATTAGAAAATACGTCAAACGATTTTTAATGTCGATTCTATCGGTACACAAAAGTTCAATTGTTGTCATGATTATTTCTGTGGATAACATTCATCGTTGAGTCTCAAGTTATCGCTCGGCTCTAGCGCTTCCGCTTCAGCGAAGCGATCGCGAGCTATGCACTATAATACAGTTATACACTATTATGGGATATATTATAAACAAACGAACCGCTATTGGTGGAGGATGAATACGGGAGCACAAAGCGGCCGGTACGCGGCGTGTCCGGGAAACCAGATATTTAATAGGGCTTTGTTGTTCTTGTCATTGAATATCATACGCGTCATATTAGCATTGATTCTTGCCTGTGCGAGTGTGTGTGCGCAGGGAATAAACATTATGCAGCAGAACTTCTTTTTTATTTTACGTTCTCTAGGTATATTTCAGGAAAGTTTATTAAACTTTATTGTAAAAACAAGTGAATGCTCGATGAGGCTTTCGGCCGATTGATGATAAATAAATCAACGTAAAAGCTGTCAACGTCTAGTCGTTCTATCCATTTCGTTATTCCGTCATCCATGGTCAACTGCCAACACGCGCGCGCCGTGACGCGGTAATGGCGGTAACGAGCTGAGCTACATTAATCAGATATTATAATTTATAGCACGTCATATATTTTGTTTAACATTTCCTCAAAAGTCTACGCAAAAAAATGGCTAAGTACACTTCTCTGCATTACGGTTTATCTAGCTCGTAGAGCACAACGGTAACTGAGTAAGATAAATTTTAATCTATATTTTCACATTTTGTTCATATGTAGAATGATACATTTTAGATACTATATTGTTTTCATATTCTTCTCACAAGTTACAAATTATGGTTTATCAATCTAGTATGAAGCCAGTGGAATTAAAAGATGTCGATAACAAGATTTAATTTTGTCTCTATAGGTACCTACTCATGGAAAAAATATGTTAAAAAGACGTGTGGCACTCGAGGACTGCCGCGGTAAAGCTATTGCATAGCATGAGTCGGAGCCGTCGGAGTGGGGAGCGTAAGGTTTTTTCGTTACGGAATTTCTCGATTCAGTCCCCGCGCTCAAGGGCCCGCGATAGAAGCTATGCAATACCTAAAACACTTTTCCAATAGTAAAAAATGTTAAAGAGCATGTTTGAATGGAATATTGTGTAGTGGAGGGCTGAAGAGGCCGGAGCCACTCGCGCTAACGTCGTTAGGTGCTCTCCAATCTCCGCAGGAATCGAATTTGCGCCCTCGCGCCGGCCACTACATGTGATGGATTTGTGAAGTGGCCTTTGAAATCTTTCACGCGTTAAAACGGAGGTAATCTCGTCCCTCCGCCCGCGGCCTCCGTTTTGTTTACCTAATCATTTTATTGCTCCCTCCCCTCCGCACCCCTCGCCCGCCGCCCGCCGCCCGCGGCTCCCTGCGCTCCAATTTATTTGAAATGTGTAATATCAGCCGCGACAGATGTCTGCAACCCTTGCCGACAAGTCTCGCCTCTTGTTCTACACGACATTTTATTGCAAAAAAATCACTATTCCTGAGAAAATTCGATCACAAGCTGCGAAATTTAATGTTTTTTACCCTAAAAAGTGTGTCAAGGGAGCGCGGCAGGGTGCGGCGCGGGGTGGCGCGGGACGAGGGGGGGACACGTCTCCGCAGAAATCCGTTTTTTAGCACAAAAACGAAGGAGCGGAACAATGCGTGACCCATTTCCGCCGTGGGAACGAATAACGACCGCGTCTCCGAAAAGCTCGCGATTTGCGCAATAAAAAATGCATTACCCCACATTTTAAAAAATTCCACGTAAAAAGTCGACGCGATCGCATTGTTCGGGATATTAAAATTTGAAAACTTTGGAAGGGTGAGATTTATGTGCAAAATAACGGTTTCGGTAAAAAAGTTGGGGATTCAGCTGCATCCATAAGAAAGGTTCGCTAATGAAGCCAAGCGGCCCAGTGACACAGTCTCGCCGGTGCCTGTGCGCCGCGCGAGGGGCTCTAGCCGCTAATTGTTTACTGCTCCCACTAGCTTGTATACTATTGTCGATCTTAAAATGCGTTCACATTTCACTCTCTTACCTATTATTATATTATTCTACATGTTCTTACCTATCTTATAAACGTCTCCTTTTCATTAGGGATTTTTCCAGAGGCGTTAAAGAAATCTATAGTAAAGCCGTTTTTTAAAAAAGGCAACAACCATGACGTAAATAACTATCGACCTATTACTTTGGTACCCATTCTATCAAAAATCTTTGAAAAGTGTATGCATAAAAGACTAGTTAATTTTTGTGATAAATTAAATATTATTGCTAAAGATCAGTATGCGTTTCAGAAAAATAAATCAACCATATTGGCTATATATTTCCTGATGGATAAAGTTTTAGGCAGCATTAATCAAAACAAATTAACTGCAGCTCTTTTCTTTGACCTTTCCAAAGCGTTCAACTTCGTGTCACACTATAAACTATTAAAAAAACCTAGAATCGTACGGTATAAGAGGGCAAACGCTTCACTGGATAAGATCTTACCTTCAAAATAGGCAGCAGTGTGTAACAATTTCTGGAGTAAATAAAAACGATGAAATAACGCAATATTTTTCTGACTACGAAATAATAAAATATGGCGTACCGCAAGGCAGTGTACTTGGTCCAATTCTTTTTGTATTATATGTAAATGACATAGCTAATATAACAAATCACAAGTGCATCTTATTTGCTGACGACATTTCTTTAATTGTAACTTCTGATAAAAATAATATCCATGACCACATAAATGACATTAATTATAGTATTGACAACATAATAAAATGGCTTGACATTAATGATTTGAAAATAAATTTGGACAAAACAAAATTTTTACAATTTAATAAATTTAACTTTGACATTCCTAAAATACAAGCAAAAAATGAAATAAAGTTTCTAGGTGTGACAATAGATACAAATATAGACTGGAAACTACATATAGAAAATGTGTGTAGTAGATTAAATAAATTTGTTTTTGCATTAAGTAAGAAGGGTTACAAACTTAAAAACCGCACTTACTTCTTATTACGCTTACGTGGAATCTGTTTTGCAATAGTACCGATATAACAAGAGCATTTCTGGCTCAAAAGAGATGTACAGTATACGGGCCTTATGTGGTATGACTTATGAGATCGGATCAGTCCTGTAAGCCGATATTTAAAAAACTTTGTCTGCTGCCATTGCCATCTCTTTACATTTATGATATGTGCGTGTTTGTGACTAAGCATATGTATCTTTATAAAAAGGCAAGTGATTTAAATAGCCGTAGTCGTAGAGATCCAAGTAAACTAATTTTAAAAGATAATCCTAGATTAAAAAAATATAATAAAAACTGTCTTTGTATGAGTGTAATAATATATAATAAAGTGCCAACTAAATTAAAAAACTTAGATACTAAATTATTTTTTAGAGAACTTCATAAATGGCTTCAACAGAAATGTTTTTATAGTGTTAAAGAATACCTAAACTCGTAATTAACATTGTCTACTTGCGTCTTAATATTGATTTTGTAATAATGTATGTAATTTTTGTAATGAATATGAATGAATTGTGAAATATTAATTATAATAATGTGAATGAATAACAAATGAATTGATTTTAATAAAATAAAATTAAGAAGACATAACTAAGTAATATAAAATGTAATAATATCTAATGAAAAATGTATTTAACCTCCTGAGACCCAGAATTTTTTTTTCTTTCCTTTTTAATAAAAATTAGCTGTATCTGTTCTAATGCAATTAAAGATATTCAAAAAAATGGAAAAAAAAAATCTTTTGTGGAAAACTTGGATTTTCTTTATCTTCTAATATATATAAATCTCATGTCACAATGTTTGTCCTCAATGGACTCCTAAACCACTTAACCGATTATAATAAAATTCGCACACCATGTGCAGTTCGATCCAACTTGAGAGATAGGATAGTTTAAACATGTAGGTACCACGGGCGAAGCCGGGGCGGACCACTAGTGTCATATATATTACAGGGGGTCCCAGTTCCAAGTGTAATAAGTTTGTGAAAATGAAGAAAAACTTGAATCTAAATATTTATTATTCTATCCATTGTTCTGTGTCTATTTTTTGTAACTTGGTTCAAAGATAGGTAGTTTTAAGGGTGAGAAAGGACCAGTTCAAGTATTTTGCACCGGCGCAGCGGTGTATTTATATTGTCACGTCCACCCCTAGGTCTTAATTCGATTATCCTCTCGGTCAGCCTCCTCTTATGCTTGGTCCACGTCACGTGCGTCCCCGAGATGGTCTGCCAACAACTGAAGATGACATACATAGTGACGATTCTGTTCTGAAATGACTCATACTCATTGGACGAATGGAAGAAGAATCATTTTCTGATATTTGGGCGGCTTCATCGGTATCATTTGGGGGATTATCTTCATCTCAAACATTTATTTATTCAATTAGACTTCTTCTAAAAGCAATTTTGAATCGTCACAACAGTATTAACATTTACCACCGATTCGGAAAGCAGTATCTATGGAGAAAAACCGGCAAGAAACTCCATAGGTCCATCATATAGGTCAATATTTGACTCATCCAGGTGTTGGTAGATCTCAGTATCTTATAATCCTTGAAAATTATAATAAAATCTGTAACATAAACTAAAGAATGTCATATAGATTATAGCTAATACATGGGGCCCTCGTAACCAATACCAATTTGGCAAGAATTGAGACCAAATGTCTTACCAGTATGACATAAAAGAAAACATTCATATTTTTCACAAGTTTTAGATTTATCTTACAAAATAACTATTGCGGTTGCGGAAATAATATCAATTATAATTAGATATACAAAGATATACTGCAATATACGAATGGTTCCACTAGAAATGTAAGATTACTGACCACGTGTTTGCCGACGCACATCCACCGTCAACTTCGAAATGAGAATACTTCAAATCACTGTCACTTATAAAACCAAAAACCGTTTAGTATAGCGGATGACATACCACTACATCGATTTGAGGTATTATTCCCGCATATACGCAAAAGATGGCGTTGAAATATTTTTTTATTGTTTATGTAATATATATATGACCGCAGGCCCCACGTTGAATAACGGCTAAACATGCTGAAATAATGTATCTTATTATTAACACCTATGTACCTATACCATGTTTACTTGCAAATAAACGATTTATTTATTTATTCATTTATTTTACTCTCATATTAAAAATGCAAACTATCTCTTATCAAAACAATAAGAACAATAGGTAGGTACCGTCATACCGTTATACCAAAACTGAGTAGATATTGTCATCCAGGTATGGATAAGGGCATATTATTATCTATAATGAAGCACTTGTAGGAGCACAGTGATCAAGTCACTATTAGGCCCGTATTAATAAACCGATCTCATACTCGCATTCAAGTGCGAAATCAGTTGATTTGTTAAGATCGTGGCTGATTAATTAACACATATGTATTACCTACCTATATCAACATCGTCTCAAACGTGATCGCTTGCAAGTCGCAATGGAGGGACTTGAAATGCCATTATTTTTCGAGCCGATCATTCTAGTAGTAACGTCACAAGTGCGCTGATAAGAGCCGAGTGTTTAATATATTAATCAACGCTAAATTCAGCTGATAACGCAACCTCTACTGACAGCTCAAGTTTTGTTTATTATATGCCCCGGAATCACAGACACAATAGAAAATCTATTGTGTCGTGGTCCGATCGGGCCGCTCGGGGCTCAATGGGTTATAGTAAGTATTATAGCTTAGCAGCTCAAAGAGCATACTCATACTCGATCTGAGATCGGTTTATCAATAATCAATGCGAGCCTTATTTAGCACTTTTATATAAATTGATTCATTCCACGCCTACGTAACGTAACGCTATAAAATAATATTAAGTAATATTCTACATACCTACCTACGTAAAGTACCAAAACGAACACCACACCTTTGTCTTGATTTGTTTTAAAAAGGTGCTAAGCTTTACATCATTTATTGTTTTTTGTTTGATTGTATTGTATCAACATAATAATAATGTATCCCATTACTACTTACACGTGACTAGAGAGGTTCCTATAACATGTACCACTTTTTAAAAACATAAATGAAAGCTGCTCAAGCTTAACAACATATTAATAATGATGAACTCATACGATGGCCAATAGGTAGGTACGTAGGTACCTAGTTATCATGCATTTCGCTTCATATCCTTTGAAATAATTTATGACCCTTCATAATATTATTGTGATATTATGCTTCACTATACTATAATATATTGTTACATTAACATCAAAATTTTTTTTTAAAATATGTCACTAAGAAATTGGTTTAAGTACCTACATGTTCCTATAGAGCTAATATCTATTATCTAAATCATGGCTTGGTGCTAAATAAGAATTTTTATTTATTGAAGGAAATGTTATGATAATAAATAAGAAGTTGACGTACTTAGGTATACAATATATGTATAATTGTGCCAGATGCGATAGTGCTCGAAACACAACAGCTCTACATTTTATGTAACTTTTTTCCTACATTTGAAAATTGTAGCTTGAATAATAATCAATCATTGTAAGCTTGTCATTAAAAATATATTTTGTAGTAACTCGGTAAAAACTTCCAGTTAAAAAGCTTGGTTCAAGACAAACTTGGAGTGATTCTGTCATGCAAATTCATAACATACCTAATTAACTTTTTTACTAGGTGCGGAAAGGTATTTACTGATAACTACAAAATAAAAATTGTACCTACCTATGTGTTTGCATTTAAATATTCGTTCGATCCGTAAAGTTAATTCCAAGGTGTGTGGTGAACAGATAGTTAATACTAATAGACAATGAGATAGGTAATCAGACGATATATTTTAATATCTATTATATTATAGTTCACTTTTCTTTTTTCATTTTTTTACAGACGGTTGAAACCCAATTTTGCAAAACAGGAAACGGTCTATCATAGGATAGACCGTTTCCTGGTTTGCAAAATTTATCAAAGATATGTACTTATTTTATGTGAGTAAGTTATATTATATAAGTTAGGAACTTCACTTATATTTCAGCGGGAGCTTCCATTCGTTAAGAGTTTAGAATGTGAAGTTTGAAGATACTATACCAAATAGTAGATACACTTTCCCAAGTCCAGTGAATACAATGCTAATGAGAGTATACTGGTAAACGAGTTCAGTGAGAAGCCAGTTTGTGTATACAGCGCATATGTGAGCGTGCGGGCCGCGGTGGTGTGCTAGGTGTCCCGCGTGTCGTATGCAGCTCGGAGCCGCGTGAGGACGCGGGAGGGCCGAGAGGCCGCTATGTAGATGAGGGCGTGGGTATGCAAAGCAGAGCCCCGCCCCGCGCCCGCCCCGCCCCGCCCGCGCCGCTAAAAAACGGCTCCTGCTGCCCCCGGGCACCGGGGTACCTTTGTCTCTCAACCCTTGCACGTGCGCACACACACACGCGCGCCTCACCCGTCGACGCGACGCACATAGCCGTCTCGAATTGCCTTTGTCAATGGTTGTAACTGATTTGTTAACAGTCGCGAATTTAGACACATAAATTACATTTTATAGCGGCTGAGATAAAAAATCGTTTTATTTTAACTCTACCTATAGGTAATAAATCAAATTTTGTTCAAAAATATTTAACGGTACATAAGCATAGTCGTTAATTTATTTAACGTCTTTTTATAAACTTAAAATAGGTATAGAACTAAATCGAATATCGATACGACTCTAAAGGTATTCGCTAAATGCAGAGAGGATTGAGTTTTACGATGCTAATGTTTGCAAATTTAATACACGTGCATATTACGCGCTTCGAATTTCAAATAACATTGGTAAATAAAACTCAAACAGAACTCGTTTTGTGAGGCTCTACAATTTTTATTCGCGCCGCGAGCTGCGTCGCTCTCTCGGCCGGTTCATTGATTCATGTTGGGAAATACCTTCGAAGCGATATTAATATTAATAAACAAATTAGAATATTATGTTAATAACGCGAGCATCGAATGATTAATTAATGAAATGCGATTAAAACGCTAATCACCTGCGTGCGCGCCAGATGCAAGTGAAGCGCGTAAACACGGGTGTGTGTGTGTGCGTGCGACCGCCAAACTCGCCACTTTCTACTATTTACGTTGATTGTAGTTGACATTCAATTAGTATTCCATGGTTTGCCCCGCACGTCTGCTATTTGCGAGTTGCTCAGTACTTCGCCCAGCACCAGCAAGCAGCGCAGGCAGGACGACAGGCCGCGCTCGCCCGCGCCGCCGCAGTCCGCACGCTTCGCTACTCCCGAGTCCCGCGCCGCCTTATTAGATTAAACTTAATGCGTTTATAATGTTTACATCGACGACACCATTACGCTAATGTCGGAAACGACGGCTCGTTGGAGGAAATTTGTTTAAATCACTTACTTTGTACCTATAAAAAGCTTATTTGCTGACAATTTGTATGATTATTTACCGGTTCGTGATTACCGACGCGCCTTGGGAAAGAAGACATTGCGAGGGTATCATCATCACAGACACGGATAGATTCATAACATAACTACTTACCTACTGTTCGGTGGCAGTTAACGAACTGCATCTTTCAATCTGTGCTACTGAATGAGCGAAAACACACAGAAAAATAAGTTGTTATATAAAGTCATAACATTATTTGTATGTCCACTAATTATAGATCGAGCGTACTTAGTACCTAGATGTTTGTTTATAAAGACAACGTTTGATGTTGCAATTTCTGTTGCCTACTTTATGCAGTAGGTACAAAATAGATAGAAAGATAGATAGATAGATAATTTTTATTGTTATTCCCGCTTCCACTTCGCTCATAAATAAAAAACCATAATATCAAGGCACGTTTAGTTTGATATTTACACAATTGATCGAGAACCGTTGAGTTTGTGAAGACCTGACCTTATAAAAAAATTAGCAGCTAACTTTTATAAATTAATAATTTGGAACATTACTTTATATTCATACTCCTGCCTCTGTATTCATCCATATTTAACGTAAACGGATGAGTATTTTAGTCAAATATCTCAATAATTGTAAGCGGTGCGAGGGAGCGGCAGTGAGTAGAGTGCGGCCGAGCCCGGGGCGGCCTTTGATCCGCCGTCAGCGGCAGATCCTCCCCAACCCTTCCGCTCCGATCAAACGCCGTTAAACGATTTTAATCTATCGATGAGTTCAATACCAGAAAATTAAACACATCTCGGTCTGATTAAATTCCTTCAAATCTACGACTATTCTTGTATATTTACTCAAATATGTGCCGTTTTAACTATGAAGTGATTTATCGATACATTTTACGTCTAAACTTTAGACGTATAATGTGTCGACGTGACGTTAGCTTTAGACTCTAAAGCTTTAATTTGTGGCAAAACATGTAGCGAAGTAAAAGCTCGCGTAAAGTTAAAAGAAAACTAGTTCGTTTGACAAGAGTCGACCGCGGGTACTTGTCGAGTTGTGATCTATTTAACTGGTCGATATCGTTCCATGACCATATGCAAGAGGCAGCGGCTGTTTCGTACACCCGCGCTGACGTATGCGGCCGCACGACGGCGGCCATTACCGAGATTTACTGATTGCATATGTACCTACATAGATTAGGTACACGACGCGTACGCTGCACGATACGACCCTAATACAGAGAGCGATGAATGCAGATTAAAGTTCTATTTCTCAGAAAATTGTATATCAGTTCGTTCAGTGAAGGAGCAGCAGCTTATGTAGGAGCCTTGTAAAAATGTATAAGGTGTATAATTCTTCTTTGAACTGACTGGCAGAAGAAAGTGTTTGCGAGATGATCAATAGGACACGTCCACCTGAGTCCTGACACGCAAGCTGCGCGCGCCACGCGCCGCCGCAGCTGCCGGCGCGCGCTCTCAAATCCGTTTGGCTAACTGTCAGCCTCCACTCTCGCTCACACTCAAAGGGTTGCCTGTCGCGAAGCACTTTCGTTGGTTCCGCCCGGCCACTCCGCGCGCACACCTTCGCAGGGATGACCGAGACTTCTATGATAAAAGTATACTGACATCGAACATGAATAAAATATAACGCTGTAACGTTGTTTAGTATGAGTTCGAGTTAAAGAGCTACGTGATGCGAATGTGCGATCGAGGCGAGTTTTATTTTATCGAAATCAAATCGTGTTTAATCTTCGACGGCTAGGTGAGGAGAATCTGAAACACGTTCCGACGCGAACGACATTAACTCGTAAATGTTTCGGCGCGGGCGAGCGCGAGCCGGCTCGGCACAGTTGCCGCGTTCAAATCGATTTGCATGCGAATTTGGCGTGAACTCACACAGTTGGGCTCAGCCGCGCACAGCGGCACAGATGTCGCCGTCCACTCGCGCCAGCTTAATAAAATTGCACGAAAAAGAAAAATAAATAAGTAGTATTTAAGTTTTCTAATGAAAATCTGCCAATATATTGTTCCTTTTCCTGAACCTGAATCTGTAAATGTAATCCCACTATATTTACCCAATATAATTATTTTCACAAAGCAAAAACTAATGACCTATTGAACCCCATAATTTGATGAGGTTAGTTTTACATACTGTTTATATTTTGTGAGGTTCTAAAAACTAGCCTCATCAAATTATGGGGTTCAATAGGTCATTAGTTGTTTGCTTTGTGAAAATAATTATAGATATTATTCAAATTAAAAAAGTTATATTTTGGAATAAACATTGTTCTCTAAGGGAAAATAAAACAATTGAGTTTTCAGTAAACCTAAGAACTTAATACATCTTTGTAAATAAATTTCTGGACTGTCTGCAGAACTTGGCACACATTTTTATTTCTCATTTCTTTTTTTGGCAAATTAAGTCAACGATTGAACTCGGCTCCAAATTTTACATTTATGTTTTTGGTGGGATACTGAATATACACACGGCTGCTGCTCGCCAGTTCTCTTCGCTTGAACTCGGCTTGATAGATAATTTACAGACTCAGGTGGAGAGCGAAACAGATTCCGATCAAACTCACTGACGTACAAAACATAAGTACGTCCGCGTCTATGTCCAGTCTGCGGTAAACATGAGTTGAATAAGAATGCCCGCGGCCCCGGGCCCGGCGGCCCGGGTCGCTCGGCGGACTCAGTGACTCACCAGGCCGCAGGCCGCAGCTACATTATGTTGTTGTTTGCTCCGGCTGGTTCATACATTCACAAATCACAACGCGCTGGCTCTCCCTCGATACTCCTAGTCCCTAGACCTTTATACAGCAAAAACTTGTAGATCCTTCGAATCAAACTTAACAACAGTAACTTATTATATTGTCGGAGGTTCCGACATTTTCTTTAGTTTACAGTTTAGATAGTTCTCTAATCTATTGGAACATTAGGTAATTCGAGCATTTCTAAATAAATTAAGCTATCTATATTAGGAAAGACATGATTAAATATTATTCCCAGAGTGCACACTGTATTAAAATATAGAGCGCGCGCAATGTTTACATTACGTCCGCTGGCCTGAGATTTACTGAACCCAAAGCGATAAAATATGATTGAGCTGATTAAACTTGTCGCATTTCAGCCATTAAATAAATCAGTATAAAATTTCAAAATACGGGTCATTTAATGATAATTTAGGTGCGATAGCGGCGGCGAGTCGCGCGCCACGTGCGCGTAATGCGCGTAACGTGGCCGTCGAGTCGCACGCCGCGAGTTGCGCGGCAGTCGGCGGGTCGCAAGTCGCAACCCTTCCGCGGCCGCGGCCAATGGCGCCGCGCCGCATGCAGATTGGCTATTTACATAAATTTACATGCGACATCGGCGCCGCCTTGCTACCTGCGCCTCTGCCGAGATGTGAAGGGTTAACTATGTGTTTTTTAGCATAATAGATTAGGTATCAGATTTTTTAATTTATATAGGGGTCGCTCGTAATGTTATTATGTAAATGTAGAGGCGATGTGTTAGAGTTCAACGCTATTCGACTGATCTACTTGAATATAGAGGTAGGTACATGATATTTTATTTTATGTATTTATGAGGTAGGTATTTTATTCGTCGTTCTCATTAGATAGAGTTATAGTCCATATGAAATAGAAATACATCAAATAGATCACATTACCCACTATCAAATAGACTTCGCATCAAAGACACAGTTATCTCGCCATCGCATCGCCAAGATGCTGGCTCGCGACAAAGGCTTATCTCGCATTAGCGGCGCTGCAGCTGCATCGGCTATTGATTAGCACCACCCTCCCCCTCGCCCCCTGAAGTCCGCTCGCCGGCCTTCCCCCCGCCCCGCACCCCGCACGCCCGCAACACGCGCCCCCGCGACACCCTTAATGAGCTGCAAACTACTCACATCTCGAGGCATTCGTCCGCAGACACAATGGGTGAAGATCCCACCAATTACTTTTCATTTCATTTTTATTTTAATTGAATACAAGGAATATAAAGTAATACCGGTATTTTTATAATAACTTATGAAAAACGAAATTCATTCACACCCACACACGCACAAACACAATTGGATTCAATCCTGAGACGTCGAGCCATGACAATGTTTACTTCCTCTGTAAAGCGTTTAGAGGTGAAATATCATAAGTGATTTACTTACTGCAAAGGTGCAGAAAAATAGAAAGTGCATGTTACCTTTAATTCTGCGCTTTCTACTTATAGCTTCTGTTAGCTATTAAAAACACTTCTGTTTTAAATTTAAAGAAACTTAAAAGCTATTTTTAAAATTAAATAAATAGGTACTTACTATAAACGTAAACAAAACTCGTTTACTTAATATGCAGGTATTTAAAGTTTATAAGTACCTATGTAGTTGCATTGAAGTATAGTTAGCTACCTACTAGTTATTATTCTATGGTATACTTACAGATTTTACATTTTACTAAAAATGCTGTCCTCAAGTCGAAAATACTTCCGATCGTTGTTTTATTGTCCTCTCAATGTAATAAATCAGATGTGCGTATGCAGCGAACGGGGGCTCGTTGTTTGCGATTCGATATTCAAGTGAAACAATATTTACCTTGTAACAAAGAGACGCAAAAAGAGCGCGTAATAATAATACCTATTGGAAAGTAAACTCGGGAAGTTTAAAGCGATTTAAAAGCAAGGGTGCACGTGGAGCGGGCGGGGGCGCGGGGCGGGCGGGGTGGCTATGTACAGCACCAGTTAACGGGATTAGCGGCACGCGCAACCCTTCGCTGCGACCTCATTCGGATACAATTGAAAATGCAAATACCGCGCTAATCCAGCATGGCGGCCGGGCTCCCCCCCTCCCCCCGCGCCCCTCACGCGATGCAATCTGAATACCAATCGATAAGAGTCGCAATTCATTACGGCTGCAGTCTGCACTCCGGCCGATAGCGCTCCTCCCGCTCGGATACCGCTCTGAGGGCGGCGGACTATTTGTTTGCCTCTCTGACTCAATATCGCTGCATTTTATTTGAACTGGAACTTGAAGCGATTTCGCAGAGAACAATGCTAATGTTGTCATCTTGTTGTCATATACTTAGGCACACTTTATGAACCCGTTTGATATCTAACGACGATATTATCTTGTTAACATGCTAAACAAATACTCCGGCTCAATTATAATATGTAAACATAATAAATAGAAATCTAATACTTTCTTAGCTATTCACTACTTA
The DNA here is from genome assembly GCF_905220415.1 of Colias croceus. Classification (NCBI taxonomy): domain Eukaryota; kingdom Metazoa; phylum Arthropoda; class Insecta; order Lepidoptera; family Pieridae; genus Colias; species Colias croceus. The sequence goes on along the minus strand of NC_059544.1, from coordinate 35,083 downwards.
TTACAATATTTTGAGAGGACTTTTGCAAAGTATACATTGTGCGGTGCAATTTATATATGTTACCGGAAATGTATGAAATCAAGGAATTGTATACAATTCCTAGGAAATGTGTACAATTGACAACATTTCAAAATTTTAAGCTACTTATTTTTTTATTTTAACGAAAACTAGATCAAAAATTATGATACACGTATTTTTTGCTTTTTCTAAATATGGAAGTTTTCATTCATCTTTTTGAGTTTTAAAATCATCTCATTCTAAAATGTCGTAAGCGCCAAATGACGTCATACCTCCGTATGGAGGAATACATTTTTTCCTTTGCCACATACCTAGTTTAAATTTAAAAAAAAAAACTTGACAGCTGACATTTTGACACATTTGTCACTTTGAGTCGTCAAGCTTTGTAAATATTGTTATTTGTTATTTGCTGATCCAAATTTTAAACAAAAGAAACTTATTCACAAGTACTGATGATTATGACTTTATGCAGGATTTGTTAAGGGGTGCTGAAAATTTCTGGGAAACAAATATACTATCCCAAAAACGTTGGAAAGTGTTAAATAAATACAACTTTTAGTAAGTAAACAAAGTCTTTTATTTCAAGAAAATTATGAACACTATAGGCACTATTTGTATAATATAAATAGATATAAATGAATTGGTCCAACTCCAATCGAACAAACATCACGCTAATGAGATTAAATTAGAAAACCAAAACACAATAACACGATTTAAAAGTTTGTTTACATGAATAATTCACAAAAATGACATATAATATGAAATTTGACACATGCCATACCCTGTAAATGTCAGTGATAGTTTTTTTTTTTACTTTTTTTAAATTAGGCTAAGGCGCATTTTTATTCCTCCGTATGTATGACGTCATCATCACATTTATCGTTTTTATTTAATTTCTCTTAAAATATGCGATTAAAAAATGAAATAATTTTTTTTCTGTAATCGCAAGAGCAAAATAAAGAAACGGTTTTTTTCTTTCGTGGCCTTATAAAAAATGAAATGTTGTCAATTCCGATACCATTTAGGAAATGTATAAAATATTGTTTAAAAAACTATTTAATGCATGCATATCCTAGGAAATGTATAATCTGCCTAGGAATTGTATACAATTCCAATATCGTATTAGGAAATGTGTAAAGTAAATGCTTTCTGTAATAAAACACGTTGTTATTTTTTTTTATTATAGCTCTTATTGATACAATCGAGTTACAGTCATACCGTAAAATTGTAATAATATTATGTTCATATTACTAATTATTAATTAACATTTTAAAAATCAACTATCTAACTTTTAACGTAAATATCACAAAATCAACTTATATTAATTATTCTTATAAAATCAAATTTTCATTTGGCAAGTAATCAGTCCCCTTGTCCCGCTGTCCCCGCGTATATTTGGCGCAGTCGAATTGTATAATCCGCCGCATTACATTACGGCTAGCTGTTTTAACATGCCGAAAATTCGTCTTTTTCCAAAATTCTACAAAAAGACGGTCGCGAGCCGACGGAGCCCCACTTCGTGGGGCTCCTATTTCTGTGTAGTTTTAAAAAACACGAACCTAACCTAACCCATCCCCTTATCCAAACCAAAAATTTCTGATTACGAATTATCGGCATAGTTACTACAAAATACCGACCGTTTGTAAACGGCCAGATTATATACAATTTGCCTGTGACATATCAATATCTTAAATGTTTTACATTTCCGATAGCTATTTAGGAAATGTATAGATTTTCTAGGAAATGTGTATAAGACAATTTATTTCACACATTTCCGAGCGATTTTAGGAATTCTATACATTTCCTAGGAATTGTATACAATGACGGAATACATACATTTCCGGTAATATATGCAACAATATAATCGTATTCTAAGATCGTATTTATAAATTATTTGAAAGGATGATGTAATTAAAAATTGTATCCTTCAAAAACCTCATTACATGTCATTTGATAAATAATTGAAAAGTTGTTAACGCGTGACGTTCATTACGCGTCGGGGATGTAAATCAGAGAATGGGTTGCGATGTGTGTCAACTGCCAACTGTCTGTGGTCCTGTGGAGCGGAGGAGCACCTCCCCGGGGACCCCTCTCAGATCCCTCTCTCTATTACAGGATCATAACAAGCTACACGATGCTCATATTATCATTTATTCAATTACAGTTTTATCTATGTTTTAATTGGCCGGCCTCAAGGCCTTAACAGGTAAAAAATTCAGTCTTGGTATTTTTAGCACAAAGACAATATATTATTTTAGAAACCTGTAATATTTATTTTATTTAATAAAAATAATTAATAATTGTAAGATACTTCAAATAAAAATGGTAGGTATACTCATTTAAAAGCGACAGTAAATTATAGGGAAAATTATATTATTTGAAACACACACACTTGAAATTTACACCGATCCATTAAAAAAAATAACGTCGCATTTTTTTACCAAAAGAAATAAAGTTAAGTATTATCAATTATTGAAAAATTTTGTAGGAGATTGATTATTATTTTATTATTGATTAAGTATAAAATATTATGTGAAATATTCCATATTATTTTATGTACCAGCATAATGTATCTAATGAAAACTAAAACTTAAAACTTGGTGTACATATGTATTTCAATGGAATTTAGCAAAATTAAATTTGCTGTTCCATTTGAGACATAATATCCACAATAATTCAGTATTAAAAATAGGAACAAAATATTTATGAGCAGAGCACAAGTGGACCCCGCTACATTATAATATTAATTCGTAACAAAAAGATGCAGGTCGGAGGGTCAGCCGGCCTCCCGGAGGGCGAAATGCAGCGAATGTTAAAACACTTGTTAGCCACACTTAGAGCCGCTATAAAACACATGATTACATTATTTTTATTTCTTTACTATAACGGTTTAACTTCACGATTTATTCATGTATCTATTGAAAAAAAAAAAAAATTTTGAGCGCTTTGCGTATTTTTACCGAATTATTAGAAGATAGTTTGTGATTTGATATATGTATTATATCTAATTAATAAATAAATTTATAAAGAGACTGACTGCATTTGTGTAATTTATATGCATTAGAAAAAACACCTTATATGGCTATTGGATAGTCATTAAGCTCAAATTGAATCGCCGGAACGTGTACGAAGTATGAAATCAATCGATCATGATATATTAAAGTCCGCAACCCCGCGCCCGCGCCATGAGGCGACATCTATTAATTATGAGTAATGGAGAGGAGGCGCGCGCGCAACCCTTCCCTTGCGTCTAAGACACGTGTGGAACTAAATATATGATGTAAATTGCATTATGGAAATATCATAAAATATAATCGCTACGGGCTACGAGCGTAGCCAGCGTAGCAGCTTAATTTTTCTTAAAATGGTTGATCGTTGTTTTGATTAGTGTAATATTAAAACAGTTGATATCCCAATGAATTGAAAATACAAAACTGCGCCTCACTGACCTATATAGAACTGTCGATCGAAATTAGAAACGAAGCGTATGAAGTTACATTTACATGCGATCAGTCGAGCGTGACTCGACGGAGGGTGGCTCCTAAGAAAAACATCATTTATGAGACCGATCTCGATAGTTTATTCAGCTTAAAGAGTTCTCGAGTACAAAGAGCGAATTTCTTATTCAAAGTAGCAATATATGGGCGCCTAAATAAACAGCTCGCCACTGCAACTCAAAGGCCGCGGCCGCGCTGCCGCTGTTTGCGCATTTCCATTACAAAGTGCTGTTTATACTTTCAGTAGCCCCTTGGACCACTGATTGAACTTTCATGTCCGAACTTTACATTTCAAAACGGTTCTCGGTGCTCTACGGAAATACCGATTTTATAAGTGTCTACAAGTTTATATTCCTTGCTTTTAGTAGATACCTATTTATAAAAAAAAAATCAATCAAGACAACCTAAATGTATATTTATGAGAAGTCACAAAAAAAAACGAAATTAATATATTCGCTATTAAGAAAGTCGAAGACATAAACTGCAGGCTTTGTCTGTCACTATGTCCCTATAATATATGCTTTCATCTTTAAAACTACGCAACGGATTTTGATGCGGTTTTTTGAATAGATAGAGTGATTCAAGATGAAGATTTTAGTATATAATTTATTACGTTTTAGCACAGTATTAGACAACGCGGGCGAAGCCGTAGGCGGTAGGCTAGTATTATTGCAATTAGCAACATGCATATCTACCAAAAAAGATATATTATGTACTAGCTTTTCGCCCGCGGCTTCGCCCGCGTTTTCAAGGAAAAACCCGTTCCCGTAGGATTTCCGGGATAAAACCTATCCTATGTCCTTTCTCGGGTATCAAAATATCTCTATACCAAATTTCATGCAAATTGGTTCAGTAGTTAAGGCGTGATTGAGTAACAGACAGACAGACAGACAGAGTTACTTTCGCATTTATAATATTATATTATGTATTAATAATATTAACGGTTTCGCTAGTATAGTGTTGCTAGAAAGGAGAGTGTCATTTGTAGCATAAAAAGTGAATAAGAAGCAAGGGGTGCGGGGTGCAGCACGGGCTGCATCATGTAACTTAACCGATTTCTAACTTTTTTCAATCAAACTCGATATCGGAATTCGCGCATCGGTTAGCCGAACCCGTCGTTCCCCTTTCATAAAAAAATTAAACAGCTTTTAACGTGCATCGCCGGGCGAAAGCTTTAAAAAAATTCATCTCAGGTAATCGAAATAATGGCGAGACGCGCGAAAAAAATTCACTAAGGGCGGAAAAGAAACGGATTCGTACAAAAAAGTTCAATTTTTAATTCGAATGCGGGATCGCGCTCCGGGCGCGGCGCCAGTCGCCTGTCGGCCTTCGCACCGCGCGCACTAGTCTCTGAGCTCCGCTCCTATCCGCTACGCCGCGCTACGACCGCGCGATCCGCTACGCCGTAGTCGCTGCAACTCGCTCACCATGGTACTCACGGCGTGCGTGCGCGCCTCCTCGCGACCTTTCTGCGCATATCGTAAGTCAAGTGCCTGTTTATTTTATAAGTATATTCGACTTCGCTATTTAGTGTGCATACTATTCTAGATTAACTAAAAAGGTGCAACTGTTTCTTTTGAAATTGAATAATACAAAATATTAAAGTACATCTTCAACATTTTACAAAATCTTTTAGATGTACATAGTTATCTTGTTGTCGTCCAGCGGTTGAAATTCGATTATAACCAAAATATCTGTTATAGTGTGCATTTCTTTATTTGTATTGGTTTAATTGGTTTTATTTATTTCATATGCATCTTTATAAACTCTTATGCTTCTGTCTGAGCATGTTTCATTTAATAATATAATATCATTTAATAAGGGTGTGCCCCTTATTAAGTTTTTGCTTCTCGTGGTACACGGTACCGTGGTACGTGGTACGTGGTATAATTATTAGGTGAATTTTCGATTTTATAGCATCATTTAGTACGTAGAGAATAGTCAAAATATTTAAATAAATCTACGAGTACCAACCTAGATATAGGTCAGATGATAATCAAATATCAGATGATATTCAAATGAAAATCTCATCTTTTTATAGGTTTGTACCTATATAGGTACTTTAAATTGAACATGATACGAGCTGTTGAAAGATGTTCATATACTTACTACTTTTTTTGTAATTATATTAAGTATCCTCATGTACTTTACAATGTACCTATATTTTTATGTTCACATTTTCACTGATTTACTTGATGCTTATTCAAGTTTATTCTATGTGTACGTCCTGAGCTTGACGCGCGGTGCCGACCCAAAAGGGAATATTAATGAGTCCTATGTGGCCTTAACTCCTTATACATTATGTTCCTGTTGCCAACATGATCCTGCAGCCCCTACGGGTTTCTTGTCGGTAGTTTTATACGCTCATTATTATTTGTACCATCGATTGATGTTATCTATCGGCTTGTTTAATTATATACTTTCTTCTCGCCTCTGGGTAAATCAATATTAGGTACATTATATGAACAGTATCCTGTCAATCCTTTGCTGCCTCGGTTGTTGAAGCGCAAAACTGCGGGACAAATGAAGAAAAAATACTTAATTAATTATATTGTTAGAACGTTTCGTTACAATAGTAGCAATTGATTTTGATATTGTCCACTATATTAGGTGTTCTTCATAGAATTAAAAAGATTATTGTAGTATCCAGCGTTGTTTTTTTGAGCTCGGTTGTAATTTTATACGATTGAGACGTTTTGTAAAAAAACTGACAACTGTCGCTTTTTTAGCGATTAAAATAAATTTAATACAAATCCTACCCGACATGGATGTAGGTACTACGGGTACCCTTTCCGAATTACTCGATCTCGATACGATAAAAAACTGATGACGATTCAATAAGAAGCATAGCACAATGCGCCGTGTTTTATGATTTTTTACGAAAATAGTGTTTTTGCCTCGCTGTCAGCCCCTTGTCTGCGCGGCGGCCGAGCGCCGACGGGCTCTATTTGCGTGCGCCCGCGCACTCGCAAATCCTTTATATCCGCGACTGTCGAACTCTTGGATTATCTGCAGGTATATGCATTCCCACGGGACGTATTCTATTATCGAGTCTATTAACCGTGTGTAGACGTAAAAAAACGCTTTTGGCTGTGTATTCCGAATGTAGCACGAACTATAATACGAGACCTATGGAGCGACTGATCTTTAAGATAATGCTGTTGCCATTACATCAGTAATTTTTTTAATAAATGCCTTCGACATACAATATTAATTATCTGTGATAACTAACTTTTATTTAAGTAACGGTAATTCAATAATTGTATAACAGAGTCGCGCACACGTTAGCTAAACGTATTTTTTATAGTGTGACGTCACTTTATATCGAACTGTAATCAAGTGGCGGCCGGTAGGCTTGTACTGCTTCAGATTATCGGATTAATTGACCGCCGTAATTAGCTGATCTCATTAGCCGACACCGGCCGCTGCGCACCGCGCCCTAACGCCTAGATACTCTTAGCTCCTACGGTCACTAAATAAACAAACGTTAATATTGCACCTCACGCGTTTAAAACAATTATATTTAACAAGGGTCTGTTGTAACAGGGAATAGCTATATAATTGTTATCAATATGCAGTGAACTATGAAGATGGAATGAATCGGACTTAAAAGTAGGTACATAATATTATAGTCGATTGGGATTTCTGTAGGAGTACCTAAAAGTACTATCATTAAAATCTGACTTCTTGCCTGCTTATTCTATAAGCAGGTAAATGAAGGTTTCGGGAGCGACACCGCACACTGGTACCAGCCCGGCCCGCGGCGCGGCGTTGCCGGGGCGGGCGGAGCGGCCGGAGCGGCTTACCGCCGATAATCTCGCGATTAGGCCGAAGCCCAACGTCGCAAGTTAACACGCGAACTCGCTTCCCTAATTGTATCAAAGGACACTTGCTTCGTGCCCACCTTCGCCGTAATTGGGTTAGCCGGGCTTACATCTGAGAACATTGAAACACGATCTTAAAACTACGACTAAGTGACGTAACAGTTAAAGCGTGTTGTTTATGTTACACTAACAAAGCGTATCTTAGTAATTAGTATTCTCAGGTTTTGAGAGTAAAACTAATCTACGGACTACGCCTATGTATTATGAAGTGAACCATGAATATACTTGCCCATATAATTGCAATGAGACTGCTTATCTATCCATGAAACATTTATTTTATATTATTATAATTATATAAACATAATATAGATAATGTGTGTGCTCATATCCATTGTTTGTATGTTGCAGAGGAATCCGGTGATCTCATAAAGTCGCCCTCCCCGCCGCCCAGCCATGGTGAGTGCTCGCTTCTACTTACTTGCTGACTTCCGATCATTATGTAACCGCCTCCCATTTGTATTCTATACATACAATTGTAACCCGTATATTCAATAAATACACACATACATAATGATTATAATAATGTACACTTTTCATTGATTGAAATGTTAGTTTCCATTTAGATAGATAGAACATGTATCGAATAATATGTTAATACAGGTAAATAGTGAATAAGACATGACGCCCAAAGCATAGGCTCAAATGTAACTCGCAGCTCCATCCGTGAACAATGCGCCGCGCCGGTGTGAGGCGAGATGCAAGGTGTGAGACTCGCAAGTGTCCCAGCGGGAAGGGTTGCGTGCGCGCGCGCCACGCGGAAGGATCGGCCCGCGCGGCGCACGCGCACGCAAAAACTGCACCTCTTTGAGGGTCGCGTCATTAGGAGAAAGTCATTCTTGCCGAAAGGGTTCCTTGCTCCCTTCCCGACTGTCACGACTCACAATAGATAGCGCGAGCCGCGCGCCGCCCGAGCGCACTTTCGATGCTGTGCGATATAATATACGTCGATGGCTAACACATAATATCTCTGAATAGACGTATAGGATTGGGGTACGTTTAAATAGTTAAATAACTATTGTCATTTTGTTTTGTGTAGGTATTTAAGAAGTGTCCTTACTCCAGGCTTAGGACACTGGTATATACCTTGTACGCGCCGCCGCTAATAAGTAGCTTTAGAAATTACTTACCTTATTGCCTCAACATACCTACTTAGATAAATATTTTAATCATAGATAAATTTTAATCATAGACACATATCAGAAATTTTAAAACAAATTACATACTATTATTTCGCTACTTTTAAAACGTTTAGATGCGCTAAAAAGTAAAATATTATGTTGACATATTATATCCAATTTAGTAGAGGACGGATAAGTAAATTCCATTAGGAGCACAGAGCGATGCAGCCTGCAGCCTGCAGCTAACGCAGCCGCACAGCATGCGCACAGCGAAGCGTGAACCGTGCAGTTTTATTGAAAATATTCATATTTCAAACCAAGTCACGCTCAAATGTGCTTCACCCGTACGTTTTGAGTTGAAAAGGTTTTTTTAGCACAAACTCTTATTAATTCACCCCATTTTGTGTTCATGCGATATCATTGTGATTTTGTGCTGCGTCGATTCGTTTATTGTTCAATTTATATAAAGGGTGAAAAGTATGTATTCGCTATTATTAGTTTCGGTGCTAAACTTTGTGTAATACATGATGGAACTTTGTATGTTTTTTGATATTTTAGCAATTTATAATTTCATTTATTAGGTAGAGTAATTCCTGATAAACTCTACCAGTTAGAGTTTATCACGAATAGAGAGACGGGCAGACGCACGGAAAACTTTGCTTTATAATATTATTAATTTCTTCAATCCTTTGCTATTTACATTTCTTGTACCAAAGATACATTCCTTGATGTTTATCTTTATATCATACTCAATACTCATGATTTGTAAAATGATTTTCAGTGATTTACAGAATATTCAATGAATTGTTGGATTTTTCTCCTCTTGAATAGTTGTTAAACATTTTAAAAGACTAGGCTTATTTCGGGTGAGCAGCGAGTTAAAAATCGATGAGAATATAAAAATTATTTGACTAAAGCCCGCTGGAGGTAACTAACCTAATAAGAAGAAGAAAGGGAAATTTTGGTTATTATCGTTACAAAAGGATAGATATTTTACTAAATATTATCTCAGTATAATATTATGTATATGTTACCGGAAATGTATGTAATCCGTCATTCAATTCATCACAAAATTCATCACAATTCCTAGGAAATGTATATATAATTCCTAAAATCGTACGGAAATGTGTGAAATAAATTATTTTATACACATTTCCTAGGAAATCTATACATTTCCTAAATAGCTATCGGAAATGTAAAACATTTAAGATATTGATATGGCGCAGGCAAATTTTATATAATCTGGCCGTTTACAAACGGTCGGCATTTTGTAGTAACTATGCCGATAATTCGTAATCGCTCGCGACCGTCTTTTTGTAGAATTTTGGAAAAAGACGAATTTTCTGCATATTAAAACAGCTAGCCGTAATGTAATTCGGCGGATTGTACAATCCGACTGCGATAAAATATATACGCGAGGACAGCGAGACGAGGAGACTGATTACTTGCAAAATGAAAATTTGATTGTATAAGAATAAATATAAGTTGATTTTGTGATATTTACGTTAAAAGTTAGATAGTTGATTTTTAAAATGTTAATTAGTAATATGAACATAATATTATTACAATTTTACGGTGTGACTGTAACTCGATTGTATCAATAAGAGCTATAATAAAAAAAAAAATAATAACGTGTTTTATTACAGAAAGCATTTACGTTACATTTTCTAATACGATATTGGAATTGTATACAATTCCTAGGAAGATTATACATTTCCTAGGATATGCATGCATTAAATAGTTTTTTAAACAATATTTTATACATTTCCTAGGAATTGTATACAATTCCTTGATATTTTCATACATTTCCGGTAACATATACATATCTAATATTATGTTACCGTAAATTATTGTTTTACAAGTGATCCAATACTTACATTAGGTACACGCCCTGGGAAATGTGTACATTTCTTAGGAATTGTATAGAACTTCCATATCGTATTAGGAAATGTAGATACAAAAATAATACTTTCTGTACATAAAACAAACAAAACGACGTTAAACTGAGAATCAAAGTAATCATCAAGATTCATACCGTCCTATTACAAAACTTAAATATGTCTTCATAGTCTCATATAATTTACTACGTATATCAAGCCCGCGGCTTCGAAATTCGGCTTTAAAAAAAAACAGCATAGTTCCCATTCCAGTGGGATTTCCGGGATAAAAAGTAGCGAATGTCTTATTCTGGGTTTTCAGCTACGTACATACCAAATTGCATTGTAATCGGTTCAGTAGTATTTACGTGAATAGAGTAACAAACTTCCATCCATACATCCTCAAGTAGGATTTCCCACATTTCCGACCAATTTTAGGAGTTAGGACAGATTGAATACATTTCGTGTGTTATATTGTCAGTTTCAATAATGGCTTGTTGTGGTTGCAGACGGGTCGGCGAGCGGCGAGGGCGAGCAGAGCGGCGACGAGCGGCCGCCGTCCGCGCCGCTGGCGCTGCCACTGCACCGCGCGCCGCACGCCGCCGCCACCGCCGCCGTGCTGGTGAGTGCCAACAGCCAACTGCCAACGAGACATACGCACCTTTTTAGGTGTATTGTTTTCAACGATGGTTTAACTTTTTAGCAGTTAAAACTGTAAAAAATGTTTCGCATTTCATATTCCTTGATGCTTATATCTAACGATATAATTATTACTCTTCACCAATTTTTGATTGACGATGACCACTAATAATGACGTATGCGTATTTCAGAACGCAGCGGGCGCGGGCAACGCGCTGGCGCAGCTGCAACACTTGCTGCTGACGCAGCACGGCGCCCACTCTCTCCTTCTGCACACACAGGTCATTTCCATTATACATACAATAATTGCAGAGGACAATTCTGTAAAATAATTGGGCCAAGAGCAATCTTATAATAAAAACTGCTTTATTATAAAGACATAGGTAGTTTGAGGATCTAGATTGTATTATTATTCAAAATCTATATTCATTTTCATCGGTAAAGTGTGTTTTCTCGGTTTACAAGCTACGTAGTAAACAGCAAAGCTCTCACTCCGCAGGTGCAGCAGGCGGTCGCTCAGGCCGCAGCGCAGCAGCTGCAGCAACTGCAGGCCAGGGCCAACGCCGCACCCCCCACTGCAGGTAATTATCCATACGTGATAATGTATTATTAATAATGTATAGGTATTATTAATATATTTCGCCCGATAATTTCGGTATATTTTGGTAATGTTTATTTGTATGATTTGTCGGCATAGTTAGAACGAATGGTGTGTGCCACGTTGCAGACACCCGGTCGCCGTCGCCGCGCGGGTCGCCACCGGGCGCGGCCGCATTCCTGACGCCGCACACGCCGGGGCCGGGCCGCGCGCGCTCGCCGCACGCGCACGCGCTGCACTCGCACACACACTCGCACACGCAGGCGCACTCGCCGCTGCACGCGCACGCGCACAAGCCGCGTGCACTCGACCCCGCCGACGACACCGCGGACCTGGAGGAGCTCGAACACTTCGCGAAGACGTTCAAACAGCGACGGATCAAATTAGGTGCGCACCCTTATCTTTGAGATTGCATGGAAATAGCGCAGAAGGCGGGCAATGAGCGGTGCCTCCGCTAGATTCCTCTATAGCTATTGTAATATTGTTATTCTCTGTCATAGTTATCGAGTACAAATGAACTATTTTAACGATAGAAAACAACCGTTAATGAATACGTGATTTGTCAGGTTTCACACAAGGTGACGTGGGTCTCGCGATGGGCAAATTGTACGGCAACGACTTCTCGCAGACTACCATCTCACGCTTCGAGGCGCTCAACCTGAGCTTCAAGAACATGTGCAAGCTGAAGCCGCTGCTGCAGAAGTGGCTGGAGGACGCGGACTCGTCGCTGAGCGGCGGCGGCGGCGGCGCGGCGCTGGGCGCAGGGCTGGCCGAGGCCGTGGGCCGGCGCCGCAAGAAGCGCACCTCCATCGAGTCGGGCGTGCGCGTGGCGCTCGAGAAGGCCTTCCTGCACAACCCCAAGCCCACCAGCGAGGAGATCGCCGCCCTCGCCGACTCGCTCTGCATGGAGAAGGAGGTCGTGCGCGTCTGGTTCTGCAACCGGCGCCAGAAGGTATACCTATTTTATGTTCGCTTTTGACTAAAAGGGTGGCGTTACAGTTCTACGAACAGGAGCATTTATTACACACTTAATAGATTTGGAAACCATTAACTAACTGTTCATTGTACTATTGTTTCAGGAGAAGCGCATAAACCCGCCGGCGGGCGAGGGCGGTGCGGGCGGCGCGTCGTCGCCGAGCGGCGCGCTGCTGCCCGCGCTGCACGGTCTGCCACACGCGCTGCACGCGCACGGCGCGCACGGGCCGCACGGGCCGCACGGCGGGCACGCGCCGCTCGCGCACGCCCCGCACGGGCCGCACGGGCCGCACGGGCCGGCCGCCGCCGCGCACGCCGCCTTCCAGGCCGCCGCGCTGCAGCCGCTGGCGCTGCTGGCGCGGGCGCCGCGCGACTGACGCTCACATATCCTGTAAATACGAGTACGCGACGCTCGACCCGTGCAGTGCGTCGGTGCATTGAACACTACGTGAAGCTGATTAGTTGTAAACTGAAGATTATTTATAAATATTGTACAGAATCTTAAAGTTCATGTTATTTTTTATTTCTATATTGCGTAACGAATTTTATATTGTATAGTGACGTCTGTTATATCTGTGAATGTATCGTCGGTCGGTAGACGTAAGCGTGGTATACGAGCCGCGGCCGGCTAGCGGCGTAGTTAGTATAAGATAGGACATAGTATCGAATTATATTTATGTGAGGGTCTGCCCGACCCCTCCTGTACAGAGCTCATATCACTTAGCGCGAGACGCGAACGTAAGGTGGATGTGTAGAAAACTGTCTATATGTTATAATAAAACATTATAGATTTAAAAGGCTTTTATTTCTCTCTCTCATATTGCGATTTGTATCATTACCTTCACACTATTATTTGAAATTTCAACACCATAATATTGAATCAAATTCTGTATAATTGGGCGTGCTAAAGTTGGCATTCTTATCATCTCGGTCGTAACGGTAGATCTTACATGCTGTGGTGAAGGGCATATTTTACGTTCTCAGATCGACTCGCGACTCGCGTTCATTGGAAAAATATATTTTGATATAGTATTCTCTAAATGTAAATATCATGCCAAGTTACTATAATATCTTACTAAAAAGGTCGGAATTCAATTAATCTTTACAGATAACACAACAATAAGTAATAAGTAGGTACAATGTTAAATTACCTACACAAAATATATTTATTCTATACATATAATATAAATCTTTACATAAAATAAAGTCGTTGCAAAGTTAAAACTGTAGGTACATTGATTTTTTTTTAAATACTTGGAGCGTTAATTATCTACAAACGACATCGAAGCCAAAAATATAGTTTTAAGAATTTTTGTCTATTTATCTGTTTGTCTATATGTATGTCCGGGCTAAACTCAGCAATCTCGCTCGCAAAAGCTTTTAAGTTGAGCTTGTTGTTTGGAAGTTTGGGCCTCATTAAATAAACGGTTGCCGTTACGGGTAGTACACTGCTAGCTTAATTAAAAGTTAGCAGTTTTCTAATTTTTGGTTTACCTATGACATCACGAAATTATGTACTCGTTTCAGGACTAAATTAGCCCTAAATGAGCACTAAATTTAGACCTAAAAAACGAGTGAATCTGCCCGCGGTTGACCATTCCAGCTTTACAGACGCCAAATCATAAATCTCCTTTGCTTCGCCGTATCAGGGTAAATATAATTTTTAAATGAAAATGAGACAAATATATTATGGCGTAATTTTTATTGAAAGTTTTTGTTCGATATTGCTATGGCGATACATATTTATTATTTATATTGGAATGATGATGAAAAAAATATTTATTTGCCAACATGGTTTGTACCATCATCAGTTTGTACTGATATCAATTAGTAATAAGCATCCAAAAATTAAATTACACACAATCAAACAATAAATAAAATTACAAATTCATTGAGATATAATTCAATACTATTAACTACATAATATTATATGTATAATATCTGCGTTACTCAAATTTAGGTATCTAATATAATATAACGTCGCAACGTGGTGCGCGGGAACATCACGCTCACGTAAACATAGCACATTCCATTTTATAGACCATCTTCAAACTTGATATTATATTATTTTGATTGAAATTGATTCTAGAAGATTACTGGGAACTTTAAAAATTCATTTTGTCTTTTTTATTAGTAGGTACGATCCTGATAAGTATGTTAGTGTATTCAACCAACTTAAAAAAGTGTGACTATTTTACAACAATTATTTGAATAATAATCAATTAATGAATTGTATTATTGTATACAATATCGAAGCTTATTAAGAAATGTATAAAATACTTTTTTTATGAATTATTAATTATTATCATACATCATAATATTATGTTACCGGTAATATATTAAACCCTTCTTAGAAAATGTTTGTTATTCCGAGAAACGGTCGGAATGAAATTTCAAATTATAATCGTCACATTACCTATGATATCTTTAAATCTGAACTTTTCCTAAGTAGCAAATGTGGGTGGTTTTTTGGGGTAGCGATTAACCAATATGAGGTCAAAACTAAAATCCAAGATGGCGCCGAGGAAAATTTTAAATGTTTTCGTCATGGGTGTCATTTTCAAAGAGTTGGAGCTACTGTAGCTACTAAGCTGTATACTATATAGGAAGTTAGGAACACAATGTACAGTATGATTCAATAAAATATTAACAATCATTACTTATGGTGAAATAATTGTTTGGTTTCATATAGTACATTTGGAAATATGGAAAAAATATTTCAATTTTCGAGATTGTATTTACTAGTTATTTAAAAAAAATCGTGATATAAAATTAAAAGAAGTTTTTTGCCTCGTGCTACCGAAATTTGGAATCAGCTCCCGCGGGCAGTGTTTCCAATGAGTTACGATTTGGGGACGTTCAAGAAAAGAGCGTAGGTACACCTACCTTAAAGGCTGGCAACACACTCGCCATACCCCTGGTATTGTGGGTGCACCGTGCAAGTGGGCGACGATGATCATAATTACCAACAGATGACTCGTCTGCTCGTTTGCCTGCTCTTCACATAAAAAAAAATATATATTATTCTGCATAATATTCTATACAAATTAAAAACTCCCGAAAAACTTGTGTAATGTGTAGTTACTTCTTTAGTTTTCTATATCAATCAGGTGCGTCTACGCATCACAAATCACAATTTCGATCATAATGAAAAGTAACGAAATCGTCGTGGTCTATGGTAATTGGTAACAGTCACCAGTGAATGACTGAAAGTTTAGTAGGTATAGTGAAAAGGCAAATAACGGTTATTCACCAACTATCTTGGGGAATGTGACCAGTCATGGTGACTGTTCACACTTCTTCAATCGAATACTGTATCAAGCAGACATTCGGTAACGTCATGTACTATATACATGCCAACGGCATCTATCGCAAAAACGAGGAACTTACACTATTATGGAAAACTTTAACATCATCGCGCTCACCAATGAAGAGGGCGCTTGAAACAAACATCACTACATAATATTATAAATTATTAGCACACTAAATCACAGACTATTAAAAGTATACTACGTAATATACAAGTATTACAGTAATATGTATTTCCTTTGTAATACTGGGATATTACATATTATTAGTATAAAACAAAGTCACTTTCGGTGTCTATCCGTCCCTATATCCTACCTAGGTATTTTAAATTTTTATTTTTAAATCTTTAAAACTAGGTACGCAACTTATTTTCAAGCAGTTTAATAGATATTATCTAGTGATTCAAGAGTAAGGTAACTCTATACGTATACGTAATACGTATATTGTATAATACATACCTATGCATAATATTGTAGAGAAAATCAAACATATATGTATATTTTATATGGGCCATATAAATAAATAGGTATTAATTTGTGACTTTATTATCATAATTTTGAATTGCGGAAATTATCGGGATTCTACTAGGTACTATAAATTATAATTCTATATTAAGATAGTGGTGTAAAATTACACTTTTGAATTACAGTAGGAACGGTGTCGGTAATTGCCGACCCTCCAGCTAGATCACTTGCGCTACCATAAAAATAATGTTTAAAAATGTAAAAATGTACATAGCACCATAAAACGTAAGTTCAAAAGAAATATTTATAAATAATTTATTTTTTCGTACTTACCTATCTATGTATTTCATTATTTTATTGCAGACGTATACAATATATAATAATATGTACGTTGATGGATAAATGCAAAACAATGATAAAATGTTTACACTGGCGATCAGTTCGCTCGCCCCAGTTCCGCGGAATGCGATGACAGCACGCACTGCACCGCGCGGCGCCGCGGGGTGCGCCGGGCTATCTGCCGTATCGCGGCGCGCTTATCAGTGCGCGATTAGATACCGGCGCGAGCGCCCGACTCACCTGCCGCCTGCCGCCTGCCGCCTGCTGCCGCCGCACGTGAGCGCCGACATGACCTGCAAGGACCGCTTGCCGGAGCTGCGCCGCGTGAGTACTGCCCGCCCCACGGCCCCAGTGTGCTGACAGCGCCGCAGCTGCTGCATCCACACGGGCCACGAGCGGCCGAATGAGCTAATAGTGTTCAGATGATTGTGCGAGTTACGATTCTAAAAGGTCCGATATTAATTCCGACCGTATTAAACTGATGGAAGTTACCATTAGGCAAATGAATTTTCCGTTTACTTAAACTTTTTAATCTTTACAAGATGCATAGTCATATAACAAGCGTCGCGGTCGTCGTATGTAGCCGTGTGACCTCAGTGTCGCTATAATATGTGATGTGCAAATACCGGTTGTGCGATAACATGACGAATATTACTCGCGCTCGTGTTCCGTCGCTACCTGGATGAGGATGATGCCGCTAATTACTCCTTTCCTCTTTCCCGTATTACCGTATGTGTGTATTTGTGAAGTAGTAGCGACTAGCGAGTGGTCAGTGATTCGAGCACACTTGCGGCCGGGGACCGTGGGCCCGAGGACGCTCGGTCCCTCTGTCAGCACGTTCGGTTTGTCACCATTTATTGAAATTCGCGGGTGTTGTAATTATTCATAGTGCTGAGGTAACGTAAAAAGTATGTTTGTTGGTGTCATTGTACTTTATGTCACTATTATTGCTAGCTAGGTATATTATTGACCGATTTAATTTTATTAATTTGTATTTTTTTATTTTTTATTTATTCAATTAGTTAGACTTTTTCTAGAAGCACTTTTAACTCATCATTACATATTTTTAAAATTTATCACCGATTCGGTAACTTAGATTGACGCATAGGATAAGTTTTATCCCGGAAATACCGCGGGAACGGAAACTATGCCGTGTTTGAAAACACAGGCGGAAAGCTAGTCTTCCATGTATTCCTTAATGCTATAATAGACTCGCTGTCTCTGAACTAATACCTACTTTTACTTAACTCTAACATTACGAGGTACTACTACAAGGTACTTTTACGAGTTTACATTCTGTTGCAAAAGCGTATAGGTAGGTAACTAACCGGCAAAAATATGGCATGTGCATAACAGTGTCTATCTCAACTAGGTATCTCCTATTAATTATTGTGTTATTATTAAATTTTATATTACATACCTACTTAGGTCTTTATATTTTAAAGTAAAAAAATGGAGTCTACCAAATATTTAAAACGAATGTGATAGGTATGGTCTGTTATTTAAACATTTGTTAATAGGTTTATTTATATGGCCCTGGCTAGCGGCTTCTGGTAATATACCTACTAGATTATCTATACTATTAATACATATTATAAAGCTGAAGAGTTTGTTTGTTTGTTTGTTTGAACGCGCTACATATTTTGACTAAGGTGTAGAGTTTGTGAAGTTAAGCCTTGTAGAGTTAGGGCGTGTAGTGTTAGAAGCTTGGCTCTACATGAGATCTGATAACTTTTTGACAGTGCGAGTCATATGGGCTCGTCTTGGCAACATTTTACATGAAAATGTTTTTGGGGTTTTTTAGATATAAATAAAATCTGAAGTATAAAAGCTAATGTAATTAAAACTTAATATGTTCAATAAGTCCGCTATTGACAATATATCCCGAAAATTTTTTTGATCTAGCATAATCCAAACCCAAGTTATGAGGGTTCAAAAAAACGTCGAAGCGCTTCGAGAAAAGGTAGGTAGGTACCTAGTGCCCGTGCGCTTCGCTTGTTCGCTTGTCTCGTCTTGGCGAGGGCACTACCGTGCCCCCAGATACAATTTTATAGTTGAATCTACGCATTTTAAATTAAATTGTATACGTACGTTTTCGCAAAATCATAATCACGTACCACACAAACAAACAATAAATATTTTACAGTTTTAATTAGATTACTGTAAGCTAATAAATAGGAAATAATAACTAACAGCAGATTTGAATTATTCATTTCAGCGCGCGAAGGCGGCGGGCGTGTGCGCGGAGCTTGCGCCCCCCTCCCCCGGCCCCCCCGCCGTTCCCGAGCCCGCCGCTGGCCCGGACCCGCTGCTCGCTGAGATCTTCGCGGAGGTGAATATCTTGCCTGTCTTATGTATCATACAATTTACACCCATAAAGTAGGTACATAATAAAATAACATAATATTTCAGCATATTAATTGTTTAAGAAAGTGAAGTGAGCATTGAACGAGCCGCGAGAGCAATGAGAGTCTATTGTTGACTAAATACGAGATACATTGAGCGGCTTGTATCATTGTATCGCAGTTAATAGATTGATTGACCCAGTGATGCGAGCTCACAATAACATCTTGCGGGATCTTATTCCCCATGTATCTCACACACTGTATATGTTACAGTCAAAACCCTGAACCAGTCAATAACGTTATTGACCGGTAAAATCAGTTAATAAGGATATTGACTAAGGGCGTCGGTTAATATCCTTATTAACTGATTTTATTTGATTAAACCAGTTAATAACGTTATTGACTAAGGGCATCGGTCAATATCCTTATTAACTGATTTTAAGTCGAGACATCTAGTCAATATAGGTTTTAACCGACGGTGCCCAGTCAAAACTCATAAAAAGTTAAGGACGTTAGTGAAATTATACTAGAAAATCATTTAAAAAGGTTCATAAAACTTTTTAAAGTGCAATATTTAAGACTTTTATGTTTTATTAATTATTAATTCCTGGTATTGTTTGTAAACTGCAACCGCGCGAGAATACGTGCCCCAAAATATTTTTGAAGATGGCAATTGTGTTTTAATAACAACTAGGTTTCCACCCGCAGCTTCGCCCGCGCAGTCAAAGAAAAACCGCATAGTTCCCGTTCCCGTGGGATTTCCGGGATTGCGATAGTTTCTGATTTGATGGAGTGACCTGCAGGTTTACTTCGAAGACTGCTACTGGATCTAATAGACGAGTAGAGCTAGGTGTGCCGAGTTTGGGCTCGTTTTGTTAGTTATGTCGAGACCTTACCTCCGGACTTGATGGAATGACCTGCAGGTGTACTTCGAAGACTGCTACTGGAACTATTATACGAGTAGAGCTAGGTGTGCCGAGTTTGGGCTCGTTTTGTTAGTTACGTTGAGACCTTACCTCCGGACTTGATGGAATCACCTGCAGGTGTACTTCGAAGACTGCTACTGGAACTATTATACGAGTAGAGCTAGGTGTGCCGAGTTTGGGCTCGTTTTGTTAGTTACGTTGAGACTTTACCTCCGGACTTGATGGAGTGACCTGCAGGTGTACTTCGAAGACTGCTACTGGAACTATTATACGAGTAGAGCTAGGTGTGCTGAGTTTGGGCTCGTTTTGTTAGTTACGTTGAGACCTTACCTCCGGACTTGATGGAATCACCTGCAGGTGTACTTCGAAGACTGCTACTGGAACTATTATACGAGTAGAGCTAGGTGTGCCGAGTTTGGGCTCGTTTTGTTAGTTACGTTGAGACTTTACCTCCGGACTTGATGGAGTGACCTGCAGGTGTACTTCGAAGACTGCTACTGGAACTATTATACGAGTAGAGCTAGGTGTGCTGAGTTTGGGCTCGTTTTGTTAGTTATATTGAGACCTTACCTCCGGACTTGATGGAGTGACCTGAAGGTGTACTTCGAAGACTGCTACTGGAACTAATAGACGAGTAGAGCTAGGTGTGCCGAGTTTGGGCTTGTTTTGTTAGTTACGTTGAGACCTTACCTCCTGACTTGATGGAGTGACCTGCAGGAGGTAAGGTCTCAACGTTACTTACAAAACAAGCCCAAACTCGGCACACCTAGCTCTACTCGTCTATTAGTTCCAGTAGCAGTCTTCGAAGAACACATGCCGGTCATTCCATCAAGTCCGGAGGTAAGGTCTCAACATAAAGAAAGAAAGAAAAAACATTTATTCCTAGAAAAAGGTACACACACAAGAAGAAAACACAAAATAGAACAAGAAAGAAAGTACGATACATAAAATTAGACATCATGTTCGCTGAGAATTTCGTACTGTGTGTGCACTGCATTTCCAGAAAAGGGTCTTGACTCAGCTTTCTGCCATAGTCGCAGCAAGCTGCGACTACAGCGCTGGTATTATGTCAAGACCGATTGGAGGGTGTGCTTTCGACTTTCCACTGCTAAATAATAATCATAATATAGATAATAAATAGATAAATATAATAAAAATAATATAATAATAATAATATAGATAATAAACAGATAAATAATACAAAATAATAGATAATAAATAAATAAATAAATATGAATTTAAATAATAAGTTGATCAGTTTATTAGTTTATTGGTGCTTAACTAACAAAACGTGCCCAAACTCGGTAAATCTAGCTCTGCTCGTCTGTTAGTTCCAGTAGCAGTCTTCGAAGTACATCTGCAAGTCACTCCATCAAGTCAGGAGGTAAGGTCTCAACGTAACTAGCAAAACAAGCCCAAACTCGGCACACCTAGCTCTACTCGTCTATAAGTTCCAGTAGCAGTCTTCGAAGTACACCTGCAGGTCACTCCATCAAGTCCAGAGGTAAGGTCTCAACATAACTAACAAAACGAGCCCAAACTCGGCACACCTAGCTCTACTCGTATAACAGTTCCAGTAGCAGTCTTCGAAGTACACCTGCAGGTCATTCCATCAAGTCCGGAGGTAAGGTCTCGACATAACTAACAAAACGAGCCCAAACTCGGCACACCTAGCTCTACTCGTATAATAGTTCCAGTAGCAGTCTTCGAAGTACACCTGCAGGTCACTCCATCAAGTCTGGAGGTAAGGTCTCAACACAACTAACAAAACGAGCCCAAGCTCGGCACACCTAGCTCTACTCGTATAATAGTTCCAGTAGCAGTCTTCGTAGTACACCTGCAGGTCACTCCATCAAGTCCGGAGGTAAGGTCTCGACATAACTAACAAAACGAGCCCATACTCGGCATTCCTAGCTCTACTCGTCTATTAGATCCAATAGCAGTCTTCGAAGTAAACCTGCAGGTCACTCCATCAAATCAGAAACTAACGCAATCCCGGAAATCCGGGGAACGGGAATTATGCGGTTTTTCTTTGACTGCGCGGGCGAATCTGCGGGCGGAAACCTAGTTGTTATTAAAACACAATTGCCATCTTCAAAAATATTTTGGGGCACGTATTCTCGCGCGGTTGCAGTTTGCAAACAATACCAGGAATTAATAATTAATAAAACATAAAAGTCTTAAATATTGCACTTTAAAAAGTTTTATGAACCTTTTTAAATGATTTTCTAGTATAATTTCACTAACGTCCTTAACTTTTTATGAGTTTTGACTGGGCACCGTCGGTTAAAACCTATATTGACTAGATGTCTCGACTTAAAATCAGTTAATAAGGATATTGACCGATGCCCTTAGTCAATAACGTTATTAACTGGTTTAATCAGATAAAATCAGTTAATAAGGATATTAACCGACGCCCTTAGTCAATATCCTTATTAACTGATTTTACCGGTCAATAACGTTATTGACTGGTTCAGGGTTTTGACTGTAACATATATAAATAATTATAATAGATACCTAGGTATTATTTGTAAGTCCGGTTATAATTTAAGGTAGGTACCTACCTATTAAATTATGTGGTGATGTTTTTGCATAATGTGCGTAAAAGCTTACAAAACTGAAATGTGATAACGTTATCCCTTTATGACGTTATCGGTCCCAACTCCCAGTAATGAATGATGGAGTAAAATCAATACATTTTCAATTCGCACTTTGTATGGGTGTCGTAGCCATATCGTATCAAATGCGACCGTTTCATGAAATTATCGAGCATTTCATTTTCATGAAGTATGCAAATCTAAGATATAGCCACGACATGGGCATTCCATGTTGCCGAACTAATATTACTTTTACTTAAACTATATTGTGATGAATTAATTACATTATTATGATGTGCAATTCTCCCGCTCGCGCCATCGTGACGATCGCGATGTTGACATTGCTCCTTAATCGCATGATGTCATCGAGCGGCCTTGCGCCATCGCCGCGGCCGTGCGGGCGACAGCTCGGCTCAACTCATAGCTAATGGACGTGAACCATCTGAGGCGACTGCTTGCACGAATCCTGGAATAGAGATTCATTCATGATGAGTTCTTCAGTCGTTCTCTCGACTGTTAATTCTGAGCAGAGAAGGAAGGAAGCTATTGTATGTCTATTCTGTTACATAGAAATATAATTTCATAATAATCATAATTTATTCATTTATTCAAGCAACCAGGACTCATTTTGCTAGCAACAATTAATGACTTAAAAATTATGTATATCAATGAAGCAGACAGTTTGCGGCAGTGTTTACATACCAGCAGTCGAGCCGAACTTGTGATTCTTCCACACACACATTAAAAAAAAAACATCTCCCACCACCACCTCCTAGATCCGTTCGACTCACTGACAAAAGTGTACGTGTTTTTGTTTATACCTAATAGTTCTGTATCAACACAACTCCATTCGAATTCTTTACAAAAATTTAACAGTTCTCCATAGAATAACTCATTTGGATGTGCATTTAAGTCCCCTATTATATTATAATACTAGATTTCCACCCGCGGCTTCGCCCGCGTTTTCAAAGGGAAACCCGAATAGTTCCCGTTCCCGTGGGATTTCCGGGATAAAACCTACCTTATGTGTTAATCCAAGTTACCTTCTATATGTGTGCTAAATTTCATTGTTATCGGTTCAGTAGTATTTGCGTGAAAGAATAACAAACACACACACACACACATCCTTACACACTTTCGCATTTATAATATTAGTAGGATTAAAACTGCTTTTTACATTATCTCTCTGATTAAATTTTTTTAATTTATCTATCAAATTAAATACATACTTAATTAAATAAATAATTATATTACCTTCACAATCGCCTAACAACGGTTAAGAGCAATCTTCCATATCCTCTCCCATCTCACGGAACCGTTGTATCTGAATTATTTCTGAGAAACACGAAATATAAGGTTATGTATTATGCATACCATGTTTAAATATAAATTTATAGTTGAATCGTTTCTATCGCCTTAAATACGTCGTCTTCGTCGTCGTCGTCGTTTCAGCCGTGGGACGTCCACTGCTGGACAAAGGCCTCCCTCAGGGTTTTCCACCACGACCGGTCACCGGCGGCCTGCATCCAGCGGCTCCCTGCCACTCGGACCAGGTCGTCTGTCCATCTTGTGGGTGGTCGTCCCACGTTTCGTCGTCCAGTACGTGGTCTCCATTCGAGAACCTTTCTGCCCCAACGGCCATCGGTTCTGCGGGCTATGTGCCCAGCCCATTGCCACTTCAGCGTGCTAATCCGGCGAGCTATGTCGGTGACACCGGTTCTCCTACGGATCTCCTCATTTCTGATTCGATCTCGTAGGGAAACTCCGAGCATAGCCCTTTCCATAGCACGTTGAGCGACGCTGAGTTTGTGCACAAGGCCCAGGGTTAGAGACCACGTTTCTGTACCGTATGTCATCACCGGCAACACACATTAAATACGTATTTTATCATAATTTATCTATAATATTATTTTTTATTGACTTATCGAAATTTTCCTGACTTATAGAAATTTTCCCCACAAAGAGAAATTTTTTGCGGAAAAGAGAAATTTTTCTCACGTATAGAAATTTTCCTGGCTTATAGAATTTTTCCTGACGTCAAGAAATTTTCCTGGCGTATATATTTTTTCCTGAATTATACTAATTTTCCTGGCGTATAGAAATTTTCCTGGCTTATAGAAATTTTGCTGGCTTATATAAATTTTCCCTACGCATAGAAATTTTTTCCCGACGCATAGAAATTTTCCTGATATATAAAAATTTTCCTGGCTTATAGAGATTTTTCTCACGTATAGAAATTTTCCTTGTTTATAGAAATTTTCCTTGTTAATAGAAATTTTCCTTTCTTATGGAAATTTTCCCGACTTTTGAAAATTTTCCTGACTTATACAAATTTTTCCTGACTTATCGTAATTTTCCCGACTTATGGATTTTTTCTGGCGTATATAAATTTTCCTGTCTTATCGAAATTTTCCTGGCGTATAGAAATTTTCCTGACGTGTAGAAATTATCCTGGCGTATAGAAATTTTCCTGGCTTAAAATCTACGTGTCTCGTCTGCACTACTGTACCAAGACTGAAGATATTGTCGAGTACTTGCATGCGAAGAAAGCGTTTGAGTCTGCGAGTGGAACGGCTGGAGTCTCGCCATAAAGTCAGCTTCAACTCCTTCGTGGTAAGAGTACCGACCGCTAAGCTGAGCGTCTACATGGACGAAGGGTGTTGGCCGCAGGGAGTTGTGTTTCGCCGCTTCCGCGGACGGATACCCGGCCCCCCAGAGTCGCGTCATACGCCGAAGACATAGTGTGTATTAATTTAGTATTTAAGTAGGTAGTTTTAAGTTCATATGGGCCGTAGTTTTTAAGTTATATTAAGACCTTTAACTGTAACTACATTAATTGTTGCCTGAAATAAATAAATAAATAAATAATCATTTTCCTGACTTATACAAATTTTCCTTATCTATATAAATTTTCCTGACATATAGAAATTTTCCTGACTTATAGAAATTTTCCTGACGTATATAAATTTTCCTTATCTATATAAATTTTCCTAGCGTATAGAAATTTTCCTTTCTTATGGAAATTTTCCAGCTTATAGAAATTTTCCCGACTTATAGAAAATTTCCTGACTTATAGAAATTTTTCCTGGTCATGTCACATTAAAACGAATATAAACATACTTTCGCATTTATAATATTACTAGAGGTCCACCCCGGCTTCGCCCGTGGTACTTATTTCGCAATAAAAGGTAGCCTATGTCCTTTCTCGGGTATCAAAATATATCCATACCAAATTTCATGCAAATTGGTTCAGTAGTTTAGGCGTGATTGAGTAACAGACAGACAGTCAGAGTTACTTTCGTATTTATAATATTAGTATGGATAACAATTTTCAATGTTAGAAAATGTTTCAATAATTGCAGTCACCAAGCTAAGGCAAGACCTAAAATCCACTAAATTTTGCGCCGAATCGGTCGGCATGTACACATTGAACACTAAAGAACACCTTTGCTCTAGCACTATTTTCACTGCGCACACGCGTGGGTTATCACCGCACTGCACAATCGACCCATTGTTAAAAACACACTGTTTGGCCATAACAAAGCTAAGCCTTCGTACGGCCTGCCTCGCAACACGCCCGACGCAGTGTCCACAGTAATGAAAGGTCACGCGGTAGCGACGAAATTTCTTGTAACGCAATTATGTCCGCGTAATTTGAATATTGCTTTTGTATAAAGGGTTTATTCGTAAACAAAACACGTTTCAGGTGGAACAGATTCGCACATGGATAGGCGAGGTGGCGGACAACACGCGGCGCGTGCGCCGCCTGCACGCCGACCCCACCTACCACACCAACAAGGGTGAGCGCTCCTCCGGAAGGAATACCGCATCGCTTCAGTCATTCAAATAATTATTATGAGTTTTCTTTTTGGTTTACTTCTATTCAAAACGGAATGTGTGTGTGTGTGTTATGCGAGTGTTGTAAGCAGGAACATTGCAGCACTGCAGGAGCAGGTGGACGCGCTGGTGACGGCGTCGAACGCGGCGGGGCTGAAGCTGAGCGGTGCGCTGCGGCAGCTGGCAGCGCGCTGCGAAGCGGCGGGCGGCGCGGGCGGCGCGCGCGGCCGCATCGCGCGCCTGCAGGCCGCCGCCGCGCGCCGCCACTACGCCGACGCGCTGGCCGACCATCAGCACGCGCTGCAGCTGCTGCGCGACCACCAGATGCGGTTGCTGCAGGACCAGATCCGGCTGAGTGAGTTGCGAGCGCCCCGGTTCGTTAAAATATGTAACACAAACATATTACCTACATATTTTAACGAACCTCACAGAACAGACGGAACGCAAAGAACGGAAGATACGATAGGAGAAAAGAGACGGTTTCTATAGAAGAGCATAATATTTTGATAATAGATAAGGTTCCGGCGTGAGTCAGTACTTTAGATGGCTGATTCGTTGCGACGCGACCGCCTCGTGCATCGGGCGGTCGAGACGGAAGAGCGTCGCCGGTGCCGTGCTAACTAATAGTGCGGAGTCAACGAACGGCAGTTACCCACTAACGGTCATTGAGTGAGGTGTAAAGCGCGCTAATTTGCGCTCCGGTTTGATTAGCCCGCTCGCTGCAAACCGCTATACACAAAACGGCGAAGTAAATAAAAAACGTAACGAGATTTTTCTATGGTCTATTAGGTATCTCTATCAATCAAACTACGTAATATTGTGAACATAATGAAATTTAATTTTTCCAGCGAATCTCAGTATATCAGACGAAGAATGTGAACGGTTGCTCGACTCAAACAACATTGCACTTTTTGTGGATAATGTGAGTATTTCGATATTTATTAGAAATTACCCACAATAATTATTTATAGGAACGATTTATAGAATTTTTAGAGTTTTTGAATTTGAAGTGAAACTATTTCAGGGTCGCGTCATGGCAATAACGTCATGTCATGGAGTAAGGCGACGATTTTGGTATCTTTGAATCTCGCCTAAGAAGTTTCACTCCTGACACGTGTGTTCGGCACACAGGTTCTTTTTTTAAATACATAAGAGAGTATTTTTTATCACGCTTTTATTAGTTTCTTACGATCCCACCGAGTTCCCAAATAATCGAAACGCTAATCGCGGCGTGGGGCAACGTGCAGGTGGAGGCGGAGACGGCGGACGCGCGGCTGGCGCTGCGCGACGCGGAGGCGCGGCGCGAGGAGCTGGCGCGAGTGGAGGCGGCGCTGCGCCACGTGCGCGATCTGTTCCTGCAGCTCGCGCACCTCGTCGCCGCGCAGGTGGGCCGAGGGACCGGTGGGGAGGGGGGGGGGAGTGTAGCGATCGTATTATAATATTTTATGTCATACCCTATCAGCAAGACCAACTGGACAGCGTGGAGTACTTCGCGCTGCAGGCGACGGAACACGTGGAGTGCGGCGGCCAGCAGCTGCTCAAAGGCACAGTCAGCCGTAGAAAAGCTAGAAAGGTAATAATATTATGATCATGGAACTTTAATAACGCCGACGCTGTCAAAATAATGTGTAAAATGTCCACGTCTTAAAGGAGTACGCCGTATTTTATTATTTTAAATTTAAATTCGTTATATTACTTATACTTTTTGCATAATAACGTTTGAAACATTGGCACGTTTGAAACGTTTAAAATGGCAGCGGCCGATTATGAAGCTCCCTCTTTTAATCTCACGCATAAAACAGATTACATCTTCTTTCGAGGCGAGGGCCTTTTATAAAATTAATCATTCCACACTCGTAATGAAATCATTCAAGTTTCGTATACACGGTGACCATCTCCGCTGGCTTCAATCGTATATTTCTAATAGAAGCCAGGCTGTCACACTTAAAGGTTATCCTTCTGGATTCCTAAAGATTCCTTCGGGCATTCCACAAGGATCCTATTTGGGTCCTCTTTATTTACATATTATTTATACAAACGATATAGTATAGGTTCTTGTTTTAAAAATTCACAACATCTACTATGCAGATGACACCTTTTTTACAGCAGTTAAAACAATTGAAGATTGTTTAAAATTGCAATCAGATTTATTCCTTAACGTTGACAAATAATTTCGTTCAACAGAAAAAGTAGGTAATCATTCCTCTTCTTCTTTTATTAATTAAAAGTATTCTCGTCATCTATGCTAACATTATAAAGCTGAAGCGAGTTACTTTGTTGGTTTGAACGCGCTAATCTCAGGAACTACTGGTCCGATTTTCAAAATTCTTTCGGTGTTAGATAGCTTGTAAAAAGCATTTTATTTTTCAGAAAAAAATAGGTCTTATAATCTGCATTACATCGGGCTTCCTCATCGTACTGTTCGTGTTAGTGTACACGTAGCGCGCCGCTACCGGGCCGCGCACGCCGCTGCCGGGCCGCGCACGCCGCTGCCGGGCCGCGCACGCCGCTGCTCTTGTTCTATTGTCAATAAACAAATAAAATATACCCTACATACTGTAATATATTGTCATTTACTTAATACTTAGAATCATAATATTATTAGCTAGCAATAAATAAAAACTAGTCATAGAATACAATAAACTTATTTGGATGTGAACTAAAAATTACTTAAGTAAGTCATTGTATTATTATTAACTTTCTATGTAATGTGGTATGTACGAACCTACCTTATATAAATTTAATTTTAACACTTATAAGTATATAATTGAATTAAAAAAAAAACTCTTATTTAAATAAATATACATTTAAAAACAGCCTCACGTTTCTATTCCAACCTAATTTCATATTAAACAACAAAGTAAATCTAATTATAGTTTAAAATACTAGTTGTCCCGACAGACGACGGGGTCTTACTCTTACCACTACTTCGGGGTGTCAAAAATAAATGTTGACCGATTCTCATTTCCCATATCTGTCATTAGATGGATCTGAGCACTATAAATTGAGTTGATATATATCAAACTCCGGTAAGTCCACTCCCCGCCAAAATTGAGATAACAATGGCGCCAATTTTGAATTGTAAAACTAAACCAGTCTCTACTTTTCAAAATTAGGTAAGTAAGTCAATCGTATCTCTATTAAAATAAGGTTTAAAGTGGTCGAAAGTGGTTTATCAAACTGAGGCAAGTCCATTTCGACCAATCACAGCACAGTATGGCACTAAGATGGCTGGCTGCCATTTCTCTCAATTTTGTTGAAGCTAACACGTGTGACCAATGCTTATAAATCGTTTTTATTGATAAATGATGGAAGAAAACAGTTTTACTATAGAGGTGGTGGTTCTTGACAAAGCAAGGAAAAAAACAATACAAAAAGCTAAAACAGACAAGGCTCAGAAAACAGCTAAAAGATAAATGAAACTAGACGCACAGCACACGCACAGTAGTTATTCCCAGCCATGAAGCCCAGGGCCGTACTAAGATTTTTTCAACCGTTTTGATTTATTGACCTCTCTCTTTGCCCAGCATTGGGATGATAAAGGTTATTAATAATAATTTGTATCTTTTAATTTAAATATTTTATTTTAATGTCCAATACTTACAACGCGACGAACTATCTACTCATTTCCACCACCAAAACTGAGTTCTATCAAATCCCTGTAAGCTTCCATTAGAGATTTTTCAAATTCCTGTAAGTCCAAGACGATGCTTTTCAAATCCCGGTAAGTTTTGCTGGTACATATCAAACGCCTGTATGTCCAGATTTAAATCTAATTTTGTGGCATAATCATCAAGTAATACATTTCTTTTTCTTCGTTAAAATAATAAAATAATATAAAATAATATAAATAAAATAATATTCAGGCGCCATCGCTCCGCACTAGACACACACACTTATTCAGAGTACCGCTTGCATCAACCAGGCATCTGCAACACTCAGCTCTTTTCCGCTTGCCAGATATTATATATAATAAGAAATTTTCTAATGTGGACATATTTAAGACATCTCGCTCAAATTTTAAAAAAGCAATCACTTTTTCCAATAATTAATAATAATAACTATAGGTTTCAGTACTTAATTTTTAGTTACTTAAATTATATTATACATACATACTCTCAGTCAATCAGTCAGTCAGTCACTCACTCACTCACAACAGACTACACACCACAGAACAGATAAAGGAGGTTTTCAAACCTCCATTATAATATGTTCTGTGCTACACACCCATTACACACCATTACTACACCTACACTTATGACTCATCACAAGAGTCTTTTGTTAATTATTATTTTAACGTATATCTTTTCCTCTTACTTTCTTACTCGATTTTCTTTGTCACAATATGTTTTTATAATAATTCTATTAACGGAATTCCTTTTTATTGGCGTATTGTTCTATTATTATGTAATTATTGTTTGAATAGCTGTAAGGAATCAGAAATAAATAAATAAATAAATAAATAATTTTAATGTATTATATCCGTCATAAATTATAAAGGTCCAAACATATTGTTTTTTTAAGTTATTAAAAATACCTCGATTACCACATTTCTGATAGAATGGACTTACCGGAGTTTGATATATTATATCGACTCAATTAAGGCCTATTACGGTACACAATATTTCATGACAATTGATCCAGCCGTTTTGGGGAGTATGGTAACTAGAGTTTAGCTAACGAAAGATGAGACTGGAAAAAGGCGGCAAATTCAAAAAATCAACAAAAATAATATTTAAGTGTTTATAATTTAATTGTTTATGGTAGTACGTGTTTACTCAATAATTGTGTGTTAATTAGTAACTACTATCCCACCAAAAACATAAATTAAGTAAAAATGGGAGCCGAGTTCAATCGTTGACTTAATTTGCCAAAAAAGAAATGATATCTAAATGTGTGCCAAGTTCAGTTGACAGTCCAGATATATACAAAGATGTATTAAGTTCTTAGGTGAACTGAAAACTCAATTGTTTTATTTTCCCTTAGAGAAAAGGTATAATAATTATACCAAGTTTCATCGAAATCGAACCGTTAGTTTTCACGTGATGTCAGTATATACAGGGTGTAATCGAGCGATTATTCCGTAACTATTGCAGATACCAAAAAACTTTTAACTGATATCGAAAGTACTTAACCTAATGAGTAAAATGGCCATAATAAATTTTTAAAATCCAAAAATGTTACATTAAACGCTCCCATACATTTTATTTCCCATACATTTTGTATTCATAGCAGATTTTCGAAGTGATGTCCTCATTATGCAATACAATGAGGAGCTCTATTTACAGTTTCTAAATGAACTTCCCTTCAAATTTGCGAAGTAATTAAAGCAGAAAACCAAAAAAACAAAGAAAAAGCTAAAATCTTTCATATTAAATGTACTAGGTTGATCCAAAAGTAAATAATTGGGTATTTCCTGTGCACATAAAAATATAAAATAAATGTTTTTTGTATAATATATAAATGTAAAAAAAAGTTGTAACTACCTACCTTTTATAACTGTAATTATGTTAGGTTAGGTTAGGTTTTTTTCTTTCTTTTTAAAAAGCACCCGCCATCTCAGGGTGTTGTGTGCTTTCCTCTGGAATATTGTCCAGAGATGTTTATTTTGCTTTTTATCAAATAATTCATCATCATCATCATCATCATCAGCCCATATACGTTCCCACTGCTGGGACACGGGCCTCCTATGAGGGTACAGGCCATAATCCACCACGCTGGCCAAGTGCGGGTTGGCGGATGACACAATATGTCGTCGAACTTTTTAATTCTTCGACATGTCGGTTTCCTCACGATGTTTTCCTTCACCGTTCGAGCAGTGGTGATGTTACAACATGCGCAGATAAATTGAAAAATCAATTTATTTCCTGCGCGCTTGCCTGGTCTCGAACCACGGACTTATCGATTCGAAGTCCGAGGTCTCACCACTGAGCCACCACTGCTCTATCAAATAATTACCACACTATTATTTTTATTTATACATTAGGCCTAAATGAATACAATTTAAAATAAAAAAAATACAAGTTAACAATTATTTAAAATAACATTTCCAAATTAATAATAAAATACTAAAATTAAATATCACATTTAAAAACTTACATTAATTAAAAACATTGCAATAAGAATAATAAAAAATAAAATAAAATAAATTAATACAATT